>NC_062275.1:37830224-39030224 GCF_916048215.2 Malus sylvestris
GTCGAGAATGGACCGAAGGAATGGATGAAGAGATGAGGGCATTGCAGAAAAATAATACATGGGAAGTAGTTGAGTTGCCGAAAGGAAAAAACCAGTTGGGTGCCGATGGGTTTTTACAGTTAAATACAAGGTTGACGGATCACTCAACAGGTATAAAGCAAGGTTGGTGGCGAAAAGGTATACTCCAACATACGGAGTTAATTATCAGGAAACTTTCTCTCATGTGGCTAAGATGAATATGGTACAAGTCATTATCTCATTAACTGCAAATTTGAATTGGCCACTGAAACAGTTTGATGTAAAAAATCATTTCTTCATGGACATCTAGAGGAAGAAGTGTACATGGATTTCCCTCCAGGGTATAGTAACGGAGAAAAAATGGGAGTGTGCCAATTACAAAAGTCACTTTATTGGCTTAAACAATCACCTCGTGCATGGTTTGGGAGGTTCACTCAGGCCATGAGAAAGAATGGGTATTATCAGAGTCATTCTGATCATACTTTATTTGTGAAGTGGAGAAACGGTAAAGTAACGGCCTTGATTATTTATGTAGATGATATGATAATAACAGGTGATGATTCATATGAAATTGTCAAACTGGAGAAGAACCTTTCTACTGAGTTTGAGATGAAGAGTTTAGGTGACTTGAAGTTTTTTCTTGGAGTTGAAGTTGCTCGTTCATCCAAAGGTATTTTCTTGTCTCAATGAAAATATGTTCTGGATTTATTGAAGGAAACTGGTAGGCTTGGGTGTAAACCCGTGGATACTCCCATTGTGAAGAAACATTACATGGGAATTTATCCGGATCAAGAACTAGTAGATAAAGGTAGATATTAGAGGCTAGTAGGAAGACTAATTTATTTAGCTCATACCCGTCGGGATATAGTCTATGCAGTAAGTGTGGTGAGTCAGTTTATGCACTCGCCAAGTGTGGATCATATGGATTTTAGCTTAATTGAAGTTGGCTTTGGGAAAAGGAATTTTGTATAAAAATTCCAGTCATATGAGGATTGAGGGATTTACCGATGCTGATTGGGCAGGTGATGTGACTGATAGACACTTTACTTCTGGATACTTTACGTTTGTTGGCAGAAATCTAATTACTTGGAGGAGCAAGAAGCAAAATGTGGTGTCAAGGTCTTCAGCTGAGGCTGAATTCAGAGGTATGGCGCATGGAGTATATGAAGTTCTTTGGTTATGTAAGTTACTTTGGGATCTAGGTTTCAAAGCAAAGGAGGCCATAAGCTTGTATTGTGATAATAAATCTGCACGGCATATTGCAGAGAACTTGGTACAACATGACAGAACAAAGCATGTGGAGGTTGATCATCATTTTATTAAGGAAAAGCTTCACAAGAAGATTGTGTCAATACCGTTTGTGAACTCGGAAGAGCAGCTTGCGAATATCCTCACTCATGCCATGTGTAGTAGATCTTTTGCTGACTTACTTGTCAAGTTGGGCAGGTGTGATATCTATACTCCAACTTGAAGGCGAGTGTTGCCGTGAGTAGTGTTCGCGTCAGGAATTTCCGTCGGGGATGTTTCCTGGCCGACGAGCACACAGCTCCCCGGGAGGTTAGCGCTGGTTGAGGGCTGCTGTCGGGCTTCTGCTTCACTGTCGGGCTTTGTCGGGCAAGTCTCGTCGGGCAAGTCTTGTCGGGCAAGACTCTTCGGGCAAGGCTCGTCGGGCAAGGCTGAAAGAGAAGGACAGAGTTAACTTTGAGAGGTGCCTTTGTGGGGCCTTAAGTGTAGGCCTTGAGGCTCACAATCAAGGTTAACTTTTAAGTGCTCAGGCATGCCACTGCCATCTTCAGTATGGCAGATGTGAAATGGATGTCGAGTTTTGGTTGTATATATGTATACACCCGAGAAACCGTGTTAGTTATAACAGGTGCCTTTGTGGGGCCTTAGGTGTAGGCCTTGAGGCTTCCTATCAATAACTAAATCAGTGCTCGAACACATCATATTTGTTCTCATGAATGCATGAGTCTTATAACTATTATACTTCTGATTACCCGAGTCCGAGAGGTAGAATGAACCCAAATAGGTGCCTTTGAAGGGCCTTAGATGTAGGCCTTAAGGCCTCCCATTAGAGTTCGTTCTTATACTCAAACGTTCTAGACCGCAGAACGGAATGAATCCAAATAGGTGCCTTCGTGGGGCCTTAGGTGTAGGCCTTGAGGCTTCCTATCAGAATCCTTTCCATGCTTAAGCGTTCTATGATAATCATAATGTAATAGAAATAAGACTAAGAGGTAGGTCGATTACTTGCCCCCCAAGTAACTTCGGACTTCTCGTTTATCAAGGATTGTCGTGGATGGGTTAAGTCCACATAAGGTTCTTTTTTATGCCTTGAGGCCAAGGACTTTTAACTAATCAGATTTACATGCCCGAGGGCTTAGGACTTGGATCTGGTTTGAACACTGAAGATATATTCAAATCGGATCCGAGTATTGAGAAAGCCTTTTAATAGTCATCTTGCTAGAAATAACTTGAATATAATTGGAAGTATACAACATATTGCTAGGCTAATGAATGAAAAGACAGAAACAAAGAAGGTCAGGCAAGGTTTAACCTTGTCGGGCAAGCCTGGTCGTCTTGCAGGTTCCTATCTTTGTAGTTTATCAAGGGTCTGAAAGCTTTAGAGAGAGAGAGAGATTTACAAAAGATGAATCGATACTACAGCAAGGTTGAACAAGGTAGCAGAGCTATTACAAGGGTTTGAGTGAAGGTTTATCCCGCGAGGGATAAAGGCTTGTCCCGAGAGGGATGAAGGCTTGGGCTGACTACAGCTTCGTTTTGAAGGCAAATCTGGCTTTAAGCAGAGTTTGTGCTTGCATTTATTTGTTTGATTGAGTGTCCTTATTCCTGGTTTCTCTTTCTTCTTATATAGACAACTCGGCTTGGTCTCCTGTAGCAGCAACCTTGCCCGAATGCGGTTTGAAGGGTGATGACTCATCAGCTATTTTACATGTATTGCCACCATAAAGTACTTTATGGGTTGTGTAGCTGGTCAGTCTATACCACTTGGCCTTTGGGTAGGTAAGCAAGTGGTCTTCATGAGCTGCACCAAGTCAGAAAAGGCCCTTTCTGCTTTTCTAGACTTCGACTGGGCTTCGGCTGACTTTCCCTTCAGGCCTCCTTTTGGGCCAGCTCCTTTCTTGAACCCAAAGTTCAAGTTTTGATCCAAACAAGTAGTAATTAAAAAGGGTATGTAAATATATTTTAAATATTAAGAATCCTTTATTAGGAAGGATATATGTGTGTCCTTTATTGTTTATTATTTCCTTATAGAACAAGGATTGTATCTTGTATATATTTCTTAGTTATGCAATACAATGAAAAAAATTAAGCCGTAAATTCAATTAATGTTGATAAACCAATTCCACACCAATAATAGGCAATAATTCTGCTGAAAAAAAATTGTGATGATCAATAGATTGTCTTCTTTCTTTTTCTATTTCTTGCGTGCAAACTGTATGGTCCGCGACAAGTGTTTGATAAAACAGCAAACTCAATATGCCTCGACAGAAACAACAAAACGTGGGCTGATTAACTTGGCAGATTCTCACTAGAAGCTCGACGAATTGGTCTGATGAAGTCATTTTAACCGAAATTATGACTCCGTTACTATAAAATTGTGGCTCCGACTGACACCGCCCAACCACATGCATGTATACATCAAAGACCTCATAAGGACGACTTAGCAGGAAACACTCTCTGAATTGCCCAATGCATGAACGCTTTATGTTTAACAAATAGAGCCACTCCACTGAAGCAGAAACATACGAAGTGTTTAAGTGACTAATTGACGAGTTTTCAAAACCGAAAATAAAAATTAAAAAGAGAAACCTGCAATTAATGTGGCCATGCATGATAGTTACAGTGAGTGAATTAAAGGGTAGATTATGATGCGTTATTTTCATTCTGAATGCCTTTCGGTTTTTGCTAGTTTTTCTGACTGCATCAATTTTTGACCCCACACACACTCACTGCTTATTGTCAAAATTTGGTAACTCATGCTCTGCGCGCTCTCTTTCTCTGAAGCTCTTTCTTTCTCCCTCAATCTCTTGTATGAAAGCTATGAAACAAATTAATGGTGCTAGAGATTCCGGTAGCTTCTCGCAGCCGGAGATCAATGGAATACAGCAAGAACATGCAATAGCTACTGAGGAGCTTGGAGTGCTGATAGTCTAGGAGGAGAGATAAATGTGTACCCAAACTCTCTCTCCTCCCGTGAAATGGAGTCACTCACTGCCATTTGTGACACCTTCTTGCCTTTCATCGATGTCTCCGATGCCACCACCGCCAATGCGTCACTCATCGCCTTTTACCGGACTTCAGCTTCCCTGGCAGGAACACCACAACGAGTAATTGATTATGCACACTCGTATTACTTGAATTTTTAAACACAAATATTTACATAATTATTTATTGTAATTATATGGCTTGTAGTTCAAGTGAGCCGGTAATATAATTCAGCCATGCACTAAGGTTTTGGGTCCGATTTCCCTCGTCAGCACCTAATTAGAGTCCTATTAATTTGAACTGGATGCGTCGCAATTAAACTTAATTGATGCATGTCCACATATATGTAGTCAAGTTGGCTATAGCAGTGTGCTTCACTCTCTGCACCCAAGTTCTAATCCCCGTCCATATAATTAAAATGAATTTACAATTGAGTGTAGATTAACCTATTGTTTTGTTCAAAAAAATGTTGATTGATGAATGCATGTGTAGGTTGGGGGATTGATAAGTGTGAGGCTGAAACACCCAAAGTTCTGGTTGATGCGATTAGCATTGTGGCTTTTGTCAACTTGGTTAGGGAGATTCATACTGTGTGGGAGAGGAAGCCTTCCAAGCCAATTCCCTTACCTTCAGAGCTTTCCTCAAGTGTCTCAGCAGAACCGGGAAGAGATTGTCCTGTCATGTTCTCTAAGTTATTTTTCTCTCCTTAGGATGGTCTTCAAGACCATGAAGCTTCTTACTCTCCTTATCTTCTTCACTCAGGTACCCTTTAAATATTCTTAATCATTCGTTCTGTGTTAAGAGGTATATTATCACACATGGATCCGTAATGTGAAGCCTTGAATTAGTTTTGGTTCCAATTTTGATATCGTCTTTCATGGGAAGTTGTTGTGTGTATATACTACACCATTTATTAATTAGTTGATCCATCGAATTAAAAGAGTTGTAAATTTATTAATTAGATTAATGGAAGTTTGACGTTCCAACTCAAAATTAATTAGCAATTGAAAATAGTTCAACTAGTTAATTTCAAGTAAACCTGCTTGATACTATGACAAAAGTTCATATTCCACACCAACAAAGCCGTTGAGGGGGAGCTACCGATTCCATGGCACATGACCCCAAAATTTAAGGGCCCCCAAAATAATTTTCTATCTAATCGGGTATCCTATGAAATAATATTATATTATTTATATAAATAAAAATACTAGTCAGAACCAAAGAAAAGATATAAAAATCCTAGTGGGCCCACAAGCCACAAGCTACATGAACGCCTACATAGGAAAAGGACGAGGATCCTTTTCCTGAGGATCTCGGAGATTCTGTTATTGTGTTCATTCATTGTACATCGTGCAGTCAGTTTCCGCCTACATAAGCCACCAAATCATAAGAAATTTTATAAAAATTATAAAATAATGATATTCCTCACAATGTTTCTCCATTCTCACTCCAAGAGTCATGGTCCACTTCTCTCTCTCACCCAGACGCCCCCTCTCCTGTTTCTCATGTATCTCCCCTCCTCACTACTTTTTTTTACACAAACCATTAAACCCTAATTTCAGAATTTCATGTCATTGAAGAAAATTTTCCAAATCACGAAGACAATTGAAGTGGTCAAAATGGTGTAGACTTCGATTAAAGTAAGGTATTACTAGTTCAAATATATTAAGTTGGAATTGGAAGATTTAGGTATTTTTATTAATAATGATTTTTTTTCCTTTTGTACTTTTTAGGGCAAAACTCATAAAAATTAATCAAGTAATCATCATGGCAAGAGGGGAGCAATAAACAAAAACCACTAGATGCACATGCATTGCGAACTATCAGGTTTTATTGTTTATACTTTGTATAAAAGATGACACCTACTAAAAAATATTCATATGGCTACTTGAAATGCCAAAGGAAAAAAAACATTGAACAACTGACTCGTCTAAAAATTGAGTTCTTGATAGGTTTTTAGTTAAAGAAAAAGAACCACGAAGTTCAAATTTTTATTTTTTTATTTTTTTTTTAAGATTGTCTTAAGAATGGCCCCTTTTATAAATTCGCACAATACCCCCGAAATCTCAGAGGCGACCTTTGTGACGACCCATCCCTAATTTTATGTTGTTACAAATTTTAAAAGCGTTATTTTACGAAAATGCCCTAGAGGTGAGGGTATTGACTTTCGTTGACCAACGTTTAGTGAGGCATACAACTTATTCTTGTAGCGTATTTGCGTAGTACCCGATGATACGAACGTATAGACGCAAGAGGAAGTGAATTTGGAGCTACGGTTGAAGTTTTACGAAGCTACAAATCTGAAAATTACGTTTCTAAGGATTTCCATTTATTATTATATATATTTTCATAAATATTATTATATGAGTTTGAGGTTATTTAAAAAAAATACATTTAGAAACTGCCGAATGGCAGCAAGAGTATGGAGGGAGAGTTTCAGGAGGAAAAAAGAGGGGAGATGGTAGTGAATCGGGAGAGGAGAGAGGAAGAAGGTTGACCAACTAGAGAGAAGGAAAGGAGGGGAAAGGATGGAGGTGTGGAACACCCAACCCGTCTAACCCGTACACCCACAGCAACCCGGTTTCAAATTGGTGGAGTTTTCCGATGATATCCACCAAATTTTTAGGCGATTTTCACCCCACCTTCACCTGCAATTATCACCATACCTCTTCTCCTTCATTTTACACCAAATTTGGACGGAAAGTGGGGCAAATCCGTGACAGTTGGCAATGGGGACACCGATGGGTTCTTGGCGGCGATCTGCTATTCCGGCAAGTTTCATCAACCATCACCACCCCAATTCGACTTCTCTTAACCTCAGGAACGAGGCCCAAACAGGCTTGGGGGCTTTGGGGTTCAAATTGAGGACGAATCGAACACACCCAAAACCTAGGGTTTTCAACGGGTTTTAGTAAAATTGGAGCTTTTCCCTACCAAATTGGCCTTAGTCACTGGTATAAAATTTACTTTACTCATTGAGACCTACAATTCTATAAAATTTGGTAATTTTTAGAAATAGTTGATTTTTCCGGCGAGTCGGGATGGCGACGCGTGGCCGGGGGACCGTCGATGCTACTTTTAGGCTAAATTAGATGTCTTGAATTCAATTTTGATATTCATATAACGTAGGTTGATCGTTGAACCTAAATTCATTACGATACGTTACTTGGTAAAAATGTGAATCGACGATCCGACCATTTGATCGTCACCAAACTTTAATATGTTATAGTACATCATATTTGAGGATCAGAGAAACTTACGGATCGAGAATCCAACACAAGGATCTTCCCGAATTGGATTTGTAAGTTGATAAAATAAAACGTTAACGCTACTTGAATTTGCAAGTGGCGGAGATCCAACCGTTGGATCGTAATGAAACTTTAGGATGTTGTTCTAGAAGCATAATGTGGATCTTTGAAAGTAACGGATCGAAAATCCGTGATGCAGATTTTCTTGATTGAATCGTACGGGTGTGTTTTATGTAAATTATGTATTCTATCGATAAGAATTCTGAGATGTGGTTTGATATTTGTTCTAGGCGCCAATCATTCATGACGCCTCTATGTGTGTGATAGGGAGTTGTAGCGTGAACTCCAAGTGAGTGGGCCTTTGGTTTTCAGTATATATATATATACACACACACTTGTCTTTTTCCCAGAAAACTTATTTAAATGGTTTTATATTTTTAAATGCCATGTCAAATGCTCTCTATGTTTGATTATGCATTAGTATGGTTATATATATGTTTGCTTGACGCTACGGATGCTCAGGTAAGCTTCAGGTGAGTATATATTGATGGTAGTGAGTATGATTGTGTTGAGATGCATTTATAGCTCATTATCATCTACCCCAGTGTTAGTGCTCTGTCCATTGATTTATTTCACTTGGCTTACTTAATTCTTTGCTAAGATATTTGACATGGCATATTTGTGGATTTGCTATTTTGAGTATGGTTTTGAGATAGATATGCATGCTATTTTCCGAAAATTATAGGTTTTACGGCGAGGGGTTATTATCTTTGATAAGTGAAAGGGTTTTAAAAAGCTTTGTTCGTGCCCACTCACCTTTTCTGTTTTGCACCCCTCCAGGTTCTAGTAGCAAAGTTTCCATTTCGACGAGGATTCTTGGCATATCCCAGACAGGTGGCTTCCTAAGATGGTATAAGCCTTATGTTACCTTACTGTACTTTACTTCTGTAATCACGTATGAAATGGGTCCATACCCGCTCATCGCGCACTCGTGTTCTTAGGCACTTTTAGGTTTAAATTTATTCATTTTTTCCACATCACCATACTTTATGGCTTCGTCACCTTCCAGGTGTTAGCCAGCACAGCTCGATTTGGGATTGTAGTTGACATTCCGGATCGGGATGTGTCAACCTTACACACCAATAAACTGACAATTGGGCAAATTAGCTTATGCAAGATTTCTTAATTTTTCAATGACATGTGGAACTGTAACTTCACACCCTCACAATATCCTGGACACCTATAAACACCTACATTATAAAAAGAAATGATACTGCAAAAAATTAAAAAATAAATAAAGAAGAAGAAAAGGAGAGCGTTATGCACATGTTTCTTTATTTTTATTAAAAAATACATATATATTGTATGTTAACAAATTTCAGAAATAGATAGATTTATATCTTTTTTCTACGCAATCCAACAAACAAAAGCTCAATTTTTCTTTTTAACTAGACTATAATTATTCACCTCCACGGCGTAGCCAGAATTTCTAATAAGTAGCAGTTCAACCTAACCTTAATATGTAGGATCTTATACATTAATAATAATTATTATGAACATTATAAATTTCATATTACGACCTAATTGTGTTATCATTTCAAAATCATATGATGATAATACTAATGCTAAGTATAACAAATTTTTTTAATACAAATATAACCAAAATTTTATCAAGGAAAGAGATATAAAAGATAAACAAAGAGATATAAAAGATAAACAAACAATAAGTGTTGGAAAATATTAGTATATTTAGGTTTATTTGAATGCTTAGTTTTCTGGGCTTAGCCCGTTAGCATTAGGGTTTTGATTTCTTACCTTTTAGGATTAGGGTTAGTTTATTATAAATAACCTGTTTGTTATTCATTTGAGAATCAAGTTATTCACAATGTAGTCTCTTAGGGTTTTATAGCCGTTCCGGCATTCTAGTTTGTTTAATAATATTCTTATTTTGTTAGTCTCGTTCGTTGCACACTCTAATATTCAACTTGGTATCAGAGTAGGTTAAATCTTTCGAGAAATAATCTGTTTTGGGGTTGATATCAATTTGTTTGTCTATCTGTTCAGTATCAGTTTTGTCTTTAGTTAGGGTTTTGTTGTTTGAATCTGTCTGCTCGGGAGCTACTCTGCTTTGAACCCAAAACCCAAACCTGCACCGAAACACATTCCCTACCAGCCACCAGCCTTCATACAAGTATACCCCCGTCGTCTGCATGTGAACCATTTCACAGCATCACTCGTCTGCCACACCCACCATCACCTACATGATCTACCGCCGCTGCAACAACTCGCATCCCCGCACCCCTCTCGACCCGCACCAGGCTGTTGCCTGCAACCCCAACCCAACCCGCCGATCTGATCGATCCACCACATCACTGTTGTACCCGCTGCCTTAGAACTACCTGCTTGTTGTTGTTTGTTCGCACCCCCGCTGCACCAATGCTGAAGGTGTATGGCATACACCTCCGAATTGTCAGTCCAGAAAGAAGAAAAAATAAAATAAAATAAAAGGAAAAGAAAGAAAAAGAAAAATTGTTGTCCAATGCAAGAAAAAGTTACGTTGTTTGTTGGAGGAAAGCATTCGAAAAAGTCCCAAGAGAAAGAAAATAAATTGCTGTTGCTTTAGGCCCACACGGGCAGAGAAAAAAAAATGGTTAAGTTTGCTTTAGGCCCACTCGTGTGATAGTTGTGTTTGTTCGTTTATTGCTACAATTGAGATATGGAAATCTCGTCCGTTTAGTGACAGGTTCTTTCCATACTCTCAACTCTAGCCAGTTTGCCAGCCAGAATCAAGAATCAAGTTAAGTCAAGAATCAAGAACCAGTTTGCCAGTTTGTTAATCAAGTCAAGTCAAGTCAAGTTAGCCAGTCAAGTCAAGTCAAGTTTGCAAGTTTGCCAATCAAGTCAAGTCCAGTCAAGTCAAGTTTGCATGTCTGCTAGTCCGCCTAACGGAGCCAGTCCGTATCTACTTGTTTGCAAACCCATGTCGTATACCGCTATGAGTTTGACGGGGGGTGTTGGAAAATATTAGTATATTTAGGTTTATTTGAATGCATAGTTTTCTGGGCTTAGCCCGTTAGCATTAGAGTTTTGATTTCTTACCTTGTAAGATTAAGGTTAGTTTATTATAAATAACCTGCTTGTTATTCATTTGAGAATCAAGTTATTCACAATGTAGTCTCTTAGGGTTTTGTAGCCGTTCTGGCATTCTAGTTTGTTTAATAATATTCTTATTTTGTTAGTCTCGTTCGTTGTGCACTCTGATATTCAACTATAAGAGCATCTAATGCTGATTTAAGTTTATTGAAAAACTCAAACAAATTCAAGACATCTGGGAATAAATAAAAAAAATTGAGGCAAGGAATGAAGTGACATGCACCTTTAAGCTTAAGTGTCCTAAGTCTCATGGTCCTTAAGCACGGATCAGGATCCTCTCCTGAGCAAATGGAGATGATCCTCCTGACCGGGTCCATCAGGCCGTTCAAATTTTATCCAACGGCTACAATTATTATAACTTTTAGTGGAGCCCCCTGTTTGTAGCCGTTGGATAAATTTTGAACGGCCCAATGGACCCGGTCAGGAGGATCCTCTCCATTTGCTCAGGAGAGGATCCTGATCCCTTAAGCACATATGATACTAGATTATATTTAATAGGGCAAATATTATTGTACAAATATGAAAATTTTTGGATATAACATATAAGAAGACATATTTTCAAGATGTTGAGAAAGAGCAAGTGACCATGGAGGGCCTTAATTAGCTTCGTTAGAGATTTAGCTCTCTTCATATTCAATAGTCAGGGGCTGGGAGTAAGGTTAATTGTTTGTATACGGAACTCAATCAGAACAAAAATCAATTAAGACAACTCCTAAGAGAAACAAAAATTTAGAAGCCCTAAAAGATTATTAACAAAAGCCGCAACTGCACATGGCGGACAAGAATCCCACCAATGAACCTAAAATGATTAACACCATAGTTTGTCAAACAATCCACCACTTGATTTCCTTTGCGATAAGTGTGAGAAAACTAAACATGCATATAAGAAAGAATGGTACAACAATTTGCCCAATCAACCGATAAACGCCAAGGCACCTGAGAAGATCCATTAGAAAGAAAATGCACTGCTAAATAAGAATCACACTCAATCCAATTGTACAAGAAAAGAAAAGAAAAAAATGGTTTTTCATAGAAAGTGATCTTGAGCATAGGTAGTGTGCACAAAAGTGAAAGCCCAAATATCTGGGTCACAATTTAGGTTTTGCTCACCCTTTATGCCTTAATAATAAACCTCCACTCTCATGCAATTGTGCAGCCAAACAATGTTTGAATGTTGCGTTAAAACCAATAATCTCATCATTTACAGGTGAACGAGAAGAACCAGAATCCATCCTGGAAGGCAATTGGCTACACTGGACCCGACCCCAAGTTCATTGCCAAAACCATGAAATTCAAAGCATCAACAGAAATTCAAGAACAAAATCAATTTCCTGACAACAAAGAAGAGCTCTTTGGACCTCTTTTCAGAGGAATTATAAATATGAAAAAAACAAATGATTTAGTTGCTGATATAAGTAGATTTGGAGTTCCAGCCTTTGTTCATCACTCTTTAACTATCTGATGTGATGTCGTAGTAATTGGCTCATGCTCAGGAGGAGGTGTTGTTGCTGGTGTTCTAGCAAAGGCTGGCTACAAAGTGGTTGTCTTAAAGAAAGGACACTACCATGCCAGGCACAATCTTACACTTCTTGAAGGGCCCACAATGGATCAAATGTACCTGTCTGAGGGTTTAATTGCAACTGATGACACGGGAGTTTTTGTTCTGGCCGGCACTCTAGTTGGGGGAGGCTCCACCGTGAACTGGTCCGCTTCGGTTCGAACACCAGTGCATGTATTGAAGGAATGGTGCAATGCTCATGAGTTAGAAACTGTTTGACAGTAAGCTATACCAACTAGCATTGGATGTCGTCTGTGAAAGAATGGGAGTTCAATCTGAAATACAAGAAGAAGGGTTCAACAATGCAGTTTTGAGAAAAGGGTGCCAAGAGTTGGTATCCAATGGAAAATATTCCTCGAAACTCACCGCCGGGTCATTATTGTGGTTGGTGTTGTCTTGGCTGCAAGGATGGAAGGAAAAGAGATGCCACGGAGACGTGGTTTGTGGATTTGGTGAATTCTGGTAACGGTGCGATTTTTTCTAGATGCGAGGCTGTATAAGTGTTGCACAAGAGAAATAAAGGAAGAGGACATAAAAACACAGCTACTGGGGTGGCATTCAAATTCGAGCATGAAGGGGGTAGAAATATAGGTTTCGTGGAGTCTAAGGTAACTATTGCTGCTTGTGGAGCTCTCAGCACTCCAAAACTGTTAAAGCGAAGCGAATTGAAGAATGGTAATATAGGGAAAAACTTGCATTTGCATTCGGTGGCAATGACATGGGGACACTTTCCAGATTCATAAGTGTTTGATGGATGGCTTCCGAGAGAGAAGAAAAGCTTCGAATGAGGGATAATGATAGTAATGTCTACTGTTGTAGTGGATTTCGACGGGTCTGGATATGGAGCTGTGATACAGACGCCAGCTTTGCATCTGGGTATGTTATCAATTGTAATTCCTTGGGTTTGAGGCAAAGATACAAAACGGAGAATGAGCATGTTCTCCAGGACTGCCCATGTATTTGCATTGGTAAGAGATAAAGGGTCAGGAACTGTGAATGCACCACCAAACTCAGTCAGTTATCAAATGGAAGCTATTGACGAACATAATCTGAACACAGGGCTAGAGAAGTCCTTGAGGATACTGGCAGCGGCTGGAGCTAAAGAGATTGGAACCCATCACTTTAAAGGGAAAAGCTTAGCTGTGAAGAAGGCGAGTTTGGATGAGTTTGAGAGGTTTGTAAAAGAGGAGAGTTCAAGGTCATTAAGAGACCTTTCCTCAACCATATGTTCAGCTCATCAGATGGGGAGCTGCAGGATGGGTGTTGACGCGAAGGGGTCCGTGGTGAATCAAATGGGAGAGACATGGGAGGTGGAAGGACTTTTTTTTGCAGATACAAGTGTTTTTCCAACGGCTTTAGGAGTGAATCCAATGGTCACTGTTCAGGCTATTGCTTACTGCACTGCCCAATCTGTTCTTGAAGTACTTAGGAAAAAATAAGTTAGATAATACTTGATTTGGTACAACTGTGATATAGCTAAGACTCGGATCAGAAGCTGTCAACTGTCAAATGCTTCTCAGTGAATATCTGAATACAACTTGCAAGGGAAGTCCAACAATTCTCATGATTACAAAGTATTTCTTTCCTCCCCTAGTAAAGTTGTTTCTATCTTAGTTCAGAAATAGTTGGGGATGATATTGGAGTTGTTGCAGTGGGACTCTCGGCCTATCGACCTAAAAATTTAACATGGTATTAGAGCCAAGTTACGGGCCCATGCAAGCCAAAGGCTTGTCACCAGGAAGTGCGGAATAGGAAACAAGCCTAGACTCTTAACATATAGCCAACCTCTGAGTTCCCAAGAAGCACCAAAACAAATCTTGAAAGGATTGGAAACAAATTTGGACTCCTTTAGAGCCGGCCTCTGAGTTTTAATTACGGATGTGTGGATTTCCATGTGTGAACCACTAAAATGGGGTTCTAAATGCAGAAGCTTGTTGGTTATCGCACATCGGTAATATCTCCAACTTGGTAATTACCACTTGCCCATCTATTAGATGTGGGATTTTAACACAAAATACCTTGGTATTAGTCATTTCATGTCTCGGAAATAAAATATACAATTTTAAGGAACAAAGTGTAACAGTTTTTAACTTGTACAAATATACAGACACAAATGCAGACCAAAACCCAAAATAATGTTGGCGAAGTCTAATAATTATGTTCCCAATGTCCTAAGTTCGAACGGGTTCCCGTTGTTTAAAACTAAATACGTGCACCCTAGAATGCTAAATTAATAATCCATGCAAACAAGACATCCCAAATATAATCATGAAAACAGAATGCAAGAGGCTTCACATTCATTGTAAGTTGTCCACATCGTTGTTCAACCCATGAACTCTTACCTGCGTCTACATGGCATTCAACAAAAATTGGGGCAGAATCCCAATATGGAGAACAAGTGACCTCAAGCTGCCTACAACACTCTTGATTAGCCACTAAAATCAAATACTTGTAATAATCATTTTTCTCGTCAAAGATTGGTGTAGAACTCCAATCAACAAAGTTCTCATTGACTTCTTCGTCATCATCAACGTACTTGTCATAAATTGGCGGCGAATTCCAATCGACCGAGCTAGTCTCTTCAACTAATTGATTTTCAAACGGATGGAAAATCTCACCCATGATCTTCATACGCAACGGAAAACCTGCTCTGATGCCACTTGATGCAGGAAAGACCAAGGGTCTCGAAAAGACGAGGGATAGATAACCTGGGAATCACTCAACCAGGGGCAACGGAGCTCACTCATGTCGCTAATCGTGGATTCGCTCACACGACCAAGCCAAATGCTTGATTGGGGAAGGAGAAATCACTCACTTCAATTGCACAACGCAAAATATATTTTAATTCATTCCAATCTACCATTCAATGCTCTCTAGTACAATATTTATAAGCATTTACAAATTAATAGACCTCAAGTTTTCATGACACCCTTACAACTCCCAAAATAACTTAACAAATTCCTAAGTAATTAAAATACAAAACCTTTGTTATTCCAAAGCATATTAATGGTTTCAAATTGTTTTCTCCGACTCTTCCTCCCGCATCACACGTGATGGCCAGCACGTCTTGACTTCGGTCGGGGTGTGTCAAGAGTAAGTTAGTCACAATGTAGCTTAGTGGGGTTTTGTAGCCGTTTCGGCATTCTTGTTTATTTAATAATATTCTTATTACCTTTTAAGGTTAGGGTTAGTTTCTTAAAAATATTATTCTTACTATTTTGTAATCTTATTTGTCCCGCACTCTAATATTTAACTAATACCATGTTTTAAAGATGTATGCTATGCATGACATGTGTATACCTTAATTGAGTGCCGAAGAGGTCAAGCTTTTAATTCTTCAAAGCATATTAACCTGAGATCATCTCAGAATGATGACAACTTTAAACTCTATTTTGACTAGATCACAAAATTGGAGGTCTTTAAGGAAAGAGTAATGCTAGGCAGACAAATTTGTTTTAAGGAAAACTAATGAAAATGGCTTGAAAACTTTGAGTTTTAACGATAAGGACAAAATAAAGGGTAAAGTGAATAGTACCAGGATTGACTTTTTAGTGTAAAAATGTGGTTTTTTGTTAAAGTGAACAATACCGGGAGTTTTTCGTTAAAGTTTCCATTTTTTAATCATATTTGCAAACAAGGTGATATGTCACCAATAGAAAATAAGAACATTAATCAATACTTAAGTAATAATTGAATCATCAACAACCACGTCATATGCTTTCAAAATTATACTTTAAATAGATTGTCTCCTAACATTGCCCCTTAAGGAAAAGTCAATTGTTGTGCTATAGCACCTACACTCATATTCACACTACTACATAAAAGTGTTTTCCCAACAAAATACCATTCGTCACGCAACATGTAAATTCATCACTAAAACTTTGGGCAACGAAAACTTCGTCGCCCCGCTGTACTCGGGCAAAGTTCAAGGCGCAAAAGTTTTCTCGATGAAATACAAAGTTTTGTAGCACAATAGTGTTT
This sequence comes from Malus sylvestris, assembly GCF_916048215.2. Taxonomy (NCBI): domain Eukaryota; kingdom Viridiplantae; phylum Streptophyta; class Magnoliopsida; order Rosales; family Rosaceae; genus Malus; species Malus sylvestris. The sequence goes on from NC_062275.1 coordinate 37,846,413, forward strand.
ACGCAACGAAATTTAGGTCAGAAAAGCAACAAAAAACTTTATCACGTGAAATTAGAGGAGGGGGACAATACCTCTAATTTTCTCTCTTTTTTTTTCTTTTTTTTTTCTTTTTTTTTTTTTGAAGAAGAAGAAGATATGATAGTGGTTTTAATTTTTCCTCTTTCTTGTTTGGAAGAAAATTACTCTAAAGGTTAATTTAATCCCCTGATTAAGGTAGAACTAAATAAATTCTATAGGCAGTTGGATTCTATTTCCTAGAAGACTTAAATTGCAAGTCAAAGTGGATAACCTACATCAAATCAGGAAATAACTATCTGCTCACCTACTCGTCTTGGGATTTCTACACTTACTGCCTTTTTCGAGTGCAACCTAACAAATGTGGGGCATTCGTGGAGCAAAAAATAATCCTAAAAATCCAAAAGACGACACATGAAATTTTTTTCTGAAGAAGACAAGATTATCTTCATTAAATGAGAAGGGCCCACAAATATTCATATGCATAGCTCAACATCCATGGAGGCTTGAGCATCTAACTATGACTACACCAAGCTCTCATGTTCGTGACATGGAAAAGTCAAAGACATTTAAAGATAGGATTAATCACCAAATCTTATCTTTAATACATTCCCGATTGAAGGTTAACTCAAACAAGTAAGGAATCTTCATCACCATTAGTCAAGGATACTTGCATGATAATTCCACGATATTATCTCATAATTAATATATTGGAATTATTCTTTCCTCATCCATCCTATACAACCTGGTCAATGGGAAGCCACCATGTGTAGGGCAAAACTCTAACCTTATTGCCGGCCACCTCCCTATAAATACTCCAGCTACACTAGTTTCCCCCGTGACGCATGTGTGGATTTGGCCTTGATCAAAGGTGTTGATTGTTTTGTAGGTACAAATCCATCAAGACTGAAGACGACGTATTATTGCAACCACCATAATTATTTATTAACTGATAGTGCACTTTTCAAATATGAGGCAAACATTTATTGAATTGTAACGCACTAAAAATAAAACTTAATTGTATGAGAGAATCTATCCAAGAGTTCCATGTTAATAGTTTTCTTTAGACGTTGGGAATGTCAATACCAGCCTTCAGGACTATGTTATTGAGATATTTTCTATGCAATATATGTAATATTTATAAGTATGGAACAAACCATTCTTCTTGACCACCACATAATATGATTTCAGGGTTTGGGACATTCATTATTTTATTTCATCTATAAAGATCATTCATATAAATAGCAAAATATATGATATTAATTAGTCACAGATATTTTCATGACCATTTGATGGCTTTACTAAAACTTGTGTTCATCTATTATTTATGATTCCTAATTGACGATTGATAAGGATTTGTGCTAAATTTTGTTTTTCTTACACGAATTATGAAAAAGATACCTCAAACAATGAAAGATTTATGTTTCAAACACATTGTATGTTGGGTCCAAAGAGCTGTTTGGTGCATATTTTTGGAGTTCCTTTTTCCATACTAAGTCATATATAACAAATGATCAAGACGTGAACATGTTGTCAAGGACACTAAGCAAGAAAATAATACATTCTTAAAGCTAGAGTGTTACAGGAAATTGAAGAAAACTTCTTCTGAGCTAAAAGTTGTCAATAAATTGTTTAAGAATGCAAATTCAAATTGGAAATTTGACATAATATATTAGTATTTATAAACAAATAGCTTTACCATTTAAAGCACCAATGTCTTTTGTAATAATCAATACATGTCAAATTGTATGATTAATTAAGTAGAGATAATATCAATATAATCAGCTGTTGACTGCTAAGTTGACTTTGAAACTTGGCGTAAATTTGCACCAAAAGATATTTTTGATATATTAGTCCATATATTCAATGAATGAGGTCCATGAGAACCGTTTCTATGGCACATCGTGTCTGCCATGCCATCCTCTAGCTGCTATACATACAAGGGGAACAAAGTTCTTGAAATAAGGGGTGCGTGTACATATATACATATATATATAGTATTTATATGTATGCATGTATGATTGATTCATATATACTGTTGTCTACGCAACTACAGCTGTCTAAATCTATCAAAAGACATTATAATGATTGATGGTCCTGTCTTGGTGTAATTGAGAGAGATATATGTACAAAGTCAAAAGCATGTGTATGCATATAAAGTATCTTCTGGCATTTCTTCTCCATCTCTTTCCTTTTTGTTTTGGTTAATTATTCTTTTTTTTTCCTTTTTTAATTATCACTATTACTGCAATTATAATACTTGTTATGAGTGCATGTGATAAAATGTTTTTTTGTTTGAAACTGTGTTGCTGACGCTCAATAAAAAAATCATCATGCATCTTAAGAAGTATAATTTTTATTCTACTTTTTCATAAATGAGCCATGAAAATAATTTTCTTACAGTGTCAATAATGAATTTCTTTTCTTTCCATATATTATGACACACCCCGACCGAGATCAAGGCATGCTAGCCGTCACGTGAGAGTGACGTAGCCATGTATACAGTGCGGAAGCAAAAATGATAGGAAATATACGAATAATTAAAAACCGAATTACTAGAGTGCACTACTAAACCGGAAGTGATAGGAGTTAATTACAAAAGTAAATACTCCTAATCAGAGCATAAAAGTCTAGGTGCAGTCCAGTAGGACAAGTACTAGTTATATAGTACCAGGAATGTCCTACTATTATTTAGATAGATCAAAACTGCTGACGTCCTCAAGCCACCAACAACAAGCTTACTTAAAACATGGAGGGGCGCAAAACAGAAAACGTGAGTGGGCAAAAACAAATGTTTTACAAAATCATTTCATTTATCAACATATCTAACCCCTCGCTGTAAAACATGTATAATTTTTTCCAGAATCAAAATATAAGCATTTACATAAATATGTATGAAATCATATCAATTCAATTCATGCTTCACATAATCATATTCATATGTATGCCATGCCAAGATATAACAGAGTAAGCAATTTAGGTAAGAATAATTTCATAGAAATATAACATGTTAGCCGGAAGCCTTGTGATAAATTGTACGGCTGAATTCATAGCTCAAAATCAATCTAGCCGGAGTCACTATAATGACCTATACGGCAATATACTGCACAAGAGTCGGAACCAAACAAAAAGGTTTGTACGACAATAATGGGTGTAATACAATCATGCTCAATACTACTCTCACATAATAGCTGGGCGATAAATCGCTAGTCACCTATGAGTCGGAACCATGAATAAGGTCTGAACGACAAGACTGTGCACCTAAATTGGATCCAATATGAGCATATGGTGCGGGAGGTGACATAATAAACAGACATGTGCCATAACTCTGGCTAAATCATAAACACCCTAAGTACAGTTTTATGAGCTCAACAATATTCAATCACATATCACATCATCGATGATTCACATAACCAAACATAACTTACCTGAGTTTACTTGAGCGTCCATAGCACCACAATTATATATAAAGTATCATATACCAATTCATGTACAATTTATGAACTTATATGCAAGGCATTTATGGCATACTATCATTTAAACACATATTTCTGGGAAAATATCAAGTATATAATATATACTGAAAGCCAAAAGCCCACTCACTGGTATGTCGAAGGGTCGTAGCCCCCGAGTCGCTTTGGATACGCTCGTCCTCGGGATAAGTCTCACCTATATGCAAATTAACTATAAAAACGTTATTTTAGAGCATATAGACAAAACTAGCTAATAACTTCTCATACATAGCTCAAAATGGGTATATGAATATACCACAGTGACCTACACAACCTCAAGATCATCCCCAAATTTTTAGTTTAATTTTTCATCCACCCACGCGCCGGCAAGTGCACTGCAAGACGCGCGGCCACGCGCAGGGAATCCTGACGAATTCTCTAACTACCGTTAGGAATATTCCCCAGAATATTATGTTAAAACCAACGGTAACTGTTAATTCTAACTGACGGCGTTAGCATATTCCGTTAACCTTAACGGAATATGCTCCTTTCTTCTCCGGCGAGTCGTCGTTCGCCAGTGACTTCGCCGGTTTTTAGGTAAAACTTCAAAACCACTATTCTCCTTCGTTTCTTCACCATTTTTCATGAAATTGGTACCAAAATGAAGCTAATAACATGTAGAATCACGTTATACAAGTTTCAAGGCTTAAAATCTACTAGGTTTTCCCCGAGAAAGCTCGATAGCTCGGCTTACCTAGATAAACGTCGATCTCAGCCCTCTAACGTCCAAATCCTTCCAACGAAGTACCCCGAGACTCGTGAGGATCTCCTTAAGCCTCCTATGTCCTTAGAATTCCTGAAACACAAGGTTTTACGTGTGCATGAACAGTGCACAAAATCGAGGTTAGGGTTTCTCGAGTTTTTTCATGGTTTCAAGTCTTAAGAATGGTATAGACTCAAGGACTTGCAAGGAACAAGAATCTCACCTTTAGAACGTCGATCCGTGTTTGAAGATGAGCTTTGTTGCTTGTCCGTACGTAAGGGAAAGAGAGAGAGTCCGAGAGAGAGAGTGTCACATCCCGGCTTGGGGCGGATCACTTCCCGGGCCCATTGGGAAGTTGCTCGTGAGTTCTCATAAACAAAACTGTGAGGGCGTGGCGGGGCCCAAAGCAGACAATATCGTGCTACGGTGGTGGAGCGGGCCCAGGAAGTGATCCGCCCCGGGCCGGGATGTGACAGAGAGAGAGCACGGGAAGGAAGAGAGAGGATGAGTGTTGTGTGTGCGAGTTCCACGTGGTCACCAACCAACCAAGGAATTAACCTCTAAGTCTCATAATAAGTCACACACACACACTACAATCTCAACGTCTAAGGATAAAACTGTCCTTTCACGTCCTCGAGAAATAAATAATACACATCTTCGGGACGGGCTGTGACATATTAGGTTGCCATTAGTAGCAAGTATGATAAGCAAAGTATATACTGGTCTCAGTCGTTCGAATTGAAATAATACATATACAGAACAAAATTTCCATTCATTTGAATCTCATTTCTGCCTTGCGGCTCTTTACATTATTTTAAAAAGAAGAAAAATATTGTGAAATTAGAATACACCTACCTACTTAAATACAATAGTCACATTGGGTGAGGAATTTTCCTATTCATGATCTCTTGCATGCCAAAAAGAAAAAGAAAAGAAAAAAAAAACATGATATGGCTTGCATATCATGTTTTGGTATATGAATACTCTTCTTTGTACACTCGGCTTCCTCTGCAGCAACATGTTTAATTTCCTGTATCTTGACCTCTCTGACTTTTGGGTGTTTTCGGAGCGTGGTCATAATATACGGTGGCTTTAAGTATACTGAGATATAAATTGGGCAGACGAGGTGATGGGGATGTATGAATAATTTGTTTCCCTCACACTTGTTTATTTTGCGTTCGCATCTCTCCTTTTGCGAAAAAGGAATTGGACTTTGGGGTGGTGGGTTTCTTCATGCATAAGATTTGTGTCTAGCGCGCGCGCTCTCTCTCTCTCTCTCTCGTGCATGAAATGTATATTTCTTGATTTGTTTGTCAGGTCGCAGCCAGAAGGGTCAGGATCTGAAAGTTGGGGACTCGGACTGTTTTGGGAGTATTATGGGGTTATATGATAGTTTTAGGAGATAATCTGATGGGCAGGCCATTTTGGGGAAGAGCAAAAGGGCCATACTGTATGCCAGTTTGTGCACCAACAATAGACCATCTGCACAAAGCCACATACATAACATGTCAGCCACCTCCACAACCAGATCAACAAATTTATTTAATTTATATAAATATAACAACATTCTACTTCTAGAAATCGAGGAGGAGGTGGTGGTTGCAGCTCTGCAGTGCTGCCACTGCCAGTTGCATGCCTACCCTCTCGCATCAAAACTACCAAATAAGTGAAAGTACCCACCTGTACTTTGTTGTTAGGTGGTGTAGAAAGACCAAAATCTCCAGCTTGGCCAATTCATTCCCTGGACATGAGTGGTTCCCGCTGCCAAATGGCATGTATGTATTGGGTTTTGGAGCAACCTGTGTCAGACAGTAACATAAAGATCATGAGTATAGATCCACTATACATGCATCTATCTCCAATGTATCCAATATTTTGAATGAAGAATGAACGTATGGCGGATGATGGTGGTGTTTACCTCAAATCTGGAAGGATCAAACTTGTCAGGGTCAGGAAAGATTTCTGGGCTGTGGTGAATATTTCTGAAAAGTGGTAAAACTTTCCACCCTTTTGGTATCAGATAACCTGAAAACATATCAATATTTGATCATCAGCAAACAACAGAATATTAAGTTTAAAGTAATTTCAAGTAAGAAAATAGAAAAGGAAAAGTAGTAAATGTTTCGTTTGGTAATTACTGACCTTCATATTCAACATGCTCCACAGCTTCCCTGAAAGTAAAAGATAAAATGGAAGCAACTCTAAGTGTCTCCTGAATAACTCTACAAGTCATGGGCATCTTTTTGGTATCTGCCCAACTAAGAACTTTATCCTCTTCCTCTTCTTTTGACCTTACTATTGCTTCTTGCTCATCCTGTAGAATCACAGCCATTACAAAAAATTAGAACCCAAAAAAGGAACTTTCAAAAAAAAAAAAAAAAAAAAACAAAACAAAAGAGAAAAATGGAACAAAAGAAATTGATGATTAGAAAGCTTACAGAGACAGCTTGAAGCACACTTGGGTTTTCCCCAAGGTACTTGACAATCCAAGTCAAGACGCTGGCCGTGGTGTCACGGGCAGCGAAGATGACACCAATTACGTTGTCGGCGATTTGTTGGTCTGTGAGGCCTTTGTTGTCACCCATGAATGATCCGAGAAGATCCTTATGCTCCTCCTCCTCCACCTGCATCCTTTGCCTCCTTTTAGATATAATTTTGGCCAAGATCTGAGCAAGCTCCTTCCTTGCTTTCATTGACTTGTGAAACAGTGTGCCTGGAAGATTAATGGGCATTGAATTGTATCCCTTCTCAAGAATGTAGTAACACCTCTTCAGATCCTCTCTGTACAGAATCTCATCCTTTCCAAATATAGAAAGGAGTGCAACATTGAATGTGAACTGCACCACCAAAAGTTGATTCATCGGTACACAATTTAACATTATGTCAACCAAAAATGTTATATCAGCACAACAATTCACGGCAGGAAAATGTTCTCTTGGCCGACTGTTAATCTTGTCAAACTAGTTGAGGTGACTGTCAGTCTCGTCAGACTACCAGCTCGATTTTTGCCATGTGTAGCAGTTTAGATTCAGAATTTGGCTAGAGAACATTCCCGAGCGCTGTACATTTACAGCTCTCTAATTCGAATTCTCTCTGTTTTGCTCTGTTGAGAGAGTGGGGTGTGGCAATAATTACTCACCGTTTTCATTTCTTGGAAGGTGTTGATCAAGCGGCCTTGGCAGGACTTGAGAGAGTCTTTGGCAATGGATTCAATGTCAGGGATGATACTTCTGACGGCTTCCGGCATGAAGGCACGAAGGACAAGCTTTCTCAATTTGGCATGGTAATCTCCTTGGTGGAAAAAGATGGCTTCTTTCCCCAACATCCTCTCTTTGCTTGCCGGAAAAGTTGGCTTGAACAGATGGGCTCGAGAAAGCACGAATTTCGCCGCTTCCGGGCTCGAAATCATCACACATGGACAACCCAAGATGTGGGTTTTGAAGATTGACCCAAACCTATGAATCAAAATGTTCAAAACATATATCATCAGTACATAAAATCAACTAGCTATTCACTCAATTTAGAAAGAAAAAGAAAGCCCGAGATGTGAATTAAAAGAGCAAATACCTCTTTTGTTTTGAGGCAAAGAAGACATTTGGGTTTTGAGAGTAGAGTTGGAAGGTTTCTCCAATGTAAGGCCAGCCCAAGGAACCCGGTGGAAGTGGGATTTTCCGGCGAACCGGAGTGAAGAACTTGGTGATGAGGGAATTGATGACAAGGAGGAATAAAACAACAAAGGCAAAGATGCAAAACATGGAGTTTAGGAGATTCAGCTCCATTATATTTCTTGTTTTTCTTGGAATTGAAATGAATTAAATTGTAGTGAACTGACTGACTGGTAACTACAAAACTATAAAGCAGCAGCAGCAGCAGAAGAAGAGGGACGAAAACAACCAGTAGTGTTGTGAAGAAAACAAGTGAAGTGGTGGGAATATTTATAGGGTATTTGGAGAGGAAGAAGAGAGGAATAGAGAAGGTGTGCGGCGTGCTCCTTTCATTTACAGCTCGAATCCCACACACGGAATCTCCCTCCAGCTCATTCATACGCTTTCACTTGTTTTACTATTTTTACTCTCTTCTTTTTTTTTTTTTCCTTTTTTTTGGCTTTACAGAAGCCGAAGGGTTGGGGTTGGGGTTGGGGTTGGGGTTGGTCTAGCCAGAAAGCTTTACAACTCTCCACTTCATTTTGAATTTTAACAGTGCCTTTTGTGGGACCCTCCCACTCTGTTTTAAAGTATTGCTTGATTTGGCTGTCAAATGCACACAACCGTCTCATGTTGTATCAAAACTGCATTCAAAATGAACTAGTCTGCTATAACGTGTAGTGAGATTCATGTGCTTCTTATATCATTATGTAGTGGAATGCCTCTTATATTTACAAGAAGGGTTTTAGAGAGAGAGAGCACGTGCAGAAGCAATGCATAAAGAACGTGTACCGTGCAAGTTTCCTCATTAGGAGTTTGACCGTACGACGAGGCGTTGGTGAATCACGAAATATGTGCGGGTTTTTATTACCGGAGGAAGAACACTTTCACACGCGCGCGAAAAGCTTAAACGCAAAAACACCTCTTTGAGCAATACAAAAGGCAACCTTTATCTCATCCTCTATCATCCGTACTCTTTTTTAGATATAATACTCTTTGCATTGCATTTACGCACCCATTCCAATTTGTATTTTCCATGTCGGGGCCTTTTTTTAGTATGATTTAACTGACTACATATCTCTTAGTTTTAAGGATTTTTTTACCATGTTTCAAAGTATAAGATACTTCATGTGTTTTAATCATTAAATTTTTATTTAACAACAATCAAGTTTTATCTCATTAAATGAGGTCGGTTGTAGGAATTCTAAAACACTACTGTCCTCTGTTTTGTATTAAGTCTTCCATTAGTTTCAAGTACTATATATCTTTTCTTATAGTTTCTTTCAAAGTCTACCTAGATCTTCCTCTACCCCATTTTGCCCTGAGTCTCCGTCTCATAGTAACATTTTCTAACCACAGCATTTGTAGGTCTTCGGTTCACGTGTCCAAACCATTTTAACCAATTTTCTCTCATCTATCTTCAATTGCAGTCACTCCTACTTTACCTCGGATATCCTCTTAATCCTATCATTTCTCATATACCCACACATCCAATGAAGCATTCTCATCTCCACTACACTCATTTTTTGCATGTGCTACTGTCCTATAAAAAATTTCTTTGAGTTTTAGTGGCATACAACGATCTCACAATACACCTAAAGCACTCTTTCATTTCATTCATCCAATTTGTATTCTATAGTTGAGATCTTCATCTAATTCTCTATTATTTAGTAGGATAGATCAAGATAACGAAAACGTTCACTCTTTGGTACTTCGTGATCTCCTATCCTCACCCCGATCTCATTTGGGCCCACTGAACTTGCACTCTATATTCTCTGTCTTTAACATACTTAGGTGAAGACTTTTAGATTCCAAAGCTTTCCACCAAAGTCTAAGCTTCGAATTTACTCCCTCATGCATTTCATCTATTAACAATATATCATTTGCAAAAAGCATACACCAAAGGATATCATCTTGAATATGTCACACTACTCGTCCATAATCAATGCGAATAAGGTAAGGACTTAAAGATGAACCTTCTTGTAACCCTATGGTTATAGGAAAGCTTTCCAGTTGTCCTTCATATGTTCTTACTGCAGTCCTTACTCCTTTATACATATCTCTTATTGCTTGGATATATGATAGTCGTACTTTTTTCTTCTCTACAATCCTCCAAAGAATTTTCTTTTGGGATCTTATCATACACTTTTTCCAAATCAATAAAAACCATATACAAATCCTTTTTCTTATCTCTATGTCGTTCCTTCGATCTTCGTAAAAGATGGATTGCCTCCATTGTCGAACACCTTAGAATTTTTGCTTAGTTAAATAGTATTTCTCAAAGAAAAAAAAGTAAATTTTGAATCCAATTCCTCTTTCTTTTTTTATTAAAGAAAAAATGTAAAAGCATCTCCAAAAAGTTTTTTTATACACTTGCTATTGCTTAGTTATTTTAACAAAACAAAACAACAACAACAAAAAACAACTAAATTTTGCTCCGAGACACTTAAAAGGCCAGCTATTTAGCTCAATGAACAGAAGACTAATAATAAGCTAGACATTAAAAAATGGAAACTCTCCAACTATTTAAGACGTATTTATTAAATATTCATAGTTGTTGGAAGGCTTGTTATATTAAGACCTTACATATTGTTGAATACACCCACATACTTATTACATCCCACATTTGCCCTTTCAATTAAAATTCATGTTAATACACCTCACATACATTCTCATAGACCCTCACATCCCACACTCTCAACATATACCTTACATCATACGTCCCGCATTTTCTACATACATACCGCACTCTTCACATTATTAACAGTAATGTCAAAAGCCAATGCACAATTCACATCCACTGGATTTTTAAAAAAGAAACAAATCTTATTAATCATTTAACATGTAGATTCCAATACAATTACAATTTCCCTTCTTTCTTGGCTATGGCTGCCCTCAATATGCACGTAAATAAAATAACGAAAATAGTAACTCTCTAAGCCCTATAGACTGAAGATCAAAAACGAATTTAGCCTCCGTCTGCCCCTTTTCCCGAACATTGTAAAATCCTTGAATTTCTCTTCAGCATCGGCACGAAAATGATCATGTCAAATCTCTTCATGTTCTAGTCACTTATATCACGATTATGCATCAAGCACAATATGATCATTTGAAATCTTAGGCTGCAAAATCTTCACTTTTAGTCTTTTACTCAGATTCTTCAAAGCAATAGGAAAGTTCCCAACATCATTTTCATCTCGCAGGGGCAAACTCCTACCACAATTTTTTGCAACAAATTCTGTTAAATACCGTCTTAGAGAAGCTCTTCAAAATCACTAACGTTTCCCTCTAAATCAAACCAAACACTACTCATTCTTTGAGAGTTAAGAGTATTTCGAAATAACACTTAAGCTTATTTGATCGAATACCACCCATTCAGTACCTGTTTGAGCTCTTTCTAGTTTTACCGATGTCTCTTTGTAGTTTCATTAGTAGGTTTGTTCTACAATCGAGGGTGAGAACGGTTTTGAGAGTTGAAGAAGATAAATAATCTTCAAATATACACGTTAAAAGTGATTTTGAATGTATTTAGAATTTTTTTTTATTTTTAAACTTTATGAGGTTGAAATTGGCATTGCATATTAGGGTATATAAATTATTTAATATTAAATTTTAATGTGGGGTGTATTCAACATTATGTGGGGTGCTAATAAAAAAAAAAAGCCTTGTTGGAAATATGAAGTTAAATTAGAAAGTCAAAACCATATCCAGACAATTTTATTTTTATTTTTTATTTTTTATTTTTTTTGGTGAAAAACCTCAGTTGTACGAGGGAAATTTTATTGATAAAGAAAAAAAAAGTTACACCTAGTTACAGGGGGCTAAAACCTTACCCTCACAATACAAGAAACAAAAAAGGAGAAAACGTATATGAAAATGAAGAGGTGACATAAAACTTACCCTCTAGAACCGAAAACAAAAAAGATACAAAGAAAAGAAGGGAGGGTGATATATGAAACCTAACCCCTCTAAAGCCAAAAGGTTTAAACATGTAAACAAGTTGAACAACACCACAAGGTAAGGGAAACAAAGAAAGTGAGACAAACATATATGTCGAGATGCACCTTTGAGAAACAGAAGCCAAACAAGCCAACATAGTCTAAAAACAAAGTAGCACGAGTTGTCGGGGGAGGAGAATCATGCCATAATAAATTTGGAGAACACAAGCCCATATTAGCAAAATTATCCTCAAAAATATTTCCTTCACGATATATGTGAGAGGTGTAGAAAGTCATCTTCTAAATCGATCCAAACAAATATACCATTGCGTATGAAGATGCCAAGGAAAATCAGCATTAGTCGATTGGAGAGCGGAAATAACACTAGAAGAGTTACTTTCCAGCCAAAAACAATGTCAACCCTCATGATGAAAACTCTACAAAAAAATAAAAAAGAGTTGTGATGACCAATATATTGGCAAAAACCGAAAAGAAAATGATCATGTCAATCTCTGAAAACTCCTCCGCATACAGCAACATTTGTATTAAGTTTAATCCAAGAAAACCAAGGAGGAGACCAAAGCACATGAAGAATAGTAGGCACCTTGCTAGTGATAGGTCGGATTCCCATAGAAGAAATAATACGAGTGTCAACACCTTGAGAATAACCAATTCGAAACCATTTACCTATTTAATTATCACGATGAAATTTCAATGATTCTTAGAGAACAAAGTGTTCATCAATTTCTTTGAACTCAATTAGATGCTTCAAATATTTCCGATTTGGCTAATATTTTGTAAGGATGATCTATGAGGTGTAACTTGAAAAATAAACGGTTCAGATCGTTAAAGTTCGATGTGGTGTGGGCCCCACAACTAATCCCCATTTTTATAAAAAAAAATGGGGATCCCTTCCCTTAAAGGCTTCCTATATATATATATTATAATTTTTTTAGAAAACCTTGACGGTACGAGTAGAATTTTAATGATAACGAAAAAGAAGTTACACCTAGTTAGAGGGACATAAAACTTACCCTTCTAGAAATAAAAACAATAAAGATACAAGGAAAGAGGGGGAGTATGAAACCTAACCCCTCTAAACCCAAACCTAAAAGTCTAAACCTGTAAAACTAATTAAACAACATCACAAGGTTAAGAAAAAAAACAAGAAAGTGAGTCAAACCTGTATGCAAATTAATTTGAGAAGTGGTAGCTAGGAAAGCCAACATAGTCTGAAAACAAAGCAACACGAGCCGCGAACGGATGGGAATCGTATGTCATACCAAAGTTGGAGAAGACAAGCCCATGTAAGCAAAATTGTCCGCAACAACATTTACTTTGCGATATATGTGAGAGGCATAGAAAGTCATATTCCAAATGCAATCCAAACAAATAGACTATTGCGCACAAAGAGGTCAATGAGAATCAAAATCAGTTGATTGGAGAGCAAAAATAATATTAGAAGAGTTACTTTCCAACGAAAGGCAATACCAACTCCGCTGATATGCAACTCTACACCAATAATAATTACTAATAATTCTGCAAAGAAAGAGTTGCGATGGTCAATCCCTTGGCAGAAACCACCAAAAAATTGACCATGATAATCCCTGAAAACTCCTTCACAAGCAACACACATATACACACACACCCACCCACCCACCCACCCACCCACACACACACCCACCCACCCACCCACACACACACACACACACACACACACATATAGTCCCGTTTCCTTTTCATTGAAAGATCCCTGAAATAATTTATTTGAGGGACATCTTGTGTTGTTCATTCATTAACATTTTTCAACAATCCAAACGATCTATATTTTAGTACATCATCCATGCATAGGTCATTCTTGCTAAAAGTTAGATAAATCCAAATCAATTAGAACATCCAATTGCATACATTTTTTCAAAGTAACGCTAATATCACTACCAATTAATCCAACAATCAAATGGTTTCGGATTTTAATCATTTTTTTGTGGAAATAATCTCTGAGGGAAATTACAAAAGATGAATAGTTGAATCGTTGCAATACGATGCAGAGTCACGTTATAAACGATCAAACCCTCAACAGAAGGAAGGGACTATATGTGCTAACGCTAAGTTGGTTGTACTAAATAACATGTGACACAAATTAAGTTTGAGATGATAGGGTAGAGGTGACCAGGTGTCCAATGTATCCATACAATAATACAAACGTCCCATAACCATATAATGTGAGCTAAGGAGGAAGAATTCCATCCAAGAGAAAGTCCAGGGGTGATCGATGCCAACTTTGTACGTTAATAAAGGGAAAAGTAAAAGAATGGTTATCGTCATAATAGTTTGTAGCTGATGATTGAACAGAATGAGAGAAAATAGAACTAAAGTTTGAAAGTCATATATCCATGCGTCTCGAACAAACATATGCCACAAACATGTTTTGATTTTCTTTGGATGGAATTGGAAATCATAATATTTGAATAGGTTTTATTAAAAATAAAAAAATAAAAAAAGGTGGGGGGGGGGGTTTTCCTAGAGTACCGGATATTATGGATGTTTTGAGCATTATATTTTATTTTTTAATGGTTAAAATATTCAGAGTAACAAGTACTTTAGAATACTCAAGAAAGTCCTTAGAATTTATACGTATATATGCAAGTATACCTGTGGTATATATCTCGGTGACGAGTTTTGGAGCGTGAGTTCGTAACTAAGAGAGTTTTAAAGTGATTGGTTGTTTAAAAAATAAGTCAAGTGGGGGTGAGAGATTCATTATCACCTCATGGTAAGATTAGACTGAGCACACCCTTACACTCGGTTTAGTAGGAAAGATCCACTCTAAACGGACAGGTAGATCATGTTAATGAAACAGGGGATTCATTATATCTCCATACAACAAATACAATAAAAATGAGTCTACAAAGACTTCTATGATGCACTCATGATGCACAATAAAGATTTAGAAATTAGATGTTCTAATGAGTCAACATTCATGTGTCGAAACAACTAACCTAAAATAAAATAATGTGTCTAAATGGGGAAATGATATATATTTTTTGTTTTATCATATTAGCCAATTTCCATGAAGTTTTGTCATTACAATGAGACTAGTCATAGCTAGATATATTATATATATCAAATTCATAATCACCATTATATATCTTCATAACCAATCAATCGTATAGGTTACAAGTAAGTGGGAAATTACGAAAGTTTTAACACCAAGGGCAATAATATAGAATGAGAAAAGGCCGGCTAAAACAACAGTTGTTGATATCATGAGATCATGACAGTGACCTTGCAAGGAGGATCAATCAAACCTACGCAACTGAAAACTCAATATTTTGGTTATTTGATTAAAACAGAAGAAGAGATAAAATCTTATATTTGTGGTATGTAACTCTCATTTGTAAAATCTGTTGCAGGTTGAAAGTTACAGGAAGCTGATAAAGTTTTGTTTTTTTCTTTGAGGTGTTATATTTAGTCATGCAGTAGCCCTATATATATAAGGAAAACTAATGAAAAGGGCTTGAAAACTTTGAGTTTTAATGATAAGGACAAAATAAAGGGTAAAATGAATAGTACCAGAATTGACTTTTTAGTGTAAAAATGTGGTTTTTTGTTAAAGTGAACAGTACCGGGAGCTTTTCGTTAAAGTTCCCATATATATATTCATTCAACGTATTTGATAAAATATCAAAGTTGGAAGAGGGAAGTCAATTTTGGATCATCTGAATTGGATTATTTGGCCTCTTTTTCCTTTCCTTTTTGTGAGAGTACTCGGTTCCAGCTATCATTCGTGTCTATAAATTTAAAAATGGAGTGAAAGACCCACTAGTTGGACTATTGTGACATTTGAAGTGGACATTCATTCACCTTTAATAGTTTACCTGGCTGAATGTCTAAAAAAGAAAAGGGCATCAAGTTCAAATAGATAGATAGTTCAGATCGTTAAAATTCATAACGGAATAGACTTGACAAAAAATATGTATAAAAAACTATGTAAAAAAAATATATAACGGATACATCTCCATATATCTATATATATATATATATATATATATAGAGAGAGAGAGAGAGAGAGAGAGAGAGAGAGAGAGAGAAATTGCTCAAATAAAATCTTTTGATGAAATTCTTGTAGATTTCCATCCGTGGCCTTTTTCAACAATTTAAACTATTTATATTTTAATTCTTTATTTACAGATTGTTCTTATAAAAATTTAGATAAATAATCATTGAGATATTTACTTGTAGTGAACAAAATGGAAGAAACGGTGTTTCAAAGACACAATAAAAGAACTATTTAATCAAACGGTCATATATTTTCTGATTTGGATGATTTTTTTGTTGAAATAATCTTTCAAAAAAAAAAAACCTAAAAAATATACAGTAGAATCATTACAATACTAACATATGTGTGTGTGTGTACTTGTGGGACACTTCTGTACTGATGAATCATTCCAATAACTTATTTTGGGTTGAAAAATGAGGAGAATTAAGACTCAAGACATGAAGGTACTTTTTTTTTGGGTTGAAAAATGGGGATAAAAACAAAAGCCCCAAAAAAACTAATCAATAATAAATCTACATCGGGACATCCTAAGTCGATTCATATGAACAAAATTAACTGAACAAGAAGGATGATTATTAAAGAAAAATTGCCTAAATCTAAATCAAAGTTGTAGTTTGCTAAACTATGTGCCACAAAATTCTTTTCTATAGACATGTCGAAAACAAGGGGACCCAAATGATGATTATTGCCAGCAGTTTACAACACCAAATGAACTTGAGTGCAGAGTCCTTTACTTATAGGGTTTTCTCCCTTTTTATTTTTAACTTTTGTCTAATTTTGTATCCTTTTTTAGTTTTACTTTCATCTTTAATATTAGTTAAAATTCACATAAGTATTAATGTCATTTGAACTCTTAGATGTTATGTAATTTAAAAACTTGAAAAAAATATAAAAGTATTTGTCAAAACGTTTCTCTTAATCCTCTATATCCTACGTGTACACACAATTATATGGGAACTGTATGACAAGAGTATCCTCCCTCCCTTGAATGAGGACTATGTGATCGACCACAAACCAAAAAGGTGTAAATCTTTTTGAAGGGATTGACATCAGCTTTCCTTTTCTGTCAAACTAAATGACTCCTCATAACTGTTACTTGCTAGCTAGCAACCCTTGTAAGAGCAACTCCAGTGTAGGAGCCCTCCCCCCAGGCTATTCACTATTTAATCCACCCAATGAATAGTAATCGCCCTTAATAAATAGTGCATTCCCCTGGCAATTGTCTTTTGCATCTCCACCCCTGCACTGAATAGCCGGGGCAATTGGCAATAAAATATTAGTATTTTTTTTATTTATAAAATAATACAAAATCATTTTTAATTGTTTTCCTTTTTCTTTTTTCCTATTCCTTTTCCATTTCATTTTTCCAAACTCAACCGACAACCATTCTCTCATTTTTTTCCAGAACACTCTTCATGTTTCCTAGCCCTCTGTCTCTCCTTTCTCTCTCTCTCTCTCTCTCTCTCTCTCTCTCTACGACGCAACCCCCCTCATTTCTGAAACCTCTCTCTCTCTTTAATCTCTCTCATTCTCTTGCATGCATCATCAGATCACAATTTTGGTGCCGAAATCGCATGCTCCGAATCTTCCGTCAGCTCCTTCTCCTCCTCCACCGTGACCACCGCTGGAGCTGGAGAGGATGGGATAGTGGACGAGATCGGCAAGATGTTGGAGGAGTTCGAGGCTCGACAGAAAAAAAAACATTAAAACAGGCGTCTGACGTCAGCTAACGTCAGACCCACCTCAGGCTCTCGGGCCGGCGAGAATCGACGGGCCTGGCGCTCGGGGGTGCTCGGGCTCCCTCGCCAGCCAACGCTGGACTTCCTCCCTCGGGCAATCAAGCCCTGTTCCAGAGCCTGTCCCTCGAGCAGGAGCTCCCGCTGGAGCTGCTCTAAAGGCCAAGCGAACCCCACATATTCTTACCAAAATGCACAACTGATCATATCCTTACTTTTTATGTTACGTGACCCACAAAATCAACAAAACAATAATGGGAGATCAGATTGCAATCTTTCCGATCCCACCACTTTTATAATTACTAGAATATTCATGCTGACCAGAAGCCAAGCTACAGCAGCCTTTCCGATCCCGCCACTTTAATAATTACTAGAATATTCATGCTAACCAGAAGCCAAGCTACTTATAGGTACTAAAATAAACATATTTGTCGATTTATCCTTAAAATTTTTATGTAGCTGTCAAATTTTCTTGTAAATTTTAATTTCAATCCATTATCATCCTAAACTTTTATAATTAGTCTATTTTTCATTTGAACTTTATTTTTAGTCGGTTACTCCTTAAAATTTTATAAATGGCCAATTCCTCCCCTGACGCTAGATTTTAAAATTTTCCATTTAATTTTTTTTTCCTTTTGATCACTCAGACAACACATGAGAATTTTATAGGGACAAAAAGAATGGAAAATTGGATAAAAAAATTTAATATCTAACGCTAGGGGGGAATTTGCTAAAGTTAAAGTTCAAAGGAAAATTAGTTAATTATGAAAATTCAAGGGATAATCGACTAAAATTAAAGTTCAAAGAAAAAATTATGATCTCTATACAAATTTAGAGAGTAAACCGAAAATTACCTCTAATAAATAAGCAAATTGACTAGAATCACTGTCACAGCCCGTCCCGAATTATTTCTATCGGTGGTGTGAAAAGACTAAAGTACCCTTGAACGTTTGTGGTGTTGTGTGGTTTAGGTTTTGGTTGTGGACCAATTAAAATTTTTCCTAAGTGTTTGGACCCAATTAGAAAAGAGATTCTTGTTTGTTTTGGTTGGTAGCCCAAACTGGACCACACACACACACCCAAACTCCCGTTGACCTTTCTTTCTCTCTCTCTCTCCTTCTCTCGGATTTTTTCTGAAAGTCCATACAACTGTAAGGACAAACCTCAAACCAGACCATTTCTTCACGGATCGACGTCGAGGGGCCTGCTTTCGTGTTCCTTGTGAGCCTAGGAGTCGAATGGTGGTGGTGGTTAGACATGAAAACCCCAGAAACCTGAGAACCCAGAATTCCCGATTTGGGTCACTATTCATGCAGTCGTGATCGTGGAATTATCAGTGAGTTTTAAGGTTCTAGGAAGCTTTAGGACATCTTCACGAAGCTCAGGGAAGAAAGTTGGAGTGTTTTGGACATCGGGAAGTTTAGTTTGACGAGTTTCAATTTTGGCCAGATTATCAAGGTTTCTCTGGCGAGATTCCATGGATTTTAGGGCTTAAAATTGGTAAGGTTTTGTTCTACTCGTTGTAGGCTTTATTTTGGTACAAATTTCATGAATTTTGGTTAAGAAATGAAGAAGATATGAAGTTTTAATGTAAGATCCCACATCGCCCAGGGAAGTGATCCTTATATGTATATTCATATCCCTACCTAGCACAAGGCCTTTTGGGAGCTCATTGACTTCGGGTTTCGTTTGAACTCCGAAGTTAAGCGAGTAGCGCACGAGAGCACTCCCATGATGGGTGACCCATTGGGAAGTTCTCGTGTGAGTTCCCAGAAACAAAACCATGAGGGCGTAGTCGGGGCCCAAAGCAAACAATATCGTGCTATGGTGGTGGAGTAGGCCCAGGATGTGGTGGATCCCGAGTCGGGATGTGACATTTAAAGTTTTTCCAGAAATTGACGATCGTGCCGGCGACGGTCTCTGGCGAACCAAGGAAGACGAAGAAGAATATTCTGTCAAGTCTGACGGAATATTCTAACGGCGTCAGGTAACGCCGTTAAATTATGTTAAGGTTTTAACGAAATATTCCAAATGACAGTTAAGTTTCAGTTAGGGTTTAACCACACGTGGGGGTGAGTCTGATCGTGCCTTGGCCGACGCGTGGGTGGTCGGAAAATTTTTCTATAAATATGGGGATGTTCCTGAGGTTGAGTAGGTCATGGTGGTATATTCAAATACCCCATTTGAGCAATGTATGAGAAGTTATTTCCTAGTTTTGTGTATGTGCTTTAAATAACGTTTCTTTAGTTATTTCGCATATAGGTGAGACCCATACTAAGGACGAGCACCATCAATCGAGGCTTGGGGGCTACAACCCTTCAACATACCAGTGAGTGGGCTTTTGGTTATCTGTAAATACCTATATACTTGAGATTTTTCCCAGAAAACGAATTTGAATAATTAAACGTTTTGAAATGCCATGCAAAGTATCTGCCTATTTTATTTATGCATTAGTAGTTGCATATATTTATTATTGGTGCTGCAGGCACACAGGTAAGTGCTAGGTAAGTTCATAAATTAAAGATATGAGATTGCTTTAGTTATGTGAGATATGATGTGATGCATTGAGAGCTCATAAAACTGCACCCCAGTGTTAGTGCTCCAGGCCAGAGTTAGGGCACAGTCCTTCATGTGATGTTCACCTCCCGCACCATATGCTCACCTTGGATCCAAGTTAGGTGCACAGGCTTGTCGTACAAACCACTTTAAGTGGTTTCGACTCGTAAGGGACCCGTGATCATTCGCACAGCCTTCATGTGATCATAGCACTAGAGCATATTTATTTTACATCTAGTCTTGTCGTACAGACCACTTTAGGTGGTTCCGACTCGTGTACATGATTTGATATGATTGAGATTGGTTATGAGCTATATACTCAGCCGTGCAAGTAATGTTAGTTGGATCCAGCTAATATGATATCTGGCATTGATATATTTTAATTGGATTACTTATGGCATTTCATTGAGATGCTTGTGCATGGTATATTTCTATGGATTTTCATCCTGAGCATGATTTCTGATATAGCATATATTATATTTCTGGGAAATTATCCAAGTTTTACGACGAGGGGCTAGAACTTTTGAGAAATGAAATGATTTTGAAAAGCTTTGTTTTCGCCCACTCACACTTTCTGTTTTGCGCCCCTCCAAGTTTTAGGTAGAAGTGCTTTAGTGGCTTTTAGGGATTTCAACGGTGGTTCTGACAGAACATCATAAATTTAGGATCACCCTTAGGTGTTGTATAATTAATACTTGTCCAGTCGGACTGCACTTAGGTTATTTATGCTCTGATTGTGTATTTCACACTTAATCTCGCACTAACACCTTATCTTAGCTAGTATTTTTAGTAGTTTGGTTTTTTATTCACTCGTATTTCTCCATATCATTATTGCTTCCACACTGTGCACATGGTTACGTTACTCTAACGTGACGGCCAGCATGGCCTGAATTAGGTCGGGGTGTGTCAATCACTTTGTCTATATTGGATGTGTACCGCCACAAAAACTTATGTATCAGCAGTTGTAAAATCTTTTTTAATTATTTAATAAAGGCAAGTTTGGATCTTGCATGGTCACATTTGCTCATAATTGATTTTGTTCAAAATGGTTTTGTTGATGCATGAAATCAGATCAACGTACGGTGTGTTAAAGTGGTATTTGCGAAAGTGCTCTGATGAAAGTAACTTGCAAGGAAGGTAGAGTATATGATGCTTAAGTTAGCACAATGCTTAAGACATCATGTGGACGAGTTTAGTGGAAATATAGTTGTGAACAACAACTAACAGTTACTCTTAGAAGGGAGTAGAGGTTACCCTTTTTCTAGAGAGGCAAAGTTGAAGGAACTTTGCTAAGCTGGCCAATGTGAGATTAATGAGGTGTTGCCACTTGTCACGTTGTGTTTGGTCTCTAAATTGTAAGGAAATCTGCCATTGGTTATGAATATAGCAAATGAGTGGATACCACATGCATGTCATGGCCTCACTTCACTACCAAAATTTACCATTTGCTCGACTAACATTTTCCCAACGGACGTGATTTTGTCGGTAAAGCTATTTCACTGGACAAAAATTAGCATTTGGTTGGGCAAATGTGGTCAACGTTTTGGTTTTTTTCAAAGACCTTGGCCTGACGAACAGTGTTCGATGGACAAAGTACCCTTTGGCAAGCCAAGGGAAAATTTTGGCACGTACAATGTCAAATTTTGCTCGACGGCAAGAACATTCGACAGACTAAGTTCATGATTCATCGAGCTAAGAGCCACATGACCAGTCATAAACCTTACCAACAATTTTCTGCTTGATGACACCAATTCATTAACACAGGCCGGTGAAATACAAGTAATAATCATAAATCCCTCCATCTTTCTTCTGTTTTCAGTCGACTTGGTTGGCTATTTTACTTTTGCCGGTGAACTCCAAGTGTAAAAAATAATGAGAAGTTAAAGGGTCCACTAGAGAGTACTGGGCTGCGAAACCCTAGTGGGGATTGTTAGGCTGTGAAACTAAAACTGAAAGAGGACAGCTTGTTCTTCCAAAAAGGTTAGAAGGGTTTCGTGAAGGATCATTTTCACGTTAGAAATGGAAACTTATAAACTCTTTAAAGACTTTACTTACGCATTCTACGAAACTAGTTTTAACGATCCAATTTCAAACTTGTCTGTATATACTCCAATATCGCATACGCCAAAAATCACCAAAAACAAATGTTCGGAGATTAGGTAACGGAACGAAATCCTTCAATTGTTAGAAGAAGAAAAAATCATGATTTAACGATCGGTTTAGCTCTTATTTTGAAGATTTTTACAAATACACTCCTCGACCCTAGAAGGATACAATAAACAAAAGCTTACGTTCTACTTAATGGAAGTATAGAATAACACAAATTGTTTTGTGATTCTATTGTTTGACGAGACACTCATTCTATGAAACTAGTTTCCTTGATCCAACCGTCAAACTTGTTTGTATATACTTCGAAATCTCTTACACTAAAAATCACCAAAAATAAATGTACGGAGATTAGGTAACGGGACACAATCATTCGACGGTTAGAAATGAAAAATCACGGTTTAATGGTCGTTTGAGCTCTAATTTTGATCATTTTAAATACAGTCCTCTACAACGAACGAACCAATTATCAATTAAAATATTTACCCTAGTGGATACAACAAAAGCTTATGTTCTACTCAATGGAAGTATAGAATAAAATTAGGTGTTTCGGAATCTATTGTTTTGATGGAACATACATTCTATGAAACTAGTTTCCACGATCCAACCCTCAAACTATATACCTTGAGATCTCATATGCTAAAAATCAACAAAAACAAATGTCTGATGATTAGGTAACGGGACAAATCATTCGACGGTTAGAGGCGAAAAATCACGATTTAACGATTGTTTTAGCTTTGATTTTGATCACTTTGTTGGAGACCCAAAACTGAGAGTAAAATCACACACTGAATTGATCTGGTCATCAATTTCAATCATCTTTTAATCATTTGAGTTATTTTAAAATTTTGATAATTCTTTTTTCAATTTTGTTCGATGAATTTAGTGTATTCGTTGGGTTAATTTACCTCAACTCGTCGGTAACAGCACCCCTTCGTCAAGAAAGCCTAAAATTTTTTCCATGTGACTGGAACACACACCTCAGTATGACAGGTGGTGTTCCCCACCAATAACCGATGGACACCTGTATCCTTATAGCATAACGGTTTAATACATTTAAATTCGAGCTTTGAAAAACGCCCAGAGGCTCAGCATAACAGGTGGTTTTCCTCAGCCCTCCATTCTCAACCAAATTTGAGTTTTGAAAAACGCCCAGAGGCTTAATTTCCCGAAAAATGCATACTCTTCAACCTAAATCACTAAAAACAACAAAACCCAGAAGAAAAAAAACAGAATTTAACTTTGCATGTGCCATAAAACCCAGAGAAAAAGAGGAAAACCCAGAAAAAATAGGAAAGAATGACAATTAAAATCCAAGAAATAAAGGGGAGGAGGTAGATAAGGACCAGATTTGAAGGGTTTACGGGGAGAAGAACATACAAAAGGATCTGAAAAATGGCTTTTTTTTTTATAAATATTACGAATTTATTTTCATAATTTTATATGTTTTCTAGGTTTTGATTTTCTGATCTTCCACACTGGATTTAGCTCTGAAATCTTTTGTTAGAGCTCGCTCGTGTGCAGCTCACAGTGTACGGAAGCCCAAATGAGTGTGGGGGAGGGAGGAGATAGATGGCAAACCTAAAGGTCCGACCAACTATCCCTCTGGTTCCATGTCGAAATAAGAGGGGGAGAGAACGAGAGAGGATAGGAGAAAGAAAAAGAGGAAGAGAGAGAAAAGATGAAGTGTCCCAGGTGAAATCACAGGCGACGATGGAGGTGGGTGGTTTAAGATTATTTTGCCGTCACTGACCTCCATTTATGATTTTTTCGGTAAGAATGGGGGGGAGGGGGAGAAAAGTTAGGAGGAGATGGGGGCATCTTGGGAGATTAGGACTTGAAAGCAAGTCTTGGGAACAGTGTAGGTCTTGTTTATTTTGAATTTTTTAATAAAATTTAAATGTATTAAATTGTTATGCTATAAGGATACTGGTGTCCATAAGTTATCGGTGAGGAACACCACCTGTCATGCTGAGGTGTGTGTTCCAGTCATATGGAAAAATTTCTCCAAAATTTGTCCCAAAAAATAAAGATTTCAACACGTGTCAGAATTTTAAAAATCTTTGCTTGAACCTTCTGTTGGACAAAGGTCTAATATGTTATAACACCAAAGCCTTCTTCTTTCTTTTTCCTCGCGCCGCTCAGTCTCAGTCTTTACTCTCTGTACTGTCTAACCCATATTCTCTTTCTCGAGCTCTAGTCTCTCTCTGTCTTTCTCTTAAATCCTCTCTCTCTGTCTTTCTCTTAAATCCTCTCTCTCAACTCGCTTTCTATCAACTCGCTCTCTCTCCCTCGTGAGCCATCACCACTACTCATGAGGCACCACTACCCGTGAGCCACCACCACCACTCTATGCTCACTCTCTCAAGGAGAACAAAGTCTAATCTCTCCCAATAATCTCTGTGCTATTTGATTTTTCAATTTCATGATAATATTGTAAGATTTGGGATAAATGTAAGAATTTGTAATGTTGATTTGGGATAATCTCTGTGTTGTTGTAGTTTTAATTTGGAACCGGCTCCCCTCCGGACCCAATAAAACTGAGCCTACAAAGTAAGGGATCTGGGCCGTTGAAATTTCATCCAACGGCTACAAACAGAGGGGCCATCTGAAAGTTATAATAATTGTAGTCGTTTGATCAAATTTCAACAGCTCGGATCCCTTGCTCAGCAAGCTCAGTATATTTGGGTCCGGAGGGGATAGGGTGGGGATAATCTATGCGCTACTGTTGGATTTTAGATTTGGAATAAATGGATAAATGTGGTGGTGGGGTGTGGTGGGATGGGGTGGGGTGGGGTATGGTGGGGGATGGGGGTGGGGTACGATGATGTTGGGGGTGGGGGGACAAGGTAGTGCTTTAGGTGTTCGTAGGTGCTTTTAGGTACAGGTTTCGCGGTAGTAAAATTTTAGGTGGTAAAATTGTGAAATTGTGATTTTAGATTGTAAAGTTGAAAAATATGTGAAATTGCAAGAATATATGAAATTTTGGGAAATTTGTAGGAAAATATAAAATTCTAGAAATATGTGAAATCTAGGAAATTTTTGAAATTGCGAACTTTTGTTACAAATGTCGTGGTTGATAACTAGTAGTCACCACTCAGCCTCCGTTTCGGGCTAGAGGGAGAAGTTGGCCCCCAACGCCACCTAGGCAACCATTGTCGAGTTGGTGGCCAACTCCAGTACTACTATGCCATTGGGGTAGATGGCCTAATTTGCCAGACAGCTTCACAGTCACAGATGCCAAGAGCATGTGACAACCCCAGCCCTAGACCACCATGTTGATGGCGCAATGGCCGCTTCAGTTGTCGTGTAGCAGGTATAAGATAGGGAACTCCCCAGTGGCTTGAAGAGAAAGGTCTGAGGGATCTGTTAAAGGGTTGGCAAGCAACTGGATTACTCGGGTATCACAAGCTCACATCCAGATTGATTACAACCCAAGTCATTGGCGAGCAAGCGATAAAGTCAAAAGATTGTTGACTCACGACATGGGTGCCATCATCAGCACCAAGTGTACCATGGTTGTTGATTCATGGATGATGTGCACAACCCCTCCGCCCTCCCCCCCCCCCCCCCCCCCAAGGTCCATGCCGAGATGATGAGACAAATTATAGTAAGTGTTGAAGTTTCTTTATTTTTTTATTTTTATTTTTTGCTCTTACTTATTTAAAGTGGGTTTAAACTAATACATTTTTTTTTTCTGTTTTAGACCAACTTCAATATCAACGTGGAGGACTCGGTGTGGAGGGAAAAGTTTAAGGATTGGAAGTACGAGCTACACTATTACTACAAGACTTATCGGTTTCTTGATACAACTTTTACCGGCCATTCGAGGAATTTTTGGAGAGGATAGATGAGTGGTAGTGACTGTGCACTTATTTTCAAATCGAAAAATTTCAGGTAAGTTTTATTTTAATTTTAGTTTAACTTTTCAGTTTTTTACCTTAAGTTTGATTATTTTTTTTAACTCAGTTTAAATTGGCGGTAAATAAAAGTAATCAAAGAAAAATTTGTGCCTTCACCACTTCGATTCTCGACTCTTATCTTAACAAGTCGAGGAATGGCAGGCGGGTGGTTTGCATTTCCTGGAAGTGGAGATTTGAGGGGAGACACATGCCAATTATGGCGACTAGGTCGTGGACAACATTTATGCAAGTAATTTGTTGTACATTTTAAATTTAAATTTTATTACAATAAAAAAGGTTTAAATTATGACCGATAATCTTAATTGGTTTTTTTTTTTTGTAGACTTCTACAATGCAGAAGAAGAACGAGTGCCTCACTAGCCTCTCCCAGCAGCAACGTATGTACCTATGGAGGAGGTGACACCTGATCCAAATGTGTCTCTACAGTTGTTGATGGACGGGGTTGAGGGCAACTAACATAATGACCTAGGAGTAGGTTGGGGTTGGGACCTTGAGTGGTCTTCCTCTTCAGCGATCTCTCATCATTTGATCGAGATGTCTTCTAGACTGCAGCAGGTGGAGATAGAGCTAGCACGCCAAAGAGAAGAAGTGGCGAGTATGAGAGAAGAAACTGCTTGCGACAAGAAGCTGCTGTGCACGATCGAGAAGTAGTGCCCATGTACATTGCTAGGATAGCCCAAGCAATGTCAGCTTCTGGCATTCGCATTCCAAGGCCCCCGAGTATACTTTAGGCGCCATTCTGCCAGCCACCTCAGCATCCACCCGAGCAATTTAAGTTAATTAGTTTAGTTTTTTTTACATAATTGTATGAACAATTTTATTTTGAATGTAATTAAATAAATGTTTTTAAGTTGTCATTAACTTTAGCTTTTCAAAGTAATATATTTAGAATTAAATAAATTATTTACTATAAATATTGTTTTAATATTGAATTTTATAAAAGAAATTAAAAAAATGTTAGCCCGACGAATATATTCGTCGAGCAAACTTTATTTTATTATTTTATTTTGTTTTTAATAGTTCCCCGATTAAAATTCGTCGTGTCAAACTTTTTGTAGTATTTAATTTGGTGCAGGGAGATGAAAAACTTCGTCGAGCAATACCTTTCGTCGGGTCAAGGCGGTCAATGCACATTTACCTGATGACTTATTTCATTGGGCAAAATAGAATTTGGCCGACAAATTTTTATTTTCGTCGGGTAAGGCTTCGAGCAACGGATTTTGCACAACCAACTTTTCCTGATGAAATTATGTCGTCTAAAGTTTTGGGCGACGAAATTACCTTTGGCCTGACAAAATGTGTTCGCCTGGCAAGATGTTTTTTTATTGTATTGCTTGTATTGGAGTTGGTTCGTGTCCTTTGGCATTGATGCCTCAATAAACTCTTTAATAGGTTCATGGTGCTTTAGAGCTGACTAACACTTAATGGCTTTGAGGGGAACATTTATGTTACAAACAAGTTGAAATCTTTATTAAAATTTCAGCTGCTTCCTCTAAAAGAAGTTAGGGGTGTTCCCTAAAAGCACCCTCTGCTAGATGTTTCCAAAAAAAAATACTTCAATAACACCAAAACTTCTGAGTTTTTGTGCCAAGTATATTCAGAGATATTCTTTTGATTAACATAAAATGGTTTTCGTTATTCCAAAAATAGTACCAAACATGTCCTACTCAAAATCAATTGAAGATGGTTGGGAAGTCTCAAAATTTATATATGGTGGTACAATATTTGACATTCCTAATTTGAGATTTGGTCTAAAATTAGTTTACAATATTTGTACACATATAGCCAATAAAAGACCAAAGAATAAAAAGCTAATTTCTGTGAGCGGTTCCCCAGCTTAAAGATAATTCTACCATTAAGTGATTTATTTCAATTTCACGCTCTGAGAACATGGTGAATTATCAATTGAAGGGGTGCAATTTATACCTTACAAGAGACAAGGAAGATGTTGCAGATTTAAGAACGAAAGCCGTGATCTAACATTTAAATCATGTCCAGATTAGAAAATAAATAAAAATAAAAATAAAAACATTTAACTCATGTCAATGCATGACGACGTGTCTAAAATGTGTACGTTTGTACGTATATATTTGTATTTATGTCAAGAGTCATAGTTGTATTCTATGATTCTACGGGCCCAAATCAAAACCAGATGACTCCCAGTTTGTAGAAAACCACCTTTGATTCCTTGAAAGGGCAGTCCCCCCAGTTTGTTGCAATTTGCAGCAAGGACTTAACAAAATGTTGGGATTCAGATAAGTACAATTTCTTTATAAGAAATGGAAGGGAGGGATGGGGTCATCGGTCGTCCACTATATAGTATCATAATCCCCCCTTGCTCAAAACTAGTCATTTTCCTGGATTCAACGTTAATTATTTGTTATGCGCCCTCTCCTTGTTTGATGCACATGTCTTTATTCTTGAATGAGACTGAAGGGAATGAGATGGGATGGGAATGGATTGGAGACAAAAACAATTCCAACTTGCCCTACTACCCCATACCCATGCATGTATAGTATTATATATTTGATATTTCGTTTGGTATTTCAACCTTTAGGGCGTGTCTGCCACTCTAACTATTCAAACCACCTTTTATGATGATGTTATCAAATTCAAATCTAGCTAAAGAACGAAATATAAATCAGATGCGTATATATGGATACACACACATTTATATTGTGGATGCATACTTAATTGACCAAAAAGCCCTGCAAAAGAGATCACATCAAGCGCCAATGTCTAACAGCAGTGTGGTGTGTTAGTCAAAAGATCTTCGATACCTCAGAGATTATTTTAGAGACTGTTTGTAGAGAATTCTAAGAGCCGGCAATGAAACATGGAATACAAAATATGAAAAAGAAAAATGCTAAGAAACAAACTGACATTCGAACAACTAGAAACTGAAAAGCCTCCATGAGTCTGGACCCCGAAAGGGTGGACTACCGTGGTAAAGCCACATGCTGGTCCTCTTTTTAAGGAAAAGAAAGAACGAAATATAAATCAGATGCATATAGACACAAACACACACACATGTGTATATATATACAGTGGATGCATGTATACTTAATTGACCAAAAAACCATATGCAAAAGAGATGACACCAAGTGCTAATATCTAACAGCAGTGTGGTGTTAGTAAAAAAATCTCCGATACCAAAATCAGAGGTTAGCAGGCGATGAAACATTAAATACAAACTATGAAAAAGAAAAATGCTAAGAAACAAACAAATGGACGTTCGAACAGCTGGAAACTCCGCAAAGCCGAATTCAGTGTAAGATAATAATATAGATTGCATAATCACTTTCGTCGCAATTCATTCTCTGCTTTACAGATAAGCTGTGGCTAGCTGTTTTCAAAGTGTTCTTTGTCCCACCTCAATTAAACTAAAGTATTTAATGTTTGTTAACATAGAAAAATGGATTAAGAGAATGGGATAAACAGAGTAAAACGGCATCGACTGTCAACTCTAATAGTTTATTGTTTTATACTTAATAAAACTACTTAATTTATTTATCGAATATAAACATGCATGCTTTTAACCTATAATGTTTAATTGACGTGCGGACCCATGCATGCCACTGTAGACACGTGGTTTCATTTTATTCGAACTATACATGCACGTACGTAATATGGAGAAATTTTTTCAGGAGCCGGGCACACATGACATCTGGTGTTCCCCACCTATTTGCATTTGACACCTTGGATATCATCTTTTTAAATGATTCAATCCTTCAATCTTATTTTCCAGTATATAAATAAAACTATTTTTAACAAAAAATTAAAAAAATAAACAGACAAACAACCCAAATTACCTCCGGGATCTGGAACCCTCCACCTCACCCACACTAGGGATGGGCAAATACTAGACCCGGCAGTTTCTAACACGACACGACACAAAAACGACACGAAAATAACGAGTTTCAGGTCAACACGATAACTTATCGGGTCATTCTCGGGTGACCCGTTAAGAACCCGTTAATAACGGGTTCTTAACGGGTATACACGAGAATAACAAGTGGGTAACCCGTTTCGACCCGTTAAGAAAAAATTTATTTTGATAATTTTAAAGTTTAATTACTAAAAGATTTATTATAAAAAACAATAGCTATATCAATATATACAATCTATTCTATATTAAATATATAGTTTTGTATTATTATTCTATATAAGTTTTAAAAAAAAGTTTTAGTCATTATTTATTTTTATTATGAGAGTTCCTTATTATCATTACTAGGATAAATTTTACTTAACATGTTGTTGTCCAAAATTAAAATAAACTAATATAGTATTTGTATAAGCAAGAACTAAGAAGACATACATACAAGTATGAAAAATGTGAAAGAATATATAAACACTCGTGATTCATCATTTTTCCTCCACAAGTAGATAATTGTTACACTTACATTATTGTAGAAGTGTAAAAAATGTAAAAAAAAAATATACAATCATTCATAGTGACAAACTTTACAACTTTCATGAAGGGGTCAGCTTCGAAATCCAACACTATAATTGACAAACCTTAAATTTATATTTAACCGTCAATTGCCATTTACGCTTTATTCTTCTTACTGAATTTCATTTTTAAAATTTTCTTTTTTGAAAACATGATCATTTGGCGGATGTAAGAAGATGAGCGGTTCAGATCTTTCATATCACGTTTTGATATTTACGGTTAACTGAAATATGAGTCGATGTCATATAGTTTGTAGAAACTTTATAAAAATCAAGCAATATTTTCACTAACCGTAAAACTCTGAATATAATATTAATAATCCAAACCGTTCATCTTCCTGCATCCTCTAATAGATCAAGTTTTCAAAAAACAAAATTTGATGAGAATAATGAAGCGTAAATGTAAATAACAATCAACGGTTAAATTTTGATCTATGATTTGATTATAGTGGCGAATTTCGAAGTTAAGCTCTTCATGAAAGTTGTAAAGCTTGTCATTACGAGCGTTTATATATTTTTTCTATATTTTTTTACACTTCTACATTAATTAAAAAACTATTAAAGACTTTAGGTAAGTGAAAATATACTTAAAAGAAAAATGCGTTTTTATGTTTTGGATGTGACAATATGGTATGTATATACTTATTTAGTATTATGTTTTTCATTTGATTATTTATTGGTTTAAAATATATTTTCCTTAACGGGTAACGGATCGGGTCATATTACCTATTAATATTATCGGGTCGATTTCAGGTCGGGTCATTTTACCCGTTTATTTTAACAGGTGTTACACGACACAACCCGTTAACATATCGGGTATGACACGAAAACAACACGAACATGGAAAACAAGACACAAATGTCAGGTCTAGCAAATACCCATTGTTTATGGGTAACCGTGGTTACCCGCCCATTTAAATTAAACGGTTACGGTTATGGGTAACCGTTTAGATAAATAAACGGATATGGGTATAACCGTTGACCCGCGAAATTTAAATGGGCGGTTATGGGTATTAACCGCGGTTATAAACGGGTAACCGTTTACCCATTTATTTTATATATGTAAAACTAACACAAATCATGTTCTCGATCTAATAATACTTAGCACCCAATGAATTAGTAAAGAATTCATCGGTCATTCTCTCAATAACACTGTTACAGGAATGATGATTCTCATCATCAAGGAATTCGCCAAATTAATTTAAATTCATTGCGGTTAGCTGTGAAATTGACAGAAATGCTTTAACAGAAATTTCTTCTAAACAATTTTTGTAACCCAATAATACTTAGCAAATATTATATTTACCTTCATTGGTAACAGTTATGGGTATGGTTAACCGTTTATAAACGGTTATGGGTATGAGTATAACCATTTAGACAATTACCCAACAGGCAAACGGTTATGCGGGTATGAGCATAAACGGTTATGGGTAAATAATCGTGGTTACCCGTCCGCCATAACTGTTGCCTATCCCTAACCCACACTCATTCCTCCCTTTCCCTCACCTCTCTGTTACCCTTTCTCTTTCTTTTTCTCTCCTTTCTCTTTCTTTCTCTCTCTTTTTTTTACTTTCACCTCCTCTCCTACATCGGAGAAGATTACGGGAAGGACCACTTCACCATCAATTACATCGGGATTGGGGACACTAGATTTCAGGTTGAGTTGTCGCCGAACATCCATCTGCTTCCATGTCGAAGTAAAAGTGGAGAAATAGAGGGCATATGAGAAAGAAAAATGGGAAGAGAGCGAAGAGATGGGGTGTCGCCGGTAAAATAGTCGGCCGACAATGGGGTGGGTAGTTGCTATTTGGTGGCTTTGTTCACCGTGATGGGGTAATTCAGAAGTTGTGTTTGATAAAAATTCTAATTTGGATTTAAATTGATTTCTTTCATTAAATTGATCTTTATTTATATTTTGAAAAATATAATTTAAAGATTGAGTCATTTAAAAAGATAATAACTAAGGTGTCAAATGTTAATAGGTCGGGAACACCAGGTATCATGTGTACCCGACTCCTGTAAACATTTCTCCAAAATATGTACATCCAGTTAGCATAAAGCATAAACTAAACGTTTTTGGTTTGACAGAATAAATAAATAATACAGAGCTTTGCAATACCAATAACCATGGTGGATTGTACAGTTCAAGTGGCATCAATTCCTGGAAGCTTCCCTCCAAGCTTTGAGGTAAATCGATTATTCGATGACCATAGCATATAATTCAAAATTCCATCAGACAAAGCCAGTTGTGAATTTGGAGTTTTGATTGGCATACTCTAAAAACAATAATTTTCCCTTATTATCTTTGCGATAATTTATTATCTTAGACACTTTATATATACTAGCTAAGGCAGAGCTCGTGGCGAATCCAAGTTTTGAACTTTGAGGGTCTCAATGTAAAGATTTAAGGTTTCTTTTTTTTTTTTTTTAACGAAAGTTGTTTTTTCAGTGAGTCATTTCGTCAATCATTTGGTGGACTTGTCGTGGTTTGCCGAAGCAACTTCCTGAGTGCTGCCGAAAGCCCCTGTCAAATGATGTTGACACAACCTGTCAAATGTTGTCAAGATATGTCAACATGCATTACATTACACACTTAATAATTATTTTTAGCTTTCATTTGAAAAATAATATATAGTTTATAGTAGCATGATTAAGGATACAGTTTATGCTAGCATGATGAAGCAACTGAGTAAGGACACTTCCTATATTCAGTAAAAACTTTGACTTTGAGTATATCTATACACTCATAGACAATTATATATAGGCACAATTATATATAATATAGATAACACACTCCAACCGAGATCAAGGCATGCTGGCCGTCACGTGAGGGTGACGTAGCCATGTGCACAGTACAGAAGCAATTAAGATAAGAAATATACGAATAATTAAAACCAAATCTACTAGAGTGCACTAGAGAACAGGAAGTGTTAGGAGTCAATTACAAAAGTAAATACTCCTAATCAGAGCATAATATGTCTAGGTGTAGTCCAGTAGGACAAGTACTAGTTATACAGTACCAGGAATGTCCTACTATTATTTAGATATGTCAGAACCGCCGAAATCCTCAAGGCCACCGACAACAAGCTTACCTAAAACCTGGAGGGGCACAAAACAGAAAACGTGAGTGGGCAAAAACAAATGTTTTACAAAACCATTTCATTTATCAACATATCTAACCCCTCGCTGTAAAACATGTATAATTTTTCCCAGAATCAAGATATATGCATATACATAAATATATATGAAATTATATCAATTCAAATCATGCCCCATATAATCATATTCATATGTATGCCATGCCAAAATATCACAGAGTAAGCAATTCAGGTAAGAATAATTTCATATAAATATAACATGTTAGCCGAAACCCTTTGGTAGTCTGTACGGCTGAATTCATAACTCAAAATCAATCCAGTCGAAGTCACTACAATGACCTATACGGCATTATACTGCACAAGAGTCGAAACCAAATGAAAAGGTCTGTACGACAATAATGGGTGTAATATAATCATGCTAAATACTACTCACACATAATAGTTGGGCGATAAATCGCTAGTCACCTACAAGTCGGAACCACCTAAGATGGTCTATGCGACAAGACTATGCACCTAAATTGGATCCAATATGAGCATATGGTGCGGGAGGTGACATAATAAACAGGCATGTGCCCTATCTCTGGCTAAATCACAATCACCCTAGGTGCAGTTTTATGAGCTCAACATTATTCAATCACATATCGCACCATTGATAATTCATATAACCAAACATAACTTACCTGAGCTTACCTAAGCGTCCACAACACCACAATTATATATATAATGCATCATATATCAATTCATATACGAAATATAAATTCATATGCATGGCTTCTAAGGCATACTTTTGTTTAAACACATATTTCTTGGAAAATATCAAATATATATATACTGAAAACAAAAAGCCCACTCACTGGTATGTCGAAGGGTCGTAGCCCCCGAGTTGCCCTTGAACACGCTCGTCCTCGGGATAAGTCTCACCTATATGCGAATAAACTATAAAAATGTTATTTTAGAGCATATACACAAAACTAGCTAATAACTTCTCATATGTAGCTCAAATTGGGTATATGAATATACCACAGTGACCTACGCAACCTCATGATCATTCCCAAATTTTTAGAATGATTTTTGGACCCCTCACGCGCCGGCAAGGGCATGGCCCTACGAGCCCCCATGCGCCGCCACGTGACAAGCATATTGACAGCGTCAGTTAACGCCGTCAGGAATATTCTAGGGAATATTCCGTTAAAACCCAATGGTAACAGTTAAAGATGACTGACGGCGTTAGCATATTCCGTCAACCTTGACGGAATATACTCATTTCTTCTCCGGCGAGTCGCCGGTCGCCGATGACTTCGCCGGTTTCTGGGTAAAACTTTAAATCACTTTTTCTCTTTCATTTCTTCACCATTTTCCACAAATTGGTACCAAAATGAAGCTAATAACATGTAGAATCATGTTATATAAGTTTCAAGGCTTAAAATGTACTAGGTTTTCCCCGAGAAAGCTCAATAGTTCGGCTTACTTAGATATACGTCGATCTTCGCCCTCCAATGTCCAATTCCTTCCAACAAAGTACCCTGAGACTCGTGAGGACCTCCTTAAGCTTCCTATAAGCTTCAAATTCCCTGAAACACAAGATTTCACGTATGCATGAACAGTGACAAAATCAGAGGTAGGGTTTCCACGTGAAATCGAAGGTTTCGTTACCTGAAAATGGTACCTTTGAACTCGTATAATCCTCCCGAACACAATGGTGATCTTAAAACCTTCGAGGATGACTAAACAATTTTTAGTTTTCGCTAACACAATGGTCCTTACGAACACAATGGTGATCTTAAATCTAGATTAATTTCCAAAGGTTGAGGAGGAATCACATGTGAAGGATCTGAAACATAATGTCGAAGCATCGAAACTTGAAAAAAATCGTGCACTTTGGACAACTCTGGAGGTAACCCAAGCCTGTAAGTAACCTCACTGACTCGCTCGGTGATCATATATGGTCCAATGTACTTAGGACTCAACTTTCCTTTCTTTCCAAATCGTACAACACCTTTCCAAGGTGATAGCTTTAGAAATACCCAATCACCTACATTATACTTCCAATCAATGGCATGCTTGTCTGCTAAGCTCTTTTGTAGATCCTGGGCCGCTTTTAGGTTAGACTTAATTACTTGAACATTTTGAGTAGTCTCATCCACAATCTTAGAGCCCATTAAACTTTTTCGCCAACCTCTGACCAACATAGAGGCGTGCGACATGATTTCTCATAAAGTGCCTCAAATGATGTCATACCAATACTCGAATGATAACTGTTGTTGTAAGCGAACTCCATCAAATCCAAACAATCATGCCAACTATCTCCAAACTGCAGCACTGAAGATCTCAACATATCCTCTAATGTCTGAGTAGGCCTCTCAAATTGTCCATCTGTCTGAGGGTAATATGTCGTACTATAAAGTAATCTCATACCAAGAGCTTCCTGAAATGCTACCCAGAACTTGGAAGTAAATCTAGGATCCCAATCCGAGATAATAGTAATTGGAACGTCATGGTACTTCACAATTTGTGATATGAATAACTTAGCTAATCGACTTAATGAATACTTCTCCCTCACTGAAATGAAATGTGCTGACTTAGTAAGCCAATCAACTATCACCCAAATGCCATCATAACCATTTTGTGTACGAGGAAGCTTGTACACAAAATCCATAGTAATATTTTCCCATTTCCACTGTGGAACGGGAAGTGGCTGCATCAACCCAAACGGCTTCTTCCTTTCATACATGGCCAATAATAAAATGGTCTAATGGTGTGATACATCTTAGTGCCTCTTGAATGCATCACATATGCCGAAATATGTGCTTCATCCAAAATTTCTTTCTTTAACTCTGCATTATTTGGCACATACATTTTGCTTTCCTGCATAAGCATACCATCAGTTTCTCGAATACTAAAATCTTTCTTTTTGCCTTGATTCCTTACTTGAATTATTTCCTGGGTCTCTTCATCATTCATCTGGGCCTCAAGCATGCGAACAATTAAAATTGGCCTAACTTGAAAATTAGCAAGTAAGGCTTCCTCTCGATCTTCCACTCCTAACTCCACTCCAATGGACCTCAAATCTTCTAGAAGAGGAACATGACAATCATAAATGGCATTAAGTCTAGCTGGAGTATTCCTACTAAGCGGATCCGCCACTAAATTTACACGACCAGAATGATACTCAATCGTGCAATCATAGTCACTAAGTAACTCAATCCACCTCCGCTGTCGAAGATTAAGATCTTTCTGCGTAAAAAGATACTAAAGGCTCTTATGATCTGTGAAGATCTTACATTTCTCGCCATAAAGATAATGTCTCCAAATCTTCAAAGTGAAGATGATGGCTGCTAACTCCAAATCATAAGTAGGGTAATTCTTCTCATGAGGTTTCAACTGTCAGCATAAACAATTACCCTACCATGTTGCATCAATACACAACCCAAACCATTTAAAGAAGCATCACTATAAACCTCAAAATTACCGCTATTATCTAGGAGTGCTAGAACAGGTGCATGAAAGAGATAATACTTCAACCGCTAAAAACTTTGCTCACAATTATTATCCCACTCAAACTTAACATCCTTTCGAGTCAACCTTGTCAATGGCAAAGCAATCTCTGAAAAATCCTTAACGAACCGTCTATAATAGCCTGCTAGGCCAAGAAAACTCTGTAACTCGGTGACGGTTCGAGGTTGCTCCCAATTCCCCACAGCTGCCACTTTCTGAGAATCCACTTGAATGCCTTGAGCAGAAATGACATGTCCCAAAAATGCCACTTGATTCAACCAAAATTCACATTTGCTAAACTTGGCATATAACTAGTGTTCCCTCAAACTGCTCAACACCAAATTCAGATGTCTAGCATGCTCAACCTTAGACTTAGAGTATACCAGAATATCGTCAATGAAGACAATAACAAACCTATCCAAATATGGCTGGAATACTCGATTCATCAAATCCATAAAAGCTGTTGGTGCATTAGTTAACCCGAATGGCATCACAAGAAACTCATAATGACCATATCAAGTCCTGAATGTGGTTTTAGGGACATCTTCATTTTTAATCTTCAACCGGTAGTAACCCGACCTCAAGTCAATCTTAGAAAATACACAGGCACCTCTGAGTTGATCAAATAAATCATCTATACGAGGTAACGGATAACGGTTCTTAATCGTTACCCGATTCAATTGCCTATAATCAATGCACAACCTCAAAGCTCCGTCTTTCTTCCTCACAAATAAGACTGGAGCTCCCAAAGGTGAAGTACTAGGCTGAATAAAACGTTTATCAACTAGTTCTTGCAACTGAACTTTCAATTCCCTTAATTCAGCAAGAACCATTCTATAAGGAGTCAAAGATATATGATTCATACCTGGAAGCATATCAATAACAAACTCCACATCTTTATCTGGCGGCAACCCAGGCAAATCTTCAGGGAATACATCCGGAAAATATCTAACCACACGTACATCCTCCACACTACTAGGAGCATCATCATTCAACACCACATGTGCCAAATATCCCTGGCAACCTTTCGACAACAATCTTTTGGCTTTCATGGCAGAAATAACATCATGCATCACCCCACTAGGCTCTCCTACAAATGTAACTTCAGGTAATCCAGGATAATGAAATGTGACTATCTTTCCATAACAATCTATCTTGGCACGATTATAGTGCAACCAATCAGTGCCCAAAATCACATCAAAATCCATAATATCCAATGGCATAAGATTAGCTGGCATAACAACATCCTCTACTATAACTGGACATCCTAGATATACCCGGTCCACAAAACATCTATCCCTTCTAGGCATAAAAAACTCTAAATCATATCCTAGAGGTGTAGAATGGGGTTGCATTACTTGAGCAAATGTATGAGAAATAACAGAATGCGTAGCACCACAATCAATCAATACTCTAGCAAAATGACCAAGAATATTTAACGTACCCATGATTAAATCAGGATTGTTCTGAGTGTTGGAAATGTTCCCTAAAACCAATCATGTGATGATACTTTACGGACATTTCACATGTTAAACTAATCTAGTTTAATATCAAGGGCAAATATTATTGTTTTAAGCCGTCTCATATAAATGTTATATGCTTAAACGATAAGTCCAAGGAATATGTAATTAGGAGAATGTAATTTAAACAAGTTAGATTTATGAGACCATTCTCTTTCGTATACATATCCTAAACGTTCCTAATCATAGGATTGCCAATTGGGCATTGACAGTCCGTTAAGATCAGTACGTGTTGTGTCTTCTCTCATGGAGAGTGACTGGTCTCGAGTCATTGGTGTGATTGACAACAAGACAAGCATGTAGGTGCTCAATAGCGAATGAGTCCACTGAACACGATCAACGAAGAGTTCTCATACTCATGTCACATGAGAACTCATGGTTGGGATAATGCAAAGTAGTCCTTTAACCTGAGGCATCATAGTTGTCTTGTGGTTAGGTCCTTGATCTTTGATTATGTCAAAGTCACTCCATTCGCGGGTGTCCACGGCATAGTTGGGGTTAAGCCACTTAGCCATGGAGGCAAGTGAATGCGCAACAAGGGATCTCTAACCTTCAAACCGTTTGAGGGAGAATACTCTATGATATGATTAAGAATCTCTGGCCAGAGTATGAATGAGATTTAGGAAGTCGTTCCAAATCACATTCAAAGTAATCATATAAGTAAATGAATCACATTGGATAGTAGACATGAATAAACTATCAAACCAAACAATGTGATCAAGAGTATTGTATTAGAGAAAGACCGTATTGCATTGTAATCCTAAACTGAATAGGTTCTCCACCTCTTCTGATTAGCTTGGGTAGCCATGACATACTGCTAGGTGTCACTCATGTTTTGTGGTAGCCCTAAAGGCGAGTAATCACTAAAGGGAGAATTGAAAGTAAGTTTCAATTCACAATCGATCGTTAAGAGTAACAATCGCCCACTGCCTCACTAAAAGGAACCTAATGGATCGTACACCGTGTAAGGTAGAGATTGAAGAAACAACGGAGATGAGTAAGGATAATTAAATGGTTTAATTATTTATTTATGGCTAGAATTAATTAATATGTTAATTAATCAAACGAATAAGTTCGTTATAGACCTAGGGTTAGTTTTGGGCCGCAAGGCCCAATGGGATTTGAATGTCAAGCCCATTAACTCAAGTTGTATGACAACTTGAATAAACAAAGGGCTTGAAAGCCCAATAAACCCTTAAGGCCGGCCATTTAGAGGAGGGTAGTGAACTTGCATTAATTACAAGTTTGCCACTCCAATGAAGGAAGGTATAAATATGACTTTATAGTCAAAATTCATTTAAGGTTTTCTTTTGGGGAAAGGATGAGAACACAAGCTCTCTTTTCTCTCTAAAGAGGCCGGCCACCCTAGAGGAAAATAGCTAGCAATCTTACTTCCTCTAGGTCACTCATTTCTTCTTAAAATCTTACCTTGGTGTGGAGACTTAGAGGTTCTCAATTTTGAGAACTTGGAGAAACCTATTCTTCCATCCAAATCCATGGATCTAAGAAGTAAGGAATGAAGGCCCTATCTCTTGGGTGATTATCCTTTGCTTTTGCAAAGAGGAATCTACAAAGGTATAAATTTCTCAACTCCCTTTCTTTTGAGTTGAGTCTTGGTTCACCTAACTACTAGGCTTTGAATTTAATGGGTAATGTTTTGTTTTGAGTGCATGCAAGCATGATTCCGCCTTTAATTTGTTAATTGCATGCTATAGATGTTGCTCAAATGAACATGTTTTTCACAAAATTTCCTTCAAGTGGTATCAGAGCCTAGGTCTAGTAGTTGGTGAATCCTTTTGGGTTTTGTAGTTCATAGTTTTTTATTTGAATGTTGTAATTGTTACAAGCTTTATTCTTGCTTCTTTGAATGTAAATTTTGTTAGAAAATTTGTCATCTCAAATGTTGTAGATGTAGTTCATATGAGCATGAATTTTGGAGCTAAAATTTGGTGCCATATTTTTGGGGAAATTCGGCCAAATCTAAAGGGTGGATTTTTGGGGTCATGTTTGTCTTGTTAAAAGTGTTTTCAAGTGACTTTTGGAACCCCTATGTACCCTAGTATGGTTATATGTTATTTCCCTTAAGTTTGAGTGTTTTTGGGATGTCTTTGGGTGAAAAATGTTCATGGAGCTTTTATGGGTTTTTCATGAATGTTCTTCATTGTTCTTGATGTTTTAGCCAAGAACAAAAAGTTTGGTGTTTTGATTCAAAGTTTTGATTTATTTCATAAAGTCTTTGTTTTGTGCTTTTTCAAATGTTTAAATGTGATTGAAATTTTGAAAGGTAATAGAAATGGTGATGGGTGTGTAAGAAGTACTTCTCTTACACACACACCACTTGCATGACTTTATGTCATGCACCACTTGCATGACTTTATGTCAAACCTACAAATCAACACACACATCACTCCCTTCACTCTCTATAACCGGCCACCCTATTAAAATAGGGTTCTTTTGGGGCTTTTATGCAATTACATAAAGTTTTGATACTTTTGTGTATTTGCAATTTGACCCAAAAGTTTACGTATTTACGTAAAGGCCCAAAATCACTAAAGGACAAATTGTTTTGTTCCTTTAATGAAGTTTTTGAATTTATTGAAATTTTTGGGTTCTAGTTGTAATTACATGAAGTAATGGACTTTTGTGTTTTTACAAAATGAGCTCAAAAGTTTAAGTTTTGCAACATAGCCCAAAAAGTTGAGGTTACTGCATTTTGGCCCAAATTAGATAAAGAACAAAATGGTTTTGTCTCTTTAAATGAGAATTGGATTTTCATTTCATTTAGCTCCATTTAAATCAACTCTATGGATACAAAAACCAAATGACAATGTTGCATTCAAAGTTTAATTAGTTAAAGCGTTAATTAATTAAAGGGTGATTATGAACCTAAGCCTA
The DNA here is from genome assembly GCF_916048215.2 of Malus sylvestris. Taxonomy (NCBI): domain Eukaryota; kingdom Viridiplantae; phylum Streptophyta; class Magnoliopsida; order Rosales; family Rosaceae; genus Malus; species Malus sylvestris. The sequence continues at coordinate 37,888,065 of NC_062275.1, forward strand.
CAATAATTGAGCTATGTGAAAGGCCGTCTCAAATTTGTTTGAACCATGGGAATGTGTAGATTAGATTTTGGTTGTAATTTGATATGATCAAATGTTGTAAAAGAGCATAAGCTCTTCTTTACTTTAAAGTAATTTGTTTTGATCAAATGTTGTAAAAGAGCATAAGCTCTTCTTTACTTTGAAGTACTCATTTTCTTGTTTTATTTGATATGCATGAAATTGGAGTAGTTGGGTCCAACGCCCAATAGGAAAAAACACGCTTTAATATGATTAAATGCGTAACTAAAATCAATCACCATCCCTAGACCAAGATTCAACACTAGGCTCGTGTTGGATCTAATCAAAGGTTCATAGTCATCCTAAGGCCCTAAGGCAACTATATAGTCCATCAATGAATGCAAACCTTATGTTAGTAGTACCATATACTCTTGCTTTAAAACCGTTTTACAAGCTTAGTGGGATTATTATATACTACTAAATCAATCACATGGACCAATAGTTGTAATAGGACCAAATTGTTTTAATAACATTAAAATGAATGTTTATATATGATGAGACCTAAAACCCTCAACCAAACCATTATTAAGTTGATAAGCGTGAGAATGCTTTGAACACTCTTTCGTGGCCTTCCACCGTGGTAGGCTCCGATCGTTTGTGACTCGTACACCGACTTCACCCTATCATGGGGGAGTACAAAGTGCGTGCTTACACTCAGGATGAATCCTATATGCATACATGATGTTGTGAAGGTAGGCAACGAGAATGATCAACATCATATCATTGTAAGGTTGTTCTTGAACCCCCTACCCGAACTTGCATGGTGGGAATAACTTAACTAAGTGCAATGGAGCCAACATCATATCATTGTGAGGCTTCATTCTCTAGAGGCCAAATAAGATGGGTACTTGCAAGAGATGCAAATGAGTAAGTGTACTCTCTCATTATTATTGATGCTAGCCAACATCATATCATTGTAAGGTGGGCTTGGTAATGATGAGTCTTCCATACCTTACTAAGAGTTTCCTCCAAAAACTCTCGAATTCCGATGAGGGATATGGAATTTGCCAAAAATAGTGGGTGGTGCTATTTGATTTAAAGATCCGAATCAAATGGCTTAAAATCAATCAATTTATATTCATTATGTATTTGTTTACCAATATATTTGCAAACGCTATCCAAAATTTGACTAAGAAAAGCCGAATGCTTTAGTTTCCGGACTTGGTACCACAATCCAAAAGATTGTCTTAAATGGATTGTATATGTACCTAAGTAGTCTAATCCTCACAATCTTCCTATTGATAATGTATCATTGGAAGAACATGTTAGATAAGTCTATCATAAAGAGAACAACACTTTTAATGTCATAGTTCTTCACTTACAAATCGTTGCATGAAGAAATAAGAGTTGCTTTGAACAACCCTTAGCTAATGCAAACACTAGTGCTTGTTTCTGTTGGAAGTATGCCCACAAAGCCACTCATTTGATGTAATAGCTTTTGGAATACTTAATGTATTAAACTTTTATATGTTTAATGAAGGGCAAAGCTTATTATTAATCACTATTTATTGTATCATGTGTTTAAGCAATAAGGGAATCCAAGGAATGTATTCGATCTAAGAGATAAGTGATTTAAGTAAGTTAGATTAACGAGACCTTTCTCTTATGTTCATTCCTAAAACGTTCCTAGCCATAGGATTGCCAATTGGGCATTGACAATCCGCTAAGGTTAGTATGTGTTATGTTGACTCAAGCACGAGTATGACAAGTCTCAAGTCATTTAGTGTTGGACACTAAGACAAACACATAGGTGCTCGAAAGAGTAATCGAGTACACTGAACAACGATCAAAAGAGAGTTCAAACATACATGTCATGTAAGAACTCGATAGTTGCAATATGCAAAGTAGTCCTTTGACCTGAGGCATCATAGATGTCTAATGGTTAGGTCCTTGATCTTTGATCATGTTAAATGGCATTCCATTGGAGTGTCCACGGCATTGTTGGGATCAAGCTATCTAGTCATGTAGGCATATGAATGCACAACAAGGGATCTCTAACCTTCTATAGTGGAAGGAGAATACTCTAAGATATGATTCGGGAGTCTTTGGCCAAAGCATATGAATATGACTTAGGAAATTTGCTCCAAATCATATTTAATCGAATCATATAGAGAAGTATCACATTGGATAGTAGACATGAAACAAACTATCACTTAAACAATGTGATTAAGAGTATTGTATTAGAGAAGGACCGTATTGCATTGTAGTTGTAACTGGATAGGTTCTCCAACCACTTCTACTTAGCTTGGGTAACCATGATATGCTGCTAGGTGTCACTCATGGTTTGTGGAAGCCTTGAAGATTAGCCAACACTAATCAAAGGGAGAATTGAAATGCTGTTTCAATTCACAATCGATCGTTAAGAGTAACAATCGCCCACTGCCTCGCTAATTGGAACCTAATGGATCGTACACCGAGTAAGGGTGAAAGTGAAAAAATATAAATGAGATGGATAAGCAATTAAATGGTTTAATTGAGAATGGTTAAGATTAATTAATTAGTTAATTAATTTTACGAAAGGTTCGTATTGGGCTTTTAAGTTGGTTTTGGGCTTCGGGGCTCAAAAGCGTTTTGGTTCACAAGGCCCATTATGTTTAAGTTGTATGACAACTAAAACAAAATGGGCAATTAGCCCAATAACAAAGGTAAGGCCGGCCATAAGGGTGAGGGTAGTAAACTTGGATTAATTACAAGTTTGCCACTCACTTGAAATGAAGTATAAAATCAACTTTATAGCTTTATTTCTCATTACGGTTTTTCTTGGTGAAATGAGGTGAAACACTTTCTCTCATTTTCTCTAAAGAGGCCGGCCACTTAGAGGGGAATTAGCTAGCAATCTTTTCTTCTCTAAGTCATCCATTTCATCTTCACACTTCATCCTTGGTGTGGAGACTTAGAGACATCAAGCTTTTGATGTTTTTTGGAGAACTAATCCTCAAATCCTCAAAGAAGCAAAGGAGCACTAAAAGGAGGAAAATCACAAGGAAGATCCAAGGAGCAAGGAGGTGACTTGAAGGCCCTCCGCTTGGGTGAATCCCTTGTGTAATCAAGGATGAGCTTCAAGGGTAAAGAAACTCTAAATCTTTCCTTCTCTTTAATGTTGTTAAAGAGTTTATTGGTTCACCATATACTAGGCTTTGAAAGTCATGGGTTTTATGAATTGTTTTTTAATGCATGCCTACTTTAAAGTGTTAATAGTTTGCATATGTATTCAAATGTTCTTACATGTTCTTAGCTAGGACAATATTTTTCCTTCAAGTGGTATCAAAGCCTAGGCCTAGTTTATGGTGAATCCTTTTGGGTTTTGTGATTTTCATGATTTGTGATTTAAATGTTGTAAATGTTACAAGCTTTGTTCTTGCTTTGAATATAAATTTTGCTAGAAAATTTAGCATCTCAAATGTTGTAGATGTATTTCATTTAAGCATGAATATTGGAACTAAAATTTGGTGCCATGAATGTTTGGAAATTCGGCCAAATCCAAAGGGTGATTTTTTGGGTTCATGTTTGTCTTGTTAAAATGGTTTTAAGGTGACTTTTGGAACCCCTAAGTACCCTAGGATGTTAGCCCTCTTTTGAGTAGTGAAAATTTGAGTTTTAATGAGTGAAAACATTCATGGAGCTCTTATGAGTTTTCATGTGTGTTCTTCAATGTTCTTGAGTTTCTTACCAAGAACAAAAAGGTTTGGTTTTTTGATTCAAAGTGTTTGGTGTTTTAAATAAAGTTTTGGTTTATTTATGATGGATGATGGTTATAGGTGAAGGATGTTTAATGCTATTAATGTTTCACAAAACATTTCTCTTACAACCCATCCCATTCACCTTTAACCTCACCCACCAATTCCACTTGCATATTGCACATGCATGCACCACTTGCATAAAATCCCTTTCACACTCTTTCACACTCCAAAAACCGGCCACCCCCTAGTGGGGGTACTTTTGGGGCCTTTTATGCAATTACATAAAGTTTTGATACTTTTGTGTATTTGCACTTTGGCCCAAAAGTTTACGTTTTTACGTTAAGGCCCAAAAACTCTAAAGGACGAATTGTTTTGATCCTTTAATGATGTTTTTACATTATTAAAATTTTGGGTTCTAGTTCAAATTACATGAAGTTGTGGACTTTTGTGTTTTTTCAAAGTGACCCCAAAAGTTTGTGTTTTTGCATTGTGGCCCAATTGTTGTGGTCATAGTTTCCTTTTGGCCCAAATAAAATGAGAACAAAATTGTTTTGTCTCTTTAATGAGAATTGGATTTTCATTTCATTTAGTTCCATTTAAATCAATTCTATGGATCCAAAAACCAATTGTTTAAGTTGCTTTCTTAGTTAATGTGATTGATTAAGAAAAGGGTGATTATGAACCAAAGGCCTCGATAATTGAGCTATGTGATTGGCCGCTTTACATTATGAATGTTTGGGTTTGGTAGTGTAGATTTGAATGTAATTTGATTAATTCAATTTGTTGTAAATGGACATAAGTCCATCATTTGAGTTGTAAAAGGGCATAAGCCCTTCTTATTATTTCATGTATTCCTATTTGTTTAATTGTATGCAAAATGGAATAGTTGGGTCCAACGCCCAATAGGAAATAACGGTTTAATTGGATTAAACGCGTAACTAAAATCAACAACTATCTACCTTAAACCCAAGGTCCAACACAAGGCTCGTGTTGGATCAAATCAAACGGTTCATAATCATCCTAAAACCTAATATGACTATATAGTTCATATGAGGATGCAATGCGTTCGTTAGTAGTTCCATATAGTCTCGCTTGTTTCAACGAAACAGTGGGAGTATTATATGCTACTAATTCATATTAACTTGGACCAATAGTTGTGATAGGCCCAAGTTCTTTTAATAAGATTAAAATGATTTTGATGTAGCCCAAAACTACTCCCTCAACAAACGAATATTAAGTTGATAAGCGAGAGATGTTTTGAACATCTCTTCGTAGGCCTTCCACCGTGGTGGGCTTCAATTGTTTGTGACTCATACACCGTATTCGTCCAGTTCTGGGGTATGCAAAGTATGTGCTTACATTCAGGAGAAGCCCATAAACATATGATGAAGTGAAAGTAGGCAACGAGTATGGCCAATATGATATTCTTCTTAGGCCATTCTTGAACCCCTACTTGAACTAGCATGGTGGGAACGACTTAACTAAGTGCAATGGTGCCAATATGATATTCTTCTGAGGCATCATTCTCTAGAGGCCAAACTAGATGGGTAATTACAAAAGTTGTAAATGGCTAAAGCGTTATCCTCTCATCATTATTGTTGCTAGCCAATATGATATTCTTCTAAGGTGGGCTTGGTAATGGTGAGTCTCCCATACCCCGCTAAGAGTTCAATATAACTCTCGAATTCTATTGAAGGATGTGGAATTTGCCAAAAATAGTGGGTGGTACTATTTGATTCAAAGACCCAATCAAATAGTTTTAAAACAAACAATCTAATACGATTTCTGTTATGTTATGTAGTTAACGACATGCCTAAATTTATACCCACCATTATACTTGACAAAAGGGGCCTTAAGGGCCAATGTTTCCTTGCTTGGTATCGCCACATTGAGAATGTCTCAAAGGTGAAAGACATATTGTATGTGCTTAAGCAATCCCCTCCTCATTTACCTCCTACGAAACTAGCTTCAAAGGAGGAGTGTCAAAAATATGTTAGACACTATGAGGATGACCTACAAGCCAAATGCTTAATCCTCACTTCACTTAGTGAGGAGCTTATGAAACAACATAAGCACATGAACACTTCTTGTGCCATGGTTGAAAGTTTGCATAAGATGCATGACATTGAGACTAGTAATGTACGATTATCAAATTTTGTAGTCTAATGAATGCCAAAATGGCAAAGGGGACATCGGTCCATAAACATGGACAAAAGATGGAAAAGATATTTAAAGATCTTAAAAGTTTAGGAACTTCCATCGATGGGAAAATGGCCCAAGACTTTTTCCTTGCATCTCTCTCGGATGATTTCACTAAGTTTATTGTAAACTATAAAGTGAATAGATTCGATCATGCTTTAACCGAGATGATTGACATGTGCTGTAAATTTGAAAAAGGTTTCAAAAGGGACAGTGGGAGTGAGAATGCAATCACAAGGAAAAGGTTGCATAGGAAGAAGGCAAAGAAATCCAAAGGAACATGCTTTCATTGTGGAAAGGATGAACGTTGGAAGAAGAAATACAGGGTGTGCATTGCGAGCTTTATGACACAAACTTTTGAAGAGACTATTTCTGTCATAGAGATGCTTTTACAGTGAGCTCCAATTCTTGGATATTTGATTCAGGCGCTAGTCAACATATCTGCAATACGTTGCAGGGACTAGCACGGAGCAGGTCACTGCGCAATGGGGAGATGGTTGTGCGAGTTGGGAACGGCACTAAAATCTCTGCAAAAGCAATAGGCACCTACATGCTTAAACTACCCTTTAGGGAAGTCCTGGAACTTAAAAATTGTTTATATTTTCCTTCATGTATAAAGAATTTGATTTCTATCTCTAAGCTTTTACGAGATAGGCACTCAGTATTGTTTGACAAAATGAGTTGCACTTTATACTTAAACGGTCGTATTATCTCTCATGGTAATATGATAGAGGGACTTTTTCACCTAGAGACGAATAGTAGGATGCACTGTATTGAAAGCGGGAATACCTCAAAACCCAAAAGGGCTAGAGAAGAAGTTAACCAAGAAAAGATGTGGCATCTTAAACTTGGACATGTGAACCTTGATAAGATTCGCAAGATGTCGAAAGACGGATATATCCGCCCATTAGGTAATAACCAGATTTGTACTTGTGAATGTTGCTTGAAAGGGAAGATGACCAAATCTCCATTCACTGGGAAAGGAGAGCGTGCCACTAAAATTCTAGGGTTAATCCACACTGACGTATGTGGACCTATGTCTACTACGTCGAGAGGAGGCTTCTCCTACTATATCACATTCACCGACGATCACTCTCGGTTTGGCTATGTGTATCTTATGAAGTACAAGTCAGAATCCTTTGAAAGGTTCAAAGAATTCAAGAATGAAGTTGAGAAGCAAACTGGGAAACAGATAAAGACCCTAAGATCAGATCGAGGGGGTGAATATCTGAGTAACGAGTTCCTAGATTATCTCATAGAGTGTGGAATAGTATCACAGTGGACTCCACCAGGAACTCCTCAGCATAACGGAGTTTCTGAACGAAGAAATAGAACCTTGATGAACATGGTTCGTTCTATGATGAGTTCTGCCAATCTACCAGTAACATTCTGGGGATACGCTCTATATACAGCAGCTTACTTGCTTAATAGAGTACCTTCCAAGTCAGTTTCACAAACGCCATATAAGATATGGCATGGCAAAAGCACAAATCTTAATCATATTAGGATTTGGGGTTGTCCGGCTTACGTTAAAAGGCTTGAAGCAAGATCTGTTAAGTGCTACTTTGTGGGGTATTCCAAACAGACTTTGGGATACGAATTCTATAACCCTGATGACAAGAAAGTCTTTGTCGCCAGAACTGCTATGTTCCTTGAGGACGAATTCGTTCTTAATGGAAGTAGCTAGAAAACGATAGAATTGAAGGAAATTAATGAGATTAATGATGAACCACAAACAAGCACTCAACAGGTTGACAACCCTGTTCCTGAACCCCTAGCTCCACGTAGATCTGAACGGGTTAGTATGCCACCTAAGAGGTATGGCTTAGACAATGACTTTGCGGAATTGCACCTTCTAGGTGACAATGACACAAAGGAGGACCCTAGGGACTACACTGAAGCAATGTCCGACATTGATTCAAAGAGATGGCAAGAGGCCATGAAATCCGAGATGGATTCCATGTATCAAAATCAGGTCTGGACTCTTGTAAACCCTCCAGAAGGTATTGTACCTGTTGGAAACAAATGGGTCTTCAAGAGGAAGATAGGCGTTGATGGGAACGTGGAGACTTATAAGGCTAGATTAGTAGCCAAGGGTTACAGGAAAAGAGAAAAGATTGACTATGAAGAAACCTTTTCTCCTGTAGCCATGATTAAGTCCATTCAGATTTTGCTTGCTATAGCTGCGTACCATGATTATGAAATCTGGCAAATGGACGTGAATACGGCCTTTCTGAATGGCTACCTAGAGGAAGAGCTTTATATGGCTCAACCCGAAGGTTTCGTGTCCAAGTCTGAAAAGACTAAGGTATGCAAGCTTCAGAGGTCCATTTATGGACTTAACCAAGCCTCAAGGAGCTGGAACATTCGTTTTGTTACTGAAATCAAATCGTTTGGTTTTACTCAAAACGAAGACGACAATTGTGTTTATCAAAAGGTCGTAGGGGATGCAGTTGTGTTCCTAGTGTTATATGTAGATGACATATTACTATTCGGGAATGACACTGCAGTACTTTCTTCTGTAAAAGTGTGGTTATCCAAAACCTTCCACATGAAAGATTTAGGAGATGCATCTTATGTACTTGGGATAAAGCTCTATCATGATAGATCCAGAAGACTAATTGGATTATCCCAATCTATGTACATTGATAAGGTGCTAAGTAGGTTCCAGATGGAACAATTGAAGAAAGGTTTTCTTCCTGTTAGACATGGAATTCACCTTTCTAAGTCCATGGGACCTAAGACTCCTGAAGAGATACGGCAAATGAATACTATTCCTTATGCTTTTGCCATAGGAAGTCTCATGTATGCCATGATATGCACAAGGCCTGATATCGCATATGCTGTGAGCATTACTAGTCGATATCAATCTAACCCAGGATCAGAACACTGGGCAGCTGTCAAGACGGTCCTTAAGTACTTAAGAATAACTAAGGACATGTTCCTTGTTTATGGAGGAGCGACAGAGTTGCGAGTGGAAGCCTATACAGACGCAGATTTCCAATCTGACGTCGATGATAGAAGTTCCAACTCCGGATATGTATTCACTTTGAATGGTGGGGCTGTTAGCTGGAAAAGCAAGAAACAAAGTGTAATTGATGATTCCACGACGGAGGCAAAATATGTCGCTGCAGCTGAAGCCGGCAAAGAAGCGTTCTGGATGAAGAAGTTCATCACTGAACTTGGAGTGGTTCCAACCATTACATCACTAGTAACTTTGTACTGTGATAATAGTGGGGCGATAGCTCGAGCCAAGGAACCCAGGGCTCATCAAAAGAACAAGCATTTTGAAAGGCGCTTTAATATCATTAGAAGATATGTTACCGAGGGGAAAGTCAACATCCTCAAAGTTGCCTCAGCCGATAACGTAGCAGATCCACTGACGAAGCCAATGTCTCAAATCCAACTTGACCGCCATATGGAAAAGATGGGTATTAGATACATGGGAGGATGGCTTTGAGTGCAAGTGGGAGATTGTTGGAAGTATGCCCACAAAGCCACTCATTTGATGTAATAGCTTTTGGAATACTTAATGTATTAAACTTTTATATGTTTAATGAAGGGCAAAGCTTATTATTAATCACTATTTATTGTATCATGTGTTTAAGCAATAAGGGAATCCAAGGAATGTATTTGATCGAAGAGATAAGTGATTTAAGTAAGTTAGATTAACGAGACCTTTCTCTTATGTTCATTCCTAAAACGTTCCTAGCCATAGGATTGCCAATTGGGCATTGACAATCCGCTAAGGTTAGTATGTGTTATGTTGACTCAAGCGCGAGTATGACAAGTCTCAAGTCATTTAGTGTTGGACACTAAGACAAACACATAGGTGCTCGAAAGAGTAATCGAGTACACTGAACAACGATCAAAAGAGAGTTCAAACATACATGTCATGTAAGAACTCGATAGTTGCAATATGCAAAATAGTCCTTTGACCTGAGGCATCATAGATGTCTAATGGTTAGGTCCTTGATCTTTGATCATGTTAAATGGCATTCCATTGGAGTGTCCACGGCATTGTTGGGATCAAGCTATCTAGTCATGTAGGCATATGAATGCACAACAAGGGATCTCTAACCTTCTATGGTGGAAGGAGAATACTCTAAGATATGATTCGGGAGTCTTTGGCCAAAGCATATGAATATGACTTAGGAAATTTGTTCCAAATCATATTTAATCGAATCATATAGAGAAGTATTACATTGGATAGTAGACATGAAACAAACTATCACTCAAACAATGTGATTAAGAGTATTGTATTAGAGAAGGACCGTATTGCATTGTAGTTGTAACTGGATAGGTTCTCCAACCACTTCTACTTAGCTTGGGTAACCATGATATGCTGCTAGGTGTCACTCATGGTTTGTGGAAGCCTTGAAGATTAGCCAACACTAATCAAAGGGAGAATTGAAATGTTGTTTCAATTCACAATCGATCGTTAAGAGTAACAATCGCCCACTGCCTCGCTAATTGGAACCTAATGGATCGTACACCGAGTAAGGGTGAAAGTGAAGAAATATAAATGAGATGGATAAGCAATTAAATGGTTTAATTGAGAATGGTTAAGATTAATTAATTAGTTAATTAATTTTACGAAAGGTTCGTATTGGGCTTTTAAGTTGGTTTTGGGCTTCGGGGCTCAAAAGCGTTTTGGTTCACAAGGCCCATTATGTTTAAGCTGTATGACAACTAAAACAAAATGGGCAATTAGCCCAATAACAAAGGTAAGGCCGGCCATAAGGGTGAGGGTAGTAAACTTGGATTAATTACAAGTTTGCCACTCACTTGAAATGAAGTATAAAATCAACTTTATAGCTTTATTTCTCATTACGGTTTTTCTTGGTGAAATGAGGTGAAACATTTTCTCTCATTTTCTCTAAAGAGGCCGGCCACTTAGAGGGGAATTAGCTAGCAATCTTTTCTTCTCTAAGTCATCCATTTCATCTTCACACTTCATCCTTGGTGTGGAGACTTAGAGACATCAAGCTTTTGATGTTTTTTGGAGAACTAATCCTCAAATCCTCAAAGAAGCAAAGGAGCACTAAAAGGAGGAAAATCACAAGGAAGATCCAAGGAGCAAGGAGGTGACTTGAAGGCCCTCCACTTGGGTGAATCCCTTGTGTAATCAAGGATGAGCTTCAAGGGTAAAGAAACTCTAAATCTTTCCTTCTCTTTAATGTTGTTAAAGAGTTTATTGGTTCACCATATACTAGGCTTTGAAAGTCATGGGTTTTATGAATTGTTTTTTAATGCATGCCTACTTTAAAGTGTTAATAGTTTGCATATGTATTCAAATGTTCTTACATGTTCTTAGCTAGGACAATATTTTTCCTTCAGTTTCTTTGTTAAATGAACAAAGAACTTGAGAAGAAAGCATAAGGGCATGGACACTTTATGTGCCATGATTCTTCACTTACAAATTGTTGTATGAAGAAATGAGATTTGCCTTGAACAACTCTTGAAAGTTTGTAATTATGTTTAGAACATAATGGTTGGTTGACAAAAATAGTCCATCAACATGGACTTATGATGATTTTGAATCATTGAGTGTTGAAGTGTTAAACCACTTCTAGAAACGGAAACTAGGCAAGGACTTCACCTTTGTGTCCCTATCCAAATGGTTCACTAAGTTTATTGTAAACTATATAGTGAACAATAACCACACACTCTCCAAATCGTTTGATGTGTATAACACAATTGAAATAAGTTTCAAGAGAGATAGTGGGAGTTTAGGGACCATGACTATTGTAGTCAAAAGGAGAAGTCAAATGAAGAAAGCGAAATAAACTCCAAGGGAACAAACTTTCTTTATGAAAGGATGGACATTGGAAGGGGTATTTGCAAGAAATGTCTTGCAAGTGTCAAGAACACACCTTTCGAAGGTGTTGTAAATTGTTCTTGAAAAGTTCAAAACAGTTGGTTCTTCTACTTAAATGCTTGATTCCGTATTAGTAACTATGTTTTACAATCATTGTAAAAGTGTGGCTAATAAAAAGTAGAAGATTAATGAGAGAAGAGAAAGTACTTCACATTCGGAACGTGAATCAAATGTAGATCTCTGCGAAAGCAGATGGTACTTACTTCCTCATATAAACTACCAAAGAAATTGGAAAAACCAAAGATTGTCTTTACATTCCAATTTTAAGGAACTTAATTCCATCACTATAAGGGATGGATGAATGTTTTGTTTGACAAAACATTGTTCTATATTAATGAATGATTAGATTATTGTAATCTAATTGATTGTCTCTATAGTAGAGATGATATGGTAGTGTTAACTGTTTAGAATATAATGATGCTTAAAACCCAGAAAGGTTGCAAGGTGGTGACTAATCCTAACTGAGTTGTGATACCTCTAAAACATAAATTATGAGTTGGTCATAGATGGATGCTTTGGATCGTTAGATCCGGATCCAATGCCTTCTTGTTAAAATTGTATAGAGGCAAAATGTTTGAATCTTTATTCTTTCGGAAAGGAAGAAAGAATCACAAAGTTGTTGAGGTTAATTCACTTAGATGTTAGTGGCACTTGTCCACAACATAATACTACTCATGTTGTATGACATTCACCGAAGATCGCTCTCGGTTGGACTATCATTTATTTTGAATAAACACAAGTCCGAATACTTTGCAAAAGGTTTCAAAGAATTCAAGATATGTAAGTTGATGAGTAAGATGTCTAAAGTATTTACCTCTTTAGATTTGATCCAAGGGAAGGTAACACTTTAAAACAGTTTCCTTGAAAGATATCAAGGAAAGAAGCATCATATGATAATGGATTTCTCCATTAAGAGAAGAACGAACTCGAATAAGATTTAGTTCGTTGGATGTTATCAATTACCCATGTATAGGATATATACTTCTAAAACAATATGATTGTCAATTAGAAGATCTACCAAAATTTTCATGACTCCATAGGATGTAGTTGGAAAGAAAGACAAATCTTAATCATGTTAAGATTTGGGGTTGTGTGCTAATAGCAATATTTGTTTAAAAATTATCTTGTGGGTATCCTTAAATTAACATTTGGATATCACTTCTATAAACCAACTAACAAATGTTGTTTGTTGGGTAGTTCATTGTAATCCTACACTAGGATTTGCCTAAGATAGAGCAAATGAACGAGGGATAGAACTCCAAGAATGAGTTCTTTGAGAAACAAGATAGTGATCAACAAATATAACAACCTAGTTCCTATACCACAAGCTCCAAGGTAGTCGAGAAGGATTTATAAACCGTCTCAGTTGAATGGTTTGAACTTTATGACTATGTCATAGAGTTACACCTCTTAATTCAAAAGAAATAAGAATGAAAATCCTTATGACTACATTGAGTGTATATACGATATATACTCAAGGAAATGGTAAAGTACCATTTGACCCGAAATAATGAAACCTCCATAGCTAATTGGTAGCTTAAGGTGACTACAATTAAAGAGATTGGTTGACTTGGAAGAAACCATCTTTGACGTAGTCTTGGTTTCAATTAATTTGAAGATTGCTAGCTACAACTAAATGGAGATTCAATGTTTGGACATAATATGGGTTTCCGAAACCATTATTAAGATAGTCTTGATAATATATGTCTAAAACTATGAATCACAAGACATGTAAGTTGTAGAGATCCAACCATCATGGATCTTAGCAAGCTAGTGGGAGTTATAAGCATCTTATGAGAGAAAGATCAAATAAATTGATTTCTCATAAAGATGTAAATTAATCTTTTGTTTACTAAGTTTACAAAAGATTAGTGGGAGTTAATTATATTCCTAAAATTGAATATATATGATATATTAATTTTGGAAATGAAAAGAATACTTCTTTGTTAAAGTTATGACTTTAAACATTCTATAACGATAGAATGTATATGGGAGATATAGTCTAAATACATGGGATAGAAATCTATAATGATATATTTCAAGATATAATTGGATTATATCAATCCCTAATAATAGACAAAAGATGCTAGGAAGTTTCTCATATGATGATAAACTTCAATTAGAAGGACGACTCTAGTGAGACTAGCAAGTTGCCCTTCTCAAAGGGAACGTACCCTTTGACTCCCAAAGAAATAATGCGTAAATAGAATCCTTTATACATACGTAGAAAGGTGATTTATGTATTTCATATTGTATGAAAACATTGATATGAGTTGTACCTAAAAAGGTACAAGACGATATCAGTGCAAGCCCAAGATCAGAACCATGGCAACTGTCAAGTGAGTCCTTGAGTATTTAAGAAATACTAAAGGATAGATTCCTCAAAGAATGAGGAAGCATTAGAGTAACGAAATGGAAGTGTAAATGTATTAGATTATGAATCTAATCCATCATTGGATGTTTCTTCATTATGAATGAAGAGATAATTAGATATCTCTTTATTATGACTAAAAGAGATATTTGGATGGAAACATTAAAAGTATTGACTTTAAAGTGTTCCATTGTGAATGCAAAATATATTGCTATATAGAAGCTTACAACAATGTTGTTTGGATGGGAAAGTTCATTTATGAACTCTCTATTCGGTTCCAACCAGAAAGTATCTCTAGTGTACCGACACTACGACACTAATGTGGCGATAGCTCAAGCTAGGGAATCAAGGTCTCATCACGATCCGAACTCAAATGAGAGACTGAACCACATGATTGAGAATCATGTATAATGGTGACGTCGTTATTTTCAAGGTCGCTTCTATGGATAACATATAGATATCCATTGTCTAGGCCTGCTACTTAGCCATTTTTGAAATGACTAAAGAAGAGGTATCATCACTGATGACCAAGCTGATTGGCTCTAGTGCAAGTGGGAGATTGTTGGAAATGTTCCCTAAAACCAATCATGTGATGATACTTTACGGACATTTCACATGTTAAACTAATCTAGTTTAATATCAAGGGCAAAGATTATTATTTTAAGCCGTCTCATATAAATGTTATATGCTTAAACGATAAGTCCAAGGAATATGTAATTAGGAGAATGTAATTTAAACAAGTTAGATTTATGAGACCATTCTCTTTCGTATACATATCCTAAACGATCCTGATCATAGGATTGCCAATTGGGCATTGACAGTCCGTTAAGATCAGTACGTGCTATGTCTTCTCTCATGGAGAGTGACTGGTCTCGAGTCATTGGTGTGATTGACACCAAGACAAGCATGTAGGTGCTCAATAGCGAATGAGTCCACTGAACACGATCAACGAAGAGTTCTCATACTCATGTCACATGAGAACTCATGGTTGGGATAATGCAAAGTAGTCCTTTGACCTGAGGCATCATAGTTGTCTTGTGGTTAGGTCCTTGATCTTTGATTATGTCAAAGTCACTCCATTCGCGGGTGTCCACGGCATAGTTAGGGTTAAGCCACTTAGCCATAGAGGCAAGTGAATGCGCAACAAAGGATCTCTAACCTTCAAACCGTTTGAGGGAGAATACTCTATGATATGATTAAGAATCTCTGGCCAGAGTATGAATGAGATTTAGGAAGTCGTTCCAAATCACATTCAAAGTAATCATATAAGTAAATGAATCACATTGGATAGAAGACATGAATAAACTATCAAACCAAACAATGTGATCAAGAGTATTGTATTAGAGAAAGACCATATTGCATTGTAATCCTAAACTGAATAGGTTCTCCACCTCTTCTGATTAGCTTGGGTAGCCATGACATACTGCTAGGTGTCACTCATGTTTTGTGGTAGCCCTAAAGGCGAGTAATCACTAAAGGGAGAATTGAAAGTAAGTTTCAATTCACAATCGATCGTTAAGAGTAACAATCGCTCACTGCCTCGCTAAAAGGAACCTAATGGATCGTACACCATGTAAGGTAGAGATTGAAGAAACAACAGAGATGAGTAAGGATAATTAAATGGTTTAATTATTTATTTATGGCTAGAATTAATTAATATTTTAATTAATCAAACGAATAAGTTCGTTATAGACCTAGGGTTAGTTTTGGGCCGCAAGGCCCAATGGGATTTGAATGTCAAGCCCATTAACTCAAGTTGTATGACAACATGAATAAACAAAGGGCTTGAAAGCCCAATAAACCCTTAAGGCCGGCCATTTAGAGGAGGGTAGTGAACTTGCATTAATTACAAGTTTGCCACTCTAATGAAGGAAGGTATAAATATGACTTTATAGCCAAAATTCATTTAGGGATTTCTTTTGGGGAAAGGATGAGAACACAAGCTCTCTTTTCTCTCTAAAGAGGCCCGCCACCCTAGAGGAAAATAGCTAGCAATCTTACTTCCTCTAGGTCACTCATTTCTTCTTAAAATCTTACCTTGGTGTGGAGACTTAGAGGTTCTCAATTTTGAGAACTTGGAGAAACCTATTCTTCCATCCAAATCCATGGATCTAAGAAGCAAGGAATAAAGGCCCTATCTCTTGGGTGATTATCCTTTGCTTTTGAAAAGAGGAATCTACAAAGGTATAAATTTCTCAACTCACTTTCTTTTGAGTTGAGTCTTGGTTCACCTAACTACTAGGCTTTGAATTTAATGGGTAATGTTTTGTTTTGAGTGCATGCAAGCATGATTCCGCCTTTAATTTGTTAATTGCATGCTATAGATGTTGCTCAAATGAACATGTTTTTCACAAAATTTCCTTCACTGAGCATCTTGCAGTGACATATTATGAATACGTCCATAATTATGTTGTCGTCCACCACGACCTATGTTAGCATGAACACCATGTCCCTATCTCGGCTGACCAAACTACCTTGAAGATCCTACACTGCCAGTAGTAATCTCGACCTGCTGAGACTATCCCCATTGGTACCACTGTGATCCACTGGCTGAATGTGGTTGATAAGACATAGAACCTCCCTGATACTAAGGGTCCTAAGAGTACTGATGTTGTCCTGAAGTATAAGGAACGGCGTCGCCCTGATAATGATAGGCACCTCTTCGTCCAGTCTGGGCATATCCACTAGATCCTGAAGCTTGCTGGGTCGGTGCAGGTGGTGGAAAGGAAGACTGTTGGGGTCTCTGCTGATTCTGAGGGCATTGAGCAGCTCTATGACCCATCTGTCCACAAGTGTAGCATCCACCGCTGCCTCTTCTACACTTCCCAAAATGCCTAATATTACACATGCGGCATAAAGGAGCACCTGAACCACCAAAGTTTATCTGCCTTTGAAATCTAGAGCCTCCAGTAAATCTACCATCTCTCATCTGCATATTAGAACTCAATCCTCCGCTAGAAGAGCTGGAACTGCCACCGCTTCTCTTAAAATTCTGGGTCTTACGAGGTCCCTGAGATGCTTACCATTTTCCCTTATCATCTCGCCTCTAGTTCCCATTATTTTCTTCCTTATCCTCACTTTCACTAGGCATGTTCTCTAAGTCCTCAATCCACAGTAAAATCTCATAAAACTTCTGGTAAGTGACACAGGAAGTCGATGCCACTATAGAACACCATTTCTTCTTAGTACCCAACCTGAAGTGACGAAGCATCTCAACCGGATTAGCAGTAACTTCTGGATCATAACTCGACAAATCAGTGAACATCCTGTAATACTCATTAGCTGACATATTTCCTTGCTTCAGATGAGTAAACTCTTGTTTCTTACGATCCATGTACTCAATAGGAGTGAACCTTTTTCGAAACAACTCTTTAAACACTCCCCAGTCCGCAATCTCCGTTGGGGTCAATTGGTAAGACTCTTGTCTCCACCAGGATGCAGGCTGCTCCCCTAAAAATCAGGTAGTCGTCTCGACCCACCTATCAGAAGGAAAAATCCCCTGACTCTGCATCACGAGAAAGGTCTTCTCGATATGATTAAGCCATTTTTCCGCTCCCTCATGTCCTTTATTTCCTATGAAATGGTTCTGCTTCAAATTATACACAGTCTCAAGAGGTGTCCTCTGGGGAGGACTGAATGCAGACTGAATGGCAGTAACTATAGCTTCCCCTAACTGAGCAATATCAGGGAAACTAGGCTCTGCTGAGTGTTGAGGCTCTCTACGAGGCGGCATAAATCTGACAGAAGCCATCACAAGGATTATAATATTCAAGAACTATACAGAACTACTAAACCTAGGCTCTGATACCAAACTGACACACCCCGACCGAGATCAAAGCATGATGGCCTTCACGTGAGGGTGACATAACCATGTGCACAGTGCGGAAGTAATTAAGATAAGAAATATAAGAATAATTAAAACTGAATCTACTAGAGTGCACTAGAGAACATGAAGTGTTAGGAGTCAATTACAAAAGTAAATACTCCTAATCATAGCATAATATGTCTAGGTGCAGTCCAGTAAGACAAGTACTAGTTATACAGTACCAGGAATGTCCTACTATTATTTAGATATGTCAGAACTGCCGAAATCCTCAAGGCCACCGACAATAAGCTTACCTAAAACCTGGAGGGATGCAAAACAGAAAACGTTAGTTGGCAAAAACAAATGTTTTACAAAACCATTTCATTTATCAACATATCTAACCCCTCGTTGTAAAACATGTATAATTTTTCCCAGAATCAAGGTATATGCATATACATAAATATATATGAAATTATATCAATTCAAATCATGCCCCATGTAATCATATTCATATGTATGCCATGCCAAGATATCACAGAGTAAGCAATTCAGGTAAGAATAATTTCATATAAATATAACATGTTAGCCGGAACCCCTGTGATAGTTTGTACGGCTGAATTCATAGCTCAAAATCAATCCAGCCGAAGTCACTACAATGACCTATACGGCATTATACTGCACAAGAGTCGGAACCAAATGAAAAGGTTTGTACGACAATAATGGGTGTAATATAATCATGCTCAATACTACTCACACATAATAGCTGGGCGATAAATCGCTAGTCACCTACGAGTCGGAACCACCTAAGATGGTCTATGTGACAAGACTGTGCACCTAAATTGGATCCAATATGAGCATATGGTGCGGGAGGTGACATAATAAATAGGCATGTGCCCTATCTCTAGCTAAATCATAATCACCCTAGGTGCAGTTTTATGAGCTCAACATTATTCAATCACATATTGCACATTTGATAATTCATATAACCAAACATAACTTACCTGAGCTTATCTGAGCGTCCACAACACCACAATTATATATATAATGCATCATATATCAATTCATATACGAAATATAAATTCATATGCATGGCATCTAAGGCATACTTTCGTTTAAACACATATTTCTAGGAAAATATCAAGTATATATATATACTGAAAACCAAAAGCCCACTCACTAGTATGTCAAAGGGTCGTAGCCCCCGAGTCACCCTTGAACACGCTCGTCCTCAAGATAAGTCTCACCTATATGCGAATTAACTATAAAAACATTATTTTAGAGCACATACACAAAACTAGCTAATAACTTCTCATACGTAGCTCAAATTAGGTATATGAATATATCACAGTGACCTACACAACCTCAGGATCATCTCCAAATTTTTAGAATAATTTTTGGACCCTTCACGCGCCACCACATGCCGACAAGGGCACAGCCCTTCATGCCCCCATGCGTGGCCACGTGACAAGCATATTGACGGCGTCAATCAACGCCGTCAGAAATATTCTAGGGAATATTTCATTAAAACTCAACGGTAACAGTTAAAGATGACTGACGGCGTTAGCATATTCCGTCAACCTTGACAGAATATACTCCTTTCTTCTCCAACGAGTCGCCGGTCGCTGATGACTTCGTCGGTTTCTGGGTAAAACTTTAAATCGCTTATTCTCTTTCGTTTCTTCACCATTTGCCACCAAATTGGTACCAAAATGAAGCTAATAACATGTAGAATTACGTTATATAAGTTTCAAGGCTTAAAATCTACTAGGTTTTCCCTGAGAAAGCTCGATAGTTCGGCTTACCTAGATATACGTCGATCTCCGCCCTCCGACGTCCAATTCCTTCCAACGAAGTACCCCGAGGCTCGTGAGGACCTCCTTAAGCTTCCTATAAGCTTCAAATTCCCTGAAACACAAGATTTCACGTATGCATGAACAAACAAAATCGAAGCTAGGGTTTCCATGTGAAATCGAAGGTTTCCTTACCTGAAAATGGTACATTTGAACTCGTATGGTCCTCACGAACACAATGGTGATCTTAAAACCTTCGATCTAAAAGGTTTGATAGGGTTTCTGGGTTGGTCCGTACGAAGAAGAGAAAGAGTGTGAAAGTCTGAGAGAGAGAGAGCACGGGAAGGAGAGAGAGAAAAGATGGGTGTGTGTGTGTGGTCCAGAAGCCACCAATCAAAACTATGAAAAGTCTTAGTCCTAATTGGGTCACCAATCTAAAACAATTTAACCCAATAATAATTCACACACATCAATTAACATCTGAGGACAATTCCATCATTTTACATCATCGATAATAGGAGTTCGGGACGGGGTGACAATAGATCACTTCAATTTTGACTTTGATAATGATACATATAAGAAATATTTTTCATGGAATGAATTGATTATATTATCACTAGATCTCCAAGACTTAATTTTCAAAACTCTTCCAAGTTTTATTTCCTTACAATGGAAGAAAGTCAAGCTTTGATCTTTAACGACGAAAAATGGTAGTTCGTATGAACCAAGTCATTATCATAGTTAATCTCTAAGAATCTATTTCATAATTATTTTTACTTTTTATTTTAATGTAATAAATGAGAATAGATAACTTTTAGCGACTATTTTTTGTTTTTTGTTTTCAAATAAAACGAAAACTGAAAATTGTTTAGAAGTACTGATTAGTTTTGTGTTTAAACAGCCTCGTCCTTAGAAAATAATGGACACATGTATATTCCTTTCTCATGACTTAAACTTAGTAGCAAACTTTTTAAAGAAGCATTCGATGACTATACACCAAGTATTAACTTGCATTAGCAGTAATTGTACTTATAATTGGGCGAACAAATTATGCCAAATATATAAAACTCAGTACCTTAATATTATATTAATTCGAGAGATGTTATGGTAAATCGTTCATACTTACACGACACATGATTAATTATTTACCGTAGAAGCACGTAAATCCCATAATGGTTTCGCTTCGATTTCAACCAAAGATGCTCAAATTTGCTTCATCATTGTATCACTCAACGAAAAGCACCCTAAAACTATGAAGCATCACAATTTGGTGACACCATGCCCAACCAAAACAACCCTTCCCTCTAGTACAAGTATAGAAAGAGAACACCGTCTCAGCCTTGGGAATTAATTAAGAAGAAACAGAGAACAGAGAGTTGGAGGAGATTTCAACGGATTTCTTCCATTACTGATTCTTTCCAGAGTGCAGGGCTTTATTTAGAGGCTATAGAAAGATGGATTCATTTGTTGGGTTGTGAACTGTTTTAGTACACGTGCTGAAGTGTAGGTAAGCATAAATAATCCAATTAACATGCATAATTTGCAGAACATTGGATTCCATTTAATCATATTTAATTAATCCATGTTATCATGGTTAATTGACGTGCTTGTGTTACAAGTTCAGAATTCCAACCTTTAGATTTATATGCGGACGAATTCAATGCTATTGAGTCCCAAAAGTGTTAGCCCTCTACTAGTATACACACGAGTAAATTTTTGGTTAATGAAGCAGGAAGACATCAATCTGCTAGGATCTTCTCCTCTAGGTGGTGCGACAAGGTGTCACTACCAAAAAATATTATTTGCCTACGAAATTTGGCCCAACAGAACCATATTTAGTTGGACCAAGTTATTTTACCCGACGAAAATTCTGTTGGTCGAACAAAGCTAGTCAACATTTAGGATTTTGACAAAAGCATGGCTTGACAAAATAATCTCGGAGGACAAGGGTATTTATTCGTCAGGCAAACATTTGGCCCCAAGGGAAAAAAAATGAAGCGTATTGTGTCAAACGTTGCCCGACATACCATAAAGGTTCCGTCGCACAAAAGCTAAATTAGGTTTAAGGTTTCAAGTTTTAGAGTTTTCTTTCATCAGGTCAAGTGGATATATTCGTCAAGCAAAGTGAGAGTTCAGTTTCCATGATGATTTTGCATATCAAATTCCTTCAATGATTTTGCAGTCTGAAAATTCAGTTTCCATGATCTAATCGTCAACTTGTTTGTATATACTTCGACTCACATACACCAAAAATCACCAAAAACAAACATTCGGATATCAGGTAACCAAACGAAATGGACGATTAAAAATGAAAAATCACGATTAACGATCGTTTCACCTCTGATTTTAATTATTTTTTTTTACAACTACATCCTCGACCCTATAAGAAACAGTAACCGAACTCGATCATCAATTTAAAATATTTACACTAGTGGACACTACAAAAGCTTATGTTCTACTTAATGAAAATATAAAATAAACTCTTAAGTCTTTGTTGAATCTACTATTTTGACTAGATACGCATTCTACGAAACTAGTTTCAACAATCCAACCATCAAACTTGTTTGTATATACTCTGAGATCTCATACTCCCAAAATCACCAAAAATAAACGTTCGGAGATTAGGTAACGGGATGAAATCCTTCGATGGTTAGGAAGAAGAATCACGATTTTTTGTTACACACAAGTGAATTTTTGGTTAGTGAAGTAGGAAGACATCAATCTGCTAAGACCTTCACCTCTAGATGGTGCAATAAGGGGTCACTACTAGAAAATATTATTTCCCTACGAAATTTGGCCCAACAAAACCATATTTAGTTGGGTCAAGTTATTTTACCTTACGAAAATTCCGTTGGTCAGACAAAGCAAGTCAACATTTAGGATTTTGACAAAAGCATGGTGTGACAAAATAATGTCGGAAGACAAGGGTATTTATTCGTCAGGCAAACATTTGGCACCAAGGGAAAAAAATGGCGCGCATTGTGTCAAATCTTGCCTGACAAAGTGAGAGACATAAAGGCTAGATTAGGTTTTAGGGTTTTGTTTCATCAGGTCAAATGGATATATTCGTTTGGCAAAGTGAGAGACATGGTTGGCATATTAAATTCCTTCGATGATTTTGCAGTCTGCAAATTCAATTTCCAAAATCTAATTGTCAACTTGTTTTTATGTACTTCTGCAAATTCAATTTCCAAAATCTAATCGTCAACTTGTTTTTATGTACTTCATATCACATACACCAAAAATAACCAAAAACAAACATTTGGATATCAGGTAACGAAACGAAATCGACGATTAAAAACGAAAAATCACGATTAACGATCATTTCAACTCTGATTTTAATAGTTTTTTACAACTACACTCCTCAACCCTATAAGAAACAGTGAACAAACTCGATAATCAATTTAAAATATTTACATTAGTGGACACTACAAAAGCTTACGTTCTACTTAATGGAAAATAAAATAAACTCTTAAGTATTAGTTGAATCTACTATTTTGATGGGATACGCATTCTACGAAACTAGTTTCAACAATCCAACCATCAAACTTGTTTATATATACTCCGAGATCTCATACTCCAAAAATCACCAAAAATAAACGTTCGGAGATTAGGTAACGGGACGAAATCCTTCGATGGTTAGAAAACAAGAATCACGATTTTTTGTTACACACGAGTGAATTTTTCGTTAGTGAAGCAAGAAGACATCAATCTACTAGGACCTTCTCTTCTAGGTGGTGCGATAAGGGGTCACTACCAGAAAATTTTACTTGCCTACGAAATTTGGCCCAACAAAACCATATTTAGTTAGGTCAAGTTATTTTACACGATGAAAATTCCGTTGGTCAAACAAAGCAAGTCAACATTTATGATTTTGACAAAAGCATGGTGTGACGAAATAATCTTGGAGGACAAGGGTATTTATTCGTCAGGAAAACATTTGGCGTCAAGGGGAAAAAATGGCGCGTATTGTGTCAAATCTTGCCTGACAAACCATAAAGGTTCCTTCACACATAGGCTAGATTAGGTTTTAGGGTTTTGTTTCATCAGGTCAAGTGGATATATTCGTCAGGCGAAGTAAGAGACATGGTTGGCATATTAAATTCCTTCGATGATCTACGGTATGCAAATTCAATTTCCACGATCTAATCGTCAACTTGTTTGTATATACTTCGAATCACATACACCAAAAACAAATGTTCGGATATCAGGTAACGAAACAAAATCGATGATTAAAAACTAAAAATTATGATTAACGATCATTTCACCTCTAATTTTAATAGTTTTTTACAACTACACTCCTCAACCCTATAAGAAACAGTGAACAAACTCATTCATCAATTTAAAATATTTACACTAGTGGACACTACAAAAGCTTACGTTCTACTTAATGGAAATATAAAATAAACTCTTAAGTGTTTGTTGAATCTACTATTTTGACAAGATACGCATTCTACGAAACCAGTTTCAACAATCCAACCATCAAACTTGTTTGTATATACTCTGAGATCTCGGTCTCCAAAATTCACCAAAATAAATGTTTGAAGATTAGGTAACGGGATGAAATCTTTCGATGGTTAGAAAAGAAGAATCACGATTTTTGGTTACATACGAGTATACACATGAGTGAATTTTTGGTTAGTGAAGCAAAAAGACATCAATCTGCTAAGACCTTCTCCTCTAGGTGGTGTGATAAGGGGTCACTACCAGAAAATATTATTTGCCTACGAAATTTGGCCTAACATAACCATATTTAGTTGGGTCAAGTTATTTTACCCAACGAAAATTCCGTTGGTCGGACAAAGCAAGTCAACATTTAAGATTTTGACAAAAGCAAGGTGTGACGAAATAATCTCGGAGGACAAGGGTATTTATTTGTCAGGCAAACATTTGGCGGTAGGGGAAAAAATGGCGTGTATTGTGTCAAATCTTGCACAGCAGACCATAAGGGTTCCGTCACACAAAGGCTAAATTAGGTTTTAGGTTTTAGGGTTTTGTTTCATCAGGTCAAGTGGATAAATTCGTCAAGCAAAGTGGGAGACATGGTTGGCATGTTAAATTCCTTCGATGATTTTGCAGTCTGCAAATTCAATTTCCACAATCTAATCGTCAACTTGTTTGTATATACTTCGAATCATATACACCAAAAATCACCAAAAACAAACGTTCAGATATCAGATAACGGAACGAAATCGACGATTAAAAATGAAAATTCACGATTAACAATCATTTCACCTCTGATTTTAATAGTTTTTTACAACTACACTCCTCTACCCTATAAGAAACAATGAACAAACTTGATCATTAATTTAAAATATTTACACTAGTGAACACTACAAAAGCTTACGTTCTACTTAATGGAAATATAAAATAAACTCTTAAGTGTTTGTTGAATCTACTAATTGTACATGATACGCATTCTACGAAACTATTTTCAACGATCCAACCATCAAACTTGTTTGTATGTACTTCGAGACTCCAAAAGTGACCAAAAATAAAGTTTGGAGATTAGGTAATGGGATGAAATCCTTCAATGGTTAGAAAAGTAGAATCACGATTTAACGATCATTTTAGCTCGGATTTTGATGATTTCTTTTCTACCCTAGAAGAATACAATGAACGACTCAACCATCAATTTAAAATATTTACACTAGTGGGTACCACAAAAGTTTACGTTCTACGTATTGGAAATATAAAATAAACTCTTAAGTGTTTGTTGAATCTATTGTTTTGACGAGATAGGCATTCTATGAATTAGTTTCAACAATCCAACAATCAAACTTATTTGTATATACTCGAGATCTCATATGCCAAAAATCACCAAAAACAAACGTTTAGAGATTAGGTAACAGTAAGAAATCTTTTAACAGCTTTAACCTTTGATTTTGATGATTTTTTTTTTCTGAAGAACGAATTGAGAGTATAACCACACACTAATTTAACCTGACCATCATATTTGATGATCTTTAACCGTTTGAAATAAAATAAATTTGTCGTCTTTGCCCGACGAATTAGGTGCAAGTAGTCGGGCAAATTACAAAGATTCGTCGGGCCTCACTTCTAAATTAGCGGATTGTTAATTGACCTGATCATCATATGTCGTTTTTAACCCCTTTGATCAATACGACGTGGTTTTATCCCCCCTGTAACCCCACTTCCTTCCTTCTTTGTTTTTCATGTGTGTATGTGAGAATCAGACACGAACAAACTAACAAGAAAACCGAAACCGAACCAAAGAAAATCAAACCGAAAAAAAAAAGGAACTATAAAAAGGGAAAGAAAAACCAAACTGAACTCAACCGAACAATGACTTCAGTTTGGTTTTCGATTCCGGCAAAAAACCAAAACGGAACCAAACCCGCCTCTAGAATCAATAGTCTCTACTTTGGCGTATCATTTGGAGCCATTTTTCTATCTCTTATCGTAATGTAAGAGATGTATAAAAAGAAAAACGATGAGCATCCGATGTATAAAAAGACACTTGCCACAAATGAAGAGCTGCTCGCACTTCTTCTTCATGCTTGAAATGCAGCTAGAGTAACTGGTCTGTCGGCCATTGAAATTTGAAACAAGCGCCACGGCCAATTCCAAGGGTATACGTTGGACCAGCGGGTGTTGGCATGTTCAAAACTTCTTCAGTATCCGAAAAAAGCCGAGCTTGACCTATCGGTTTTGCAATGATGTTGCCCCTTGCTCTGTTTTTCTCTTTTCTTGATTTCATTTCAATTTTTGTTTGATTAAGATTGGGTAGTATGTGTTCATATTAGAACTTTATCAAGTTTTTTCTGCTTTGCTGCAGATATGGAATGATAGCGTATTATTGTATTCCATGATGCACATATAGTAGCAACTTGTATTTTTCTTTTGTGCACCATATCAATATATCAACATAATAACGTCACAATATCAACATGTATCGACACAAAACTGTCACCTATACCGATATGATAGCCATCGTATTAACCACAAGTATTAAAGATGTAAGGAACTAGTTGCATAGGTTCGTAGAAAAGCTCTTCCCAGTATCAAATGCAATTAGCTTGAAAGGCTCTTCAAGGTAATCTGTCAATTTAACCAATAGAATGACATCATCATGCACAGAAATCAGTCTGGTGGAAAGCAAGGATTCGAACCTTAATCTTCTCATGTATATCTTATAACGTGCATAGCTAAATACAAGTTGAGAGCCCTATCAATTTCAGTCTAAGTACACTTAAGTATTCATTCAAACTGACGGTTTTTATTACAACTATTGTTGCAAAAGTTGTTACAACAGTATTAAGAACCTCCATAGGGAATTGAATGTTATCTATATGACCCCAGGCGACTTTATAGTGGCGCTGAAAAGTATGCTAGGTTGTTACTTCTAAGGATGTAAAAGTAGCAATATGTAATCCCGCTCTAATGTTCTGATGTTGTCATGACCTACTTCTCAGGGGACTCTTTAAAAATAAAACACTCAGAGAGCGTCAACATGCCATATCCATTCGGACCGACAAAGGATTTAGAAATGTAGCCCCCAACTAAATTCATTCCTATTCAGATTTAGATGGCTTGTTAATCCAAACTTGACATGGTTTCATAATTGACTCTAACCTGAAAAACTTCTGAAAACTCATGGATCAAAGATCTACAGGTAATATCAAGTAGCTGGCCATCATCGGGATCAGGTAGATCTGCTATTCCAGATGTCTGAAATTCCTCAAGCAAGCCTTTAACGCTTCCAACCTGATAACCTTGTAACCCACAAGGTACGATCCAACGAAAAGGGGTCAAGTCTGTATTCACATTCACTGCTAAGCCATGATATGTTATCCACTGTTTGACTCGTATTCCAATGGCTGCCAGTTTCTGGTTTCCTGAAGAAAAATTCAAATATAAACATCATAGGAAAATTCCAGCTGCCAGTTTCAATACCAATATTCTTGGTTTTTAAACTTTTTTTCAAAATGACTAAATTAAGAACAAGGAACCACTACTTGTAAGGAAGCTATGAGAGCAACAACCCGGTATTGGCAATGATAATAAGCTATAATACAAAAGGAAGGAGATAGCATGCCTTTGTTTTAAGATGCATACCATACCAAACACCAGTGAGGCCCTCAAGCCGAGATGCCTTGATACAGAATGTCCTTGAAAGAGCACGGATGATCACCTCCTCAAGTGACCTGAGGTACCAATGAAGATCCATCTTGTGATTTCGTAGATTCATAATAGGGTACATAACTATCTACAATGAAAAACGTATGCATCCAAGGTTAGGAAAACTGACCCTATGAGCAATTAAGTCACATGTTCAAATTTTGATTCCTACTTTATCACCATGGGCTAACAAGTTCAAATTACAATGGCAACATCTTTGAAAACATAAATGTTTAAATTCAGGCATTGAAGTACCTGACCCGGACCATGATATGTAACCTCGCCGCCACGTTCAGTTCGATAAATGTCGAAGGGAGCATCCTTGATATCGAAATTAAGGGACTGTTCTGAACTAGCAGTTCCTAAGGTATACACAGGATGATGCTGAAGGACGAACAGTGAGTCTGGGCAATGCTCATTCCTCTCTATCAGAATTTTCTTCTCCTCAACTATGCTCTTCTGCTAATCCCATGCCTGACGGTAAGGAACCTGCTGCTTGTACATATTGAAGCACTCACACCTGCATAAGTCCAAGTTGACCAGGTGGGTTCCGAGGGACATTATGAGTAAATGAAATGATTTGGAAACTCACTCTCTTGTTGGGTCCAGAGAATAAAAGGTGGACTGCTGAGTTTTAACATCTGAAACTTGATTCGATTTTGATAAGATCCGCAGAAAGAAAGACGGAGGAGGTTTATGTCGACGCTTAGAGATTGGGTATGTTGGAACAGCAGCGACACAGTGAGTCACCGGAAGAGTCATACTGTAGGTGGTGTATGGGCTCCTACAATGAAATGGACTGGGAATGAGAATGCAGTTGGGAAGGCAAAAGAAATTTAGAAAAACACGAGAAACATGCACAAGGCAGCCAACAATACATTCACATTGGTCGAAACAATATTAATAAAAAGCATAATCAACGTGAAAGACCCCAAAAATTACATTGCAATTGTGGTGCGAACAAAATCTGTTACAGTTGACAACTTACATGAAGGAGCTAAAAATACATATGCAAAGGTTGAATCTGACAGTCTGTTCCCAATAAACTAATACTTTGAAAGCGTTTTGACATTGATATTGAAGTGAATCAAAGTAATATTTCTTGTTGGAAGCTTAGAGGTGAAGTTAATCCAACAAAGATAGGTTGAACAACAGTATTTGCATTTGTGGAAACAACAATAACAACAGCAGCATACCTCAACAAGAAGGAACGAGCCAAAGAAAGCACCTAGGGCTAGCCCAGTGACCTGTCATTCACAGAATTGAATTGAATTGAATTACAACCCTAAATTGAGAAATTACTGACACTGATTCAATCTCTTACGCCGTGAATTGTTATCCTCCTTGTTATGATAACTACCAACCTAAATCCGCTAGCTTAACCTCAACAAGTTGCAGGAATGGAGGAAAGGCAAAAGGAAGAAGAAGAGCACGGAGAGCGCGCTTGGATATTATTTATATATTTTCTTTCAATTTTTCGTTACAAAAGCAAGGGAGTCATTGCTCCATTTACAGAGTTTGGCCCAAAGTGCCAACTCAGTGATATGAATGTAATAAGTGATGGGTTAAATCACTTGGTAGAAGAAGTAATATCAGGGTTAGTCTTTAAGTGGGTGTAGTTAAGTAGTGCTAGGTGGCATTAGTTGAGTTGAAAGTTGTATTAAGGCTCACATGGAGCTTATGCGAGTCGAAGTGTGATTTCAATCAAAAACTTATCAATTGCAAAATATTGGGGCTTAGCTTCCCTCTCCTCTCTCTACCTTCTTCCGCCATTGTTTTCCCCCCTCTTATCTGAGCTGCTTGCAGGTTGAGATAAGGATCCTGGGCTTGGTCCTTATCACTCAGCCTATTAACAACTTTTGACAGGAATTACATAAACAACCGATTAAAGGCTAACAATTATTTAACTCAGTGGTAATTCGAATACCCTATCATCACTCCCTCCTTATGACAACCTTGTCCTCAAGGTTCAAGCTTGAAATCTGGAAACCTACTCTTGAATTCGTCATAGTATTCCCAAGTGGCCTTCTCAGCAACATCATCCAGCCAGTGTATCAGCGGCAGCCTGTCCTTTCTTATAGATCCTTCAAGCCAAAACAACTTGGGGTATTGAGTGTGACATCCCCTCATCAGATACATCAGGTAACTTAGTTGAAGGTTGAACCAGATTACCCAAGTGTTTTTTTAAGCAGCCGACATGGAAGACTAAGTGAATTTTTGTTCCCTCAGGCAATTTCAGTTTATAAGCTATAGTTCCAATTCTTTCCACAATCTCATAGGGGCCATAAAACCTAGGTTACAGTTTATGGTATGAGTGTGCATAATGCTTGCAATTGGTAAGAGACAAGCTTGAGGTACACGAAATCCCTAACAGAGAACTCCCTTTCAGTTATGTACTTATTTGCCCGCATTCTCATTCTGTGTTGAGCTATTTCGAGGTTGCTCTTAAGAATGGATAAGATTTTGTCCCTATCTTTCAAACATTACTCCATTGAATCCAATTTGGCTATCCCAATCTCATGAGAAAACCACCATGGGGGAGGGTACCTATACAATAGTTCAAATGGAGTGAATTTGGAGGATGAATGTATAAAGTGTTGTACTTCCATTCTGCCCATGAGAGCCATTCCACCCATTTTCAGGGTTGGGTGCCAGCAAAACACCTAAGATAGGTTTCTAGGCATCGATTAAGCATCTCAGTTTGCCCATCACTTTGAGGGTGATAACCTGAGCTCATGCAAAGTTTAGTCCTTTGCAGTTTAAAGAACTCCTTCCAAAAGTTGCTCAAGAATATGGGATCCCTATCACTCACAATGGTAGAGGGCATACCATGGAGTTTGAAAATGTGGTCCACAAAGACCTGAGCAATCGAGGCAGCCGTGAAGGGATGAGACAAAGCTACAAAGTGAGCATACTTAGTGAATCTGTCCACTACTACAAAGATCACAGACTTCCCTTTGCATAGTGGTAACCCTACAATAAAATCCACACTTATGTCATTCCAAATATGTTGAGGAATGGGCAAGGGTTGAAGTAGTCCGGGTGGTGAGATTGTCTCATATTTGTTTTGTTGGCAGATTTGGCATTCTGCCACATAAGCTTTGACATCCCTCTTAAGCCCCTTCCAATAGAAACCCTTTTTTATTCTTTGATAGGTCTTCAAAAACCCATTGTGACCTGCAGCCGATGTGGCATGTATTTCATTCAAAATCTTTGCTCTCCATGGTGATGTTGGGCTAAGCAACACCCTTGCCTTATATTTAAGAAGGCCATTATCAACCTTGTAGTTGTGGTTACCATCATCATTAGGACTAGCCTTGAGGGATTGTATTTTAGACTGAATCCAGTCATCATTCTCATTGCTCATTCGCATATCATCAAGCCAACCAAAGTAAGGGTAAGAAACAGCTAAGCAGTTCATATTGGTACTTGGGGGACTTTTCATTTCAGCATGAGGATCAAGCGAGTCATGTAGCCTAGAGAGGGCATTAGCTACCAAATTCTCAGACCCCTTTCTATATTGAATCTCGTAATCGAACCCAAGCAGCTTTGAGACCCATTTATGTTGAAATTGTGTGTTTGCAGGAAATACTTAAGGCTGCTGTGATCTGTCCTTATAATAAAACGTCTTCCCTGGAGGTAGTTTTGCCATTTTTTGATGGCATGCACAATAGCAATTAATTCCTTTTCGTACGTGGACAAGGCCTGGTTCTTGGGCCCCAAGGACTTTCTGGTGAAGGCTATTAGCTTCCCTTGCTGTTAGAGCACTGCATTGATACCCACATCAGATGCATCACACTCAATCTCAAATGGTAAAGAAAAATCAAGTAGTGCTAACACCTGTGGAGATGACATAGTGTTCTTAAGAGTCTAGAAAGCCTTGGTTGCCTGAGGTGTCCATATGAAATTGTCTTTCTTGGTGAGTTGGTATAGGGGATGGCAAATCTTGTCGTACCCTGGAACAAATTTCCTATAGTACCGGGTAAGTCCCAAAAACTCTCTAAGTGCCTTGACATTGGTGGGGAGGGGCCAATCTAGAATAAATTAAATGTGTCCAAAGTACTCAATCCTGTTTTGTCCAAATGCACACTTCTGTTTTTTGACAAAGAGATGATGTTGCTGCAGTAAGCTACAAGTGACATGCAAGTGATGTAGATGATCCTGCCACGACTTGCTATAAACCAAAATGTCATCAAAGAACACTAAAACAAAGTGTCTCAGGTGAGGCTTTAAGATATCATTCATAAGGTTTTGAAAAGTAGCGGGTGCATTGGTTAAACCAAAGGGCATCAAAAGGAACGCGTAGTGCCCCTCATGAGTTCGAAATGATGTCTTCTTTATGTCAAAGGGATGCATAAGTATTTGGTGGTAGCCAGACCTTAGATCTAGCTTAGAGAAGTAATAGGCGCCATTGAGTTCATCCAAGAGATCATCAATAAGGGGTATGGGTTATTTGTCTTTGATGGTGATGGCATTTAGTTCCTTATAGTCCATGTAGAGCCTCCACAATCCTTCTTTCTTTTTTACCAAAAGAACTGGACAGGAAAAGGGATTGTGATTGTCTCTAATAAAACCAGCATCCAGTAACTCCTTTACTGCCTTTTCAATTTCAATTTTTTAGATAGGGCCATAGTGATAAAGTCGGATATTGGTTGGTCTAGCAGCCGGGATAAGAGAAATTTGATGGTTATGGGGTCTGGAGGGTGGCAATTGTTGTAGCAGGGAAAAATGGAAGATAACTGGTCTATTAATTTATGTAATTCCTAGAGCTAAGCTTGGCTGAGATCACAAGCTTCAAATTTCATGGTCTCCAAGGAATACAAGAATAACCCCATATTTGAGTTATGCATTTCCTTGCCATTTGGTGTAGGGAAACCTCCTTAATCGATGGCAATGCTGCTTGAGAGTAAACAAGTTTGTACTGCACGTTATCCTTGTGTAATTCAAGGGTTATCAACCAAAAATCCCAAAGGACCAAACTAATCGAAGATAACCAATGTACTCCCAAGACAATGTCACAGCCCCCCTAAAGGGATAGCATATAAATCCACAGTGCAACTATAGGCTCCCAAAGACAATGGTGTGCTAGGACAATACCCCGAGCCTCTAATTTTTCCCTCATCTACAATCATGACTTCGAATGCAGAAGTGGGTTAAGTTTGCTAACCGAGAGTTTTAAGTAATCGAGAATCCATAAAGTTATGGGTGCTGCCAGAGTCAAGAAGAATTGTAACACTGTAGCCCTTAAGTAATCCCTCCATTTTCATAGTGTGTACCTAGTGCTTCGCAGAGGTGCCATAAAAACCACACTCACTGAGCTCCATAAGGTTAAGGGACGGTGGAATGTCATCGGAAGTGGTGTCTGCCTCCTCTTCAGGTGGTACCAGGTCTAACATAAAAAGCTATTTGGTATGGCATTTGTGACCTCGAGTCCACTTTTCATCACAAAACCAGCAATCTCCCTGTTCACATTTTTTTTTCTGAATGTCCTCAGGGGTCAGGCGCTTAATAGGGAAATTGAATGCCTAGGGAGGTGGGGGTAAAGGGGTAGGGTTGAGAGGTGGTCGAAATAAGGGAAGGGGTTTGGCAAAACCAGATTTTAGAGCAGCAAATTTAGCATCCAATTGAAGAGATAAGGCAATAGCATCATGCACAATAGTGGCACGCAATAACTTGACATTGGACATGAGTTCACGTTTAAGGCCACCAATAAAACAACTCTTAAGCAGATTAGGACCCAAATCTGAAGTGCGAGTGGCCAAACTATGGAATTCAAGTATATAATCCTACAGTGTACCGGTTTGGCGAAGTTTAAAAAGGGCATCCACATTGTCCTCGAAGTTACTGGGGCCGAATTCGTGGCAAAAAGTGCGAGTGAAGTCCTCCCAACGAGGAGTAGATTGTAAACAATCCATCAACCGAAACCATTACAAGGGTCACCGTCAAGATGGAATGAGACAATGATGACCTTCTGATGATCCGGAGTGGAGTAGTAGGTGAAAAATTGATCAGCCCTATGGATCCAAACGAGAGGGTTATCACCCGAAACAAAGCGAGGGAAATCAATACGATGTTGCCAAGGGGTGTGGGGTGAGCCACCCACGTCGATGAAGGCACGGCGAGGATTGCGAGGGGATCTAGATCTCGCGGGTCAGGACACTCGATGTGAATTGGAGGAATGACGTTAGTCGCACCGGAAGAAAAGTCGATACCACCACGGTGACAAGTGAATTCACGACGAGATTGCTTGAGATAGGCGGCGAAGCGGGCGTCCATGGAATCTGCGAGGGCCGCGACTGAAGTGGTGAGATTCGACACCAAGGTTTCCAAATCAGCAACGCGAGAATCCATAACGTTGAGATGAGTGTTGTGGTTGTGGCGGGGCATACAATGAGGGATAGCACTAGGATCGAATGAGGGTGATACCAATGATAACTACCAACCTAAATCCGGTAGCTCAACCTCAACAAGTTGCAGTAATGGAGGAAAGGCGAAAGGAAGAAGAAGAGCACGGAGAACGTGCTTGGATATTGTTTATATATTTTCTTTCAATTTTTCGTTACAAAAGCAAGGGAGTTATTGCTCCATTTAAAGAGTTTGGCCCAAAGTGCCAGCTCAGCCTATGAAGACTCGGAATTTTTTTCCACGTATTTAATTATTTATATTATAACACTTGGTTTATTTAGTTGTATTTTTGATACATCACAAATATCTCATAGTTTTCTTTTAGCAAATTAGCACCCAAGAGTTTGGCTTTTACGATGGAAATTAGATGGTGCTTAATTCAAAGAATTTTTAAGTATAACCATAATTATTTATATTATAGACATTTTAATATAAATTAATTAATATAAAATTTTTTAATCAATTAATTATAGAATATTTGGTCGAATTCTTCTATATGCTTTTGTAGAGTATGTTTTTGCATAGTTTTTCTATTTATCAGTGGCATTCTTCCATGTTGAAGTCTCTTACGCGATGGGCTCACAATTTTATATGGTCAAATGAGGTGACTTCAAAGAAGATTGTCATGGTTTCTTGTTCACAAATTTGTGCACTAAAAATGAGGGTGGTTTGGGATTACGTGATCTTTGCTCTCCAAATACTATTGTTCTCTTAAAACTTGGATGCGTTATTATTACTTTTGATTCTCCATGGACTGTTTATTTTCGAGAGTGACTCCAGCTACATGGTCGTTTATACTCTTCTTGTTACAAACGATCTTTTATATGGCCTGGTGTTAAATCCATTCTTCATATCTTATTTCATTATGGTCGTTGGGTGGTTGGGAATGGCTATAGTACTTTTCTTTGGGTTGACAAGTGGTTGGATATGCCTATTATGGAGGTTATTGGTGCTACTGAACTTGCTCATTCTCTATCTCGCACTAAGGTCTCAAACATTATTCACATGGGAAAATGGATTATTTCTTCTATTATTTCTTCTACTTTTCTAGATTTGACTAAAGAGATTTTAGAGACACCTCTTCCAATTGATGAGGACAATGACGTGTCATTTTGGTAAACTTCTACATCTGGAGTCTTTTCATTTTATGATGGCTATGAAATTGTTTGTCATCGGTTTCCTGTTAAAATTTAGGCTTCCATTATTTGACGTCATTTCATTCCACCTCACTAATCTATTTTAGTTTGGAAGATTCTTTTCAAAAAACTCTCAACGGAGGATCAACTTCAACGACGAGGCATTCCTCTGGTTCTAATATGCCAACTATGTTACAATAACTCTAAATTTATGAGCCCTTATTCTTTTAGTTGTGAATTTACACAACATGCTTGGTGTTGGCTTGCCACTCAATTTGGCACTATTTTTCAGCTTACTGATTCCTTCTCGGATTTATAGCTTGCTTTTGTGTCAAGCAATTTTCTCCACAACTTTGCAATGTCTTACTAACATCAGGGTTTTTCTTACTAATGACTATTTGGAAGATGCGTAATAAAATGAAGTTTGAAAGTAAGCCTCCTTCTTTTTCATGCCTTTGTCGTTCCACCTTGGCATGGATTTGGCAGGTGTGAGTTTTCACTCATGGTCATGTCTCTGTTTCTGGATAAGCAACTTTTAATGTCTTTTGGAATCTTAGCTGAGTCCTGTAAATTTCATTTTATAGTTCCTATTCTTTTGCATCCCCTCCATTTTCCCAGGTCAAGTGAATACAAATGGCCTTACTAAGGTAAACCAGGTCCTACAGCTTGTGGTGGGGTTTTCCAAGATTCTACATATTATTTTCTTGGTGGTTTCTCACTAGGCTTGGGGCATCATACTTCTTTCTATGTGGAGCTTCATGCTGTCATTTTTGCTATAGAATTGGCTCACGAACAAGGTTGACAAAATTTATGGCTTGAAAGTGACTCTTCTAGTGTGGTATCTTACTTTGCTTCTGGTTTTTTTGTTTTTTTTTTTTTTTGTCCTCCTTGGCCACTCTAGACTCATTGGAAGAACTGTATTTCCCGATTATATAGCACATTGTATTTCGTTGCTCTTATACATTTCAAGAAGGGAATGCAGTTGCTGATAAATTGGCCAATTTATGGCTTCTCTCATCTTCACTTGTTTGGCATACTACTCCTCCTATAGAGATTCTTCCTTCTCTAAAATCAAATTTCTTGGGTATGCTGATCTACATGTGTCCCCCCTTCTTGATGTGTGGTTTCTTTTTAACTTTTTTTTTTTGGATTTTCCTTTTTTATTTTGCAGCTTGTCTTGTAGGTTATTACCTTTTAGGTTTTATTTTGGAGAGGTTTGGTCCATGTCCACTTTCTCTTTTTCTTGTATTTTGGGTTAAGGTCTAGTCCCCCATTTTTTTTCTTGTATTTTTTTTTTAAGAAGGGTAAGGTGTATGTCCCCCCTCTTTTCTTGTATTTTATTTTATATTTTAGTTTTTTTTTTTAATTTTAGTACTCATGACAACAAAATAAGAAGGGTGTATTTAATTGAGTTTATGAGGGAATTTAAAGGATTTATAAATTCATAGGTTGTGATGGAGTTTAATTGATTTGTAGAGATTCCATATAAAATTTTGATTCAATTTCATCGAAATCTAAAGGGAGAGGTGAGATTTATTAATGCTTAAAATACATTACGAAATCCCTCAAATTCCTTAACTTTTTAAAAATCTTTAAAATAAATTCATAATTAAATACACCTTATAAACTGGGTTGCTTACTTGGAAGTTTGACTGCTTACCTTGTCTGTCACCTCTTTCGGCAGATCTCCTAGCTCGGCGACTTGGGGGACTCCTACTATAGGGTTTGTATCACACTTGACTAAGCCCGAAACTACAACTAAGCTTCAAGTGAAATTGATACATTACCTTGTGCGTCAACATCAGCTAAATACACCATTCCCGGATGGAGGAAAGGTACTTCCAGAGAAGGGCAGATGAAGATCAGACCACACTTCGGTACTTAGAAGTTTCGTGATTACTCAAGGGATTGGATCTTGCAAGTCCCCAACCGAGGAGTTTCCCTCACTCGGGAACTTAGGGGAGCACTGTTTGTACCATACTTGACCAATCCCGAAACTACCGAGCACCGGCCAACGCTATACTGTCAAGGACCCAGAAGAGTTCCCCTCCGACCAGGAGGCCAATCACTACTCGACACGTGTCAAGATTAGAAGCCAATCAGAGCGCAGCACGTGTCGACATCAAGAACCAATCATAACATGACACATGTCAATGTGACAAAGCTACAAGTTTTTCTATAAATAGGGGTCATTCCCCCACAATATGGCCTAATGCCATTTGTGTTAAATCATTCACAAGAACTCACTAAATTGAGAGCTTGATCCTTTGTACTTGTGTAAGCCCTTCACTACTAATAAGAACTCCTCTACTCCGTGGACGTAGCCAATCTGGGTGAACCACGTACATCCTGTGTTTGCTTCTCTGTCTCTATTCATTTACGTACTTATCCTCACTAGTGACCGAAGCAACCAAGCGAAGGTCACAAAACCTGACACTTTCTGTTGTACCAAAGTCTTCGCTGATTTTGTGCATCAACATTTGGCGCCGTCTGTGGGAAACGACACTTATTCCTACTCTCTTCAGCTGTGTCAAGCTGGTTTCTATCATTCGTACACTTTCTTTTGATCAGGCATCCCTCTCCAACATGGGAAGCGAAGGAAGCCACAGCACACAGAATGACACCCCCCTTGCACATAGTGCGAAACAACGAAAGAAGGAAGGAAAACGAGTTCTTCTTCAAGTTAAAGTCGATGAGTTGGAAGCTCAGAACAACAAGATAGCAATGAGGAATGAGGTCCTCCAGGAGCAATATGAGAAGCTCTTCGAGACACTCCACGAAGCTAGGCAAGCTCAGACACGCGAGCTTGTTGCCCCCGTGGAAGTCAACCATCAACTGGGTGCCCTCCAACATGGAGGGTCACATGCATTCGACATAGATATCCCTGATAGGGAACAGATTACCCCTCGACTTGATAATCAACATGAGGCTTCTCTTAACCCAGTTGCTTCGACCCGAACCATGAGAAGTGGAGGGAGACACCTCTTTGCTGAAGGGGCAGAAGGATCGAAAGCCGTCTTTCGCGATTGTCAGGATTTCCTGAAGCAACGTCGAGAGAATTCCATCCATATAAGCTCAAAGATTAATGACCCAAGGATTTCTGAGAGACTCGGTCCCCTGCCACGGCCCAAGCCGGCCACCAATTTGGGGAAGGGGCAACAAGTCCTAGAGAGACATGAGGGTACAGGGGACTCAGAGGTGTTCCGACAGACATACCCTGGAAGCCAGTACAGCGAGTCCAGGGAAAAATCACATGCCCTTGATCAAACCTTCCTAATTCCAAGAGGAGATGGAGATTTACGAAAGAAAGCTCCAGTGACACATAACTCCGCTCAGGACCCCCTTGTCCTACAACTTCTTGAGGAAGTAAACAAGTTGAAGGCTGAACGTCAGGCTGAAATACCTGACTGGAACCAACCCAGGCCTGGCCCTCTTACAAGGAGGATCCTCAACACCCCCCTTCAAGCAAAGACAAAGCAAAAGCTTGGCTTGCAACTTTATACTGGAAAAGAGGACCCGATTGAGCACCTTAACCTCTTTGAGTCCACCATGGCATACCGGATGCACACCGACGAAGAGCGATGTCTTCTCTTCCCCTCCACCCTCTCTGGTGGAGCTCTAAATTGGTATTGTCGTCTTACACCTGAGACGGTAGACTCATTTGAGGAATTGAGGAAACTATTTGTTTCCCAACACATTTTCCAAACCGATCGCTTGCACTCTGCAGATGACTTGTACACTATCCGCCAGAAGCCAGACGAGTCATTACGTATGTATGTTGGCCGCTTCAGCCATGAATACTCCCGTTGTGCCGAGGCAGACGACAAGACTGCCCTCAAAGCCTTCACGGCAGGCCTACGTGATTGTTTCTTTAAATACATGATCAATGCCAATACTTGGAAGACTTACTCTGAGGTGATGGCGCAGGCTTATAACCATGCCTCCGCCGAGGCAAAGACATATCAGGAGAAACCCCCTACAACCATCCTTTATCAACAAGTGGGAGGTGGAAGCCAGACTCACCTAAATGAGAAGACCTCGACTTTCCAAACAGCAGTGGCACCTCCCCATGCCTTGCATAATGCTTCACCGAATCAACAGTCATATCAATTTCAAGGCAAGAGGAAGGATTTCCATCCTCACCACTCTCCTTTCAGTAAAAAGAGTAAGGGACACTATCCCGATAACCAAGGGTATCGCCACAATAGCGCTCGCCCCCAGGCAGTCAATGCAGTGGGTCAAACCCGCGTCAAGGGTATCGCCACAATAGCGAGGTTTTAGCCTGCCATACTTAAGGTGTCTTACGCCTGCCGAGGCGGAAATCGTCCTTCGGGAAATACATGAGGGAGTCTGTGGAGATCATGCTGGATCTCGGTCCCTAGCACACAAGACTTTTCGCCAAGGATATTACTGGCCAACACTCCACCAGGATGCCATCAAAGTATCCCGCTCATGTGACAAATGTCAACGATATGCAACTATTCCTCATTCCCCTCCAGAGCCTCTTACTCCTATGATCAGCCCTTGGCCCTTCGCCCAGTGGGGACTTGATTTGATCGGCCCAATGCCGGCAGGGAAGGGCAAAGTCCGTTACGCAGTCGTTGCAGTGGACTACTTCACAAAGTGGGCCGAAGTAGAACCCTTGGCAACCATTACTGAGGCAAAGATAGAAGACTTCGTGTGGAAGAACATCCTTTGTAGATTCGGCATTCCCAATGCGATAGTCACTGACAATGGGCGACAGTTTGACAACAAGAAGTTCAGGTTGTTCTGCTCTAAGTTCAACATCAACTTATGCTTTGCCTCTCCAGCTCATCCCCAGTCTAATGGACAAGTTGAGGCCATCAACAAAATAATCAAGCGCACTTTGAAAACCAGCTTGGACAAAGCTAAAGGCTGTTGGCCAGAATTTGTACCCCAAGTTCTTTGGTCATATCGCACTTCATATCGGACTTCAACAGGAGAAACTCCATTCTCACTTGCCTTTGGCACAGAGGCGGTTGTCCCTGTTGAGCTCGAGCAAGCAACATTCCGAGTCCAGAACTACATTCAAAGTGAAAATGACAAACAACTCACCCTCAACTTGGATTTAGTCGAGGAACACAGAAACCAAGCTCACTTGAGGAATGTCGCCTACAAGCAGCGCATCTCCAACTATTATGACTCTATGGTCAAGCCTCGTTCTTTCAAAATAGGAGACTGGGTCTTAAAGAAAAGATTACTCTGCGACAGAGTCCCGAGTGAAGGCACACTTAGTCCAAACTGGGATGGACCGTATGAAGTCATTGGCATCAGTCGCCCTGGCTCTTACACACTTAGAAGCTCTGATGGCAAGACCCTTGGCCATCCATGGAACGCTGATCACTTGAAGTACTACTACAAATAGACTCACGATGTACAAGTGTTGAGCTATAGCCGTTCGGCATCCTATGTAATGAAGG
Source organism: Malus sylvestris (assembly GCF_916048215.2). Taxonomy (NCBI): domain Eukaryota; kingdom Viridiplantae; phylum Streptophyta; class Magnoliopsida; order Rosales; family Rosaceae; genus Malus; species Malus sylvestris. The sequence continues at coordinate 37,928,972 of NC_062275.1, forward strand.
CCATTTGGCAATGAATTCAATAAAGAGGTAATTTAGCCAACTCAGCCCTCACCCTTTTACATTCATAGCAAGCGATGCCAGAACCCTTCTCAATCAGAAAGCAATCCGTCTTCCACAGTCACTACAAAACAAGCAAATGAAGACCGTGTCAAGCGCCAAAAAAAAAAAAAAAAAAAAAAAAAAAAAAAAAAAAACAGCTTCATCCAAAAAGCTTCACCCGAAAAGCTTCACCTCCAAAGCTTCACCCACAAAGCTTCACCTAAAAAGCTTCACCCAAAAAGCTTCACCCGAAAAGCTTCACCTCCAAAGCTTCACCCACAAAGCTTCACCTAAAAAAGCTTCACCCACAAAGCTTCACCTAAAAAGCTTCACCCAACAAGCTTCACCCGAAAAGCTTCACCTCCAAAGCTTCACCCACAAAGCTTCACCTAAAAAGCTTCACCCACAAAGCTTCACCCAAAAAAAAAAAATTTCACCCGAAAAGCTTCACTTAAAAAAGCTTCACCTACAAAGCTTCACCTAAAAAATCTTCACCTAGAAAGCTCCCTCTACATACTTTCACCATCAAAGCTTCACCATCAAAGCTTCACCTAGAAAGCTTCATCTACAAAGCTTCACCATCAAAGCTTCACCTAGAAAGCTTCATCTACAAAGCTTCATCTACAAAGCTTCACCATCAAAGCTTCACCTAGAAAGCTTCAACACCAAAGCTTCAACACAAAACCTTGCTCCAAATAAACAAATTTTGTTCACAAAACCCAAGATGCCCTTGAACTTGTACAAAAACACTTGGGTAAACATAAACATTTTTTGTTTTACACCCACAAAGGCCCAAAATTTTCCTTCTTATTTATTCACTTATATATGTTCCCAAACATATTATAATAGATCCAACAACAAGCCAAAGTCCCAAGTTTCATAATGGACAAAAGTACAAGCAATTCATCAATAATGAAGGTGCTACAAAAATTGGAATCTGCCCCAAAATAGAAATCCAACCCAAGAGACTTTTTCTCTCTCTCCCTCTTCCGCCTCCTTTCATCTATCAAATTTCTGCAACCTCTGCTCTTCTCCAATGGAGCTGATTTTTGGACACCCTATAGTTCTTGAGCATATGAACAACTTTCAAGAAGGAACCATTTCTGTTTGAGCGACGGAAATTAAAGTGTTGAAGCTCCAAACATGACAGTCGGATTCTTGCAGATTTCGAAGCTGCTGTGATGTTTCGAAGATCTGGAAATATTTAACCATTAGTTCATTCTGAATTTTTGATATGTTATGAAAGAGACGATGAGGAACAACTTCAATGAAGAAAGCATGCCGATCTGAACAATAGAAAATGGAGTTTCGAAGCTCACAACAAATCTGACGGGTTGACAGAAAAATAATAACCAGTCATTCATCATACCTGGATTTCTGGAGTTATACTGCTCCGAGGGATCTCAAATTTGGATATGTTGTAGTTCACGAGCTGAGGAACAACTTCAATGAAGAAAGAATACCGATCTGAACAAGAGAAAATGGAGTTTCGAAGCTCACAACAAATCTGACGGGTTGACAGAAAAATAATAACCAGTCATTCATCATACCTAGAGTCAAAATAAGCTTATTTATTAATATTTTCGATAAGCCACAAATATGTACATATACATGAGTCAAAATAAACAAACAAAAGGGAGCCTTCACAAAGGTTGCTTAGGGGAAGTCTCAGCAGTCGGTAGAGCCCCAGAAAGAGAAAGCACCGGAGGGTGGTTATCCGGAGCCTCAGTACTTGACAAAACCCCAGAAGGAGGAGGCATTGGAGGTTCATCATTTGAAGCTTCATTACCAGGTACAACCCTAGAGGACGAAGGCAATAAATGTCTTTGGAACAAACCCACAAACCGCTGATGATTAAGTAAAACCTTACCATCAGATTCCTTCATCTGGTCAAGCTTCCTCTTCATGTTTGTAGCATAGTCATGGGCGAGCCGGTGCAACTGCTTATTCTCATGCTTGAGCCCTCTAATCTCCTGTTTGAGACTCATCACTTCAGCAGCCAATGATTCAACTTGGCGGGTTCTAGCAAATAGGCGTTGGGCCATATTAGACACAGAACCTGCACACTGAACACTAAGAGCCAGAGAGTCCTTAACAGCCAACTCATCAGACCGTTTGGAAAGTAGTCTATTATCTTTGGGAGTGAGAAGGTTCCTGGCCACCACTGCAGCGGTCATATCATTCTTCATCACAGAATCCCCAACGGTAAGAGGACCAGTAGGGGATATGAAGGATGGGCGCCATATGTTGTCTGGAGAAGGCGTGACTGTCTCTTCTCCAAGGTTCAAGTCAAAACGACGGTCGGAGGGTCCAGACATTTTCAAATGTGTTGAAGAAGGAAGAGGTCAGACAAATCAAGATCTTAGAAGTGCAAGAAATGAGCTTCTACTGGTAGAGATTCAAGTGTGCTGTGGAACTTAATGCCAGCCTCTATAAAAATCTGCACTCGACGGAGCTTCAGAAATCGAAGAGGCGTTTGCTTTCTCAAAAGCTGGGCTGCTCAGAGACCACGAGGGCCGATCTCAGAAATCGAAGAGGCGTTTGCTTTCTCAAAAGCTGGGCTGCTCAGAGACCACGAGGGCCGATCTCAGAAATCGAAGAGGCGTTTGCTTTCTCAAAAGCTGGGCTGCTCAGAGACCACGAGGACCGATCTCAGAAATCGAAGAGGCGTTTGCTTTCTCAAAAGCTGGGCTGCTCAGAGACCACGAGGGCCGATCTCAGAAATCGAAGAAGCACCTGCTTTTTCAGCCTCGTCAGCACCTGTCACATGCACAATCAGCTTTGCGGAAATTACGGGCACTCTGTCGAAGATTTCTGGTGAAGTAGAAAGCACGTGAATCTTACTGTTCAATCACCGCTCTCCATATGCACCATCAACTCCTCGGGTACCACATATAACTTTGTCAAAGATCTCTGACAAAGTTTAGGCACGAGAATTTCGAAGTTCCAGCTACCCTACTATTACCCATAAGGGTAAAGGAACAGCACCACTGCTTGACAACTGGAAAGTCCCTATGTGTGTCGACCTCCGTGTTTTGCGGCAAGACAGGTTGGCAAGAACGTCCAACCTTTACTCACATTCGAGAAAAGACTCCCAACATAATTACTTTCTCAAAAACCGGAGTAGCACCGCTTTCCGAATCTCGAGAGTCAGATCCTCGACGGGATTGCTTGTTCGAAAACCGAAGAGGCACAACTCTCAGAACTTCGAGAGCCAGATTTCCTTGGATAAAGCTTGTTTGTAATCTTCACACGTAATATCAGCTTTCCAGATACCACATACCACTTTTTCAAAGTGCTCTGACAAAATTAAAACACGTGAAGCTGGCAGCTCCCACTACATTGCTGTGACCAAGAAGGGTAAAGGAATAGCATTACTACTTGTTATTGGGAAATCCCTATATACATTGACCTCCCTCCTCAACGGACAGGCAAACCTGTAAAAATGCTCAACCCTTTCTCGCATTCGAAAAGGCACCCTCAACATAACCTCTCGAAATACTCAGCTTTATTTCCCCCCGATAATACCTCAGCAAATAAGCCACACCAAGAACAAGAGTATCTCATATCATCAGGGTCGAAAGCAAGAGTATCCCATATCATGCTTTCTCCCTGTCTTTGTCTTTGTCCTTGTCCACACCTGCAGGACAAGGAGAAAGAGAGCAGTCAGTCGGAACCTGAAATCAAACCTCCAATTTGGAACTGACTGCGTGGAGCCTTTGCCTGGTTGCTTACTTAGCATTGCTCTTGAGTACTCATCCTCAACTGCTGTCAAGGTCACGAATTCCACCGGCAAATACCTCATGACAGTTGATCAGATATTGGCTCTTTACACTGAAGCTGCCAAGCGTGGATGAGTCACTATGAAGGAATGTTCTGAAGGACCATTTAAATGCAAAGGTTGCACACCACTTCTGCCATGCAAAAGATTGAAGCAGAAGGTTCAACGGTGAGCTGAAACAGATCACTACAGCACGACACCTTTCCATACCACATTCATTATTCCGTCAACAGCAAAAGTATCCCATATCATCAAGGTCGAACGTACTCTAGATTTGATGGACTTGTTTTGACCCTCAAATTTTTGAGTCGGCCTTATACTCTGAAGGGCACCAGAAAACCCTCCAGCACAGTTCAAGAATAAGCCTGTGGAAAGTTACTTCTTCAAAAGCAAAAGTATCTCATATCATCTCTTATCCATTTGCTTCTCCTTATCCTGGCAGTTGAATGAGAGACAAGGAGAAGGAGAACAATCAACCAGAAGCCGAAGTCAAACCTCTGATCCTGGGTTGCTTACTTGGAAGTTTGACTGCTTACCTTGTCTGTCACCTCTTTCGGCAGATCTCCTAGCTCGGCGACTTGGGGGACTCCTACTATAGGGTTTGTATCACACTTGACTAAGCCCGAAACTACAACTAAGCTTCAAGTGAAATTGATACATTACCTTGTGCGTCAACATCAGCTAAATACACCATTCCCGGATGGAGGAAAGGTACTTCCAGAGAAGGGCAGATGAAGATCAGACCACACTTCGGTACTTAGAAGTTTCGTGATTACTCAAGGGATTGGATCTTGCAAGTCCCCAACCGAGGAGTTTCCCTCACTCGGGAACTTAGGGGAGCACTGTTTGTACCATACTTGACCAATCCCGAAACTACCGAGCACCGGCCAACGCTATACTGTCAAGGACCCAGAAGAGTTCCCCTCCGACCAGGAGGCCAATCACTACTCGACACGTGTCAAGATTAGAAGCCAATCAGAGCGCAGCACGTGTCGACATCAAGAACCAATCATAACATGACACATGTCAATGTGACAAAGCTACAAGTTTTTCTATAAATAGGGGTCATTCCCCCACAATATGGCCTAATGCCATTTGTGTTAAATCATTCACAAGAACTCACTAAATTGAGAGCTTGATCCTTTGTACTTGTGTAAGCCCTTCACTACTAATAAGAACTCCTCTACTCCGTGGACGTAGCCAATCTGGGTGAACCACGTACATCCTGTGTTTGCTTCTCTGTCTCTATTCATTTACGTACTTATCCTCACTAGTGACCGAAGCAACCAAGCGAAGGTCACAAAACCTGACACTTTCTGTTGTACCAAAGTCTTCGCTGATTTTGTGCATCAACAAATTCCTTTTTTTTTCATTAATTGTGCTATCAAAGTTAGGTGTCTTGCATGGACGTAATCCACCTAGGCTATAAAAGGTTTTGTTTCACATAAGCCCTAAGCTTTAATTCTTGAATGCCTTAATGACAGGCCATGTATCAACAGTTGAGGTTGGAGCCGTATGCAGTGCATACCACATTCCAGTATGCAGGTACTGAGGGAAAACGCCACAGTATGCAGGTACTGAGGGAAAACACCACCGACTACGGGAAGGCATGGTTTTCTATGACCCACCAGAATACTATGATGCACCAGGTACTTAAAGGAAATATCGCTGACATTGTGCCATACATTTTATTTCTTCTCAATCTTATTAGGATGCATTTTTCCTTCAATTGTTTGCTTTAACTGAATGCTTGGTATCATTCTTTGAATCATCTCTGCTAAGGTTTCTTTCCAATCTCATAGAACTTGATCTTTCACATTTACAGTTCTGCTATTTACTCTCGTACCAAAGAAACTAAGGTACAATTCGGTAGCTAGAATTAGCATTGGAATAGAATGGTATTTTCTATTATTTGGGGGACTGAACATTCTATAGGAATACGAGACCATTTCTGTGTTCATTCGAATAATTAAAACACTATCTAAATCTTTTATTCCATCAGAACTTCTAACCTCATCGGCAATCAAAAGGTTTTTGATTTGGAAATGAATAGTTGTTCACGTGAATACATGGATATGCTACTACGTCTTTTGTTCAAATAGTACTGATGACTATTTTTTATACAATTGCTGCTTAACATCGTTTGTAACAAGGTATTTGGAAATTTATGCAGGAGGTTTTTTGTCATTTAAGCCGTCTATTCCTAAGAGCTTGTTGCTAGATGGGGAGCATAATGTTAAATCACATTTTTCTCTTATTAATTACCAAGTATGCGTGTACCTGCTTCTATTAATTTTTCACATTCATTGGATGGGGTTATCATAATGTTGCATCTTGTAATTTATATTACTAAATGTTTTTCTTCAGATAAAACAGATAAGGATGGCTCTTGCTATTGCTTCTTTGTTGAATCGAACCTTGGTAAGAAAAATATGTATCTCTCCATTTTCTTTTATGTCACAGTATATTTTGTTGGACTGAAATGTTATGGTAATGAATGGGTGAATGAATTTAGTTCCAGATCACTAAAGGAGTTTGAGATTGGTTTGTTTAGATGTAGCTGCGTGAAGTTACAATTCACCATCAACACAAGCGTTGATGCAATCATCATCATCATCATCATCTTACATGGAAATTGGGGCCTTATTCAAACATGCATGCTTCATAAAATACATGTACAAGGCTTGGTGTAATTTGTAAAAAAAAAATGTCGTTCAAAAGTCTAAATCTTCTAAGGACCTACACGTTTAACAATATAGTAGGATCCTGACTGATATTCACAAGTACGTAGTAATGTCTTCTGTGAGAATATAGAAATCTCAAATCTGATATTCTAAGCATTGTATCTCTCTCAATGTATAAAATCATGGGCTTCTCCTCTAATAATCCACTGGTTTTTTAATGCATAGTCTAACTTTGATAAGGTATGTGAGTGGGGCAATTCATCCACATTTTGTGGCCAATTCGGCCACACGTGCTCCATCTCTTCCCATATAGAAATTAATCCATCCCTTTGGCTCAGACCACCACACATGAGATGGTGTTGAAAATATAAAATTTTTACATCTGATATACTAGGTGCTTGTATCTCAACATATAGAGTCTTAGGCCTCTCCACTAGTAGCCAAGTGGTTTTAGATTGGATGCTTCAACTTTAACCCAGTGCAATTTGACTTGTCACTTAATGTACACTATAGATACTGTGCTCTTTTGCTTCTTGGTTTGGGTTATAAGATAAGGGACAAAAATCGGTCCTCTAATTAATCAAACAACAGTGTGCTAGGATATGTAGTTACGGTTGTAGGGTTTAGTTTACAAGTTTGGAATACTTTATAGTTGAGATGAAATATGCATTTTTCTGCTTATGTATTTTAATCTTCATCTCTTTTATTTGGGATTTTTAGGTGATGCCTCCACTGTGGTGCAGGTTGGATAAGCTGTGGTTTCCCCATCCTGGTGTTCTTGAGGGATCTATCACTCGACACCCTTTTATTTGCCCTCTAGATCATGTATTTGAGGTACGTCCTGTTTGTAGGAGCTAACTTTATTCAGTTTGTTATCTTTGCTTCCTCAATAGACAAGATTGCTCAGAAAATTTCCCTTGTAATAAAGTTTCCAATCCGTTGGTAGAGTTTGTTATTAAAGCAGCCTTTGTACTAAAACAGCAGGATATGGGTTGCATTTTTTAAATTGAGTCAGTTACCATATTAACCCAATTTTCCTTTTCTGCTAAAGTTTAATTGTTTGAAGTCACGAGTTGAATTACAATGTCATGGGACAAAAAGTAGTGATCACATTATCAACTTGGTCATCCTTGCAAGGGGCTCAATTAGAATTTTAGCCTTTTCCCCTCTCCACAATTTATACATGTGACGGAGTCTGAATGACTATTTGTGCTGATTACTTTGTTGTTACTGCCCTTGCTAAAAACCTATTAGGAGTACTAGAAGTGTCAGTTGAATTTTCTGATTGAATCTCATTGTGATAGCCCAATTGCCATTTCTTAGCATGATTTATTGTGAAGGGGGTTTTCCCAGAGGGGATGTTTTCTGGTAGCGTCTTTTCTTTCTTATTTGATTTTTTTGTTTGGATGTGGTGCGACTGCCCTCATGATAGTTGAGGGAATTGGCTTCCCCTGAGATATTAAGATTTATGCACATCCTAATAGTCATCTGGTAATACAATGTCTTTTTTAGGTAAACAGAACTACAGATAAACCAGTCATAACTTAGGCCCTATAACATGTTTCATCCTCGTGGTTTATTTTGTCTCATACATGTCTATGTGCTTTCCTTTATATTACACACAAAATTTAAGTTTGGTAGGAAATAAAGCACGTCTGTTGCACATGATTTTGGTAAGACTCCATCCAAATCATACCTAATCTCTACTTCTCTTCCATCAATATTAATTTAAAATCAATGATTATTTTTGTTACTGAGGAACGACATAAAGTATAGGCGTCATGAATTAAAGCCCAAGGACAATATATGTTTTACAATCTAACCACAAGATGTGTTTCCATAATTCTCCCTTTTCTCTATCCTGTGTGTGGACCATTTGATATAAACATTTAAAAGGCATTGGCCAACCTTCAAAATACTGTCTCTAATCCCTGATTAACAGAATATGAAAGGTTTCAAGAAATTTCATGCATGGTTGGATTGGATACTTGAGAAGCTTAAATACAATAAACTGGAAAAAAAGGATTTGAGGAGAGAAAAAGAGGCATACAGAAGTTATTTAATCATTTTCCTACACCTACCCGTGGACAATTTTGATTTTCTAATTTTTTTTCTTCACCTTCGTCATTTGTCAAATCTTACATCTAGTTTAAACTGATTAAGATCCACTGTCTAGATTAATGGGTTTGTACTTAGTGAAGCTTCCTAAGAATTGAATAAATAATTCATAGGAACATTGGTGTATCTCAAGGTTCTATTATGAAATCGCCTCTGGAAGTGGAAGCTAACAAAAGTGTAGTGTGTTGCAGGTGAATGTCATGCTTAAGGAATTGCCAGAGGAGATATTTGGGCCCCAAATCGGTATTAGAGAATACTCATTCTTTGACAATCCATTGATGCCAAAACAGGTAAATGAGTCTGAAATTTTTAAGTCAAAAGCATCAGTTTTATTGATTCTGTCACTAAGCGGAAAACTTCATTTTTAGGTGAAAGAATCATGGCTTGATGTCCAGCTTTGTCAAGAAAGAACCCGAGGCTGTGTTGCTTTAAACACTACCAGCCCTTTAGGAGCACTCAGATTTCCAAGGAGAAGCAACGAAGAAATGGTAATCTGAATTAATATGTGTGTGCACGTTTGTGCGTGTGTGAGTGCATTTTATTTCTTTCTTGAAAGAGTATACATTAATATATGTGTATTTTATACCCTATTAATAAGTAGTGTCTTCTGAATCCTGATGTTCTAACTCTGAGTAACTTACACGAAATTGGATTTCACTTGTATATGCAGTTCAAGACAGTATTCTCCTCATTCAAGGATGTAAAAATAATTCAGTTTTCTTCTATGCAAGATGCATTCGCAGGTTTCACCGACAAGGCAAGCCTTTTCATCGTCTTTGGTTTTTCTTTTTTAATTTGGTTTTGTATTAATCCCTGAACATGCACTACATGCTTAGTTATCATGTGCTGATGTGATGCTTTGTGAAATTTAAGGCCAGGCAAGGGAAGAGAAATTCAGGAACCGTGCGAAGCGGTATGTTGGTATATGGTGCTGTGTGGCCGAACACACTCCTGGTCACATATACTATGACATGTACTGGGATGAGAAACCAGGTTGGATACCTATCCCTCCTCGAACCCCTGAGGATGATCACCCACCACCGTGAAACCTAGCTACCCGTCAAAAGAAATACAAATCCGAGGAGCATTGGGGAAACGAAGAGGATTGCCGCATCCATGTTTGTACACGGAGCAGAGGCTCTTCCTTTTATCCATCCATATCAAGAATCTGTGTATCAATCAAATTGAAGAAATATTTTTCAAGTGCATCATTCATAATCTTCATATATAGCTCCAATAAAAGAAATGGAAAACTTTTTATTAATCTGCACCGTCTATTATTATTTTTTAAATGAAAATGGAAAAGGATTGGTGAGATTAACTCTTCGTCAATAATTGTGGGCGAGGGTTATTTAGTACTACAGTCTAGTAGTATTTCTCTTCACTTGGAAGTGAGAGGTCTTATGTTCGATTCTCGTCAAAGACGTATTTGAAGCATAATATTGCTATCCCATCGTAAGATTTAGCCCACTTTCCTACTTCTTTGATGTAGATAATATTGTTTGTTAAAAAAAATTAAATAATAATCGTATGCGAGGCATCAACCCTCTTCTGAAAGGGAAAGGACCATTGGACCCAAGGTAGGCGAGATTGGGTGTCTCTGGGGCTTTGGTGGCCGAAGCCTGTCGGGGTGGGAAATCTAGAACTTCCTTTGAGGGTTTTCCATAAAATCAAACCCAAATTTGTCGGGTTTAGACCTAAATTATGAGGGAGATCGAATGGCAACGACATGAGGGTCATTTGGCACCTTTGTCGTTGTCAAAGGTGGCTGGAAACTCAAAATGTGGCCGGGTAGGGGCGCAGGTCAATGGAAGACCCGGTTTGCGAAACTTTGTACATATGTACTCACCTGAGACCTGTATGAGATCCAAATGTTGCAGATTTCATGGGTGACACGAGGGTCGGACAGGGCATCAACCTATCGGTGGAGGAATCGCTCTTGCCTGCAATGAACATTTAGATCATAAGCAAGCATGACGTTTGAATACATTTATTTCCACGTAGAGACATCATAGGGTTGCTAGGTACCTGTCGGGTGCCCAAGATCTGTATCTCTCTCCAGGTTGCTTGAAGTTGTTCTCCTTCTCAATGATGCACTGCATAACCAACGAACCGATGCTCATCAATCTATGCTAGCACATGAGTCGAAGTTGCCTAATGCGACCTGTACGACAATACTGGGTGTAATCATAATATACACTCTAGTGCTACAATCACGCGAAGACTGTCCCTATTCCCGGTCACCTACGAGTCAGAGTTCCCTAATGCAACATGTACGACAGGACTGACACCTACTTGGATCCAAGGCGAGCGTGCGGTGCAGAAGTGAACATACACGTGAAAGATTGGCCCTGGCCCTGGGCGAGCAATAACACCGTGGTGTAGCAATGATGAGATGACTACGTAAATATAAGCATTGCACAGTGATTCAATAGTTCTAATCAACATACTAACATTCATAGCCGTAGATATAATTATGGCATCAAAGATTATAAGTATACCTGTGCATCCTATAGGATGTAGCATATTTCATAAATTCCTTCATTTCGCTAATTTTTATAAACTTTAGTCTAATCCAGGCGTACGTAAGAAATTCTTTTTCAAATGCATAAATGGAAACCATCAATCATATATATATACACACTATAAAAAGGAAAAGACCCACTCACCTGAAGTCCGCGCTACAACTCCCTAGCACGAATATCGAGGTGTCACGAACGATCGTCACCTAGAACAATTATCAAATCACATCTCATAATTCTTATTGATAGAACACATAACTTACATACAACACATCCCCAATGACATTCTAGAATGATTTGTAACCCATTAACCAAAAGTCAACCGTCGTCAAATGTCGACGGTAAGGTCCACAATCCTACGTAACTCAATCCGAAAGATCCGCACCTCGGATTTCCGATCTGTAACTTCTCAAGAGTTTCAATAAGCTTCTAGAACAATTGCTAGAATTGGTAGAATTGGGTTGCTTATTGAAACCCTACATAACTACGATTCATTGGTCGGATCTCCGTCAATTTCTAGAATTGGGTTGCTATCAATGTTTTATTTTACGAACTTACAAATCCAATTCGGGAAGATCAGTACGTCGGATTCCTGATCTGAAAGTTCCTATGGTACTTAAATATTACGTACTATAACATACTAAGGTTTGGTGACGATCCAAAGGTCGAATCGTCGATTCACATAATGTTCAAGTGGTGGACCTTGGCGAAATTATACCCAACCAATGGAATTTCATTAATCAGATGTCAAATATGGAATCGGGGCATCCAAATTAGCCTAGGAAGGTCAGGTGGGGTCTCGGCCCATGCGGCGGATGGCCGTCCCGACTCGCCGGAAAAATTCAACTATTTCTAAAATTTCTCAAATTTTATAAAAGTGAAGATCTCAACGAGTCGAGCAAGTTTTATACCTGTGGCCAAGTCCAATTTGGCCGGGAAAAGCTTCAAATCGCCATGAACCCACCAAAACCCTAGAATTTGGGTGTTCTTGATTCGTCCTCAAATCAACTCCGATGCTCCAACCACTAATTGGGCATTGTTCCTGAGCTAAAGGGAAGTTGTTTGATGGTGGATATCGACGGGAAGGATTGCAAAAAACGGCGAATTGCAACGGGGTGTCCTCAAAGCCGGCGGCTTCGTTCCTAGTGAAATCGAGGCCAAAACCTCATAATTTAAGTGGAAATGAGAGAATGAAGGTTAGGGTTGTGTATGCAGGTAAGGGTTGGGTAGAATTCGTTGGAAAAATGGATGAGAATCATCGGAAAACTCTCTGGATCAAAATTGGGTTACGGGTCAAAGGGGAACTCGGCCGGTTCCCTCCTTCCTCCTTTCCCCTCCTTTCTTCTCTTCTCATTGGTCAGACTCTCCTCCATCTTCTCTTAATTGATCCATCCCCCATTTTCTCTGATTGGGTAGCCAATGCCCTCCTTTCTTTCTCTTCTTCTTATCTTTCCGATTGGCCAATGCTCCCTCTCTTTTCTATCAACGAATAATAAAATAATAATATAATGATTTCAAAACAAATGTGTTGATGTACAAAATCAGCGAGGATTTTGGTACAACAGAAAGTTTTAAGTTTGTGACTTTCGCTAGATTGCTCCGGTCACTAGTGTAGATAAGTATGTAAATGGATAGGGATAGGGAAGCAAACACAAGATGTACGCGGTTCACCCAGATTGGCTACATCCACAGAGTAGAGGAGTTTTCATTAATTGTGAAGGGTTTACACAAGTACATAGGCTCAAGTTCTCCTTTAGTGAGTACTAGTGAATGATTTAGTACAAATGATATTAGGAAATATTGTGAGAGAATGATCTTTATTTATAGAAGAGAGTTTCTAGTTTCATTCTGACATTGACACGTGTTGTGTTGTGATTGGCTTCTGATGTTGACACGTGTCGCGCTATGATTGGCTTCTGATGTCGACACGTGTCACGCTGTGATTGGCCTCCTGGTTGGAGGGAAACTCTTCTGGGTCCTTGACGGTATAACGTTGACTGATGCTCAATAGTTTTGGGATTGGTCAAGTATGGTACAAACAAAATGTATAAAATATAAATTACTAATTTTCACAAAAGTAATTCTCGGATTCGTAGTTCCATAAAATTTTCATCGCAATTCCAATCTTGATTCCGCTTGCGCTTTCGGATTCGTAGTGACGAGCACTATGAGGATACGCTAAAATAATGTTTCATACGTTTCCCAATACACAGGTCAACACAAGTTAACACCTTCGCCTCAAGGGGTATTTTCGTCAAGTCACTAATTTAAAATAAATAAAATTATAAAATTAGGGACGAGTTGTCACAAAGATGTTTAGAGTGGTAATTTGTTGGAATTTTAGTTGATAAACATAATTTTATAAATATGTAGTTTAAATAAATATAAATAAAGACATTAGATATGAGAGATCGTTAACACACAGTTCCTCAACCTTTCTTCATCTTCTCATTGCCTCACCTTCCTTTTCCCTCTCTATATTTTAGGTCACATGTTAGAATGGATAAGGATCCTCTTCAGATTCTCTTTGTAGGAATCCAAAAATCAATCAATCGTGTTCGATCATCGTACGCCGTGTAGTTAACTTTCATCATGTATTATTTATATTTAATTTTAAATTAAAAATTGAAAATAATTTCTAACCACATAATTTATAATGAACAAATACGATTAATTGATTCTCCAGATCCACAAAGAGAATTCGAAAAGAATCCTATTAAAAATCACCCCCACTGATTCTCTCAATCTCTTTTTTTTCTATTTTTTATTCATTTCAACTTTTCTATTTTAGAAAGACTTGACTGTTCGAGATTCCTTTTCATTTTTTTTCTCCTCTTCAATTTATTTGACCGATTCAAAGAATGTCATGCCTATTATAAAATATTCAGTAAAAATTATTGTTATATAAAATTAATTAAAATTAATGTTATTTAGTTGACTAAGTATACTTTGAATTTTAGTCAGCAAATAGATAATCACAACAAATGACTTAGTGGTAAGAGCGCAACTCTCAACTAGATAAAAAATGTGAAAGGTTTTGAATTTGATGTTTCGAATTGATAAGTCTGTTTGATAACCAAACCATTTCATATATAATTATTTTTTTACAAAATTAAAACAAATAAATAAATGATTCGTAATTCATTTATCGAATCTATGTATATATTTCTATACCGTTGGATAACCAAATGATTTCATATATAATTGATTTTTAACAAAATAAAAAATAATTTATAATATAAAGACGTTTGAGCATAAGCACGAAATTTCAAAATATGGGCAACACAGACTCACAGAGAATTGAAAGAAACTCGTCATTCCTTCATCTTATATAACGATCAAGCTCGCTCTACTGACCCAGTCTCTGTCTGTGTAGTTTGGTGAGTTACTGGTTGACTTTAAAGCAAGAAGTAGAATGGCCATGCTGGGTTGCTACGTGTGTGGTGGGGTCCATTTGTTCTTTCTCACACAATGAGATTGCCTGGATTGGAATCAGAATATATTCTTAGTTTCTTCAAGGACAAGATTGAAACTTTGGAATTGTGGGAAACAACCACCGCTTCAATCCAGAGGTCTTTTCTGAGGTTGTTTGTTGTTTGTTGTATTGCGGACAGCATTTTTATGGCTGAATAAAACCAAGAAAAATAAAATAAATACCCACTTCCACTTGACCTGGGTATCTACAAGAATCTTCACAACAGTGAGTTATTCTTATTCCTTTTTCTTTCTTTTTTATTTTTTGGGTTTTCTGGGTCTCAGAGACTGGATTGCTTCTTGTTTAGTGGAACTGCAGTGCTTGAATTTTCAACTGGAATCTTGAAAATCTGTGGGAAGTGGGTTTTATTTAATTTCTTGTGTTTTTGCCTTTTGATTTGAATCATTGACATTGGAAGATTTGAATCATTGCATCAATCTATTAATTATTGATTAGTTCTTGCATCATTGACTCGTATGGGATTTCTATGAGTGGAAAACAGAATATAATCTTAATCT
Organism: Malus sylvestris; assembly: GCF_916048215.2. NCBI lineage: Eukaryota > Viridiplantae > Streptophyta > Magnoliopsida > Rosales > Rosaceae > Malus > Malus sylvestris. The sequence goes on from NC_062275.1 coordinate 37,944,109, forward strand.
TTGTACAGTAACAGATACATACACAATTTAATTCCTGTTTCTTTGCCTTTGTTTAGTTAGTTTTACCTTGTTAATTCTATGAAACGAGTTGTTTGCAATTTCTTCTGTTATTTGTTCTTCTCTGAAGAATTTTGTTTATTATTTTGGGGAATTCAGACAGACTCGGATTTGAAGGCCGGGCACACAAGACTTGAATTCTTGCCAATATTAATGAGTTTTCGAACCTAAAGGTTGGGGGATACAGCGGAACTGAATCCGGAAAGTGAGGCTTCTGCAAGGGGCTGTAATGGATGATGGTGTTCTGTCACCAGCTACCATGCTGGGAGCTCAACCTGATTCCGCTATGGATTTGGATTTCATGGATGAACTCTTCTTAGAGGGATGCTGGTTGGAAGCGAGAGATGGACCTGAGTTTCCTAATCAGAGCCTCCCCAATACCCCCTTGAACCCCTCCTTTTTTTGGCATACGTTGGAGACCAATGGCAATATGGCCATGACCCCGTCTCAAAACAGTAATCAAGAGGAGATGCAAACCCCATTCTTTAAACAACTCGAGGAAGGTCCTGTGAATCCTCAGTCTCCTTGCCAGAATATGATAGAAGATGTTGTGGCCTACTCTGGTCAATCAGAGGATCCTACAATAGGTCGTGAATTGAGCAGAAGGTGGTGGATTGGTCCCACTGGAAATGATGGGTCTGCATCATCTGTGACGCAGAGATTAATGACGGCACTCATGTACATCAGAGAGGTCATGAGAAACAAAGATGTCCTAGTACAAGTATGGGTGCCAGTGAATAGAGGGGGTAGAGATGTTTTAACAACGAATGAACTTTTCTGTCTTGATCCTAACTGTTCCAGGCTTGCTAAATATCGAGATATCTCTGTTAGGTACCAGTTCTCAACTGGGGATGATTCAACAGAGATGGTCAAGGGATTGCCTGGCCGGGTTTTCTCGGGTAAGGTTCCTGAGTGGACTCCTGATGCTCGATATTTTACAAATGATGAATATCCACGGGTTGGCTATGCTCAACAGTATGATGTAAGTGGAACTCTAGCCCTTCCAATCTTTGAACAAGGTAGTAGGACTTGCTTGGGTGTTATTGAGGTTGTTACGACCGACCAGAAGATAAGGTATCAACCTGACATTGATGGCATTTGCAAGGCACTTGAGGTCTGTACTCTTTCCATGTATCATAATTTCATTCATTTGGTTTTCTTTCTTTTGTTGAGAATGAGTTCCACATTGATGGGAGGATGGAGCTTGCATGGGCTTTAAGAGGTTGGGCTACTCCTCATATTGCCAATTGGTTTTATAGTGAAACCTCAACTTTTTTCATGGTATCAGAGCAGGTTGTGTTATCCATGTGTTAGGCTCAAAAATTCGCTATACGTGAGGGAGCGTGTTGAGAATGAGTCCCATATTGAGAGGTTGGGCTACTCCTCTTATTGCCAATTGGTTTTATGGTGGAATCTCAACTTTCTTCACCTTTTGACAAATAATATTACAAGAGTTTCCCATGATTCTTAGAGATGATATAACTATAATCAAGATGTCGTATCACACTATTTCTTTAGTTTTTGATGACTTTCAATTTTTCTTAAGGGCATCCTCATACCAAATCAAACTGTATGCGTGGCATCTAACTTGACATTGTAAAGGTTCTTGCTTTATCTTCTTTTGTGTTCATGTTAATGGAGCAAGTTTCTCTTTTGTTAATCCTCTAAGCCTGTTTTCCAAACTGAGAGAATAGTTAATGGATTTAAACTTTTAAAAGATATTCCGTCACACCCATGAATTGGAAACTCAATTCTGATGTTTATCACTATGAGCTTCTGAATCAGTGGATTTAAACTCCAATTTGAGGATGGACATACGAGTAGAAACCTCTTTTTTCCGTTCCTGTGTTTATTTCGTTCAATTTACTGGAAAAAAGAGGGAAAACTTATTTTTAGCATTACTCAGATAAACTTTTATTAGGTCCATGCTCCTAGAAAAAGACTTTTGAAATTCACATGAGTCTTGTTTTCTGATGTAGACAAGCTTTACAATTTGCAGGCTGTTGATCTTCGAAGTTCTAGAAATTTGAGTACTGAAAATGTAAAGGTAAACGGATAGATCTGAAGGAAGCTTGATTTATCACGTATTAGCATATTTTGATTTTTGTTCTAAGGTCATTTGGTGGAATTATCTTAGCAGGGGTGTGACAAGCCCTATCACGCTGCGTTACCTGAGATCCAAGAGATCTTGAGATCTGCATGTGAGACGCACAAATTGCCCTTGGCACAAACCTGGGTGTCATGCATCGAACAGGGTAAAGATGGGTGTCGACATTCTGATGACAACTACATCCACTGTGTTTCAACTGTGGATCATGCTTGTCATGTGGCTGATCCTTATATCCAGGGTTTTCATGAAGCGTGCTCTGAGCATCACTTGCTAAGAGGCCAAGGCATCGTTGGAAGAGCTTTTATGACCAATCAGCCATGTTTCTCAGATGATATAACTTCCTTTTTCAAGACAGAGTATCCTCTATCTCACCATGCCAGGATGTTCAATTTGCATGCAGCTGTTGCAATACGTCTACGGAGCACCGACACTGGTTCAACTGATTTTGTCCTGGAGTTCTTCTTGCCATTGGAGTGCAGGGATCCTAAAGAACAGAAAAAGATGCTTAATTCACTGTCCTTGATTATACAACAGACATGCCGGAGCTTACGGGTTGTCACAGACAAGGAAGTTGAGGAGGAAACTAAATTTCATGTCAGTGAGGTGATAGTCCCGTCAGATCCCGGACCAAGTAATATTGCCTGTTTCACAGAGGTCCAACAGAATGGTAATGCTGTCTCAATGTTCCCAAACAAAAAACAACGCAAGGTGCTGAGTGTGAAATTGTCGAAATTAAGGCAGCATCAGGAATATTCAAACCTAAAAAGTGTTGAGTGTGGAGAAGAGTTTTCTGTTTTGGGTGAGGGTGAGGGTAGCTTTTCAACTGTTGGTGCGAGTAAGACAAGAGAGAAAAGACGTGCCAAGGCAGAAAAAGATATCAACTTGCAAGTTCTTCGAAAATATTTTTCCGGTAGTCTAAAAGATGCTGCAAAGAGTATTGGAGGTAAGCATTTCTTGTGATAAACCTGCTTCCTGTTTGATGTTTTAGTTGTGAATATTCGTATGGAATTTTGGTGGCGTTCATAGTAGTGGGACCGATGTATGTATACTTTGTGCAATTTATGATCGTTTTACTTGTACAATCTGTATGGTTTACATATACACCCTGCAATCTTCCAAAATAAAGTTTCCCACATTAGTATTTTCTGTTTCTCCAGGTAATACCAATTGGACTTCAAAAATATCTACTAGCACGCTAATGTCTTGCAGCATTCTATATTTATGTGGATTATGTACTTTCTACTATGAAGGTTTCATCGTTCAAAATTTTAATGCATTTCTTTTACAAATTGTTCATGTTTAGTTTGCTCAACAACCTTGAAAAGGATATGCAGACAACATGGGATTAAACGTTGGCCATCTCGAAAAATAAAGAAGGTTGGTCACTCTTTACAGAAACTCCAACGTGTAATCGACTCAGTTGAAGGCGCATCTGGTGCTTTCCAAATCAACTCTTTCTATACGAACTTCCCAGAGCTAACGTCTCCAAAGTTATTGGGGACCAGCCCATTTTCAAATTCAAAGCTGAGTGACCAACCAAATCAGGAAAACTTGTCACCTGAAGGTGGTGTTTTTAGCCCCCAAGCTACCACATCAAAATCTCCCCCATCTTCGTGCAGTCAGAATTCCAGTTCAAGCCAATGCTGTTCCAGCAAGACACAGCAACATCCCTTCTCATGTAACGTTGCTGGTAATGATGATCCAGTTGGAGATAACTCAAGAGATGGTGTGCTAAAGAGGGTTAGAAGTGAGGCAGGATTGCATGATTTTTGCCAAGATCGAACGGAGCTACTGCCAAGATCCCAGAGCCAGAAAATTCTCTCTGAGCAACAAAATCTGCAGTCGATTCCACCTTCACTGAAAAATAATGGCCGGGTAGCTCAAGTAGAGGTTCAAAGAGTAAAAGTTACATATGGGGATGAGAAAACCCGGTTCCGCATGCAGAGTAATTGGAGATATGAAGATTTGGTGCAAGAAATCGCAAAGCGATTTAGCATACAAGACATGAGTAATTTTGATATAAAATACTTGGATGATGACTCAGAATGGGTGTTGTTAACATGTGATGATGATTTAGAGGAGTGTGTGGATGTATGCCGATCTTCACAGAGCCACACAATTAAGCTCTCTCTCCAGATTTCTCGTCACCATTTGAAAGGTTTGATAGGTAGACCGTCGTGATTGTAAGATGCTTCTCTGAGGTTGCAGACACTGAAGTAGCACAAGTTTGCAGTCAACAAAATGGGGATGCATCGGTTAGCTTTAGTAGGGATGTTGATGGGTGCTTGGAGCGTATGAAATCTTTGCAATGTAAATATGGAAGGTTCAGGTCGTGCGGAACGAAAAGCAAGGATGCTGGAAAATAGTCGTCCGGGAGATCCCTCCATCTGAAACTGCAGGCTGGCTTAACTCTACTTTGTTGGTCTATCAGTATTAGCTAGCTGTTAGTGATTTCCCTTTTTTTTCTTTCTTTCTTTTGTTAATTACAAGTTAGTTAATGGATGTCTGTATATTATTGACATATGTTTTTTTGCCAATTAAATAGCCCTGTTTATTTATTTACGTATCTGGATTGGTTTGTTAGAGATATCGAAGAAAATACGTAATGGTTTATAAACGGCCCCTTAATAAACCAGGAATTGGGTGCATCCTAAATCAAAACATTCACTAGTCGTCGTCTTTACTCTGGTTTTGTGAGTTGTGTTTTTGGGTTGAACTGGTTTTCTGAGTTGTTTTGTTCTCAGGTGAACCTACATTAATACATTTACCGAAAAAGAGGAGGAAGTTGATGTTAGATAATGTTTAGGAGAGTGACACTGACCAAGAAATACCCACTGCCATTGCAAGATTAACAACAGAGACTGCATTCAATTGGATGTTCAGAATCGCCATCACACCCTGTAGAATGTTACCCAGTGAGCAAATGTGACAGCTAATTAAAAATCACCATGAGGAATGCACTAGTGAATCAAGCTAATTTATTACAGTTCAACTGTCCCAGTCCACACTGCTAGTGTAAGCTCCATGGCCGCCTTTAGCACAATCATTAGAGGGTAGAGCATTGAGGAACCATGCAAGTTTTTCTTTAAACTGTATGGTAGAGGGACGGTCATTTTGAACATCTGAGTGACGAAAGCACTGACCGCAAAATTGAAAAATGAGAATTGATCTATTCCCTCCTAGACAAACAAATTTAGTTAAAAACATTTCTCTATCATGCCATGCCTATATTACCATAATACACACTCCACCAAAGAACAATTAAAAACACACATACAAACGGACAATTCAAACACATATTAAAAAGCACTATACTATTTGATAAGTAGGCAACCGACTTACAGACCTGAAGATAGGAGTCTCGGGGAAGAACAATCTTTTGTTCCAAACCAGGCTGAATTCTGGTGCACAATGCCTGTAAAGTTTGAAAGAATCAGAAGTTAACTGAGGAAGGTGTGCGCACAAACAGTAAAATGGATATTCACATGGATATCAAATATATGATGAGTTAGGGGGGAAAATTATAAAACTCACAATGCTAGCCAATGCAAATGCAGCAAAGATGGAAATGACAACTATCTAGACTCCCCAAAGGCTGAGAATGGGAGCATGGATCTCCTGCAAGTGCAAAACAAAAAAAAGAGAAAAACAGCACTGTTAGAAATTTAGGTAAGCAGAAAGCAAATGACTATCATCACAGAATTACCACACTTTTGAAATAAAAAAATAGCATCGAAGTTTTTATTGATAACCCAACATTCTAATTCTTAAAGGTTTAAGCTCTTAAACATAGAAAAGTATGAAAATGATGGTAATTCCAACTGCCTATAACATCCCTATGATCTATCCATGTTGTTTTGTACGAGTAAAAAAGCAATCACCTTCATATAACGAGTCAGTAAACTGGGATTTTTCTGATCAATACCTAAATAAGACAGCATTCAAAAGAAAAACATAATATGAGAATAAGAGTAGGGTAGATTGAAAATTAGTGTTGGCATTAAGGAAAATGCATCAATCTGAATCAAGTTATAGAAAATATTCTGATACCTTTGTCAGAGTTAGTATATGATGAAATTTTCATGCATGGGTAACAATCAACCCTCTTATCCTCAGTTCTCCAAAAATAAAAAACAATCAAAGCTACAAATGCAGTAACTTGAAGGAGGAAGTCCAGCAAAACAGCTAGTGCTGCAGAAGAATGTGCAAGAGAAAGTTTGGAGAATAGGCCTGAGGTAAGACAGGAAGACAACAAAAACGTACTACAACTATTTCACTTATCCAAAGTTTATCATGGATCAGAATTTCCAACCTGCAAACATGGAGAATACGCGGCATGCTGACATAGGAATAAAACTTCTAAGTGCGAATGCTAAAACCTCTGATAGACCAGCTAGTGTTATTGATGGTCCAACTTCCACAACTTCCACAAGGCAACTGCAAGGGTTGCCGTTTGACAGCATTCACCAGTATACACATATTATCTACCCCAACCTGGTAAGATTATAGACTCCGGAATATTATAAACTGCGACAAAATCAGTCACCTGTAAACATTATGAACAATTTGGTTTGTATAGAAATATATATGATATACATTATATATATGTAGGGATGTCGAGGAACTTACAGCTAGAACAAGAAATGGGATAACTTCCATGATGATTAAGGTAGATTTTACACCTATAACACTGAAAAATCCCACTGATCCAAGAACGGACAGCATGACAAGCACAACACCAGAGAGACCAAGCAATACCTGAACTCAACCGTGCACAATTGTAGTTATATAAACGATGTCTCAGTTTTGAATCAAAGGAAAACCAAACAACGTACACATAAGGACGGTATTTTCCAGTCAATTAAAAAAGAAAACTAAAAATAGTTGAGAACATACCTTAGACGAAATGTAAAATAATGACAAACGAGGTGAGTCGCCCAAAGTAAGAGAGATATAAGCAAACATTACAAGGTAGCTTATCTGCAATGAAATACGAAACCATAAATGGATGGTAATTTAAAAGATTCAAATGATGGAACTTGTTCCATATAAACGAATAAAAATACTTAAACCACAGAATACATCATGTACAGTACTTGTGCATTACAGTATTCTGAGCTTTGATTATAAAAGGAAGCAAGCAACTAAAACGAAAGAGAGAAAATACTTACCAATATTGTAATAGCATCTGCTGTACTTTCTCTTTGAAGTTCTTCTTCAACAGAACTTTCCGATGAAAAAGAAAGTGTTAAGTTTCTAGATTGCTCCATTTGCAACAATTCATCCTGTCACAGGCAAAAAACTAATGTTAACGGTTATGAGAGAAATATGTCTACTTTCATTCAGGACAGGAAGGTAACATGAACAAGAACGCAAAAAATAAACAATTACAAGAATTATGCTAGACAAAGAGTAAACCTTTGCAAGCTCAATAAAGGCCTTCTCCCATGCCACTGCTCTTTCAATTTCATTCCCGTCATTACTAAGAGCATTGTTTACGGGATAAGTTTCAAGAAATGCTGATGCCTGCATTGAAAAAAAATCATAATGGTCAATAAATACTCAAAGAATTTAATCTTCTTATCAACTTGAGGAAAGGGGATCGTACAACTTGTAAGGATTGCAAAGTTATACCGGAAGAGAGCTTGGCTAATCAACATCGCTTGTTGGTGATGGATGTACATATCAAAAGAGAGAGAAAAAAGAACAAGACCTGGAAGTGCCCAAGGGCTAGATGGTGGAATCTAAAAGGAGAAAAACAAGCCATTTTCAAAGAGAAAGTGATCACCCAATACGTGTGGGATAGAGAGGGGGAAGCTAGCCAAAGGTGGGATTTCATGGCTAGTTGTATCCGAAAAGTAGCAAAAGAGGTATTAGGAGAGTCCAAGGGCTTTGCTCCACACCAAAAGGAATCTTGGTGGTGGAATGAGGAGGTACAAACAAAGGTGAAGGCCAAGAAGGAATGTTGTAAAGCCCTATACAAGGATAGGACCGATGAAAATAGTGAAAGGTATAGAATAGCGAAGCAGGAGGCGAAGAAAGCTGTGAGAGAAGCTAAGTTAGCGGCTTATGACTATATGTATAAGCGACTAGATACCAAAGAAGGAGAGTTGGATATCTATGAACTAGCTAGAGCATGGGAATAGAAGACAAGGGACCTAAACCAAGTGAGGTGCATCAAGGATGTAATGAGGATGGAAAAGTTCTTGCTACAGAGAACGCGGTCAAAGACAGATGGAGAGGTTATTTTCATAATCTTTTCAATGAAGGACATGAAATGAGTACTTCTTTGGGGGAGTTGAGTAACTCAGAAGAGTGTAGAAACTACTCCTTTTACTACCGAATCAGGAAGGAAGAAGTGGTTGTAGCTTTGAAAAAGATGAAACATAGAAAAGCAATGGGTCCAGATGATATACCAATCGAAGTGTGGAAAGTCTTGGGAGAGATGGGTATAGCATGGCTCACAGACCTTTTCAATAAAATTTTGAAAATGAAGAAGATGCCAAATGAGTGGCGAAAGAGCACTTTGGTGCCTATCTACAAGAATAAGGGTGACATACAAAATTGCATGAACTATAGGGGTATTAAGCTAATGAGTCATACAATGAAGCTCTGGGAGAGAGTCATTGAGCATAAATTGAGGCAAGAGACACGGGTTTCGGACAACCAATTCGGGTTCATGCCAAGGCGCTCAACCATGGAGGCAATCTATCTCTTACGAAGATTGATGGAAAGATATAGAGATAGGAAAAAGGATTTACACATGGTCCTTATAGATTTGGAAAAAGCGTATGATAGGGTCCCAATAGACATTCTTTGGAGGATTTTAGAGAAGAAAGGAGCACGAGTAGCATATATCCAAGCTATAAAGGATATATATGATGGAGCAAAGACTGCCGTAAGAACTCATGAAGGACAAACCGAAAGCTTCCCCATAACTGTTGGGTTACATCAAGGCTCATCCTTAAGTCCTTACCTTTTTGCATTGGTAATGGATGAGTTAATGGGACATATTCAAGATGATATTCCCTGGTGTATGCTTTTCGCAGATGATATAGTGTTGATAGATGAAACTCAGGAAGGGATAAATGCGAAGTTTAACCTTTGGAGAGAAGTGTTGGAATCTAAAGGTCTTCGCCTAAGCCGATCAAAGACAGAATATATGGAGTGCAAGTTCGATGCAAATGGAGGCCAAAATGAGTTAGGGGTGAGGATCAGAGATCAGGAAGTACCAAAGAGCGACCGCTTTCTCTACCTAGGATCTGTGTTGCAAAAGAACGGAGAATTAGATGGAGACCTCAACCATAAAATACAAGCTGGATGGATGAAGTGGAAGAGTGCATCCGACGTGTTGTGTGACCGCCGTATGCCACTGAAGCTCAAGGAAAATTTTTATAGGACGACAATAAGGCCGGCGATGCTGTATGGCACGGAATGTTGGGCGGTGAAGCATCAACACGTACATAAAATGGGTGTAGCGGAGATGAGGATGCTTAGTTGGATGTGTGGGCACATAAGAAAGGATAAGATTAGGAATGAGGATATCCGAGGTAAAGTAGGAGTAGCCGAAATTAAAGGAAAGATGAGAGAAAATTGGTTACGGTGGTTTGGACATGTGCAAAGAAGGCCTACTAACGCTCCAGTTAGAAGATGTAACTATGGGACAGAGGTCCAGGGCCGAAAGGGTAGAGGAAGACCTAGGAAAACTTTGGAAGAGACTCTAAGAAAAGACTTAGAGTGCTTGGATCTAACGGAGGACATGACACAGAACCGAGCGCAATGGCGTTCTAGGATTCATATAGCCGACCCCACTTAGTGGGAAAAGACTTTGTTGTTGTTGTTGTTGTTGTTGTTGTTGTTGATCAACTTGAAAAGATTAAAAAAATGAATTTGTTCATGAAAAAACAGAAAATCATTACCTCGGAGTAGTTTTTCCCAGAGAAGCTTCCTAATGCTGTGCTAGGATCAAGAGGACCTTTAAACGCACTCATACATGTGTCAGCAGATGAATAGTGCTTCAATAACACAAAACACAAATGTTAACATGTCTACTTTCCATAACAGTATTTCCATATTGTTTGAGAAATTTGGAATGCTCAAGCAAGTAAATCAATTATAGAACATGCTGGAGAGAAATGTAAGCATATTAAAATGTGAGGATGGTCATCTGGCCAGATGACTCCGGCTTATCTAGAAGAAAAAAAGGGAAAATATGGACAGATATCTGCATCTCATCCTTTGAAAACATGAGCAGAAAATAGATGCACATAATGTATATCAAGCAGTTTGACCGGTATCAGATGCATTAGTTCTATCCATCAGCCTTAAATAAAAATTAGTAAAAACAATATTTTTCATCACCAACCCTGGCATTTTAACAATAACATACCTATAATGATAATGATCATGCACACTACAATAATGCACGTATCATGGATCATGGACCATGAATCATGGATCATGAAGCAATAACAAACGCACCTCACTATCTAAAACAGCTTTAAAAAATATTACAAACATAATACTGTAGACCCAACTTTGTCTTACAAACCCTGATACTATCACATTCACATGTTAAATTTCACCATTCATGCTCTATCAAAAGTAACACACAGTTCATCGTAATGTTCATAGACATTGTCATTTCAGTAGTCGTTTACACTGGAAATGATGGCTCAAAAGAAACAAAAAATATCTAGAACAGTTGATATAGATATACATAATCTCAACAACAACAACAACAACAACAACAACAAAGCCTTTTCCCACTAAGTGGGGTCGGCTATGTGAATCCTAGAACGCCATTGCGCTCGGTTTTGTGTCATGTCCTCCGTTAGATCCAAGTACTCTAAGTCTTTTTTTAGGGTCTCTTCCAAAGTTTTCCTAGGTCTTCCTTTACCCCTTCGGCCCTGAACCTCTGTCCCGTAGTCACATCTTTGAACTGGAGCGTCAGTAGGCCTTCTTTGCACATGTCCAACCCACTCATTCCTAATCTTATCCTTTCTCGTGAGACCACACCTCCAACGAAGGATCCTCATCTCCGCTACACCCATTTTGTGTACGTGTTGATGCTTCACCACCCAACATTCTGTGACATACAGCATCGCCGACCTTATTGCTGTCCTATAAAATTTTCTCTTGAGCTTCAGTGGCATACGACGGTCACACAACACGCCGGATGCACTTTTCCACTTCATCCATCCCGCTTGTATTCTATATATTCTGTCTTTGATCGGCTTAGGTGAAGACCTTTAGATTCCAACACTTCTTTCCAAAGGTTAAGCTTCACATTTACCCCTTCCTGAGTTTCATCTATCAACCCTATATCGTCTGCGAAAAGCATAGACCAAGGAATAACATCTTGAATATGTCCTGTTAACTCATCCATTACCAATGCAAAAAGGTAGGGACTTAAGGATTGTTGATGCACAAAATCAGTGAGGACTTTGGTACACCAGAAAGTATTAAGTTTGTGACATTCACTAGATTGCTCCGGTCATTAGTGTGGATAAGTATGTAAAAGGATAGAGACAGGAGAGCAAACACAAGATGTACGTGGTTCACCCAGATTGGTTATGTCCACGGAGTAGAGGAGTTCTCATTAATTGTGAAGGGTTTACACAAGTACATAGGTTCAAGTGAATGATTTAGTACAAATGGCATTAGGAAATATTTTGGGAGAATGATCTCCTTTTATAGAAGAGAGTTTCTAGCCTTGTTCTGACATTGACACGTGTCGTGTTGTGATTGGCTTCCGATGTTGACATGTGTCGCGCTATGATTGGCTTCTGATGTCGACATGTGTCACTTTGTGATTGGCCTCCTCGTTGGAGGGAAACTCTTCTGGGTCCTTGAGGGTATAACGTTGATCGGTGCTCGGTAGTTTCGGGATTGGTCAAGTATGGTACAAACAATGCTCCCCTAAGTTTCCAAGTGAGGGAAGCTCCTCGGTTGGGGACTTGCAAGATCCAAGCCGCTGAGTAATCACGAAACTTCTAAGTACCGAAGTGTGGTATCGTCTTCACTTGCCTTATCTATCTCATAGGTAGATGTGGCATCTTCTTTGGAAGTACTATTCCTCCGTCCAGGGGTGGTATCTTTAACTGGTGGAGATGCACAAGGTAGTGTATCAATTTCACTTGAAGCTTACTTGTAGTTTCAGGCTTGGTCAAACGCGATACAAACCATGTAGTAGGAGTCCCCCAAGTCGCCGAGTTAGGGGATCTGCTGAAAGAGGTGACAGACAAGGTAAGCAATCAGAGCTCCAAGCAATCAGTCCCATATCAGAAGTTTGATTTCGAGTTCCGACTGATTGTTCTCATTCTCCTTATCTTGCAGGTAGCATGAAGGATAAAGAGAAGAAAAGGAGAAGAGATGATATGAGATACTTTTGCTTTTGAAGAAGTAACTTTCCACAGGCTTATTCTTGAACTGGGTTGGAGGGTTTTCTGGTTTCCTCCAGAGTATAAGGCCGACTCAAGAATTTGAGGGTCAAAACAAGTCCATCAAATCTAGAGTACGTTTGACCCTGCTGATATGGGATACTTTTGTTGTTGACAAAGTAGTGGAAGTATCGACACGTGTTCTGTTACGCTTGTCTCCACATGCTTCCTTGTATCCTTCTCACTTGCCCTATCTGTTCCTCAGGCAGATGTGGTATCTTCTCTGGAAGCATAAGATGTTGAAGATGAGTACTCGAGAGCAATGCAGGTAAGTAATCAGGTAAGGGGTTCCAGGCAGTTAGTTTCTGACTGGAAGCTTGATTCCAAGTGCTGATTGATTGCTCTTTTTCTCCTTGACTTGCAGGTAAGAACAAGGCCAAAGGAAAAGACAGGGAAAAAGCATGATATGGGATACTCTTGCTTTTAACCCTGATGATATGAGATATTCTTGCTCTGGTGTAGCTTGTTTGTAGAGGTATTATCGGGGGGAAAGAAAGCTGAGTATTTCGAGAGGCTTCATTGGGAGTGCCCTCTCAGATATGAGGAAGGGTTGAACATTTTTGCAGGTCTGCCTATCCGTTGAGGATGAAGGTCGACATATATAGAAATCTCCCTAACAACAAGTAGTAATGCTATTCCTTTACCCTTCTTGGTCATAGCACTAGATTCACACTTCAAATAATTTATAGATGGAAATTATAAGAATATACCTCAAAACAATACTTTAAGGACGCGTTTACTAATCCGTAATTGGATTGAGGAGGAATTGGATTGAAGTGGAATCAGAATTAGATTCCTGTTGAAGTTGTTTACCAAAACTGTCTGGAATCAGAGTATGAATGACATTGATGTATACAAACTGTTTACTAATTCACATTAATCGGAATGATAACTAATGTGATTACTGAAGTACCCCTATTTTAACTAATTTATTTTATATGCTAATTATTTTTAGTAAAACTTTTATTCTTTTATTTTTTTTTTAAAATTTTTTACTAGAGAGAATAATTTTTTTTCTTTTATATAACTTTTAAATTTTCCTAATTGCAAAGATTACTTCAAGTTTGATATGAAAGAATCAATTTTTATTTGCTTCTAATCCTTAATCACCCTAAATCCTATTAGAAATACCTACATAAAGTAAACTAAAATAACATTTTACTTCCTTCTCTCTTCCCCCTTTCTTTCCGCGTTCTTTTTCTGCAACCCTTTCCCCATTCTTTCCCCAATACGCAATATAACATTTTACTTCCTTCTCTCTCTTCCCCCTTTCTTTCCCCATTCTTTTTCTGCAACCCTTTCTTTCCCCTTTCTTTCACCAGTACGCAGTATCCACACCCCACCATCCAATCTCAGGAGGAACTATGTGTTGGAAATGTGCCCTAAAGCCAATCATGTGATGATACTTTATGGACATTTCACATGTTAAACTAATCTAGTTTAACATATAAAGGGCATAGATTATTGTTTGAGCCGTCTCATATAAATGTTATATGCTTAAACGATAAAGTCCAAGGAATTTGTGATTGAGAGAATGTAATCTAATGAAGTTAGATTCTTGAGACCATTCTTTCGTAGACACATCCTAAACGTTCCTGATCATAGGATTGCCAATTGGGCATTGACAGTCCGTCAAGATCGGTACGTACTATGTCTTCTCTCAGGGAGAGTGATAAGTCTCGAATCATTGGTGTGTGTGACATCAAGACAAGTACGGTAGGTGCTCAATAGAGAATGAGTTCACTGAACGCGATCAACGAAGAGTTCTCATATTCCATGTCACATAAGAACTCATGGTTGGGATAATGCAAAGTAGTCCTTTGACCTGAGGCATCATAGTTGTCTTGTGGTTAAGACCTTGATCTTTGATTATGTCAAAGTCATCCCACCAGGAGGGTGTCCACGGCATCGTTGGGGTCAAGCCGCTTAGCTATGGAGACAAGTGAATGCGCAACAAGGGATCTCTAACCTTCAAACCGTTTGAGGGAGAATACTCTATGATATGATTTGAATCTTTGGCCAAAGTATGAATGAGATTAGGGAATGCGTTCCGAATCACATTCAAGGTAATCATATAAGCACAAGACACACATTGGATAGTAGACATGAGAAAATAAACTATCAAACCAAACAATGTGGTCAAGAGTATTAGATTAGAGAAGGACCGTATTGCATTTGTAATCTCGAACTGAATAGGTTCTCTAACCTCTTCTGATTAGCTTGGGTAACCATGATATGCTGCTAGGTGTCACTCATGGTTTGTGGAAGCCCTAAACGTGTATAATCACTAAAGGGAGAATTGAAAATAGTTTCAATTCACAATCGATGTAAAATGGTTTTAATCGCCCACTACCTCGCTAAAAGGAACCTAATGGATCGCACACCGTGAAAGGTGGAGATTGGAGATTAAACGGAAATGAGTAAGAATGATTAAATGGTTTAATCATTTATTTATGGCAAGGATTAATTAATATGTTAATTAATCAAACGAATTAGTTCGTTAAAGACATCGGGATAGTTTTGGACCTTAAGGCCCAATGGGCTTCGAACGTCAAGCCCATTAACTTAAGTTGTATGACAATTTAATGAATGAAGATTCATTAAAGCCCAAAAGCCCAAATCCCTTAGAATGGCCGGCCATAATGGTGATGAATTAGGGTTTTTGGTTGTTTAGGTCACTTAAAGAAGTGACTATATAAATGACTTTATAGCCAAATATTCATTAAGTGAATAAAGTGAAAAATGGGTTTATTTTGGGGAAAATAGGTGAGAATTGTCTCTCCATTTTCTCTCTAAAGAGGCCAACACCTTGGAGGGTACATCTAGCAATCCTACTACTCCAAGGTCACTCATTTCTTCTACAATCGAACCTTGGTGTCGAGAATTAGAGGTTCTCAATTTTGGGAACTTGGAGAACCTATTCTTCCATCCAAATCCATGGATCTAAGAAGCAAGGAATGAAGGCCCTTATCTCTTTGGGTGATTAGCCTTTGCTTATGCAAAGAGGAATCTACAAAGGTATTAATTTCAACTCACTTATGTTTTGAGTTGATTATTGGTTCACCAATCTACTAGGCTTTGAATTTCATGGGTAAATGTTTTGTTTTTGAGTGCATGTAAGCATGATTCCGCCTTTAATTGTTAATTGCATGCTATATGATGTTGCTCAAATGAACATGTTTTACAAAATAAATCCTTCAAGTGGTATCAGAGCCTAGGTCTAGTAGTTGGTGAATCCTTTTGTGTTTTGTAGTTCATAAGTTTGTGATCTAAAAGTTGTAATTGTTACAAGCTTTATTCTTGCTTCTTTGAAAGTAAATTTTGTTGGAAAATTTGCTATCTCAAATGTTGTAGATGTTGTTCATATGAGCATGAATATTGGAGCTAAAATTTGGTGCCATGCTTTTGGGAAAATTCGGCCAAAATCAAAGGGTGATTTTTTGGGTTCTTATTTGACTTGTTAAAAGTGTTTTAATGTGTTCTTTGGAACCCCTAAGTACCCTAGTTTGGTTAGATGTTATTTCCCTTAAGTAAGAATGGTTTTGGAATGTTTTTTGGTGGAAAAAGTTCATGGAAAAATTTGGGTTTTTCATGGATGTTCTTCATTGTTCTTAATGTTCTTGCCAAGAACAAAAAGGTTTGGTGTTTTGATTCAAAGTTTTGAATTATTTCATAAAGTATATGTGATATGTTTTTAAATGATTTATTATGTATTTAAAGTGTTAGATATTTGTATAAATGATGATTGAAATAATTGTGATTGAATTATTTCATAAACTTATCTTACATACACTTGCATGTTTTTGACAAAACTCACTAATCAACACACACACCAACCTTATCCCTCCCCAAAACCAGCCACTCCCTCAAAGGGAGTACTTTTGGGGCTTTTATGCAATTACATAAAGTTTTGATACTTTTGTGTATTTGCACTTTGGCCCAAAAGTTTACGTTTTTACGTTAAGGTCCAAAACGCTAAAGGACAAATTGTTTTGATCCTTTAATGATGTTTTTGCATTATTAAAAGTTTGGGTTCTAGTTGTATTTACATGAAGTTGTGACTTTTGTGTATTATACAAAGTGACCCCAAAAGTTTTTGTTATTGCAATATGGCCCAAAAGTTGAGGTTAATTGCATGATGGCCCAAATAGGATGAGAACAAAATTGTTTTGTCTCTTTAAATGAGAATTGGATTTTCATTTTGTTTAGCTCCATTTAAATCAATCTTATGGATACAAAAACCAAATGAAAATGTTGCATTCAATTAATTAGTTAAAGTGTTAATTAATTAAAGGGTGATTATGAACCTAAGCCTAATATAATTGAGCTATGTGAAAGGCGTTTCAAATTTGTTTGAACCATGGGAATGTGTAGATTAGATTTTGGTTGTAATTTGATTTGATCAAATGTTGTAAAAGGGCTTAAGCTCTTCTTTACTTTAAAGTAATTTGTTATATGCAAATGTTGTAATGAGCATAAGCTCACCTTTACTTTGAAGTACTTCTTTCTTGCTTTATACGATATGCATGAAAATGAAGTAGTTGGGTCCAACGCCCCTAAGACAACACGCCTTAATGTGATTAAACGCGTAACTAAAATCAATCACCATTCCTAGACCGAGATTCAACACAAGGCTCGTGTTGAATCTAAACAAAGGTTCATAATCATCCTTAGGCCCTAAGGCAACTATGTAGTCCATCAAATGAATGCAAAGTTTATGTTAGTAGTATCATATACTCTTGCTTTAAAAATCGTTTTAAAAGCATAGTGGGAGTATTATGTACAACTAAAACAAAGGGATGGACCAATAGTTGTAATAGGACCAAAATAGTTTTAATAGAGATTAAAGTGTATGTTTATATGTGATGAGACACAAAACCCTCAACAAAACCAATATTAAGTTGATAAGCGGAGAGTGCTTTGAACACTCTTTCGTGGCCTTCCACCGTGGTAGGCTCCGATCGTTTGTGACTCGTACACCGGCTTCACCCTATAATGGGGGAGTACAAAGTGCGTGCTTACACTCAGGAGGAGTTCTATATACATACATGATGAAGTGAGGTAGGCAACGAGTTTAGCCAACATGATATAATTCTGAGGCTATGCTTGAACCCCTACATGAACTAGGCATGGTGGGAATGACTTAACTAAGTGCAATGACGCCAACATGATATAATTCTGAGGCATCACTCTCTAGAGGCCAAATAAGACGGGTACTTGCATTAGTTGCAAATGAGTAAGCGTACTCTCTCATTATTATTAATGCTAGCCAACATGATATAATTCTGAGGTGGGCTTGGTAATAGTGAGCCTCCCATAACCTACTAGGAGTTTCATCCAAAACTCTCGAATTCCTATGAGGGATATGGAATTTGCCAAAAATAGTGGGTGGTGCTATTTGATTTAAAGACCCAAATCAAATGGCTTAAAATCAATCAATCTATATTCGTTATGTATTTGATTACCAATATATTTGAAAACGCTATCCAACACTTGACAAAACCGAACGTTTAGTTTACGGACTTGGTACTACAAAACCATAGATTGTCTTTAATGGCTTGTAAAAGTACCAAAGTAGTCTCATCCTCACAATCTTACTATTGATAATGTATCATTAGAAGAATATGTTAGAAAAGGTCTATCATAAAGAGGACAACACTTTTAATGTCATAATTCTTCAATTACAAATTGTTGTATGAAGAAATAGGAGTTGCTTTGAACAACTCTTAGTCAATACAAACTCTTAGTGCTTGTTTCTTTGTTACATGAACAAGGAACTTGAGAAGAAAGCACAAAGGCATGAACACTTTATGTGCCATGTTTCTTCACTTACAAATTGTTGTATGAAGAAATGAGAGTTGCCTTGTACAACTCTTGAAGGTTTGTAATTATGTTTAGAACATAATGGTTGGTTGACAAAAATAGTCCATTAACATGGACTTATGATGATTTTGAATCATTGAATGTTGAAGTGATAAACCACTTAACGAGACGGAAACTAGGCAAGGACTTCACCTTTGTGTCCCTTTCCTAATGGTTCACTAAGTTTATTGTAAACTATGTAGTGAACAATAACCACATGCTCTCCAAAATTGTTTGATGTGTATAACACAATTGAGAAAGGTTTCAAGAGAGATAGTGGGAGTTTAAGGACCATGTCTAATGTAGTCAAAGGTGAAAGTCAGATAAAGAAGTTAAAATAACTCCAAGGGAACAAACTTTCTTTATGAAAGGATGGACATTGGAAAGGGTATTTGCAAGAAATGTCTTGCAAGTGTCAAGAACACACCTTTCGAAGGTGTTGTAAAATGTTCTTGAAAAGTTCAAAACAGTTGGTTCTTCTACTTGAATGCATGATTCCGTATTAGTAACGAAGCTTTACAATCGTTGTAAAAGTGTGACTAATAAGAAGTAGAAGATATATGAGAGAAGAGAAAGTACTTCACATTCGAAGCGTGAATCAAATGGAGATCTCTGCGAAAGCAGATGGTACTTACTTCCTCATATGAACTACCAAAGAAATTGGAAAAACATAGATTGTCTTTGTATTCCAATTTTAAGGAACTAAATTCCGTCACTATGTGAAATGGATAAATGTTTTGTTTGACAAAACAATGTTCTTTATTAATCAATGATTGGATTATGGTAATCTAATTAATTATCTCTATAGTAGAGATAATATGGTAGTGTTAACTGTTTAGAAAATAATGATGCTTAAAACCCAAAAAGTTGCAAGGTAGTGACGAATCCCAACTAAAGTTGTGATACCTCTAAAACATAAATTACGAGTTGGCATAAATGGACGCTTTGGATCATTAGGTCCGGATCCAATACCTTCTTGTTAAAATTGTATGGAGACGAAATGTTCGAATCTTTATTCTTTTGGAAAGAAGAAAGAATCACAAAGTTGTTGAGGTTAATTCACTTAAATGTTAGTGGCACTTGTCCACAAACATAATATTACTCATGTTGAATAACATTCACCGAAGATCACTCTCGGTTGGACTATAGTTTATTTTGAATAAACACAAGTCCGAATACTTTGCAAAATGTTTCAAAGAATTCAAGTAATGTAAGTTGATGAGTAAGACATCTAAAGTATTTACCTCCTTAGATTTGATCCAAGGAAAGGTAACACTTTAGATGAGTTTCCTTGAAAGATATCAAGGAAAATAGCATCATAAGATAATATATTTCTCCATTAGGAGAAGAACGAACAAGAATAAGATTTAGTTCGTTAAATGTTATCTATTACCCATATATAGGATATATACTTCTAAAAACAATATGATTGTCAATGAGAAGATCTTCCAATATTTTCATGACTCCATAAGATGTAGTTGGAAAGAAAGACAAATCTTAAGCATGTTAAAGATTTGGGGTTGTGTGCTAACAAGCAATATTTGTTTGATAACAATCTTGTAGGATATCCTTAAAATAACTTTTGGATATCGCTTCTATAAACCAACTAACAAATGTTGTTTTGTTGGGTAGTTCATTGTAATTCTACAATGTGATTTGCCTAAAAGCAAATGAACGAGAGATAGAACTCAAAGAATGGGTTCTTTGAGAGACAAGAAAGTAATCAACAAATATAACAACCTAGTTCCTATACCACAAGCTCCAAGGTAGTCGATAAGGATTTATAAACCGTCTCAGTTGAATGGTTTTGAACTTTATGACTATGTCATAGAAGTTACACCTCTTACTTCGATAGAAATAAGAATGAAAAATCCTTATGACTACATTGAGTGCATATACGATATATACTCAAGGAAATGGTAAAGTACCATTTGACTCGAAATAATGAAACCTTCAAAGCTAATTGGTAGCTTAAGGTGACTACAATCAAATAGAATGGTTGACTTTAAAGGAACCATTTTTGACGTAGTCTTAGTTTCAATAAATTCGAAGATTGCTAGCTACAACTAAATGGTGATTCAATGTTTTGACATAATATGGGTTTCCGAAACCATTATTAAGATAGTCTTGATAATATATGTCTAAAACTATGAATCACAAGACATGAAAGTTGTAGAGATCCATCCATCATGGATCTTAGCAAGTTAGTGGGAGCTATTTGCATTTTATGAGAAAAAGGATCAAATCGTTTGATTTCTCATAAAGATGTAAATGAATCTTTTGTTTACTAGTTTTACAAAAGATTAGTGGGAGTTAATCATGTTCCTAAAAATTTAAATATATATGATATATTAATTTTGGAAATGAAAAGAATACTTCTTCGTTAAAGTTATGACTTTAATACATTATATGAAGATAGAATGTATTTGGGAGATATAGTCTATATACATGGGATGGAAATCTATAATGATATATTTCATGATATAATTGGATTATATCAATCCCTAATAATAGACAATGGATGCTAGGAAGTTTCTCATATGATGATAAACTTCAATATGAAGGACGATTCTAGTGAGACTAGCAAGTTGCCCTTCTCAAAGGGAATGTACCATTTGACTCCCAAAGAAATAATGCGTAAATTGAATCCTTTATGCATACGCAGAAAGGTGATTTATGTATTTCATATTGTATGAAAAACATTGATATGAGTTGTACCTAGAACGGTACAAGACGATATCAGTGCAAGCCCAGGATCAGAACCATGGCAACTGTCAAGTGAGTCCTTAAGTATTTGAGAAATACTAAAGGATAAATTCCTCAAAGAATGAGGAAGAATTAGAGTAACGTAAGGGAAGCGTAAATGTATTAGATTATGAATCTAATCCATCATTGGATGTTTCTTCATTATGAATGAAGAGATAAACGAACATCTCTTTATTATGACTAAAGAGATATTTGGATGGAAACATTAAAGTAATGACTTTAGTGTGTTCCATTATGAATGCAAGATATATTGCCATATAGAAGTTTACAACAATGTTGTTTGGATGGGAAAGTTCATTTATGAACTCTCTATTCGGTTCCAACCAGAAAGTGTTTGACACTAATGGGGCGATAGCTCAAGCCTGGGAATCAAGGTCTCATCAAAATCCGAACACAAATGAGAGACTAAACCACATGATTGAGAATCATGTATAATGGTGACGTCGTTATTCTCAAGGTTGCTTCTGTGGATAACACATATAGATATCCACTGCCTAGGCCTACTATTCAGCCATTTATGAAATGACTACAGAAGAGATATCATCATTGATGATCAAGCTGATTGGCTCTAGTGCAAGTGGGAGATTGTTGGAAATGTGCCCTAAAGCCAATCATGTGATGATACTTTATGGACATTTCACATGTTAAACTAATCTAGTTTAACATATAAAGGGCATAGATTATTGTTTGAGCCGTCTCATATAAATGTTATATGCTTAAACGATAAAGTCCAAGGAATTTGTGATTGAGAGAATGTAATCTAATGAAGTTAGATTCTTGAGGCCATTCTTTCGTAGACACATCCTAAACGTTCCTGATCATAGGATTGCCAATTGGGCATTGACAGTCCGTCAAGATCGGTACGTACTATGTCTTCTCTCAGGGAGAGTGATAAGTCTCGAATCATTGGTGTGTGTGACATCAAGACAAGTACGGTAGGTGCTCAATAGAGAATGAGTTCACTGAACGCGATCAACGAAGAGTTCTCATATTCCATGTCACATAAGAACTCATGGTTGGGATAATGCAAAGTAGTCCTTTGACCTGAGGCATCATAGTTGTCTTGTGGTTAAGACCTTGATCTTTGATTATGTCAAAGTCATCCCACCAGGAGGGTGTCCACGGCATCGTTGGGGTCAAGCCGCTTAGCTATGGAGACAAGTGAATGCGCAACAAGGGATCTCTAACCTTCAAACCGTTTGAGGGAGAATACTCTATGATATGATTTGAATCTTTGGCCAAAGTATGAATGAGATTAGGGAATGCGTTCCGAATCACATTCAAGGTAATCATATAAGCACAAGACACACATTGGATAGTAGACATGAGAAAATAAACTATCAAACCAAACAATGTGGTCAAGAGTATTAGATTAGAGAAGGACCGTATTGCATTTGTAATCTCGAACTGAATAGGTTCTCTAACCTCTTCTGATTAGCTTGGGTAACCATGATATGCTGCTAGGTGTCACTCATGGTTTGTGGAAGCCCTAAACGTGTATAATCACTAAAGGGAGAATTGAAAATAGTTTCAATTCACAATCGATGTAAAATGGTTTTAATCGCCCACTACCTCGCTAAAAGGAACCTAATGGATCGCACACCGTGAAAGGTGGAGATTGGAGATTAAACGGAAATGAGTAAGAATGATTAAATGGTTTAATCATTTATTTATGGCAAGGATTAATTAATATGTTAATTAATCAAACGAATTAGTTCGTTAAAGACATCGGGATAGTTTTGGACCTTAAGGCCCAATGGGCTTCGAACGTCAAGCCCATTAACTTAAGTTGTATGACAATTTAATGAATGAAGATTCATTAAAGCCCAAAAGCCCAAATCCCTTAGAATGGCCGGCCATAATGGTGATGAATTAGGGTTTTTGGTTGTTTAGGTCACTTAAAGAAGTGACTATATAAATGACTTTATAGCCAAATATTCATTAAGTGAATAAAGTGAAAAATGGGTTTATTTTGGGGAAAATAGGTGAGAATTGTCTCTCCATTTTCTCTCTAAAGAGGCCAACACCTTGGAGGGTACATCTAGCAATCCTACTACTCCAAGGTCACTCATTTCTTCTACAATCGAACCTTGGTGTCGAGAATTAGAGGTTCTCAATTTTGGGAACTTGGAGAACCTATTCTTCCATCCAAATCCATGGATCTAAGAAGCAAGGAATGAAGGCCCTTATCTCTTTGGGTGATTAGCCTTTGCTTATGCAAAGAGGAATCTACAAAGGTATTAATTTCAACTCACTTATGTTTTGAGTTGATTATTGGTTCACCAATCTACTAGGCTTTGAATTTCATGGGTAAATGTTTTGTTTTTGAGTGCATGTAAGCATGATTCCGCCTTTAATTGTTAATTGCATGCTATATGATGTTGCTCAAATGAACATGTTTTACAAAATAAATCCTTCACTATGAAGCCACGACCCACCCCATCAACAAAAAAAATCCAATTTTCAGGGTGAAAGTGATAAAAGTTCTTTCCTTCTCTTTTGTTTGAGTCTGCAAATCGCAATTTCCTTGAGGATTTGGGCGTTCGTTGTTCCAGATCATGTTCGTCGTTGTGCCGTCGTTTCAAACCCCGGTCGATCGTTGTTCCAAATCGCAGGCGTTCGTCGTTCAGTGCTACTGCGTTTCAGATTGCAAAGGTAGGGTGGTATGTGTTGTGAGAGAAACAAATACAGAGGAGAATGATTGATGAAGGTAGAAGTTGTTTTAGGAATATACATGGGTATTTTGGGTAGAAAATTTTGATTCGTGATGGAGCTCTCTACCCGGAATTCAATTACCACCTCTATAGAGGGAATCCAAATCCGAAGAAATCCGAAATTGAACTCCTGAAATTGGCTGGACCCCACATAAAATCTGATTCCCCAGTTGCTAGTAAATTGCAGAATGCTTGGGGAGGAATTCAATTCCGTTTCTCTCCATTCCACTCCCGATTTGTAAACACGCCATAAGTGTTCAAGCCCACCATAATCATCATAAGTTGCAGGATCCATTTTAAAATACTGGAACCATGAAGAGAAGAGAGAAAATGTTAATAACAATTTTAAAAATACCTAGGTTCTTCAGCTATACTGGAACCATTAGGCAATTCATGGATCCATTGGTGACAATGCAATAATTTTTTATTTTTTATTCTGAAAAAATGAAGAAATTGTGGTATAACACCTTAGAAAAGAAAACCAACACACTGTCAATGCAAGTTACATATTTAGCTAAACAATCAAATCAAAATCAAAAGTTTTGTATACCATTTTAATATTGGTACCCATAATGCATCAACCAAAAGTAGGCCATCAAGAATAGTTACCTGTAGGACACTTTGAATGGTGCAATCTTTGTCCATTGGGTTCATGCAAATATCAGCAAGACATATCGCCGAACCAGAATATTTTGCTTTAATTCCAGCAACCTGTCAAAGATGAGTAATGTAGTCTAAGACGTATTCTTTTACCACACCTGAAATTCAGAAAAACAGAAATAACAAAAAACAACTGGAGTACATATCAAAACAAAGAAAATTTTTAGTCTCGTATAGCCCATCCAATCTTATAAGATAAACACTTAAACTCTGAAGATAATATTAGAGTCTGGATTGGAAGGACAAATACCTTGTTCTGTATCTCAAAAAGTAGCTTAATATTGTCCTCTGTCACAATACTAGGCGAGTTACCATGAGTTGTCGCCTAATATTAGCTGCAAAAAAAAAAAAAGGTGTGACATAAGTTTATCCGCAATTTCAACGCTAAAGGAGTAGAGTTGAAAAACAAATACAACTTCACCTATACTACAGCAGGCTTCTCATACCAACAAAAAAGTGATGAAGATATGTAACGTCTAGATAAAAAGAAAAGGCAACTCATTAATAAAAAGAAAAGTTGGCTCATCCCAATTCTGCTACATTGGAAAGTTAACCTCATTGCATTGAGTAAAGTATAACACCTCATAAGATGAAAAATGTTAGATTATTAAGTTTGTTGAAAGTAGTGGTTCTATCCACTATGTAAACTTAGGATTGTTCATGTAAGCAGTTTTAACTGCATGGCTAAATAAACCCTAGTTTTTAGGGATCAGTAGAAGTTGGTTTCTTTCAGACTTAGTCATTTACCACGTTTAGGTTACTGTTTAACGTGGGTTGCATTTTTACCTTTCAGTTATGTAAGGCTTATATATAGCCGGTTTGCTTTTGATAAATGTTAAGCGATTTTCCTCCCAGTTTGCAAAGATCTCATTCGATAAACACTTGGTTCTAACATTTGGTATCAGAGCCCCAACCTGGGGCTCTTGATTGAAGCTTGAGAGATAGTAATCTTTTGAGTGAAGAGGTACGAGAATATGGCAGGAGAAGGAAGTGGCTTTGTGCAAGCATCCATTCCAAAACTAGATGGGCATTATGACCACTGGGCGATGCTTATGGAAAACTTCCTACGTTCAAAGGAATATTGGAGTCTTGTGGAGCATGGAATCCTTGCAGCAGCAGAAGGAGCTCAATCCTCGGAGGGGCAACGGAAAGTGCTCGAAGATCAAAAGTTGAAGGATCTAAATGCTAAGAACTACTTGTTTCAAGCAATTGATCGAGCTGTTTTGGAAACAATCTTGAACAAGGATACGGCTAAGGAGATTTGGGATTCGTTGAAGCAGAAGTATCAAGGGACTGCTTGAGTCAAGCGAGCACAGTTGCAGGCACTTCGAAAGGAGTTTGAGATGCTTCACATGAAGACAGGAGAAATTGTGAATGAGTTTTTTGGTCAAACTCTGACCATAGCCAACAAGAGAAGGATCAATGGTGACAAATTGACAGATGTAGAGGTCATTGAGAAGATCTTGAGATTGATGACTCCTAAATATGACTATGTGGTTTGTTCAATTGAGGAATCTAAAGATTTAGACATTCTCTCAATTGATGAACTGCAAAGCAGTTTGCTAGTGCATGAGCAGCGGATGATTAGACATATTGTGGAGGAGCAAGCACTAAAGGTGGCCTATGAAGAGAATTTTGGAGGAAGAGGACGTGGTCGAGGAAGCTATCGTGGAAGAGGTAGAGGAAGAGGTCGACAAAACTTCGACAAGTCAACGATTGAGTGCTATAATTGTCATGAATTAGGGCACTATCAGTATGAGTGTCCTAAGAAAGACAAGGAAGCAAAGGCTAACTATGCAGAAGCTAGTGAAGAAATGTTGCTAATGGCGTACATGGATACTCAGGAGATCAAAGAAGACATTTGGTTCCTAGACTCGGGTTGCAACAATCATATGTGTGGTAAGAGATAGGTATTTTCTGATTTTGATGGAAGTTTTAGAGAAACTGTGAAACTAGGGAACAATACTAGTATAGCTGTTTTGGGAAAAGGAAACATTCGACTACAAGTGAATGGAATGACTCAGGTGATCACAGGAGTTTTCTATGTGCCTGCTTTAAAGAATAATCTTCTAAGTATTGGTCAACTTCAGGAGAGAGGTCTATCTATTCTCATTCAACACGGGAGGTGCAAGATCTATCATCTTGAAAGAGGACTGATCATGGAGACCGTTATGGCTGCAAACTGTATGTTCATTCTTGTTGCTCAGTATCAACTCAATGTCCAGGCATGTTTCAATGTTCTCACAGATGATCCAGTTCAGTTGTGGCATTGCCGATATGAGCACTTGAGTCTTGGTGGCTTAAAGACTCTATAATAGAAGCAGATGGTGAGTGGACTACCTCAGATAAAGGACTCGTCAAGAGTATGCGAGAATTGCTTGGTAGGCAAGCAATCGAGAGATCATTTTCCAAAAAGGAGTACTTGGAGGGCTTGTCAAATTCTACAGCTCGTTCATGCAAATATATGTGGACCAATAAAGCCTACATCTAATAGTAAGAAGAGGTATCTACTCACCCTTATAGATGATTTCAGTCGTAAGACTTGGATCTATTTTTTGATTGAGAAGTCAGAAGCCTTTCGAACCTTTAAAGCTTTCAAAAGTCTTGTGGAGAAAGAAAATGATGCAAGTATTAGAAGTTTGCGCACGGATCGTGGAGGGGAGTTTACATCTCACGAGTTTGTTGAGTTTTGTGTTGAGAATGGGATCCAACGACAACTGACAGCAGCTTACACCCCGTAGCAAAACGGAGTAGCTGAGAATAAGAATCGGACCATCATGAACATGGTTCGAAGCTTATTAACCGAGAAGAAGATGCCAAAGACTTTTTGGCCTGAGGCAGCAAACTGGACAGTTCATGTGCTCAACAGGAGTCCCATATTTGCAGTACCCGAGGAGGCATGGAGTGGTAAGATACCATCAGTAAGTTATTTCAGGGTTTTTGGATGTATTTCATACGTACATATTCCAGACAACAAGAGAACCAAGCTAGATGATAAAAGTATGAAGTGTGTGCTGCTTGGAGTAAGCGTAGGATCGAAGGCCTATTGACTATTTGATCCAATCTCACAGAGGATCATAATCAGTCGTGATGTGAGATTTGATGAGAATAGTAGTTGGGATTGGGATGAGCTTCATCATGAAGCTGTCATAGCAGATTTGGAATGGGATGATGATGAAGATAAAGTAATTGAAGCTGATGAAGTTAATAGTCAGGGAGAAGATGAAGATGGATTCGATGGAAATGAAAATGACACAAGCAACAATAGTGGATCAGATGAAGTCTCAGAAGCAAGTTTATCAAGTCCAGAAGAAAGAAGACCTAGGGCTCCGTCGGTGTGGATGAGAGATTATGTGACGGGAGAGGGATTATCTGAAGAAGAAGACATGGTGCACTTGGCTCTTTTAGCAGACAGTGATCCAATGCATTACAATGAAGCTGTGAAGAGTACTAAATGGAGGAAAGCTATGGATGTTGAAATAGCAGCCATCGAGAGGAACAACACTTGGGAATTGACAGATTTACCTTAAGGTGGGAAGATGATCGGAGTCAAATGGGTTTACAAGACTAAACTAAATGAGAATGGAGAGGTGGACAAGTACAAAGCTCGGCTTGTGGCTAAAGGGTATGCTAAAGAATATGGGGTCCACTATGCTGAAGTATTTGCTCCTGTGGCTAGATTAATACCATTCGGGTTGTAATTGCACTTGCTGCGCAAAGGGAGTGGACAATTCATCAATTGGACGTGAAAAGTGCCTTCTTACATGGAGAAATTAATGAAGAAGTGTTTGTAGAACAGCCACCTGGGTATGTGCAGAGAGGAAAGGAGCATAAAGTTTACAAATTAAGGAAAGCTTTATATGGACTTAAACAAGCCCCTCATGCTTGGTAAAGTCGTATAGAAGCTTATTTCTTGAAGGAAGAGTTTGTGAAGTGTCCCTATGAACACACTTTGTTCATCAAAACTGGAGATGGAGGTAAAATACTCATTGTTTGTCTTTACGTTGATGATCTCATTTATACTGGCAATGATGAATGCATGTTCACTAAGTTTAAGCAGTCGATGATGAATGAATTTGAAATGACCGATCTTGGTAAGATGAGGTACTTCCTTGGAATTGAAGTATTGCAGCAGGTAGATGGAATATTTATTTGCCAAAAAAAATATGCTCAGGAAGTGTTGGAAAGATTTAAAATGGAAAACTGCAATCCAGTGCACAATCCTATTGTTCCAGGTACCAAGTTAACGAAGGATGTGACTGGTGAGAAGGTCGACAACACTTTCTACAAACAGATTATGGGGAGCCTCATGTATCTCACAACCACTCGGCCTGACACTATGTTTGTGGTAAGCTTAATCAGCAGATTTATGGAGTGTCCAACAGAAATGCATTTGGCAGCGGCAAAAAGGGTTTTGAGGTATTTAAAAGGCATGATCAGCCTTGGAATTCTTTACAAAAAAGGAGGACATGTTGAGCTCAGAGGCTACTCAGATAGTGATTATGCAGGTGACTTAGATGATAGAAAGAGCACATCGGGGTATTTGTTCATGTTAAGTTCAGGAGCTGTGTGTTGGTCTTCCAAGAAGCAACCTGTGGTTACGTTATCAACAATTGAAGCCGAATTCATAGCAGCAGCTTCATGTGCTTGTTAGGCAATCTGGTTGAGAAGGATAATGAAGGAGTTAGGTCAAGCTCAGCAAGACTCTACAACGATTTTCTGTGACAATAGCTCATCAATAAAGCTCTCCAGGAATCCTGTAATGCATGGTCGAAGCAAACACATAGATGTACGTTTCCACTTTCTTCGTGATCTGACTAAGGATGAAATTGTGCAGCTGGTTCATTGCAACACTCAAGAACAAATAATAGACATATTAACCAAGCCTTTGAAGACTGATGTCTTTCTGAAGATGCGTGAGCTTATGGGAGTGTGTATGGAACCAGGTATAAACTGATTGCTTAGTAATCAGTTTAAGGGAGGATGTTAGATTATTAAGTTTGTTGAAAGTAGTGGTTCTATCCACTACGTAAACTTAGGATTGTTCATGTAACTAGTTTTAACTGCATGGCTAAATAAACCCTATTTTTTAGGGATCAGTAGAAGTTGGTTTCTTTCAGACTTAGTCATTTACCACGTTTAGGTTACTGTTTAACGTGGGTTGCATTTTTACCTTTCAGTTATGTAAGGCTTATATATAGCCGGTTTGCTTTTGATAAATGTTAAGCGATTTTCCTCCCAGTTTGCAAAGATCTCATTCGATAAACACTTGGTTCTAACAAAAAATAGTTCACCAGAAGAAGAGAGCGTAAGAATGTAGAACCTGCTCAATTCTGTAGAAAGGGGCTAGGTGACTATCAAAAAATTGCTTCTCTTCTGCTGCTTTACTCCCAGGCCCAACCCACAGCTGCAACATCATACATCTTAAGTTGAACAGAATGGTAGAAGTCCAATGATAACATAGAAGGCTTCTAAGGCAAAACAAATCAAAATGTAAACTTATTTATCTAATGACATAAAAAACCATTGCACGCATACAAGGGTTTAAATGCTAAATGTCCACAAGAGAACCCACATCGGGGTACACACGGGAGAGTATAATCTCAAAAAAGAATGGGTTATAAACCAACATCACAAGATTAAGAACTGATGATCCTCATAAGTTAACCATGTTCCATATCTCCTGTAAATCAAAATGTAATCGTTTATGTAAGAAACCAATTCTGCCTTAAAAGAGTCACTGACAGAAAAGTTCGACATGGAGCAATCATTCTGCAAGGAATAGCAATCACCTGAAAATTTTTGACATGTATCCTTGCACAATTGAAAGTTGGACATCATCTCCAATGTGACAAACATCTTCAAATACCTATTACCAACAATTTTCATGAAACATGTGCTTACAGACTCGAGATTATGGCAGTAATATAAGTTGAGCACAAACACAGAAAGCGATTTCATGAAGCAAGTTAACCACAGAAGCTAAAGAGGAAGATAAAACCAGTAGAAAACTATATATTACGGAGACAGTTTTTTGTGGTAAAGAACTTTGCAGATATAGAAGCAAAGAAAATTCTGTAAGCATATGTCAGCCAGAGAGCAGTCTCAGTAAGCTAAAGAATATAACAGCAAAATAATTGAGCACAATATAGAAAATACATCAAGTGTTTAGACTACAGAAAGCTAAAGAGGAAGACTATACTAGAAGAAGAGGTGATAAAAAAATTCCACTGAGAATTCTTCTTTTATAAGAAACTGAAGAAATAGACTCAAAAAATTAACCTCCTAAGCATATTCCCCCTTTATGTGTATGGCTCATCAATGTGGGTGGGTAATCTGACATGATATAAATAATAAATTCATTATTTAACAGGAGAATTTGCAACGTGATAACATAACGGGAAAAGCAAAACATAAATCCAGGAATGTGGCTGGTGAGGTCAGGAATGACATATATGATCCATAAACCTTTGCAGATAGATGATGAAACACAGACAGCTAGCTAAAAGTAATAGAAATGAATGTCGCATGATAGAATGCACGCAAACCGTCAAATAAAAAAATTTCAAAGTAGATTCAAACTTGTAAACATAGACAACGTGAATGATATAAATTCAGATGAGCACATGCATAAGTACATCGCGAAAGAAAGGAAATTGGTCTCCACCTGCATCGGAGGGTTCTCATTCTTCTCCCTGTTAGAATGAACTTCGCCATCGTCCATTACATTCCACCACGGTTCTGTCCTAGAAGCCGGTTTGGTTTTTCTAGTTCGATGAAACAAACCCCACCCAAAGAACACATAAACCAGTACAATATATAGAACAGCAACAGCAAGGTCGATACATTTACCCTGCAGTTGTCACAGAAGTAAAGCGTATAAACAACGCATATAGTTCTGACTTCACAGTATCTACATGAAATCTTCATCCAATATGACCAAGCTAATTCATGTAAGAGACAAAAGCTTAAATATACTAAAACATGCTCTCTCACCTTTATACTGAACATGAACCTCCTTTTCGGGAAACCGGAGAAACTGTGTTAGAACAAACTGTAGCTGAAGGGCAATCACCACAGGAACAGCCCAGTGAATTATCACCGCATGAATAAGTTAGATACATTCAACATAGGTTTCATCCCAGATGACTCAGTAACGCTTGAAAGGAATCTAATGGCATATGGAGAACCTGGCACTTCAGGAGGTGCTTGTTTACCGATAAAAGCAAACCAGTCTGCCATAAACCACAGTAAAAGCACCACTAGTTATTAAACAGCCGTAAGAAAAAAAACAATGACTTGTTTCATTTACGAATTTACCCTTGCTTTCGGTCGGTTTGTCGGAGAGCGTCGTATGTTGAATGATTTTTATGCAAGTGCCAAGTACTAGTTGCGGTTGGGAGTTGGGAGTTCTGGTTTTGGGGTCCGTGGAGGGTTTTACTGTATTTTCACGAAATTAGAAAGGAAAGATTGGGAGAGCAATTTACATAGAAAACTTTGATCATTCCATTTAAGTGTTTGAGGAGGTTATTGGGGGTGTGCTGTTTTAGTAAGTTGAAAATACGTTGCAATGTTTTAGGTCGACAGAGATGAGAGATTTTTTAGTGTGATCGTCACACGAAGTGGTACATTACGTGTCTTTATATAAATAGTGGGTTATGTGTGTTAAAATGTTAATAACTTAAAAATTAAAATTTTCTATCACTTTCATAAAAATATGTAGTGTATCGTCCGTGTTCCCGTCACAACTAAAAATTATGCGACAGAGAGGATTTATTTGGTTAGTGATTACGATACGTGATAGGTTGATACGTGAATTCTAATTTAGTCCGTTTTGGAAGAGAGAGAGGGAGAGAAGCCAAAGCCCAGAGTGATGTGTTTGGAATGGAAGTGTGTGAACAAGACTTTGTTAGGAGTTCGAGATATATTGCTTTGGGATTGACTGTGGTTGTCAAGTTATAAAGACGCATGTCTGTGTTATTAAGAATAGATAATCCCACCTTCATATTTTCACAAACACCCATAAACCTTCACCTTCTGAAATGCTAAGGAAATTCTTTCAAAAAAAAATTATCTGCCATCTCTTATTTTTTTTGACATAATTTTTGTGTTAATATTATAAAATATTGTGCCAAAAACATGAAGTGATTGAAAATTCATAAAAAGTCTCACCTTGAGCATTTCTCACCTTCATATTTCGTTTAGGGGATAATATATGTGAACAACAAAAATGAAAAAGAAAAGTATACCAAAACAAAAGCTAGCTTAAAAAACAAAAATTTAAAAGTGAAAATATCTTTTAGTTTTTATATTTTAATTCTCTTTTTATTTTTGTTATCAAAACCCAATTTTTCTACAATACAACTTATTATTGAATACTCCAAAAAATAAAGAACAAGACTTTTTTTTTTGTTTTTTGTTTTTAACAAATAATAGTATCTACACTAAGAAGGAGAATGTGAGCTTAGGGAAAATCGAACCTAAGACCTTTAATTTATAAATGAAGATGAATACCACTAGATCGTAGTACTAAGTGACTATAAACAAACAACGAGATTTGAACATTGAGATCTAAAACAAAAAAAAAGAAGATTGTATGATTACAAATCCAAAGTATTCTATACAACGGGGGAATTGAGTCATACGCCATCCAAATATTCATTTCACATTTCCTTCACCATCTTTCCTTGGGTTCCTTCATCCTTTTTCATCTATCTTTTCTCCCACATTTCTTCACTGTATAGGGTAGGGTTGGGCACGGGCCGGGCCGGGCCCAAAATTGAAGGAACCGGACCGGACCCGTTCGTAAATACAACGGGGCGGGGCGAGGCAGGTTTTGGATTTTTCAAAATAGGATCCGGACCTAACCCGGTCCTTTTGAAACAGGCTGGTTTCTACGGGTCCCCACGGGTCCAAATCTTTCACTCACGCCTTAAGTCTGGTGGTCTTTCCTCTTCCTCTTCGTTCTCCTCATTTGAAGATTTGCTTCTTCGAACAACATCATTATCAGCGGTTCCATCAAAACAACCACCGCAAGATCTACACTCTCAAGGCAAATTAGGGATTAAATTAGGGTTTTCACATAACTCTTTCATACAAACCCACAAATCCTATTTGCCTTCTCATCGGCTATGAATTCAAAGAATAAAAGAAAGGGAATATGAATCTAAGCAATTTCAATGAATTCCCTTGTAATTCCTCTTCCTACTCATCGACCAAAAGGTTCTACAAATAGGGGGGGGGGAAATAGGCATTGATCTATAATTTCAAGTCCCTAATAAAACATAAAATTTCATGTTCACAAAACCTAAATAGTTTCACCTTGTGATTGGGTTGCAGATGCTCTCCAACTCCATCTCGTCTTTCAACTCATCGGCATCCGACAACTGGTTGTTGCCCAATTACTGAATGGCAGTCTCTCGATTGAGTCCTCAATCTTCTTGTCCTTAATGGAGTTTGGGGATCGTGGGTCTCTTGGGATGGAGAAGAAGGTCTGAGTGAAAAAAAAAAGTGAAATGAGTGAAAAAAATGAAACAGAAATAAAGAAAGAAAGAGTGAAAAAAAGTAAGTGAAATGTAGTACAAGTACTAGTGTACTGCACAAAACCAACGCAGTACTTGGACTTTTGGACTGGAAAATTGAGTGGGCTTGGGAGAAACGGGTCCGGTCAGGGCCCTGTTTCTTGGGCCTTTTGGACCCGCCCCGCCCCATTAATTTCTTGAACCCGTCCCGGCCCGTCGCGTTTGTGTTTTACAATTTTAAGACCTGCCCCATACCCGCCCTTCCCTGTGGGTCTAGTACCTGTTTGCCCACCCCTAGTATAGGGTACAAAAATCAATGTCTCCTTGATGCAAATTGAGGCCTCTGATGGAAATGCAAGGAAGGCCTTTCTAATATAGTAGTTAATATGTCTTTTTTTTTGTTTGTTACAAAAGTAAGTTAATTTGCTGTTTTTAACATGTTTGTGAACTAAAATACTTTTTTTTATTCATCTCCACAACACTATGAATTTGAGGTACATTTGAAAAGATTTAGGACATTAAAAAAAATTTCAATTGTCGAGAATACGATAAAATAGGACATTTTATGA
This sequence comes from Malus sylvestris, assembly GCF_916048215.2. Classification (NCBI taxonomy): domain Eukaryota; kingdom Viridiplantae; phylum Streptophyta; class Magnoliopsida; order Rosales; family Rosaceae; genus Malus; species Malus sylvestris. The sequence goes on from NC_062275.1 coordinate 37,978,810, forward strand.
TGAGGGTGGAACTAGTGATTATGATGAGGGCAATAATGATGCAAATCATGTGAATTGAATGAACTAGAGATTTGAGGTGGTGGATAGCTAGGATTGAATAAACCATGAAATCAACTATTATAAATGAATAAGAAAAACTGAATGAAGGACCCATCTGTGTTTACCTTGAATTTGAGATATTCGATGAATTGACTATGAGTAAAAATTTTATGCCATTCAAAAGTAGTAGTTATGAAAATATTCATAATGAAAATAATGAATTCAAAATAATGATGTAATTATAATTTGAAAATAAGTTTTATTGCAAAACTTATACTAAGACTTACAATGAATTTATTGACGATTGAGTCAAAAAGTAAGAAATTGATTTATGAAAAGGATATTGGTGCACGCAGACATCCTTGATATTTGAGAATATAAATTGTTTACAATTTTGTTATCTTTGGATACAGTGTGTGTGACGACCCGTCCCTATTTTCTATATAATTTCCTCCCCGAGTGTGTAAAGTGACGTTTATGCCTTGGTTGGCTAAATGACGTGGACGTACTTACTCAATTTAAATTGTTTTTCTCGCTATCATTGTACGGATTTTTTTTTTCTTTTTGAAACTTTGACCCGTGCTTATCTTTAAGAACCAATTAATTTATTTCCTATTTTCTATAACCCAATTAGATCACTCTTTCTCTTCCTTTTTGAACCAATCAGATATATCTCTCTTCCCTTTGCCCAATCAGACACCTGTGACTCTCTATCTCTCTTCTTCTCGTATCTTCTTCTTCCTACTCGCACCCGAGCCACTCGCAGCACACACACATACCTTAAATCTTCACAGATCGAACCTGCAAAGACCATCATCGTGTTCATCTTGGCCTTACGAACCCAGCCATACCATTTAATCTTAGAACGGACGAGTTTTAACTCGCCAAAGCGGAAGCTACGACTCGGTGGAGTTGGTATCGTCGTGATCCCGACGAGATTACAAGGTTTTAGGATGTGGGGAAACCTTTGAAGGAAATTTTGTGAAAAATATGTTCATTTGAGCAACATCTATGGCATGCAATTAACAATTGAAGGCGGAATCATGCTTGTATGCACTAAAAAACAAAACATTACCCATGAAATTCAAAGCCTAGTAGTTATGTGAACCAAGACTCAACTCAAGAACAAAGTGAGTTGAGAATTTTTATACCTTTGAAGCACCTCTTTGTTTAGCAAATGTTAATCACCCATGTGAAGGCCTTCTTTCCTTTGTCACCTTATTCCTTGGCTCCATGGATGTGGATGGAGGAACTTTGCTTCTTGGCTCCATGCCTTCTTGGATAGGGATGGAAGAATTTGTTTCTCCAAAAGTCTCCAAAGTTGGAGACCTCTAAGTTTTGACACCAAGGATGGTTGAGGAAGAAGATGAGTGGCCATGGAAGAGTTAGATGCTAGTAAACTCTAAGTCCCATGGTGGCCCGCTATTCTAGAGAGAAAAGAGAGAGAGTTTTTCTCACTTTTCATCCTTAGAAAACCTTAATGAGGATGGAACAAAGATACCCCTTCTATGCTTTCAACTTTTGCATGCATTTTGGACCAAAAGGCCTTTCCTCTCTCTATGGCCGGTTTTCCCAAGCCTTTGGGCCGTTTTGGGCTTCTTGAATTTTGTTTGTTAAGTTATCATACAACTTAAGCTAATGGGCTTGATGATTTGAAGCCCAATTTGGGCTTTAAGGCCCAAAACTAACTCAAGGTTTAAAACGAACTTATTTGTTTGATTAATTAACATATTAATTAATTCTTTCCATAAACAATTAAACCATTTAATTGTCCTTACTCATCTCCATCAAATCCTTCAAGCATTACCTTACACGGTGTGCGATCCATTAGGTTCTTTTTAGCGAGGCAGTGGGCGATTAGAACTCTTTCAAATTGATTGTGAATTGAAACTTACTTTCAATTCTCCCTTTAGTGATTATACACGTTTAGGGCTTCCACAAACCATGAGTGACACCTAGCAGTATGTCATGGTTACCCAAGCTAATAAGAAGAAGTGGAGAACCTATTCAGTTTAGGATTACAATGCAATACGGTCTTTCTCTAATACAATACTCTTGACCACATTGTTTGGTTTGATAGTTTATTCATGTCTACTATCCAATTTGATTCATTTACTTATATGATTACCTTGAATGTGATTTGGAACGACTTCCTATATCTCATTCATACTTTGGCCAGAGATTCTTAATCATATCATAGAGTATTCTCCCTCAAACAGTTTGAAGGTTAGAGATCCCTTATTGCGCATTCACTTGCCTCCATGGCTAAGTGGCTTAACCCCAACTATGTCGTGGACACCCTCGGATGGAGTGACTTTGACATAGTCAAAAATCAAGGACCTAACCACATGACAACTATGATGCCTTAGGTCAAAGGACTACTTTGCATTATCCCAACCATGAGTTCTCATGTGACATGATTATGAGAACTCCTTGTTGATCGCGTTCAATGAACTCATTCTCTATTGAGCACCTATGTACTTGTCTTGGTGTCAGTCACACCAATGACTCGAGACCAGTCATTCTCCCTAAGAGAAGACATAGCACATACTGATCTTAACGGACTGTCAATGCCCAATTGGCAATCCTATGACCAGGAACATTTAGGATATGTATACGAAAGAGAATGGTCTCATGAATCTAACTTCTTTAGATCGCATTCTCCCAATTACATATTCCTTGGACTTATCGTTTAAGCGTATAACATTTATATGAGACGGCTTCAAACAATAATCTTTGCCCTTTAAATTAAACTATATTAGTTTAACATGTGAAATGTCCGTAAAGTATCATCATATGATTGGCTTTAGGGCACATTTCCAACAATTCTACTTAACTTCCCGAGGTCTGTAGTGAAGGTTTGAGGAAACTTTGTTGTGAAACAAACCTATTTCGAGAAGTTGGAGTTTTGGATGAATCTTTCAAGGGATTTTCAAGCCATTTTCCATTTGATTTTGGACTCTCAAGAGATATGAACTTGTTCTACTCCTCAAGAGCTTCAAATACATATAAATATTTGGGATTTTGGTTGAGAAATGAGTTAGATATAAAGGTTTGAAAATTTTCCCAGAATCCAGCGAACTAGACGACGACGGACGACGAAGCTAATCGTAGAAGAAGGCGAATATTCCATCACAATTGACGGAATCTTTTGACAGCGTCAGGTAACGCCGTTACTATTTAGCAGAATATTCTGTCTATTCTGACGGAATATTCCTAACATTCGTTAGGGTTTTCATTGCGCATGTCATGTACATGCCTGCGCATGGTCGGGTGTATGGCCGTGGGTTGGACGACACGTGAGGGTGCATCCGACCTCCGGGCTGCGAGTGGTTTTCATGTGCGAGTTCGTGACTTCGAGTAGATCATTTTCATATATTCAAACCTTCTGTTTGAGCAAACTATGAGAAGTTATTCCTAGATTCTTATGTATGTGCTATTTAATTAACTAAAAATAGTTGTTTTGCATATAGGGGAGACATACCTTGAGGATGAACGGGGACAAGCAAGGCTAGGGGGCTACGATCCTTCAACATATCAATGAGTGGGCATTTGTTTTTGTGTGTGTGTATATATTATATATATATATATATATATATATATATATAAACTTTATTGTTTCCAGAAATATTTTAAAGTTGATTTATGCATAGCATGCCTTGGTTTAATTGAGTTATATTTAAATATGCATTGTTATGAGATCGTGAATATGCCATATAATCCTATGAGAGGTACATATAAGTTTAGGTGAGTTGTTATGTGATTGAAATGGTTGCATTATATTGGTGTGCTTATATTTATTTAGAGCTCATCATTGTTGCACCCCGGTGTTAGTGCTCTCACCCTGGGCCAGGGCCAGTCCTTCACGTAATGTTCACCTCCCGCATCGCATGCTCACCTTGGATCCAAGTTTGGTGCTAGCCCTATTGTACAAGTCACACTAGGTGACTCTGACTCGTGTGCAAGCATAGATTGATGAACAATAGGTCAAGTCGTACATGTCACATTAGGTGACTCCAACTGACATGTTAGCTTAGACTGATTTCACACCTAACTTACATTTGTTATTGCTGAGATATTGTGACATGGCATGCTCCTGTTTTCACTGCTCTTGTGCATTGATTTTCATACTCACCCTTCTGTTTTTTGCCCTTCCAGGTCCTAGATAGCGGTTCTTCTTTGTGGCACATGAGGATCACTCGGCGGTTCTGACATTCCATTAAATAATGTAGGGATCTTTTCTTTGGTTATGTATTTAGTACTTAGTCAATTCAACTGCACCTTTATGTTACCTATGCTCTGAATGTGTGTAACTTAGGTTTGACCACTTCCGCATACTTACATATTTTTATTTATATAAGTTTAGTTGTAGTTTTAATTTGCTCTCATTTTTTAATTACTTCTTTTGCACTCATGGCTACGTCACTCTCACGTGACGGCCATCACGTCTCGACTCCGATTGAGGTGTGTCAGTGTGAACCCAAAGAAATTTTGACTGAGAACAGATGTAGAAATTAACTTGATGTCTTCTTCATCTGAGTCCTCTTCATCTTAGCCTTCTTCATATAGACTTGGAAAAAAGACTTGGATGATTGATTGCTTTACTGTTGAAGCACGGGATGGATGATGACTTGCTTTTACTGTTGATGAATAGTGAACTTGTTGGAATAATTGTTGTTTTTACTATGGAATGTGCATATGACTAAATGATTCCATGCTTTGTTGGAATTATTGATATGAATATTGTCTGAACACTTCAGATGGTGACTTGGAAAGATGACTGAATTTTCACATGGTAATTGTTATAGTGTTCACATGATGACTGAATTTTCACATGGCCTTATGCAAAATGGTCTTGCGAATCCTGGTAGTTGATCCACTTAGCTGACTGTGTTTTTTGACTTATTGATTTGGCTGGTTGCTATGAGGACACATCTGAAGATTCGGAGTCTGAAGCTTCTTCTTTTTCAGTATGGAGCATCACTGCTTCTGCAAGTAATTGTTGTGCTAAATCTTGGAGCTGAGTGACTTTATTCTTCTTTGAGCCTGGCGATTTGGAAGACTTGACTGTTCCTTTGAGGGATAAAGATGGACTAATGTCTGCTAATGACTGGCAGTGATGGCTGTGCTAGTTGTGCTGGAATGACTAGAGGTAGAGTAAAGGGAAATTCGGTGAGGACCTGGCTGATGGTTTTTTGATGGTTGAATTTATCCCATCACTTGACTGATCTGACTCTATAGACTTCACCTGTTTCGACTTCATAATTCCACTTCATGATCCATGGGACTTTGTACTTGGCCATGAATATTGGGAGAAGTGTCATGCTGTAGTTAAATTGGCTTCTATCAAATTTCTGCTGGAAACTAACGGAGATGACCTGCATAAGTTCTTCTAGTTGGAGACTGGCTATTGGCCGTGGATTGACCACCATTTTAGGAACCATGTAGGAAAATTTAATATGAAACTCTTGTCAAAATTAATGAACCATGAATGACTAAAATCTTATGTTTGATGAAGAAATATGTTAATCCATGCATCAATGTAATCAAAGTAATTGTAAAGGTTATTGGGAATGTGGATATATTGGGTATGAAGAGGTTTGGTTTTGTAAAAGGGGATTCCCCAATCTGATTCGGTTAAAAACCAGCCAATGTAAAGAGAATGGTAAAAGATTTTGTTTTCATGGGTTTTACTATCAAGTGGTTTGATAGGGATAGACTTTGTTTCGCTGAGAATGACTTGATAATATTTCAATGTTTTGTGTGGTGTTGTAGGGTGATAATGGAAATTAGGTGGAAATATGGTTTTGGCTAATTTATCTGGTGCTTGTTCTTGATTGAGATTGAAAAGGATGCTAAAAAGATATTCACTGAGATTTTTCTTAACATACGATGATGTTTTAGTATAACCGACTGGTTGGGATGATGATGATTGGTATATAGGGGTTGAATAAGGATCATATCGACTAACTAATGCCGTTTGGTAATTGGGACGTGGTGACTGGTAATTTGGCCTAATGTTTTCTATTGTGGAACCTAGGGGAGTGAAATGGTTGGTAATGGCTAAGGTCGATGAAGAATCTGGGCTTGATTCTTGTTTTACTAGTGGTGGTGGTAGAGTGGCTAGAAGCCTCCTTTGATCAGGTTTTCTTGCTGTCATTCTTCCCCTATAGAAATTCTTTGGTTAGGAAATCAGTGATGCAATTTTGACTACCTTTGATGTATTCGATTTCAAAATAAAAAATACTTAATATAGCTTGTCATCGTGCAAAAAACTGCTTTGATGCAATGTTTTGAACATCTTTTTGTAAAACATGTTTTGCATATTTGCAATCGACTCTGACTAAATTTTTTTTATTTAATAAATCATCTTGAAATTTATTGATACATAATATTATAGATAATATTTCTTTCTTAATAGTACTATAATTACCTTGTGTTGTATTCCATACTCCTGAATGGAAACAAACAATTTGTTCAGGAGATCCGGAAGAAATTGACTGTTTGAAAATACCCCCATAACCAATTTCAGAGGCATAAATTTCAATGATCTTGAATGAATTAGAAGTTGGAATGCCAAGACAGGGCAACGTCTTAACATGTGACTTGATCTGTTTAAGTATGGAAGTATAAGTATTAGACCATGATGATGGATTTTCTTTTAGACGATCAAACAAAGGTTTGCATTGTTGCCTAAGATTTGGATAAATTTCTACAACATAATTTAAAGATCCTAGAAATCTCTGTAATTGGGTTTTGTCAGTGATTTCATCTGGGAATTTATCTGCAAACTGAATTACTCTATCTATTGGCTGAATGGTTGACTAGTGGATATTGTATCCTAAAAACCTAATTTTGGTTTGGAATAACTTAATTTTGGCTGCTGAGACAACTAATCCATTTGACTTAATTATCTTAGCAAACAAATTTAAGTGTTTCCAATGCTCATCTATTGATTTGGAATAAATGAGAACATCTTCAATATAAACAATTGAGAAATGACTGTGTTGATGCATAAAATCAGTAAGGACTTCGGTACAACAGAAAGTGTTAAGTTTGTGACCTTCCCTAGACTGCTCCGGTCACTAGTGTGGATAAATATGTAAATGGATAAGGACAGGGGAGGCAAACACAAGATGTACGTGGTTCACCCAGATTGGCTACGTCCACGGAGTAGAGGAGGTCTCATTAATTGTGAAGGGTTTACACAAGTACGTAGGTTCAAGCTCTCCTTTTGTGAGTACTAGTGAATGATTTAGTACAAATGACATTAGGAAATATTGTGAGAGAATGATCTCTATTTATAGAAGAGAGTTTCTAGTTTCATTATAACATTGACACGTGTCGTGTTGTGATTGGCTTCTGATGTTGACACGTGTCGCGCTATGATTGGCTTCTGATGTCGACACGTGTCACGCTGTGATTGGCCTTCGGGTTGGAGGGAAACTCTTCTGGGTCCTTGATGGTATAACGTTGACTGGTGCTCAGTAGTTTTGGGATTGGTCAAGTATGGTACAAACAGTGCTCCCCTAAGTTCCCGAGTGAGGGAAGCTCTTCGGTTGGGGACTTGCAAGATCCAAGCCATTGAGTAATCACGAAACTTCTAAGTACCGAAGTGTGGTATCATTTTCACTTGTCTTATTTGTCTCATATGTAGATGTGTCATCTTCTCTGGAAGTACTTTTCCTCCATACAGGGGTGGTATCTTTAACCGATGAAGATGCACAAGGTAATGTATCAATTTCACTTAAAGCTTACTTGTAGTTTCGAGCTTGGTTAAGTACGATACAAACCCTATAATAGGAGTCCTCCAAGTCGCCGAACTAGGAGATTTTCCGAAGGAGGTAACAGACAAGGTAAGCAATCAGACTTCCAAGCAAGCAACCTGGATCAGAGGTTTGACTTTGGCTTTCGTTTGATTGTTCTCCTTCTCCTTGTGTCGTAAACAACAACAAGGATAAGGAGAAGCAAATAGAGAAGAGATGATATAAGATACTTTTGCTTTTAAAGAAGTAACTTTCCACGGGCTTATTCTTGAACTGGGCTGGAGGGTTTTCTGGTTTCCTCCAGAGTATAAGGCCGACTCAAGAATTTGAGGGTCAAAACAAGTCCATCAAATCTAGAGTACGTTTGACCCTGATGGTATGAGATACTTTTGTTGTTGACAAAGTAGTGGATGTATCGGCACGTGTTCTGTTACGCTTGTCTCCATATGCTTCCTTGTATCCTTCTCACTTGCCCTATCTGTTCCTCAGCAGATGTGGTATCTTTTCTGGAAGCATAGGATGTTGAAGATGAGTACTCGAGGCAATGCCAGGTAAGTAATCAAGCAAGGGGTTCCAGGCAGTCAGTTCCTGACTGGAAGCTTGATTCCAAGTGCTGACTGATTGCTCTCTTTCTCCTTGTCTTGCGAGTAAGAACAATGCCAAAGGAAAAGACAGGGAAAAAGCATGGTATGAGATACTTTTGCTTTTAACCCTGATGATATAAGATACTCTTGCTCTGGTGTGGCTTGTTTGCAGAGGTATTATCGGGAGAAAAAAAAAGCTGAGTATTTCGAGACACTCTGCTGAAAGTGCCCTCTCTGATGTGAAGAAAAGTTGAGCATTTTTTTTATTTGCAAGTCTGCCTGGCTGTGGAGATTGGAGGTTGACATATATAGGAATATCCCTAACAACAAGTAGTAGTGCTATTCCTTTACCCTTTTTGGTCATAGCAATGTAGTGGGAGCTGCAAGCTTCACGTGTTTTAACTTTGTCAAAGCACTTTGAAAAAATGGTCTGTGGTATCTGGAAAGCTGATGTTGCGTGTGAAGATTACAGACAAGCTTTATCCAAGGAAATCTGGCTCTCGAAGTTTAGAAAACGGTGCCTCTTCAGTTTTCGAACAAGCAATCCTGTCTGGGATTTGGCTCTCGAGATTCAGAGAACGGTGCCTCTTCGATTTTTGAGAAAGTAATCCTGTTGGGAGTCTGACTCTTGAGATTCAGAGAGTAGTGTCTCTTCGATTTTTGAGAAAGTAATCCTGTTGGGAGTCTGGCTTTCGAGATTCAGAGGGCGGTGCCTCTTCGATTTTTGAGCACGTAATCCTGTTGGGAGTCTGGCTCTCGAGATTCGGAGAGCAGTGCCTCTTAGATTTTTTAAAAAGCAATCTTGTTGGGAGTCTGACTCTTGAGATTTGGAGAGCAGTGTCTCTTCAATTTTTGAGAAAGTAATCCTGTTGGGAGTCTGGCTCTCGAGATTCGGAGGGCGATGCCTTTTCGATTTTTGAGCACCTAATCCTACTAGGAGTCTGGCTCTCGAGATTCAGAGAGCGGTGCCTCTTCGATTTTTGAGCAAGCAATCTTGTTGGGAGTGTTTTCTCGAATGTGAGTAAAGGTTGGGCATTTTTGCCAGTCTGCCTTGCCACGGAGCACGGAGGTTGACACACATTGTGACTTTCTAGTTATCAAGCAGTGGTGTTGTTCCTTTACCCTTGTGGGTAATAGTAGGGTAGCTGGACCTTCAACATTTATGTGTCTAAACTTTGTCAGAGATCTTTGGTAAAGTTATCTGTGGTACTCGAGGAGCTGATGTTGTGTGTGAAAAGTGGTGCCTCTACCAACGGCCCTGTTGCCCTTTCTTTTATAAGGGCACCAATTGTGTGCAAGAAGTACATTCAGAGAGTTATTGCTTGTAGAAATTTTCCCCTTACTTCAGAGATTTATTACACCTTATTTCTCCTTCATCATTTCTGAGAATGTCTGGCACATCTGACCGTCGTTTTGACTTGAACTTTGGTGAAAAGGCGGCCATGTCTTCTCAAGACATCATATGGCGCCCATCCTTTTTATCCCCTACTGGTCATCTTACCGTTGGGGACTCTGTGATGAAGAATGATATGACCGTTGTGGTGGTGGCCAGGAACCTTCTCACTCCCAAAGATAACAGACTACTTTCCAAACGGTCTGATGAGTTGGCTGTTAAGGATTCTCTAGCTCTTAGTGTTCAGTGTGCAGGTTCAGTGTCTAATATGGCCAAACGCCTATTTGCTCCAACCCGCCAGGTTGAATCATTGGTGGCTGAAGTGATAAGTCTCAAACAGGAGATCAAAGGGCTCAAGCATGAGAATAAACAGTTGCACAGGCTTGGACATGACTACGCTACAAACATGAAGAGGAAGCTCGACCAGTTGCAGGAATTTGATGGTCAGATTTTACTTGATCATCAGAGGTTTATGGATTTGTTCAAAAGGCATTTATTGCCATCGTCTTCTGGGGCTATACCGCGTAATGAAGCTCCAAATGATCAACCTTTGGTGCCTCCTTTTTCTGGGGTTCTGCCTAGTTCTGAGGCTCCGAATAATCACCCTTTGGTGCCTCATCTTTTTGGGGCTCTGTCGATTGCTGAGACTTCTCCTGAGCAACCTTTTTGAAGGCTTCCTCTTGTTTGTTTATTTTGATTCATGTATATGTACATATTTGTAACTTATCGGAGATATCAATAAACAAGCTTTACTTCATTTCAACGTATTGTGTTAAATACACCAAGGCCTTCTTCACTAAGTTCTTTGAATTTTTCCTTTTGTTGAAGCTTTGTGAGTGAAGCATGTAGGTTGAGGTATGCTCCCTTAATTTCCCGAGTGAGGAAAACTTCTCGTTTGGAGACTTGAAAAATCCAAGTCACTGAGTGGTCGTAAGACTTCCGAGTATCAAGGTGCAGTAGCATAAGGTAGGAGTCCCCCAAGTCTCCGGTCGAGGGAGTTGACGAATGACGCATTTCCTCTCTAAGTGGTAGCCCAAAACTCCTTCTTCATATATATTTGTTATGAAAGTTGTTAGGCCTAAAGAAGAGGAGGCCTAGGTAATTTTTTTTTTCGAAATTTTTTTTTCTTGAATTTCCAAATTTTTGAATTTTCGAATTTCCGAAATATATATATTTTAACGTTTTGTAGGTGAAGCTTTGGTGTTGAAGCTTTGTAGGTGAAGCTTTGAGGTTGAAGCTTTGTTGGGTACCATGAATTGATTTTGCTTCACACTATCTTGATCAAGATAATGTGAAGCTTTTGTAGGTGAAGCTTTTGTGTTGAAGCTCTGTAGGTGAAGCTTTTGTGGGTGAAGCTTTTGTGGTGGGTGAAGCTTTTGTTGGTGAAGCTTTTATGGGTGAAGCTTTTGTGGATGAAGCTTTCATGGTGGGGGAAGCTTTTGTGGTGGGTGAAGCTTTTGTTGGTGAAACTTTTATGGGTGAAGCTTTTGTAGGTGAAGCTACTGTGGGTGAAGTTTTTGTAGGTGAAGCTTTGGAGTTAAAGCTTTGTAGGTGAAGCTTTGGAGTTGAAGCTGTTGTTGGGTACCATGAATTGATTTTGCTTCACACTATCTTGTGTGAAGCTTTTGAGAATTTGTAGTTGTCCTCCATTGATGAAGCTTTTGTTGGTGAAGTTTTTGTGGTGAAGCTATGTTGGGTACCACGAATTGATTTTGCTTCACACTATCTTGATCAAGATAATGTGAAGCTTTTGAGAATTTGTAGTTGCCCTCCATTGATGAAGCTTTGTTGAATTTCCCTTTTTTTTTTTGGGAAACTAGAAATTTGAAAATGTGGGAGAGACAGCATATACAAATTTTGCTTCCACACTGTTGAGGAAGAGATTGTGATGCAAGCCACACCTTGTAGTAGTCGAAGGTTTGGATGAACCATATAAATTGAATTTGCTTCGAACAATCTTGAATTTGCTTCGAAGCTTTGAGAATTGTAATTGCCCTCCATTGATGAAGCTTTTGTTGGCACCATAAATTGGTTTTGCTTCACACTGTCTTGATCAAGAGTGTGTGAAGCTTTTGAGAATTGTGGTTGAACTCCTTTGATGAAGCTTTTGTTGGCACCATAAATTGGTTTTGCTTCACACTGTCTTGATCAAGAGTGTGTGAAGCTTTTGAGAATTGTGGTTGAACTCCTTTGATGAAGCTCTTGTTGGCACCATAAATTGGTTTTGCTTCACACTTTCTTGATCAAGAGTGTGTAAAGCTTTTGAGAATTGTGGTTGCCCTCCATTGATGAAGCTCTTGTTGGCACCATAAATTGGTTTTGCTTCACACTGTCTTGATCAAGAGTGTGTGAAGCTTTTGAGAATTGTGGTTGCCCTCCATTAATGAAGTTCTTGTTGGCACCATAAATTGGTTTTGCTTCACACTGTCTTGATCAAGAGTGTGTGAAGTTTTTGAGAATTGTGGTTGAACTCCTTTGATGAAGCTCTTGTTGGCACCATAAATTGGTTTTGCTTCACATTGTCTTGATCAAGAGTGTGTGAAGCTTTTGAGAATTGTGGTTGCCCTCCATTGATGAAGCTTTTGTTAGCACCATAAATTAGTTTTGCTTCACACTGTCTTGATCAAAAGTGTGTGAAGCTTTTGAAAATTGTGGTTGAACTCCTTTGATGAAGCTCTTGTTGGCACGATAAATTGGTTTTGCTTCACACTGTCTTGATCAAGAGTGTGTGAAGCTTTCTATGAGCTGTAGTGTTTGCATTGTTACAGAGGGGAAATGTTTGAAGCAGATGCAAGAGGGCTGAATAGCTTGATCTTCGTATGCCATGCACTGAAGTTGTTGTTGGCTTGCAATAAGACTTTGTTGGTGACTATAACTCTTGTTTGGCATAAGTGCTCCCCTAGTTGAGTTGTCAAGCTTGAGAGTTTTTGATTATTTGTGAATGCTAGGAGTTCACATGTACAAGTTGTACCACTCGTCTTCTGGTAGGTGGAATGAATGGTGAGTTGCTTTCATCACTTGGTTAGTGGTACGAAGGTGAGTTCCTTCATCACCTTTCATCACATTTCATCACCTGGTTGGTGGCACGAGGATGAGTTCCTTCTTCCCCTGGTTGGTGGCATGAATGGCAAGTTGCCAAATGATATTAGAGTACGGGTTGTACATTTCATCACTTGGTTGGTGGCGTGAAGGAGAGTACGGGTTGTACATTTCATCACTTGGTTGGTGGCATGAAGATGAGTTCCTTCTTCATCTAGTTGGTGGCATGAATGGCAAGTTGCCAAATGATATTAGAGTACGAGTTGTACATTTCATCACCTGGTTGGTGGCATGAAGAAAAGTATGGGTTGTACATTTCATCACCTGGTTGGTGGCATGAAGATGAGTTCCTTCTTCATCTAGTTGGTGGTATGAGTGGCAATTTGCCAAATGATATTAGAGTACGGGTTGTACATTTCATCAACTGGTTGGTGGCATGAAGGAGAGTACGAGTTGTACATTTCATCACCTGGTTGGTGAGAATAAGGGCAAGGTGTCGAGGTACATTGTAGCAAATGTTGAATGACACAAAGTATGTTGAACCATTTCAAAGCACAAATGGCTTATGTAGGATGTGTTGGAATGTATGATGTTTATGTATGAATGTGTTGGAATGTATGATGTTTATGTTGATTGATATGAGTGATGCTTATGAATGTTTTGCTATGCATGAAGAGATCCATGCTTTTGATATGTGAACCATGTTGGTTGTAACACTTAGTGTCACATACTTTGTGTCAAAGTACGCATGTTGAAGCTTTGAGTTGAAGTATAAGGGTAGGTCAGCGTAGACCAAGTGTTCCAGAGCTAGGAATGCAAAAGACTCAGAAGAAGTTGTCTGAATTCCCTTTTCTTTAAATATTTGCCGAATGGCTTGTGTGACAAAAGATCTCAAGCGGTTGAGAGTCAAAACATTTGTAATTTGTATGCCTTCTTATAATAGCATTTCCTTCAGTACCTAGTCCTCCACTTTGAAAGAGTGAGGCTTGGCTCCATAGTCATAATAGTCGACGGTACGTTCACCCCTAATTGTCTTAATACGAAATTTTATCCCTCTTGTTGTAATGGGCTTGTTGAGAGTAAAAATCCTTCCTCTTACCAAGAGACAGATACGTTTGGTGACTTAGCGAGTAGCTAAATGAGGCAAGAGATGATGCAATGGGTGTCTGAATGGCCAAGATCTCCTCACTTGGTAGAACTTGACTTCCATTTCCCACTTGTTGATAGGGGTTAACCATATGGGGGTTCCCTTGGTATGTCCTTGCTTCGGCGGAGGCATGGTTGTATGCATGTGTCATCACCTCTAAGTAAGTCTTCCAAGTGTTGGCATTGATCGTGTACTTGAAGAAACAATCACGTAGGTTTGCCGTGAAGGCATTGAGGGTGGTCTTGTCATCTGCCTCAGCGCAGCGAGAATACTCATGGCTGAAGTGACCGACATATTCTCATAGTGACTCGTCCGGCTTCTTGCGAATATTGTACAAGTCATCTACATAATACAAGCGATCGGTTTGGAAGATGTGTTGAGAGATAAACAGTTTCCTCAGTTCCCCAAATGAGTCTATTGTCTCAGGTGGAAGACAACAATACCAGTTTAGAGCTCGGCTAGAGAGGGTGGAGGGGAAGAGAAGACATCGCTCTTCGTCGGTGTGCATTTGATATGCCATGGTGGACTTAAAGAGGTTAAGGTGTTCAATTGGGTCCTCCCTTCCAGTATAGAGTTGTAAACCAAGCTTTTGTTTTGTCTTCGCTTGAAGGGTGGTGTCGAGGATCCTCCTTGTAAGAGGGCCAGGCCTAGGTTGGTTCCAATTAAGTATCTCAGCTTGTCGTTCAGCCTTCAACTTGTTTACTTCCTTAAGAAGCTGTAGGACAAAAGGGTTATGAGTGGAGTCACGTACCACCGGAGCTTTCTTTCGTAAATCTCCATATCCTCTTGGAAGTATGAAGGTTTGATCAAGAGTATGTGATTTTTCCCTGGACTCAGCCGTACTGGCTTCCAAGGTATGTCTGTCGGAACATCTCCGAGTCCCCTATACCTTCGTGTTTCTCTAGTACTTGTTGCCCCTTCCCCAAATTGGTAGCCGGCTTGAGACATGGGAGGGGACCGAGTCTTTCAGAGACCCTTGGGTCATTGATCTTCGATCTTACATGGATGGGATTGTCTCGACGTTGCTTTAGGAAATCTCGACAGTTGCGAAAGACAGCTTTCGATCCTTCCACACTTTCTGTTAGGAGGTGTCTTCCTCGACTTCTCCTACTTCGGGTCGAAGCAGCTGGGTTGAGAGAAGTCTCATGTTGATCAATGTTTTGATGATTAGCTCGCTCCTCATCAGGGATACCCATGTCGAAGGAAGGCGACCCTCCGTGTTGGGGGGCACCCAGATGATGGTTGATGTCCACATGGGTAACGAGCTCGCATGTTTGAGTACGCCTAGTTTCATGGAGCATCTCAAAGAGCTTCTCATACTGCTCATAGAGGACCTCATTCTTCATTGCTATCTTGTTGTTCTGAGCTTCTAGCTCTTCGACTTTAGCTTGAAGAGCAACCCTCTTTCCTTCCTTCTTTCGTTGTTTCGCACTAGGTGCAAGAGGGGTGTCATTATGTGTGCTGTGGCTTCATTCGCTCCCCATGTTGGAGAGGGATACCTGGTCAAAAGAGAGTGTATGAATGGTGGAAACCAGCTTGGCAAGGCTGAAGAGAGTGGAAATAAGTGTCGTTCCCACAAACAGGGCCAAATGTTGATGCACAAAATCAGTGAGGACTTTGGTACAACAGAAAGTGTTAAGTTTGTGACCTTCGCTAGATTGCTCCGGTCACCAGTGTGGATAAATTTGTAAATGGATAGGGACATGGAAGCAAACACAAGATGTACGTGGTTTACCCAGATTGGCTAAGTCCACAGAGTAGAGGAGTTCTCATTAATTGTGAAGGGTTTACACAAGTACGTAGGTTCAAGCTCTCCTTTTGTGAGTACTAGTGAATGATTTAGTACAAATGACATTAGGAAATATTGTGTGGGAATAATCTTTATTTATAGAAGAGAGTTTCTAGTTTCATTCTGACATTGACACGTGTCGTGTTGTGATTGGCTTCTGATGTTGACACGTGTCGCGTTATGATTGGCTTCTGATGTCGACACATGTCGCGCTGTGATTGGCCTTCAGGTTGGAGGGAAACTCTTATGGGTCCTTGATGGTATAACGTTGACCGGTGCTCTATAGTTTTGGGATTGGTCAAGTATGGTACAAACAGACTGTATTGATTAAATATTTCATTCAAGATATTCTGAAACTCACTGGGTGCATTATTGAGACCGAATAACATTACATTCCATTCATAATGACTGAAAGGAGTGACAAATGTTGTTTTGTATTTATCATCCTCATTGATTTGAATCTGCTAAAATCCAGACTTTATGTCAAATTTTGAGAAGATTACAGCTTGACTAAGTTTCTTTATTAAATCTCTTTTGTTAGGAATTGGATATCGTATCCATCCCAAGATTTCATTAAGAGGTTTGTAATTAATGACTAACTTAAGAGTTCTTCTTTCTAATTCAGCGTTGTTCTGGACATAAAAAGCATGACAAGACCATAGTGATTTACTTTTCCTGATTATTCCTTTATTAAGAAGTTCTTGAATTTCTGTTTTGCAGAATTTCATAACTTCTTGACTCATTTGGATTGGTCTGACTTTTGTTGGTGTTTTCTTTTCATTAAACTCCTTATTGTGAGGAAGTTTAACAATGTATTGTTTTTTGTGCCAGAAAGCGTTGGGAATATCAGAACAAATTTCATTAACAAGTTTCATTTGAAAGTTGTTAATGCTTTGTAACAAAGATTTATTTGTTAATTGTTCTTCAATTCTTTTGTAGTTAATTTCTTCTTTTAAGAACTTAACTTATTGTGAGTTTTTGGTAACTAGATTGATGGTTTTTAAGATGCCATCTTTTTGTAAGTGTCTTAATTTTTTGAGATTTGTTTCCTTGCAGAACTCAAATGTGATTTTTGTCCTAACATTTTGGTGGTTATACGGCCATGGTGTACCTTAAAAGGAAATAGGATGAAGGTGAGCCCTAGAATGACTGGGCCTAAAATGTTTTTTATTAAAACGAATAGGGTTTTAAAACAAACATTGTTTTGACAAACGTGAGCTTTTGGAATTTCATATTTTAATTGCATTGGGGAACTAGTTTGCTGCACTAAGAATTTCTGTCGATTTATAAAAATACTTAGTGGGAATTAAACCTTCTTGAATACAATTCAAGTCCGCACCTGAGTCAATTAAGGCAATTGTTTCTAATTGGAAGTCTTCAATTATTATTTTTATTTTAGAATACCATTTTTGGATCCTAATTTTTTTGTAGTAATCCAAAAACTAAGTTTTCTGTCGGATTTTCTATGGACTTGGATTCTGATTCTTGGTCTGAGGAAACTTTTGTGTTCTTCATCATTATTGCTAAGGAGTGCTTGTGCTTGGATACTATTGAGATGTGAGCAAATTTCTATGTTTTCTGATTTTAAGGACTTAATTTCTTCCTTAATTTTGTTGACTTCTCTTTGTAGGTCTTTGACCGTAATTTCTTTCTTAGCCTTATTAAACCTTTCTAGGGTTGTGCTAAGACATATTTTTGGGGCTACCTGGGGTTGACTAATACTGGCTTCTTCAGGAGAGACTAACTTTTTAAGTTTCTTTAAATAAAATGACTTTAATTCAGGATCATCTACTTTGCTCATTAACTCGATAATAAGATCTTCTTGTTTATTAAGGACTGAAATGTTTTTACAACAAGCATCTGTGCATCCTATCTTAATGATGGAGGATGAAAGACTACTTGAGGAATTACTGGAGGAGGATGAATTAAAATCTAAATCATCTTTAGATTGACTGTGGTTTGTGTCTCTTAATTCTAAGACTTGGATTAGCTGAGTCTTTTCTTCCTCAGAGATTTTCAACTGATTGATTGTTTTCTTGACTCTACATTTGTTTGCATAATGACTAAATTTGCCACACTTGTAGCAATTCCCTTTTTGTTCTTGATTTTTGAAGTGGAGTTTTCCTGAGGGTTTCCTCTTCCACTTGCTGGACTTGGGTCTCTCATTCTTATTTTTGAATTTGTTATATTTGGGGTGTCTCTTACTGGAGTACCTATTTGGGTATCTATTGTAGGCTTCTGATTTTGTTATTTTTGTTGGATGGAGCAATAGGAGGCAATCTGTATTGTTCACAAAATGTTCCTAATTCGTATTTGGCTATTGACTTATCTTTGTTGACTTGTTTTGTAATTTTCATATCAATAGACATTTTCAATCATTCTTTCTAGATAATATTAATAATATTTCCATAAGTAAGGGTATGATATGATATGATATGATATGATATCTTCTTCATTAACTAAAACATTTCTGAATTTATGGGCAAATATATTTGGTAATCCATTAATGAATTTTTCTTTTCAAAAATGGTTGATTACTATCTTCTGTAAGCATAACTCTGGACATGAAAACATCTTTGTGCCACCTAAAATCGCTTAGGGTTGGACATCTTAAGTTACTAAGTTGGTCATGAATCCTAGAGGTGACATTACTAGGTGTCCCTATGAAATGTTCTATGATAGTGAAAATTAATGTATTGACTGCATCTGGGACTCCTCTTTCGACACGTTCATCGAAAATAGGTGTTCCTTTTTCATCTCTTTTAACCGCATTTTTTATTTCATTTCTGGATTGTTCAGTAAGATTTTTTTCCCACCAGGAATGGAGCATTCCTGTAAATCCAGTGACCAAAAGGTCGACAACTTGTGTTTGACTGAGGTTATGATTGGATATAACTATTAGCAACAATGGAGATGTGTTTTAGATTATTTAGAAGTTCTTGTTTTGATAATCCATCTATATTTTATTCATAGAGTTTATCAGCTGAGACTAAGAATTGGTTTTGAATGTTTCTTTCCTCAAATTGAATATCCAAAGGTGTTGGCCTTGGATACCAATTTTTGGTAAGAGTTGTCGGGTTGACTCTTTTGTTTGTAATTCGTTTTAGTTCAAGATTTTGAAAAGTTTCTTCTACTTTTCCAATTGAACTCATTTCATTTTCACCTTCTGAATCCCATAATGTAGAAGTTGTTTCTGCTTGATATTCTTCTGGATGACGCAAGACAATGACTATTTTTTCTTGCTTTAATTCTTGTAACATTTGATCTATTTTCTGACTTGTGGAAATTATTTTCAAAGCAGTTGTGCTAGAGAAAGATTTTGGGAAGTTGACTAAGGGTTTTTCCCTAATTGTTGGTTTGGGATGTAAAAGTCTGTCTATTTTGGTTTCTATTTTATCTAACTATTTTCCTATGGTATGCAAACTCTGGTTTGTGAAATTATTTTGCTGTATTACTGGCTTGACTCCTACATCTTCTTTGGGAAGTTTAAAAGAAGTGGTTGGTACTTCTGTGTTTGCAGTTATGATTAAAATTGTTTCTTGTGGGGGATGATTAGAAGATACTATGGTTTTGTCTTCTTTAACCCAATTTTCTTTGGTGATGACTTCTAACTTCTTTTCAGACTTGTAATATTTTTCAACGAAATCAAAGAAAAATACTTTAAATCTGTGTTTTTTCATGAAATTGGTCCATTTATTGTAAATGTCCAATTTTTGTTCTTTTGTATATTTTTCTCTAAAAATGTTCCTCCTGGGAATGTTTTTTGTTGCTTCAATGTTAGTATTGAGTTTCTTCCATCGAGGTTTGAATGGTTTGTTTAAGACTAGTAATTGGTGGTTGACTTGACTTGCTTTGAAATATGATTTTGTTGGGGAAGTTTGTTCTCCTTGATTCTAGGTGTTAGGTTGGTATCATGGATGAGTAACTTGGGAGGTTGTTTCTACTGATTTTAACTTCATGTTAATTAAATCATTAATTAATTCTTGTTGAGTAACCACTAAGCTAATTTCTACTGCTTTTAATTTTCTATTGACTAGGGAATTGATTAAATCTTGATCTTGACCCATCATATCGGCTGATGTGGATCCATAAAAAGAATTTCTATCTGGCTCTAAAGATTTGTGTGACTAGGCTAACTCGTGTAAGTGGACGCTAAATTTTCTGGCTGGAGGGTTGAAGTTGATTTTAACTGTTCCGTCAAAATATTGTTCTATATTGTCTAAGTTGACTAAGCTATTTTGTATGCTTACTGGTTTGCTTACATTAATCAAACACCAATCTGAAGGTAGACTGATATCTGACCACCTAATGGTTCTGGGTATTTTGATATTGGCATTTTCTTGATTGGTTTATTCAGGAGTGTATGGTCTCTAAGACTCTTGACTAAGGCTTGGAAATTCATGTTTATTCTTGTGACTTTGTAGTAAACCCTAAAAATTAAGGCTAATGGTTGGACTCCTTCAAGGACTTGGTACCTGGAAGTTTTGATGTTTAATGTGAGTGCTTTCAGCATGTGGAGATCTGAAAGACTTATCGTGAGATCTAAGAAACAATCAAAATGAATTGGTCCGTTGTAAAGACTTGACTAAATCATTCCAAGAATGCTATCACTGAAGTCAGTGAATCTTGCATCTCGGAGACATAACAAAACAGAGGTATTAAGGCCTCTTCTTGTTAAGGGCTTGACTACTATTTGGAGTAGATCTATGTGAATATAATTGTAACCATCTTTCCTATGAGTTTTAATTTGTTATGGTCTGAATAACTGACAAGTTTTGTGTTCTTTACTAAGAGCATAAGCTTTTTCAACTGTTTTGACGTGATGTTTACTTCTAAAAGAGGCTACTGACCATTTCTTTTTGTAAATGTTTTTACTAGAAACCTTGGGGATATTCCAATCTCCAAAGTCAACATTGCCATCTATTTGAAATTCTAATTTTTGTTCTTCATTTACTATGTTTGGAATTCTACTTAAACTGGATCTGGAGCTAGTGCTAGCCATTGAATTAAATCTAAATAATCTACTCATAATGCTCAAAATGCAGGTATTCAACATACAGAAATTTTACTGGCTTTACCTTCCTCGCATATTTGCTAAATTCTCTCTGCTCATGCGAATCCTATGGACTTATTGTTTGGAACACGCTTTACTGTTTGGGTTGAGAGTAAACAATCCTACTTAGAGGGTTAACAAATAAGATAAATTGTAAATGAAAACTAAGGGATGAACACAATGTAGTGACTAAGAGCACTTCCAGTGTAGGAAGGCCCCTCGGGTAATAGGCAACTCAATCCCATTAATTGAACAATAACTACCTATAATAAACAGTAACTACCCAAGTGCATCTCCACCCCTAAATTGAATAGTCAAGGCAATTCGTATTAAAATATTAATATTTTTTTTATCTTATAAAATAATAAAAGATAACTTTATTTTTAGTTTTGAATAATAATAAAAGATTGGTTAAAAGTATTTGAAAATATTGAAATGGTGTAAGGTGGAAGAACATGGTTAGGTATTTATACAAAAAACAAAAAGTTTTTTTTTTATATTTTTAATTAGTATTTTATAATTTTTAATAATTTAAATTGTGGTGATGTCATGATGACATCACATAGGCAGGGCGCTGGGTTAGGCGATTATTGCCTGACTTCTCTATCGGGCTCGCCTTAGCTCAAATTGCCCAAGTGGGCTGGAGTGTTTTGGGGAGGGAGGAGAGTGGATTAGGTTGTCTATCCCCAAGGCAATAAGCAACGGTGGAGTTGCTCTAAGGGACATGCGCTTTGTTCACCTTGCATTGGGTTGACTTTGACAAAATCTAATTTTATGCTTGACATGTGTTGTTTTTCTATGTATGGATAAATTTATATATTGTCTTTAATTTGATGATTTTTTTTAACAAATGTCTTCTTTAAATGAGTTTAAGGAAATAAATTTTTTTTTTCTATAGGTGGTGATTTTCACTCTAATTTCTCCTTAATATTCTTTCTCTTTTCTATTAATTTTCCTTTGATAAACTCAATCTAAATGCTAGAGAAAAAAATGGAGTGAAAGAAGAAAATGAAAGTAGAAAAGTCATTTCCATTTTAAACACTATTCTAAAAATTCCCGCCTAGCACCTCCTAAACCCCACCTAGGCAGTAGGCGGTTGACCACCACCCCGATTAATGCCTAGGCATTTGAAAATTAAGAAAGGGCGCCTAGACCTGCTGATGCGCCCGCTTAGACTGCCTAGGCACCTGTCTAACATGCTCGGACCCACCTGGGCAACCACCTAGGTTGCGACTCACTTAGACGGAAAATAGAAAACTTTCATTTTGCATTTTATTTTTTTAATAAATTGTAAGAGACTTGTTGAATACTTAAATAAATACACCTTATATGCTTATTCCCTATAGTTTCATTATGTTCCAATACTTCATAACATATATATCATTCTATTTTGTAGTTTATGGTGAAATTATATATATTTTAAATATAAACATACACTTATTTACGCGAAATATAATAGATTTACCTAAATCAGCCTAGTCTGCCTAGGCGCTAGGCCACAACCCGTTGCCCGACTAGAGCCTAGCGTCTTTTAGAACCTTGGTTTTAAATATGTATTCTACTTTGATATGTGAGCGAGGAGCCAAACATTACTCAAAATTTTATTAAGTCAATCCAACATACTGATTGCTAGTTTGGTATTGCTATGTTTATTAAAAAAACATTGCTTCTGCTGTGTTATGAGAATAAATAGTTGATTACTAAAGTTGTTGTGTGCTTAGTAAACTTCTTTTTCTTTTTCTTTTTTGTAAAAGTGCTTTAAACAAAAAAAAAAAAGCAGTGTGAGTGTTTGGTAAATTTTTATATTATATTGTTGTGAATGTGTTAAATGACTAAAAATTATATGTATTTAATGTGATACAATAATTACCAAATAGAATAATGTAGGGACAAAGATAGTAACTTCGTAAAATATACTGGGGTATACTTGCTATTTGAAAATTTCATAAAATGGGCACTGATCACTATGCTTTTGAAAAAAAAAAAAAAAAACTTTTTTTAGAAGCATGGCAAACTTTGATTTTGCTTGTCCATGCTTTTCTATTGTTATTAACAACAATTTTTAAAAAAAAAAAAATTGTTTTTGTTTTGTTTTACCAAATACATTGATGTTCCTGATTTTTTTAATAGGCTGCTTTTTTAAAAGCACCACAATCTCAAACAAGCCCTTAAGAGTAAGGACTAAGGAGCCAAGCAATACGTTTTTGTTTTTTTTCACAAAGGAGCCAAGCAATACTTAAAAGTGTTTATTAAGTTAGTCCAACATTATTGCCATTCATTTTATTTTTATAACACATTTGTTCAACAATTAATGATCAAAATCAATTTAAACTAATTCATTGTACGTAAGTACATTTTTTTTACAAAAATATTAATTATACATAACTTGTGCATTTGTTGTACTGGACTATTTCAGACTGGAATAGTTTTAGTGACTAAGTTGGATTGACTTAAAATAGATTAAGTTGGATTGACTTAGTAAAGCGTTTGTTGTAATGTCGAACTAGAAACATGATAATGAAAAAGAAAAGAACCCCCGATATATACCAAAATATGAATGATTTCCCAACAGAAACATATTTCCTGATAAAAAGCCTAGGGTTGCAAAAACTGAGTTCTCAGTCCAGGAATACCCAACAAAAACTGCACAAATTGCAAATCATTTGAGGGTAATAATACCCATTTTGCCACACACCCGCAACACAATGCAGCAATTACACAGATTCTTACACCAAGTTTACAGATAAATTTGTAAAAAATTATGATACAGAGAGAGATAAAATTCAAAACATACCCGATGTATTTTTTCTAACGAAGCTAGTCCACATTTGCCAGTTCAATCTAGTCTAATTCAGCTCAGTCCGCATCCATTTGTTGGCAAATTCGTGTTGTATACCACCATGAATTTGACGAGGGGTGTTGGAAAATATTAGCATTTTATGGTTATATAATTATTTTCGTTTTAGGCCCAGCCCATTAGAACTAGGTTTTTGTTTAGGGATTAGGATTTAGTTTATTATAAATATGATGCTTGTTATTCGCTTGTGAACAAATTAGTTACGATATACCTTATTATTATTTTATAGCCGTTTTGGTATTCTTGTTTATTTAATAATTTTGTTATTATTTTGCAATATATCATCCCATTTTTTTTTCATATATTTTTATGGCTCTCATTCTGCAATTTATTCAAGGATCCTAATGGTCTCTTTTTTAATTCATCTTTCATAAATTATTTTTTGTAAAAAATTAGACAAATTCAAAACCACTAAGACATCCATTTCTAGTGAATAAAATAGACGAATGCAGTTCTATAATGAAAAAATGAATTTAATATATGACTTCAAATTTGAGTGATTTTATTAGAACTGATATTTGAGGGAAGACATAAAAGATAAACAGTTGGATCGTTGAAATATATTATGAAGTGGACCCTACAAAATACGTGTCAAAAGCGTGTTAGGATCCTGAGACACATTTTTTTTTTGAAACACATTTTGACAAATGTTTTTGTGGAGCACACTCCGTTTAATAATACAAAACGTCTATATTTTAGTACATTATTCATAGATTATCCTTGCAAGAAAATTAGACAAATCCAAAATTATTAAGACATTCATTTGTAGTGAAGGAAATGAACGATTACTGTTCTACAATGAAACAATAAATTTAATACAATAGTCATATGGTTTTCGATTTGGGTAATGTTTGGTAGACACAATCTTTGAGCTAAGACATAAAAGATAAACAATTGGATTGTTGAAATACATTGCAGAATGGACCACAAAAACATGTATCAAAATATGTGTAAAAAACGTGCGTCCTCGGATCCTAACCCATATATACATGCGCATATATATATATATATATATAGTGTACTTTTGCTTTCAAGGTATTGAGAGTGAGATTAAATTCAAAACATACCCGATGTTTTTTTTCTAATGGAACCAGTTTGCATCAGACAGTTTAGTCAAGTCCAGTTTAGTTCAGTCCGCATCCGCTTGTTGGCAAACCCATGTCATATACCGCTATGAGTTTCACGAGGGGTGTTGGAAAATATTAGCATTTTATGGTTATTTAATTATTTGTATTTTAGGCCCAGCCCGTTAGAGCTAGGATTTCATTTAGCGATTAGGATTTAGTTTATTATAAATATGATGCTTGTTATTCGCTTGTGAACAAATTAGTCACGATGTACCTTCTTATTATTTTGCAATCTATCATCCCATTTTTTTTCATATATTTTATGGCTCTCATCCTGCAATTTATTCAAGGATCCAAATGGTATATATATCTTTCATAATTTTTTTTTTTTTTGTAAAAGGTTAGACAAATTCAAAACCATTAAGAAATTCATTTGTAGTTAATAAAATAGACGAATACGGTTCTATAAATGTGACAACCCGTCCCTAATTTTACAATTTTATGAATTTTAAAAGCGTGATTTTACGAAAATGCCCTTAGAGGTGAGGGTCTTGACTTTCGTTGATCAATGTATAGTGAGACATACGACTTATTCTTTTATCATATTTTGCGTAGTACCTGATGATACGAACGTATAGACGCAAGTGGAAGTGAACTTGGAGCTACGGTAAAAGTTCTACGGAGCTACAAATCCGAAAAGTACGTTTCTACGGATTTCCATAATTTATTATTTTATATTTTCATAAGTATTATTAAATTAGTTTAAGGATATCTTGTGAAAACAAAATAAAAAGAGAAAAGAGAAGAAAAAGCTGCCTGATGGCAGCGAGTAAAAGGAGAAAAAGAAAAAGGAGGAACAAAGGGAGGAGCTGCCCAATCAGGAGAAAGGGAAGAGAGAGGGAGAGACCAAGTTTCTAGAGCCATTCATGGCGTTTTCCGGCGGATTGCAGCCACCCACCATCTGGAACCAACTCATCATCATCTCCTCTTCCATATTCAGTTATAAATCAACACAAATTGACCACGTTCTTGTGAGATAGCACTAGAGGGGTTCGCGGTGCATGGTGGCGAAATCCACCATTTTTGAAATGAATACCTTCGATCTCCACCACTACTAGACTCTTCTTGAGCCCTAGAACAAAGCCCAATTGGTTGTAGGGGCGTCGAAACACCATGGAAGGTGAATTGAAGAACACCCATTCTAGGGTTTTTGACGGGTGCGAGCCAGATTGGAGCCTTTTCTGGTCAAATTTAGCTTGTCCATAGGTATAAAGTTTGCTCTACTCATTGAGATCTTTGTTCTTGTAAAATTTGGGAATTTTTAAAAATAGTTGAATTTTCTGGCAAGTCGAGGCGGTCGGCCGCCACATGTGGCAGCGCATGAGGCGGCACACGGGCCGAGGTATGCCTTGACCTTCTTAAGCTAAATTTGATACTCCAATTCCATATGTAAAGTTTGATTGACGAATTGCCATTGTTTGAACCTAGTTCCATTAAGGTCCGCCATTTGATTGTTATAACAATTGATGATCCAACCGTTGGATCGTCACTAAATTTTAATACAATATATTATGTAATATTTGAGGATATTAGAAACTTACAGATTGGAAATCTGACGTATGGATCTTCTCGAATTAGATTTGTAAGTTTATAAAATGAAACGTTGGCCGCCATTGGAATTGGCAGTTGGCGGAGATCCAACCGTTGGATCGTCATGAAACTTTAGTATGATGTTTTAGAAGCACAATGTGGATCTTTGGAATTTACAGAATGGAAATATGAGATGTGGATCTTCCAGATTGAGTTATATAATCTAAAATACTATGATATGGTTGAGTTTTAGATTGCATTATGGCATATCCATATGCATATTACCTACATATAATTGTTGTAAATGCTTTGAAGTACTAAGGTGAACGCGGGACGCACAGGTAAGTTCAGGTGAGTTTATGGTGTTATTTGAAATGATTGATTGATGGCATGACTATATTTATGTTTTATACAGAGTTTTCGTATCGACGAGGATTCGTGGCAAGTTTTAGTATTGGAGATTACCTTCGACAATATTATTTTCAATCCACTCTACTATACTTTACTTATGCTCTGACATCACGTGTGAAATGGGTTCATTCCTGCTCACAGCACACTCTTGTGTTTAGGCACTTTTAGATTTAAATTTATTCACATATTCCACATCACCACACTTTATAGCTTCGTCACCTTCAAGGTGTCGGCCAGCACAACTCGATTCGGAGTCCTAGTGGACAATCTGGTTCGGGATGTGTTAGTTTGGTATCAGAGCATAAGTTGGGTAGTATTGCATTCATCACACGCGTGATGTAAGCATTCTTAGGTTTTGAGCATAAGTGTCTGTTGGAAATATGCCCTGAAAGTCAATCTTTGGAAGAAACCTTTCAGGACAAATGAATCGATGTATGGATGACTCTTATACATCAAATGGCAAAGACACGAATTAGGACTATCTCAATAAACGATATATGTCCTAAATAGTGTATCCATGGATAATGGATTGATTGAAGAAGTAATCTAATGATGTTAGACTACAGAGACCTTCTTCACATAACCATTATGTCCAAAGGTTCCTAGTCATTGGATTGTCAGAGGGAAACTGACAATGCTTAAACCGGTACATACTGTGTCCGCTTCAAATGGAAGGATGGAAAGTCTCATCCCATTCGTGTTGTGACACTAAGACAAGTATGTAGGTGCTCATTAAGGGAATGAGTTCACTGAACACAATCGAACGAGAGTACTTGCATGGAGGTCTACTCACATGTCAAGCAAGTAACTCAAATGGTTGGAATAATGTAAGTAGTCCTTTGACCTGAGGCATCGTCGTTGTCTTGTGGCTAAGTACTTAATCTTTGATTATGTCAAAGTCACCCTATTCGCGGATGTCCACGACATAATTGGGGTTAAGCCACTTAGTCATGATGGCAAGTGAATGCGCAACAAGGAATCTCTAATCCTCGATTAGAGAGGAAGAATACTCTAAGATATGATTCGGGAATCTTCGGCTGAAGTATCGAGCTTAATAAAGGAAAGCGTTCTTATACGACTCAATAGAATCATATAAGAAGGAATAATCACATTAGGGGTTTGACATAATATATCCATACCCTAATAATGTGATTGAGAGTATTGTTTTAGAGAAGGATCGAATTGCATTGTAATTCCAACTGAATAGGTTCTCCGAACAACTTCTACATTAGCTTGGGTAGCTATGACATATGGTTAGATGTCACTCATAGCTTGTGAGTTCTTCTAGATGATTAAATGTAGTCATCAAAGAAGAAAGGTGAATTAAAATGAAGTTTTAATTCACTAAGTGATTGGATTAAATATAATCAAATGAATTGATGTCAATCACCTCACTGCCTTACTAATTAGAACCTAAAATGATTGTACACCGATATACTCTTGTAGTGAGTAACTAATGGATGATGGAAATAATTAATTGGATTAATTAAGTGTTGTGATTAATTTAGAAAGTCTAAAGAAATCATAAAAGCGATAAAGATCGTTTTGGGCTTAAAGAAACGTTCGGGTTTAATTGGGCCCATTGGGCGTAAACCCATTGGGCTTTTATTCAAGCATTGGATGACTTGAAATATATAAAAGCCCAAAGCCCAAATCCAACACAAGAGGCCGGCCACTTTAAGTGGAAAGGGAGAGATATTTAGTCAAGTGGTTGACTAGGTTTCTTTTTGTCTATATAAGGAACTTTATAGAGATATTGTTCATTAGGGTTTTTGAAGTGTTAAAACAACAAAGAGGCAAAAGAAAAATAGCTCTCTAACACTACAAAGGCCGGCCACCTTAGGGGTGTTTTTACTAACACATCTTTCACCCTTTTGGTTATTCCTCCATCCATCTCACTACACTAGTGGGTGTGGATCTTTAGAGGTCTTCTCCTTTGGAGACTTAAGGAGAACCTTGGAGCACTCTTACTAACAAAGTGGAGGAGGCAAGGAGGGAGGCTAGGCTCAAGGACTTCAAGGAACAAAGGGCTTGGAGGTGGTCCATCCTTGGTCTCAAGTCTAGATCAAGAGGTATAAGACTAAACTTTCACTTTGTTCTTTACTAAAATGTTTTGATGCATTATATATAAACCTATGAACCTTGAAGGGGATTTGCATGACTATAGCTTTGATTTTATTTGATAAATTGCTTCCATTGCTCATGTATATAAATTTTGAATTGTATGTGCATGCTAGTCATTTAGAAATCCCACATGTTAAGCTCATAATTTTCCCTTCAGTGTCGAATCTTGCCACCTCGTCGAATATGGAAAACGTGTTAGGTTTTCTTAAGTTTTGGGCATTTTTGTCGACATTTTAGAAGATCACCTAGGCGAACGCCTTAGACTGAAGGCGAAGAAATTTTCTGCCAAGGAGAGATGTAGAATTGATACAAGTTGATGGCCTTAAAACAGGGCTAATGTATCGATAATTATGTATCACCAGAGACTTTACTAACCAAATCCATCCCTATTTTACAGCTATCAGTACTAAACCTTTCGAGATTGGAAATTGGTTGTATTCGTTAGAATACCACCTATTAGAATTCTTATGAAGTCTACTCTTATCAAGACTCTAGAAATGTCTCGGGTGAAAATGTGGTATCAATGTGGTAGTACTCGACGGAAGAACATTTTGGGACGATCACTTTTGGTCCCCGACGATGCTAATCTTGTCAAATGCAATAAGCATCATTATGGAGCTTCGGGAAAGAAAATTTTATTTCGTTAAATTTCATCTCGAAGTAGATTATTAATAAATTACATTCATGACTTTGGAACCTTTCAATTGTACACTGGTTTCCAGAATCTTTCTGGTGATATACTCGTCATTTTGATGAGTATAGGCATAGGAGTACCAATTGTATACCCTTGGTAAGTAGAATTGTTAAACAGTACTTAGGTGGTATGATTTCTGATACATAATACATGCTAGTATCTGGGAGTGATGCCCTTATACCAGGACGCTGGCTCACATTTTTAGGGTAACGAATAATACCAACATAGTCAAAATGCGTGATTAGGGCGCGACTGATAGATTGATTATCAGTGACTACTTGAGCCGAAGAAACTAAATCTCAAAAACTTAAGAGCAAGTCTTTTAGAAAGATAGTAAACTCGTAGTTGTGTTAATTATTTTACCTATCTAGGTAACCAGAACATTCTCGACCATTCATCATTGTGTTCACTTCCATCCATAAGTATTAGATTTGAAGCACGAGTTAATTTTCCGCTGTAAAAGCAAGTTGAGTAGTGAGAAGATCTATTGGTAGGTATCGTAAGGAAAAGAAGTAGTATGGTACGTTTTAAGGATGAATACCTTTGGTTGCATTTTCTAAAATTTAATTTGAGATATTACCAAGTGGTGAAGTAGAGTACATTATTGATCTACTTCTTAGTATTACGCCAATTTTTCCTTGCTTCATATTGAACATTTCCGATGTCATTGAGAAACTTAGTGAAGGATGATTTTGTGAAAACATGTTCATTTGAATAACATCTATAGCATGCATTTAACAATTAAAAGGTGGAATCATGCTTGCATGCATTCAAAAACAAAACATTACCCATGAAATTCAAAGCCTAGTAGATTGGTGAACCAAGACTCAACTCAAATCAAAGTGAGTTGAGATATTTATACCTTTGTAGATTCCTCTTTGCATAAGCAAAGGCTAATCACCCAAAGAGAGGGCCTTCATTCCTTGCTTCTTAGATCCAAGGATTTGGATGGAAGAATATGGTTCTCCAAGTTCCCAAAATTGAGAACCTCTAAGTGTCTACACCAAGGTAAGATTGATGAAGAAATGAGTGACCTTGGAGTAGTAGGATTGCTAGCTACACCCTCCAAGGGGGCCGGCCTCCTAGAGAGAAAAGGAGAGCTTTGTGTTCTCTCCAATTTCCTAAAAGAAAACCCTTTTTGAATTTAGGCTATAAAGTTCTTTATATAGTCACTTCTTTAAATGACCTAAGAAACCAAAAACCCTAATTCTTCACACATGGCCGGCCACATAAGGGATTTGGGCTTTTGGGCCTTTGTGAATCTTTATTCATTAAATTGTCATACAACTTAAGTCAATGGACTTGACGTTCGAAGCCCATTGGGCCTTAAGGTCCAAAACTATCCCGAGGTCTTTAACGAACTTATTCGTTTGATTAATTAACATATTAATTAATCCTTGCCATAAATAATTAAACCATTTAATTATTCTTACTCATCTCCATTGTTTCTTCAATCTCCACCTTACACGGTGTACGATCCATTAGGTTCCTTTTAGCGAAGCAGTGGGCGATTAAAACTCTTTCAAATCGATTGTGAATTGAAACTTACTTTCAATTCTCCCTTTAGTGTTTATACACGTTTAGGGCTTCCACAAACCAAGAGTGACACCTAGCAGCATATCATGGTTACCCAAGCTAATCAGAAGAGGTAGAGAACCTATTCAGTTTAGGATTACAAATGCAATACGGTCTTTCTCTAATACAATACTCTTGACCACATTGTTTGGTTTGATAGTTTATTCATGTCTACTATCCAATGTAATTCGTGTGCTCATATGATTATCTTGAAAGTGATTTGGAACGACTTCCTAAATCTCATTCATACTCTGGCCAGAGATTCTTAATCATATCATAGAGTATTCTCCCCCAAACGGTTTGAAGGTTAGAGATCCCTTGTTGCGCATTCACTTGCCTCCATGGCTAAGTGGCTTAACCCCAACTATGCCGTGGACACCCTCCTTTTGGAGTGACTTTTGACATAATCAAAGATCAAGGACTTAACCACAAGACAACTATGATGCCTCAGGTCAAAGGACTACTTTGCATTATCCCAACCATGAGTTCTCATGTGACATGAATATGAGAACTCTTCGTTGATCGTGTTCAGTGAACTCATTCTCTATTGAGCACCTACGTACTTGTCTTGATGTCACACACACCAATGACTCGAGACTAGTCACTCTCCCTGAGAGAAGACACATCACGTACTGATCTTAACGGACTGTCAATGCCCAATTGGCAATCCTATGATCAGGAACGTTTAGGATGTGTCTACAAAAGAATGGTCTCATGAATCTAACTTCTTTAGATTGCATTCTCCCAATCACATATTCCTTGGACTTATCGTTTAAGCATATAACATTTATATGAGACGGCTCAAACAATAATCTTTGCCCTTGATATTAAACTAGATTAGTTTAACATGTGAAATGTCCGTAAAGTATCATCATATGATTGGTTTTAGGGCACATTTCCAACACTTAGTTATGAAGTTTACCAAATAGGAATTTACCTAACCAAGGACTAAACACGTTATCTTGAGAACTTCAAACTTATCCGCGAAGGCTAAAGGCTGAACCCTGAGATGGAACCTAGATTGTGGCAATTTAATCGGGTGACGATTAAAAATCGTTATCTCTTATTTCGAATTGATGGTCTAGCTGATCAACCTTTGTAACTCGAGTTTTCTTCCATAGCCTAATGAATTCATAGTGGTCTTATTGATAACATTCTCATCGACCTCGGCAGTGAGGCCAAATTCTTTAAATTCCGACAATCACCTTTATACCAATTTCTTAGACATCAGTTTTGTTTAGTTTGGTACTTTTTGGGAGACGTGATATCTGGAGATGATGTTCTTCTCTTTTTCCCAGGAAGGTTGTAACGGAAGGAAGTTAAATCTTTCACAAAGTATTGGGAAATTCGAGATATAACTGGTCTTGTCGTGTTTTTTCTCACTTGCGATCGAGGAAAGTTGGTTTGGTTTAGAATGTTGGATATAATTAAAGTTTTTGACAACCGAAGTGTTGTCACACCTCGTCTCTATTTTATATCTTTCGATGACGTTGATCTTCTTGGGAAATCCATGATGACGTGTCTTTTAGATGTTCAGCTGTTTAGAGGCAGCATGATGGAGTAATTGCTTATATCTCCCAATGGTTAGAATCGTATGAAACGAACCACCTTACTCATGACCTAGAGTCGACATCTATCATTTTCATTTCAAAACCGAATGGTACTTCTCTGTGGAGAAATACATTAAAAAAAAAAAAAAAAGTTCTGATAGTGACAATGAAGATATTAAATCAACATCTATGGTGCACCACCGTGTATCATCTTGGTTGTGCAAACATAGTTATTGTTTATTGCAACAAAAGACATATCTACCCTTGAGTATCTTTAGCTTGTCCTAACCTATTTTAGTTGGAGATCACGAGCATCGAGTTGATGTTATTTCTGAATCATCGGGGAATTGTTTGCGTGATTATAATCACTTCTTGTGTCCAAATAGAGATGGAGAAATATCGCTATAAGTTTTGTACGAGCTATTTTGTACATGTAGGGAATATGAAAATTCATAATTATGATGCCAAACCATTGCCATGCTCATGTGGTACTTTAATAGGTGGTAGCTTTATTCAAATGGAAGGTCGTATTCTTCCAGCCCTAAAGTTTAAAGTCAATAATGGCGATGGCATTCTTCCTTGAAATGGGCGTTAAAATTTCAACAATAAGACACTTGTGAAGCCAACTGAGATAAAAAGTGGAATGTGTTAACTTTTTTGCGCATTGTGATCTAAAAGTCCTCGTTCGGGATCTCATCAAATGTGGAGATATAAAAGGAGTTAAAATCGAGGCTCCATTTGATGTGTTTGGAAAGAATCCTCAATCTAGGCGTGCCCCACCTTTGGTTAAAGTTGAGAGGATATTTGAGGAAATAAAGTCCAACTTTTTGGACAACCACAGTTTATTCTCTAATTGCTTTCAGAGGATGATGGTATTATAAGAGAGTTGCTTCTAAACTTCTACACAAGTTCAAGCAAACGTAAACCCGAATAGATTATCATCTTGACGTATGTGGATGAGTACTAGATTTTTTAGCATCACATTTCACCCTCAGACTAACGATTAGTCTTAAATGAGCTACTCAGACCTTAGTGGATGTGTTGCATTTTGTTGGTCCTACAATTAGAATGGTTGCAACATACCATTATCTTTATTTTAGTTGCTTGTAACTACGGTTACAATATTCGTTTAGTTATGGTACCATTGGAGTCGACATATAGAAATTTACGCACAGTACATGATTGATAGACACTTACCTTTGTTAGAGTTAGGTGTAACTGCGGTTACATTCTTGGTTTTGAGCATGGTATCATTTAAGATATGGTGTAAGTATTGTATGTGTAGTATGTGATTTATAGAAGAGTATTGTGAACAGGTAATTAAATGCTCAAGATTGTGATATAGAAAATTTTATGATATTACTATTTTATGATATTAACAATGTTGCTCGAGAGGGTAGTACATGAGTGCGGTTGAGGCGCTAACCAGACGATGTATGTATATTTCTCAATGGGGGGCATGATGGTAATATTGCACCCTCGAGAATTGTTACTTGCTTATCGAGACAACAGTGAGTTGTCAATATTGCGGGTTGCAGACCGTAATATCAATAACTTATTCGTTAGGTTGTTAAGCTAGTAATCAAGTAGGTCATTCTACGTTAGTATTTGTATTTACTTATTTAATTAGTTATTTATGGTTTGGGCTCGACCCAAAGTTAATACACACTTATCTTCGGGAGTACATTATGTTTAGTAAATGATTTCAAATTTCGGGGATGAAATTTTTTTTTAAGGTGGGTAGATTGTGACAACCCGTCCCTAATTTTACAATTTTATGAATTTTAAAAGCGTGATTTTACAAAAATGCCCTTAGAGGCAAGGGTGTTGACTTTCATTGATCAACGTATAGTGAGACATATGACTTATTCTTTCAGTGTATTTTGCATAGTACCTGATGATACGAACACATAAACACAAGCGGAAGTGAACTTGGAGCTACGGTTAAAGTTCTACGAAGCTACAAATCCGAAAAGTACGTTTCTATGGATTTCCATAATTTATTATTTTATATTTTCATAAGTATTATTAAATTAGTTTAAGGTTATCTTGTGAAGACAAAAAAAAAAGAGAAAAGAGAAGAAGAAGCTGCCTGATGGTAGCGAGTAAAAGGAGAAAAAGAAAAAGGAGGAATAAGGGGAGAAGCTGCCCAATCGGGAGAAAGGGAAGAGAGAGGGAGAGAGCAATCAGAAGAGGAAGAAAGGAGGGGAAAGGAGAGAAGTGTGATGCACGGGATCGGATTCCCGACCTTTTTTGGTTCGACTCGACTGGCGGCGGTACCAAGTTTCTAGAGCCATTCATGACATTTTTCGATGGATTGCAGCCACCCACCATCTAGAACCAACTTATCATCATCTCCTCTTCCATATTCAGCCAAAAATCAACACAAATTGACCACCTTCTTGTGAGATAGCACTAGAGGGGTTCGTGGTGCACGGTGATGAAATCCACCATTTCTGAAATGAATACCTTTGATCTCAACCACTATTAGACTCTCCTTGAGCCCTGGAACAAACACCATGGAAGGTGAATTGAAGGACACCCATTCTAGGGTTTTCGGCAGGTGAGAGCCAAATTGGAGCCTTTCCCGATCAAATTGGGCTTGGCCACAGGTATAAAGTTTGCTCTACTCATTGAGATCTTAATTCCTGTAAAATTTGGGAATTTTTAAAAATAGTTGAATTTTTCGGTGAGTCGGGGCGGCCAGCTGCCACATGCAGCAGTGCATGCGGTGGCTCATGGGCCGAGGTATCCCTTGACCTTCTTTAGCTAAATTTGATAATCCAATTCCATATGTAAAGTTCAATTGATGAATTGCCATCGTTTGAACCTAGTTCCATTAAGGTTCGCCACTTGATTGTTATGACAATCGACGATCCGACTGTTGGATCGTCACCAAACTTTAATACAGTATAGTATGTAATATTAGAGGATATTAGAAACTTACAGATTGGAAATTTGACGGACGAATCTTCCTGAATTAGATTTGTAGTGCTAAGGTGAACGCGGGATGCGCAGGTAAGTTCAGGTGAGTTTATGGTGTTATTTGAAATGATTGATTGATGGCATGACTATATTTATGTTTTATGCAACTCTAACATTGTTGTACAGGTTGCAATATAATAGGCAACTCCGACATTGTCGTACATGTTGCAATAATAGGCAACTCCGACTCATGTGTTATCATAGATTGATTTATGAGTCGTACAGGTTGGGTTAGGCAACTCCGACTCGTGGGTTATCATAGAGTGATAAGCACCTGATTTTATTATGTTGTTGCCAATATGTAGTGATTTTGGATTATTTTTTGGATTTAATGTTGATTTACATTTGACTTCATACTTATATGTAGTATGATTTCCTAGAAACTATACAAGTAGTGCAGCGAGGGGTTAGATCGTTTAGAAGGTCTTTGATATGAGCATATTTATGCAACTTAGTTAGCTTGTTTTCTTGCATTTTCATAGTTAGTTTGTGTTTATTATAGTGTTTTAAGTTATTTTCGTGTGTTTGTAGGTCCAAATGACAAAGTTGGCAAGAAAGTGCAATTTGGAGCATTTTGAAGCAGTTTTGGGCATCAAATGGATAGCACATGGATGGAGCAAGATGGATGGACGAATTTGAAGACCAAAGATGTCAAGGAATGTGTTAAAGAGTTGAAGAAATAAATCCAAGACAAAGAAGATAAGGAATCAGCTAAAATGAAGGAACATTATCCAAAACCTTATCCAACCTTATCTCATCCAAACTAACCTTATCTTATCTTATCCTATCCTAATTGAAGGGAAATTTATGAGATTCTAGCATGGGATTTCATAATGACTATCATGCATATACAAATCAAATTTAATATACGAAAGCAGCGGAAGCATTTATAACAATTTATCAAAGCTATAGTCATGCAAATCCCCTTCAAGGTTCATAGGTTTATATATAATGCATCAAAACAAATTTTAGAATCAAGAACAAAGTGAAGGTTAGTCTTATACCTCTTGATCTAGACTTGAGACCAAGGATGGACCACCTCCAAGCCCTTTGCTCCTTGAAATCCTTGAGCCTAGCTTCCCTCCTTGCCTCCTCCACTTTGTTATAATGAGTGCTCCTAGGTTCTCTTCAAGTTCCCAAAGTAGGAAACCTCTAAAGATCCTCACCCACTAGTGTAGTGAGAAGGATGAAGGAATAACCAAAAGGGTGTAAGAGATGTTAGTAAAAACCCCCTTTGGTGGCCGGCCTTTGTGTAGTTTAGAGAGCTATTTTTCTTTTGCCTCTTTGTTGTTTTAACACACAAAAAACCTAATGAACAATATCTTATAAAGTTCCTTATATAGACAAAAGAAACCTAGTCAACAACTTGACTAAATATCTCACTCCTTTCACACCTAAAGTGGCCGGCCTCTTTGTTGTTTGTTTGGGCTTTGGGCTTTTATTATTTCAAGTCATCCAATGCTTGAATAAAAGCCCAATGGGTTTAGGCCCAATGGGCCCAATTAAACCCGAACGTTTCTTAAGCCCAAAACGATCTTTATCGCTTTTATGATTTCTTTAGACTTTCTAAATCAATCACAACAATTAATCAATCCAATTAATTATTTCCATCATCCATTAGTTACTCACTACAATAGTGTTGTGGTGAACAATCTTTTAGGTTCTAATTAGCAAGGCAGTGAGGTGATTGGCATCAATCCAATTGCTTATATTTAATTCAATCACTTAGTGAATTAAAACTTCATTTTAATTCACCTTTCTTCTTTGACGACTACATTTAATCATCTAGAAGAACTCACAAGCTATGAGTGACATCTAACCATATGTCATAGCTACCCAAGCTAATGTAGAAGTTTATTCGAAGAACCTAGTCAGTTGGAATTACAATATAATTCAATCCTTCTCTAATACAATACTCTCAATCACATCATTAGGGTATGGATATATCATGTCAAACCCCTAATGTGATTATTCCTTCTTATATGATCCAATTGAGTCGTATAGGAACGCTTCCCTTTATTACGCTCGATACTTCGGCCGAAGATTCCCGAATCATATCTTAGAGTATTCTTCCTCTCTTATCGAGGATTAGAGATTCCTTGTTGCGCATACACTTGCCTTCATGACTAAGTGGCTTAACCCCAACTATGCCGTTGACACTCTGATAGAGTGACGTTGACATAATCAAAGATTAAGTACTTAACCACAAGACAACGACGATGCCTCAGGTCAAAGGATTACTTACATTATTCCAACCATTTGAGTTATTTGCTTGACATGTGAGTAGACCTCCATGCAAGTACTCTGATTCGATTGTGTTCAGTGAACTCATTCCCTTAATGAGCACCTACATACTTGTCTTAGTGTCACAACACGAATGGGTTGAGACTTTCCATCCTTCCAATTGAAGTGGACACAGTATGTACCGGTCTAAGCATTGTCAGTATCCCTCCGACAATCCAACGACCAGGAACCTTTTGGACATAATGGTTATGTGAAGAAGGTCTCTGTAGTCTAACATCATTAGATTACTTCTTCAATCGATCCATTGTCCATGGATTGACTATTCAGGACTTATATCGTTTATTGAGATAGTCCTAATTAGTATCTTTGCCATTTCATGTATAAGAATCATCCATACATCGATTCATTTGTCCTGAAAGATTTCTTCCAAAGATTGACTTTCAGGGCATATTTCCAACAATCTCCCACTTGCCCTAAGTCAATCACTAGTGTATCTTATACATCTTGTCGAGAGAGTTTATGCTCGTAGGTTAACTTGGTTATGTATTAATCTCTTTTATATTTAAAAGGGATTTACTTATCAAATGTTTCCAAGACATTTGATTATGTCTCTTTAATGTGTTCGAATACTTTGATGAGACCTTGATTCCATGGCTTGAGCTATCGCCCCATTATGTCGTAGTACTCTACTAACGACCTTATGGTTTGGATTCAATCATGGGTTCTAAAAGAACCCCTTTCATTCAAAACACCTTTTGAAGCAGTTTCTAAAACTATATATCTACATATATTTCGTTTGTATACTTTATACAAACTTTGCTCCAAGCTTGAGACCATTGTAGTACAATACTAACAATTCATTCATATGATTAGTACTTCATCCAATATGAAGTTCCATTTGTTAAAATGGCTTATTTTTCACTTTGGTTAACAACCTAAGTGAATGCACGCTTCCAGACTGCCACTTTGATGTTTCTTTCTTAAAGGCAATAATACTCTATCAGTTGCTTTGGTTCTGATCCTGGGATATAGTAATATCTTAAAGTGATAAACTCAGTGGTTTCTTCACCTTTGGATATCTACTTCACAAGTCAATACATGTGTCCCTTTTGTGATTTTATGACACATTCATTATAAGGGTTTTGAAAGTGATTTCCTATCACATAGGAAAATGCTTTCTTAAATCTACAACATTTGAGATTTAATTCCCATATAACATTATTGAGATCGCCTTGCTATATCAGTAAGTCCAATTTCAAGTCTATACTTCAAAATTGACTGTGTCATGTTTTGTCATTTTCGAGTAACATCTATGTTTCAGCAAGTCTATCAAATAGACTTTATTCATATCATGTTGCTCAAATTATAACATCACTCCCACTGGCCTTGTTGTAACTTAGCATTCATTCAAAATTAACAATTATATTTTCTTGATTTGAATGCATATTGCTCCCACTAACTTGTCTTGGATCCATTGAGAATCATTGAGATCCATTAGCTTATTGATGATGTCTCAACAATTTTGAGACCATCAACAACCCTAGCTAACACAAGTTATTTAAACGAATCACATACAAAAGAATTCCTTCTAAAGTAATTCCTTTTGAATATGTGACTTGTTTTATCAAGTCTATTCATTTAATTATACGATGTCATACACCATACAACAAGTTTTAGTCATACTAAGACCTTTAATGTAGTCATATAAGAATTATCCAATTCCTTAGTGGAAGCATGGCTCCTACTAAGGATATAGATACTCAACCATTCCTTCTAGGTGGTTGATATAATTCTCTATCAAAACTACATAGAGCAATATCGTTACATGAGATGTGGATTTTGGATTGTCTTGTTGTTAAACCATATGTTGTGACTCATTTTGAAACTTATTCCCTTTTGTTTCATCAACTTGTCCATATGCTTTGTTATTAGCATGTTCTCATAAAAGAGAATGATGGACAACTCCCAACATATAACCATTTTATGCTAGGTTGACGAAACCAACATTCAAAGACTATTCTTTAAATGTTACACAACATAGAATTTTAACGTTTGAAGAGCTTGAGTCCTTTTAACAATTAAAATTACAAACTCTTAATAATAGTCAAGTACTATTATTCTTTAGACAACTATAAACCAATCACATTCAAGTTTATATCCATTTTCACGCCTCCCACTATTTCTCATGACTTTAATGAGAAATCATTTCATACATTCAAAATGTATAAAAGTGGATTATATTGGTAGAAGACATTGTGTAGTAGCTTTGAAACATTTCAAGCTTATTTGTTTCAATCTTCACTAAGTTTAATGTCTTGTTATTTAAGCGACTAAAATCTTTAAACCTTTTATAGATTTAGACACTTCTTTCTTGGTTTGATTACTAACACAATTGACATTTTAAAACAATTTTAAGAATGCCCAATTAATTGTTCAAAACTACTAATTGAATCAAGAGTGATCTTGATCATTGTGTTTAAAGTGATAACCATATAAGAAACAATTTTCTTATTACTTATATCATTATAATGTGATCTTCCTTTTCATCAAGAAAGGAATCTCTAGACTTTTGTCAATTCATATAGAACTCATAAGTAGACAAATGGAACCAAATCTAAAGATTCATTGTATCCTTTTATGTCCTACATGTGAGATCTATCCATAATTGATAAATCTAAAGTTTGGTTTATCACATTACAATTAAGTGATATAACTCTTGTATCTCATCTAGGATATAACAAGACAATTTTCAATTCATAACACTACTTTAAGGAAATAGTATATTAAAAAGGCATACTTCACATTACATTAATATGATAGTTCAAACATTCATAATGTTTAATACAAAAAGTATTAGCTCTATACATTTAGAGACTAATATAAATACCTTTATACATTTAGGCACTATATAGTGGTCTTCCATCACATGAAGCCACGTAATAAGTTCTTATCAAAATAAGAAAGTTTAAAGACAATCTTTAAATGCCTAACAAACTTCCTAAGTAGTAAGCAAAAAACATGGTGGCCGAACTCTTCTCCACACTTTTCCTTGCTTGTTCCTCTTCTACTTGGCTCCTCCACCTATATACAATTATACAAGTGATTAGCCCTTTATATCAAATATAAATATTTAGAAGATCTAACAATTAGAATTGAAGATAAGAACATAAACCATACCTTGTGGCTTGTCCTTAAGAGTTGCAAGGTATAACCTGCAATTCCTCCTCCAATGCCCCTCCTTTCCACAGTGGTGGCAAGTCCCTTTGGGCTCCATTGCCTTCTTTTTCCTCACTCCTCCTTTCGGCTTAGGAGTGGGGGACTTCTTCTCCTTCCCTTTGCCTTTGCCTTGCGGCTTGGCCTTGGAAGAGGATGGCTTATTGTAGGCTACTGCAGCAGTCCCTACAACGTTCTCTTTCTTCATAGTCTTCTCGGCAGTCACTAACATATTTAGTAACTCAGAGAGAGAACTATCCATCTTATTCATATTGTAGTTCATTACAAACTGCGCAAATGAATCAGAAAGAGAAGTCAATACGAAGTCCTGGGCCAATTCCCCGTCAAGTGGAGTACCAAGGTTCTCCAATTGTTCAATGAATCCTATCATCTTCAGTACATGTTGGTGTACTGGAGCCCCCTTGACCATCTTGGTCTTTACAAGTTCACAGACAGTGCTAAAGCGACGGTTGCGCGTCCCTTCGCCATATAACTCCGTAAGATGGAGTATAATGGAAAATGCACTGTCCATGCACTCGTGCTGTCTCTGTAGCTCCTCATTCATGGAAGCCAACAGATAGCACTTGGCTTGTATATCATCCTCAACGTGCTTGTCATACTTAGCACGTTCATCCTCAGTGGCGTCAGGGCCAAGAGGTATGTGAGGTGGAGCCTTGTCTAGTACGTAAACAATCTTCTCCAAGGTTAGGAGAATCTTGACATTACGATACCATGATGGGAAATTATGCCCCTCTAGGCAATGTTTGTCGAGTATTTTCGCGAGTGTGCTTCCAACCATATCTATATACATAAACAAATAAAATAATTAGATTGATTGTTGTTTAAGTCAAACGATTCGGGTCTTTAAACCGAATGACACCACCCACCATTTTTGGCAAATTCCATATCCCCCATAATGGAATCCGGGAGATTTCAAAGAAAGCTCCTAGCGGGTTATGGGAGGCTCACTATTACCAAGCCCACCTCACGATGATACGATGTTTGGCTAGCAACAATAATAATGAGAGGGTACAATTACCCATTCACAACAACCTCTTGTGATTACCCATCTTTTTGGCCTCTAGAAAATAATACCTCACGATGATACGATGTTGGCATTATGTTTCTTAGTTAAGTTCTTTCCCACCATGCCGGTTTAGCTAGGGGTTCAAGCATGGCCTCACGATGATACGATGTTGGCCATACTCGTTGCCTACCTCAACCTCATCAAATGTAAATAAACTCCTCCTGAATATAAGCATGCACTTTGTCACTTCCCCATGATAGGGTGAAGGCGGTGTACAAGTCATAAACGCTTGGAGCCTACCACGGTGGAAGGTCACGAAAAAGTGTTCTAAGCACTCTTACGCTTTCAACTTAATATTTGTTTGGTTGAGGGATTTTAAGGTCTCATCAATTTTATTTATTTAATCACAATCAAATAAATTGTCCTATTATAACTACTAGTCCAAAGTTAATGAAATTAGTAGCATATAATATCCCCACTATTCGTTTTCATAAAACAAATCAATATCAAAACATTTTTCAAAATATTGGAGATATATATAACTACTAGTTGTATTCATTATAGTCTAGTAGCGTATGATACTCCCACTATTTGTTTTGAGAAAAACAAATCAATATAAAAAAAACGAATTTTTCAAATATTGGAAGTAACTACTACTACTAAGGTTTTTGCATTCCTTTGAAATTGGACTTTATAGTTATCTTAGGCTCTTGGATGACTATGGACT
This sequence comes from Malus sylvestris, assembly GCF_916048215.2. Classification (NCBI taxonomy): domain Eukaryota; kingdom Viridiplantae; phylum Streptophyta; class Magnoliopsida; order Rosales; family Rosaceae; genus Malus; species Malus sylvestris. The sequence continues at coordinate 38,021,684 of NC_062275.1, forward strand.
TATTAGGTTATTGCAACAACGAGCCATCATTGTTGAATATAAACTCGGGGAGGTGGTGTCAATTTAATTACGTGCTTATCAATCCAATTAAAACCATTTTCATTGAGCCATTAGAAATGAAAGACAATCATTCATTGCCCGACAATCATTCATTGCTAATTTGGGCATTGGACCCTTTTAATCTTTAATCTCATGTCAAAACCCTCTTTTAGTTATGTCTCCTTACCAATAGTTAAAGAAACTCTAGTCTAGCACTAGAGGGAATCCACTAACGAATAGAGATTAAGAAGTAATAAGAATTACAAACCGATTTGTACAAATTCCTATAAATTACATATACTAAAAGGGGAGAGAAAGATTAACGTCAAACGTGACAAGGTCCAATTAAACAGTAATTAAAACACATTCCCAAGGTTCAAACAATTTGATTTTAGCGCCTTTTCATATAGCTCAATTATCGTTTAAGGCATAAGTCCAAAGTCATCCATTTCATAACTACTTAAACACATTTAAATAATCATGATGGAATGCAACATAAACATTTAGATTTAGTGCATATGGGCATAATAGTATTATGAGTTTAAACAACTAACAAAATTAAAATCAAATATTTTAACTTTCTAGTTAGTAGGGGCCTAAATGTAAATATGAAAAGTTAGGGGTAAAACCGTAAATATTTCAAAGTAAATATCAACTTTTCAAAGATTACAAAATAGCCCCACAAGTGGATAAATCCACTAGGGAGGCCGGCCACATTAAGGGGATGGGAGGTCTCTTACACAATCTTACACAACATGCATTAAAAGCCACATTATGTAAGAAAAATTAAATTTTGCTTGTCACTTGGTTTTGCCATTAAAACTTAGGTGAGATGGGTGATGGAAATCCTCCTAGTCAAGTCTAGGGTTTTATAAGTTTTAATATGGTTATGGATGGTAAGAACATCATCCAAAACCATAAAACCATGCATGAAAATCAATTAAAACCATTTTCACCCAAAACCAAACCATGAACACCAAGAACAAAACCATGAGCACAATTTCAAGATTTATATATTCTTGGTGATTTTTCAAACCCAAAAACAAAAGTGACAAGAACACTTCTTTTAAGCTTTAATAGGATGTGTGAGTGGTTTACAATAAAACACAAACACAACCCAAAACCACCCCCAAAACCGTGCCTACCCTTTTGAACAAAACCCCAAATTTTGTTCATGACTTATTCTTCATTCATGCATACAAAACAACTTTTACATGCATATCTTTTTCAACTCTTGATTTACATTTTTCAACCATTGAAAAACAAAAGACAAACATACTTTTAAATGAAGAAATAATATGTCATACTAGTTCTAAACTCATTTTTCATTCATGCATACAAAACACTTTTGCAAACATATCTTTCTCAACTTTTGACTAACATTTTTCAACTATTGAAAAACAAAAGATAAACATACTTTGAATGAAACAATAATATGTCATACATAACATTAATACCCATATGCATAAAATCCAAAAGGACACATTATACATAAACCATTGGCTCTGATACCACTTGAAGGGAAATTTATGAGATTCTAGCATGGGATTTCATAATGACTATCATGCATATACAAATCAAATTTAATATACGAAAGCAGCGGAAGCATTTATAACAATTTATCAAAGCTATAGTCATGCAAATCCCCTTCAAGGTTCATAGGTTTATATATAATGCATCAAAACAAATTTTAGAATCAAGAACAAAGTGAAGGTTAGTCTTATACCTCTTGATCTAGACTTGAGACCAAGGATGGACCACCTCCAAGCCCTTTGCTCCTTGAAATCCTTGAGCCTAGCTTCCCTCCTTGCCTCCTCCACTTTGTTATAATGAGTGCTCCTAGGTTCTCTTCAAGTTCCCAAAGTAGGAAACCTCTAAAGATCCTCACCCACTAGTGTAGTGAGAAGGATGAAGGAATAACCAAAAGGGTGTAAGAGATGTTAGTAAAAACCCCCTTTGGTGGCCGGCCTTTGTGTAGTTTAGAGAGCTATTTTTCTTTTGCCTCTTTGTTGTTTTAACACACAAAAACCCTAATGAACAATATCTTATAAAGTTCCTTATATAGACAAAAGAAACCTAGTCAACAACTTGACTAAATATCTCACTCCTTTCACACCTAAAGTGGCCGGCCTCTTTGTTGTTTGTTTGGGCTTTGGGCTTTTATTATTTCAAGTCATCCAATGCTTGAATAAAAGCCCAATGGGTTTAGGCCCAATGGGCCCAATTAAACCCGAACGTTTCTTAAGCCCAAAACTATCTTTATCGCTTTTATGATTTCTTTAGACTTTCTAAATCAATCACAACAATTAATCAATCCAATTAATTATTTCCATCATCCATTAGTTACTCACTACAATAGTGTTGTGGTGAACAATCTTTTAGGTTCTAATTAGCAAGGCAGTGAGGTGATTGGCATCAATCCAATTGCTTATATTTAATTCAATCACTTAGTGAATTAAAACTTCATTTTAATTCACCTTTCTTCTTTGACGACTACATTTAATCATCTAGAAGAACTCACAAGCTATGAGTGACATCTAACCATATGTCATAGCTACCCAAGCTAATGTAGAAGTTTATTCGAAGAACCTAGTCATTTGGAATTACAATATAATTCAATCCTTCTCTAATACAATACTCTCAATCACATCATTAGGGTATGGATATATCATGTCAAACCCCTAATGTGATTATTCCTTCTTATATGATCCAATTGAGTCGTATAGGAACGCTTCCCTTTATTACGCTCGATACTTCGGCCGAAGATTCCCGAATCATATCTTAGAGTATTCTTCCTCTCTTATCAAGGATTAGAGATTCCTTGTTGCGCATACACTTGCCTTCATGACTAAGTGGCTTAACCCCAACTATGCCGTTGACACTCTGATAGAGTGACGTTGACATAATCAAAGATTAAGTACTTAACCACAAGACAACGACGATGCCTCAGGTCAAAGGATTACTTACATTATTCCAACCATTTGAGTTACTTGCTTGACATGTGAGTAGACCTCCATGCAAGTACTCTGATTCGATTGTGTTCAGTGAACTCATTCCCTTAATGAGCACCTACATACTTGTCTTAGTGTCACAACACGAATGGGTTGAGACTTTCCATCCTTCCAATTGAAGCAGACACAGTATGTACCGGTCTAAGCATTGTCAGTATCCCTCCGACAATCCAACGACCAGGAACCTTTTGGACATAATGGTTATGTGAAGAAGGTCTCTGTAGTCTAACATCGTTAGATTACTTCTTCAATCGATCCATTGTCCATGGATTCACTATTCAGGACTTATATCGTTTATTGAGATAGTCCTAATTAGTATCTTTACCATTTCATGTATAAGAATCATCCATACATCGATTCATTTGTCCTGAAAGATTTCTTCCAAAGATTAACTTTCAGGGCATATTTCCAACACTAATCCTATCCTACCTTAATTCCAGCTGCATGGGGGACTCCTTATCACATTAGAATACCTAATATCTGATTCTAGAAGCCCTGAAACAATGCAAATAACCTGATACATTTTCCCCTAGAAATCTGACGAATTTAATCCATTTCTAGAAGCTTTGTGATGAATTTCCTAGTCCTATTCCTCTAGGATTGTGTAATCCTTCTCCTCCACTACTTTGTGCAAAACCCTAGCCTATAAATACATATTTTCTGCCACAATTCAAACCACCACCCTCTACCATCAGATCACAACACCATCCACCACAAATTCATCCCATTGTGCTGCAGCTATGCAAGGAAGGAGAAGAAGGAGCCACCCAGAGCCATGCTTGCCATTCAAGACGTTGGATTGTTGGAGCGCTCGTAGGTGTTTTCTATCTTCTATTTTCAATGTCTAATTTAAGTTATCTTTGTTTAATTGCGAACATGAGGAACTAATTTCTTTTTAGTTAGAGGTAAATTCGAAGCCATGATTGTTTCTTGAGTCTTGAATGTGATTTGCTTATCTGAGTTATTAAAACTTGTTTATGTATGTTGATTGAGGATGCATACTTAGTTTGCATGCATAAACTTGATGCTAGAGTATAAGGGAGGTTCACCTAATCGTTATGAACTTATATTCACAAGTAGTGGAAGTCACTAGTCATGATTGTATTAAGTAAATCCTTGGCAGGAGTATCATGCTTTTCATAGTTACGAATGCCTCGTCAATGCTTATGGTTTTCAAGGAACTTAATGACCTTTGATATGTCTCTCTCTCATGCTTTTCATAGTTAGGGAACTTGATAAGGATAATTTGGTTGTGATGCGTATCCCATCCAATTCAATGATTTAAGGAAAATCTGATGGTTAATTTGTGCTGTCACGGTTAACTTAGGGTGTTGTCATTCATAGTCTAAGGGAACAATACTAGAAATTGGTTTTTATGCATATATCATGTGTGGAGAAGGACCCTCTAACTAGCATTTCACCCTTTTCAATTCACCAAATTCATTTTCTTAAAGTGTTTTATGCAAAGTTTCTGTTTTAACTTGTTAGTTGAGTCATAATTTGTTTTCTTTTAGTCTTACTAGTCTTAAATTTGTCCAAATAGTCCCTAGAGTCTGTTTTGAGTCTTTTTAACTTAGTTTTGCTGTTTTGAGTAGTTTGAGTCAGTTTTAAGTCTTAAGTGTTAGTTTTGTGTTTTTTAGTCTAGTTGAGTGTTTCTAAGTCTAGTTTGGTATTTTTGAGTCATATTTGTGTAGATTAGCAGCCCTAGTTAATTCCTGATCTAGAACGATTCCTGCTTACATCTTTGCTACAATTGTCAACAATAGGGTTTAATTTGTGTGTCAAGTAATTTTCACATCAAATTTTGGCGCCGTTGCTGGGGCTTAGCAAAATTGCTAATCTCCCTTTGTTTTTGTTTGTGTCTTTTACTTATGATATTTGATTTAGTTTTCTTTCTTTGATTTTAGGTACTAGAGAAGCAAGACATGGCAATTGCTAATCTTCAAGCTCGAATGGTGAATCTTACTTCTCAGTTGTCGCAGTATATCGAAAGGACCACAATGAAAAGTATCCCTACATTTGGTGTGTCCTATAGGCAAGGATATCAAACTCATCAACATCCTCAATTAACTGAGAATGAAGGTGCCTGGGGTTATCAAAGCCATAATCAATCAAGGAATAACCTGTTTTCCAACACTTACAATTTAGATTGGAGAGATTATTCAAATTTTATGTGGAGGGAACCTCAACAATTTCAACAAGACAGATATGGGTAGCAATCTGAGGAGTTCTATTCAAGACCTATGCAGCCACCACAACCTCCCCCACAACAATTCCAATCGAATTCAAGTATGTCCATAGATAATGATAAAATTCTTAATGTACTAACTTCTTTGACGCAGGGCTTACAAAACCAAGCTAAGGAGATAAGCGAATTGAAAAATCAACTTGGAGAGATTGCAAAATTCATGGGGCAAATTCAAGAACAAAGTGAACTCTCCAACTCAACCATTGTCAATCCAACGGGAGACTTTGAAATCGCTGAAGCTATCACCTTAGGAAGTAGTATAGAGGTTGGAGCTGACCCAACAATGTCCAAACACAACCATAATGTGGATGAACAGCTGCTGCAAGAAGAAGAAGAGGTGGACAAGGCCACGGCAAGGGAAGAACATCCCTTGCCGCAACCTTCTAAGGCTCCTACACCATCCAATTTAGGTGAGGTTGTTCCAAATTCAATTCTTTCTAACCCCATTCCACCAAATGTCCATATCCCTATCCCTTGTAGGTTCATTATTTCCAAGGAAGAAGAAAGTGAAAAAGACATCTTGGAAGCCCTTCCAAAGCAAAGTAATATCCCAATTCTTGGTACAACAAATCAAGTTCCAGAATGTGTTGAATTGTTCAAAGAACCTTGTACAACAAGACGAATGATTCAAGAGAAAGAAGTGGCTGGGGAATATCAAGAATTCATCAAAGGGGATGTACTTGAGACGACAATCCCCAAAGAAGTTGGATTTTATGACATGGGACAAGTCATAACTCTCAAAACACCAAATCTGGCTAAATTTTCTAGTCCTACAACTTTCGAAAGGGTGTTTATTCTTGAGTTCCTGTCGGAGCACACAAGTAAGCCACCTCCCCGAATTTCAATTTTGTTTTATACTAATATGTTGTTAATGATTCAGGCACCCACTTTAGAATTTAAACCATTACCAGATCATTTCAAGTATCACCTCCCATTCAAAGATCAATTCCATGCCGTGGGCTCCAATGAAGCTTAAAAGGAGGTATTGTCCGGCTAGAAGACGTTAAAGCAAGCGCTTCTTGGGAGGCAACCCATGCGAATAAAGAAGAAGTAGGAAGCTCCGGCATCATAACCAGATTTGCGTTCTTAAACTCTACTCTTTCTTGATTTTACTTTTGCCATGTTTGTCATGTTTGTTTGTTGTGTCGTTTGCTTGTTTATGTGTGAGTCTATGTTTGAAACATTGAGGACAATGTTTGGTTTCAGTGTGGGGGGGGGGGGTAAACAAGTGTGTTTATTGAAAATTCGTGGGTTTTTATCACCTAGCACCACTAGAGTTGTTTCTCACTGTTTTAAAGTATTTTTAGTGTGTTTTGAAGTGTTTTAGTGTGTTTTGAAAGAAAAATACGAAAATTTGAAAGAAAAAAAAATAGAAAAAGTTTTGAAAAAGCCAAAAAGAGTCGTTTTTGTGTGTTTGTGTCTTAGGGTACCTTCCAACACAATGATGAGGATTTGGTTTTTAATTGCATGACTGTTAAAGAAAGCTACAAACATGGGTGGAAGTTTGATTTGCTCTTTGGTTAATGCTTGGTTCTAGTTGTCATTTATGAATTCACATGTAATCACAAAGGAAAAAAATCAGTTTTTGTAACATGCTTGAAGGAAGAAACTCAAACTAATGCTACAACCCTGAGAGACTTGAGCCTAAACTTTATTTGGAGAGTTATTAATCTGTGATTTCTTGTTTTCTAAAGTCGTTGCATGATCTCATTATTCTTTGCTTGGTTGCTACTTAGAATGCGTGAACTCATGCTCGTTTCATTCAAAGCTTTAAAATTGAGTGCATAACATATAACAAGATGGAGTTGTTTAGTAGTTACCACCAGAGCCAAAAAGCCTTCTTCCCATGCATTTGTTTTGTAGGTTTAACCCCTTTGAGCCTTATTTAGCCTATTTTCTTTGTTAGCCACATTATCCATACCTAGCCTTGAATAGGACTATCCATACCCTTGTTCTTAAAGTATAGTGGAGCATGATTTAGAGAGAATTCATTTTGATCAAACATATTGCTGAAATCAAGTGTGGGGGAAGGTTATGTACATAAGCAGAAAGAAAGAAAAAAAAAAGAAAAAAAATGTGAAAAGGAAAAAAAAACGTGAAAAAGAAAGAAAAAAGTTGTGAAATAAGTGAGAATGAACTCACAAGTATTGGCTGTTGAAGAAAAGGTCCAAAAAAGTTTGAATATGACCCTAAGTATGTACGAAAGCTCTATAGTGTTTCAAGTTATTTGCTGCATTCAAGAGTGAATTCTAAGTTGATTTCATTGCTTTGCTTACTATTGCTTTAAGAATCTTTGTTTATCCTTACCTTTCTTTGTTAGCCAATACCCTTAGCCCCGTTACAACCCTTAGACTTTAATCTTGGTATTGGAGATTACCTTCGACGGTATGATTTTCAATCCACTCTACTGTACTTTACTTATGCTCATTCCCGCTCACAGAGCACTCTTGTGTTTAGGCACTTTGAGGTTTAAATTTATTCACATATTCCACATCACCACACTTTATGGCTTCGTCACCTTCCAGGTGTTGGCCAACACAACTCTATTCAGATTCTTAGTGGACAATCCGGGTCAGGATGTGTCAATAAAGAAAAACTGAATTTAATCCAACAATCATAAGACTTTGAATTTGAGTGATTTTTAGTAGAGCTGAAATTTTAGGGAAGACATAAAATATAAACAGTTGGATCGTTGAAATACATTTTGAAGTGTATCCTACAAAATGCAAGTCAGAAGCGTGTTAGGATCCCGAGACACATCTTTTTTGAAACACATTTTGACAAATGCTTTTGTGTCACACTCCATTTAATAATACGAACCGTCTATATTTTAGTACATTATTCGTAGATTATCCTTGCAAGAAAATTAGACAAATCCAAAATTATTAAGACATTCATTTAGAGTGAAGGAAATGAACAATTGTTGTTTCACAATGAAACAATAAAGTTAATCTAGTAGTCATATGGTTTCCAATTTGGGTGATGTTTGGTAGACATGATCTTTGATCTAAGACATAAAAGATAGATAGTTGGATTGTTAAAGTAAATTGCGGAGTGGACCGCAAAAATATGTGTAAAAAAAGTGTGTCCTCGGATCCTAACCCATATATACATGCGCATATATATATATATATTTATTGTACTTTTGCATTCAAAAGGTATTGAGGAATTGAGAACATCAGTAGTTCATATTAGGGGTGGGCAAACGAGTCCTGGATTCGTGGGTTAGGGTGGGTCCAATATTGTTTTTACAAAAAATGAGGTAGGTGGGCCCTTATAAATTACGGGGTGGGACGGGTCCAAGTATTTGAGAACACGACCCTCGACCCGAATCGTATCCACCATCAGTTTCTCGATTCTTCTCTCCTAGACGAACCCTCCCTTTTTCGTTTCTACTCTCAAACCTCTCGACTTCTCCCTCACGATCTCTTTCTCCTTAACTTACACTTCATCCCCGTCTCCATTGATCGAGGTCCATCCTACCCACCACTTGACCATCATCTTCGTCGATCGAGGTCCCTCCCACCGGCCATCAGGACGAGTTCGTCGACATTAAGAATTTGAGGTCGATGACCCCTTGTTGCAATCTTGCTTCCAACTTTTAAAAAACGCAGATTGGTTTTTATTTAGGTTTTCCAAGGATTTTGGGATTTTGTCTAGGGTTGTTTGGTTTTTTGTGGGGTTTTGGGGGAATTTTCTGATATGAGTTTTGGTTTCGGGGTATTTTTGATGTGGGGTTTGCTTGATTTTGACTTTAAGCTAACAATGTCAGATTAGCCATAGGAGATAGGATTTATGTGATTGTACAGATCCCCCACTCCCAGATTACCCCAGTTTCTTTCTCCGTTCTTGTTCTCTTCTCCCTTCCACCCCTCGACTGTGTCGACATCACAGCAGCCACTAGGCCCACCAAATGAGTCACAACTCACGAAATCACCTCACCATCGGAGAGGACGAAGATTGTGAAGTCCAGATCAGAGAAAACGATAGGCTCAACTTGGCTCTTGCAGATTAGAGAAGACGAAGATTGCGAAGCTTCCAATCGGAGGAGATGAAGATTGGACCTGAGGACCCGGCCTAAATCGGCCCATTTCAAATGAGCCGGGTTAGGTCCAATTCCAAAATTTGAAATCCCATTACTCGCCCCGACCCTTCCAGTTGCATTGTCATACCGGTCCGGTCTAGTCCCTCCAAATTTGGATCCGACCTGGCCCCGTGCTCAGTCCTGGTTCATATTCTGCAAACTGTATGCTATATGATATAACACATACTTTTTAAGAGTGGAACTCATTTTCTTCTAAAATATGTACATGTAAAGGTCAAAACTTTCACTTAAAGAAAAGGCTCCTTTTGGATAGACATGGCAAACTCATGATTCACAAGAAAATTGCTTATGTAAATATATATGATCCATTGCATGCCTCTTTTATCTTCCTTTGCATGTAAGCATTGTAACGTTACATGCATTTTTGAAAGAAAATGCTTGCATACCAATAACGATATTCATCTAGCTAAGTTAGCTATTCTTTATATGATCTTTGCTCTCATGGGCAATGTCGGATCTAGAAAAAATTGTTTGTGGGTTTACGTGTAAAAATTTACAAACATTTTTTCAACAAAAAATAGCCGTAAAAATTAAATCATAACTCCATCATTCATAATTCATTAATAAATAACATTACAAACTACAAGTATTCATTATAAGTGACAATTGTTCATAACATGATTTCATATTTTGAAAATATCGTATTATAGCTTCATAATTATTATTATTTAACTTTACTACTATTAATGGAAGGGAAAGAGATTTGAAATTCTTACAGTAGTTTCATTACAAATACAACGAATATTAGAATTTTATGGATTGTGAATTTGGGTTGTGAATAGATAGAAATTAAGATTTTAAAGATTTAGGTTTATATATGTCTAGATTAATTAGAAGCTTACATTTTTTTAAGTGGCTAGGTCTTATTTTTTTAAAATATATAAAATGACTTGGTTTTGCTTCAAAAGCACACTTCCAAATGAGGGCCAGCATTGCATCAAAGTGAATAGGGTTTGGTAGGAAATGGCAGCTTTGGACTTAAGAGCAGCAATATTCCAACTCGAGGCATCAAACATGCATCTCCCTGTTATCCACTTCTCTTTAGGAAATTCCTTGGCGGGTTGAGGCAAGTTCAAGAAATCCAGAGGTGGAAAAATAGAGGATGCAGCCCTAAACTTTGTTGTTGTAGTAGTATCACTGGAATCTGGAGCAGGGGCACGATGCAGCCTTCACCCACACTAGATGGCATACCTCAAGGACAACTCTAAACATCAAGGGGGCAGCATATAGGTCTTCCATGGAGGTTTGCTAAAGTTATGAGGGTTAGTGGACCTCTCCTGCCCCTTAGTGGATCCGCCCTTGCTCATGGGCATGAAAGGACACAAGAAAATGGCTGATATTTAACAAAACTTCATTTATTTAAAATTTCAACCATTCACTTGTGAAAATTTGCAAGGGAGAATTTCCATTCTTTGTATAGGCCTCTTTTGGATGAAAGTTCAACAAAAATTAACAAGGATGAGAATGTTGTACTTTTGTGCTCACATGGAAGTGTATTTTAACAAAGTACCAAATATCAACGTCATAAGCAAAAGTGAAGAAATAAACAATTTCAAACTAAGAACACAAGAGATTAACATGTTTGGCGTAAAAGCCTACGTACACAAGCGAAGCACGGCGAGATACTTCACTAAACAAACAAAGATAACAAAAGAGTATTTAACTTTCACAACCCAAATCTCACAAATTAAAAACCTAAACTAAACTAGTAGAGAACCCAAAATAAATGGAAGAGCTTCTCCCAAATTGTTCTCTAAACTCTCAAACTCATAAATGGACTATCCCAAATTTGCCAAAGGATAAATCGCCAAAATGGTCCCTGAGATTTGCATAACTCATCACTTTGGTCCCTGCGATTCCAAATCGATAAAAGTGGTCCCTGAGATTGTCCACCATCCATCATTTTGGTCATTTTGTTAAAAACTCCGTTAAGTGTCTCGGAGCTCTTGGCCGGAAGTTTGGGCAATTTTCATAGCTTCGTAACTCAATCGTTTCTTAACCAAATTCAACCCATAATATATAAAAATGAAGATAGGAAAGTGTAGAAAAAGATTATACCTATTTCAAAGCCCAATGGTTGCCAGAGATAGCCGGAAAATAGCCTCAAAGTTGACTGGTCCGAGTGAAAACTTGAAAACACGCCGGAAACTGTGTAAACTTTAAACGTTCATAACTTCTTCAATAATCAACGAAATCAAGTGATTCAAAAACAAAAGTCATACTTCTTGATGAGGCAAAAAGAATGGTACCTTTTTTTATGGCTAAATCACCATGGTTTGGCCGAATAATGACTCGAAAGTGGCTAACTCGAGACCAAGATAGCCACTTTCAAGCCGTTTTCTGGCCAACAAACGGCGAGTTAGAGGTCAAAAAAGGTACCATTCTCTTTTTCTCATCGAGAAGTATAATTTTAGTTTTTGAATCACTTGATTTTGTTGAGTGTTGAAGAAGTTATGAACGTTTAAAATTTACCCAGTTTTCGGTAAGTTTTCAAGTTTTCACTTGGCCTAGAAAACTTTGACGCTATTTTCCAGTAATTTCCAGCAACCATTGGGCTTCAAAATAGATATAATCTTATTCTACACTTTCCTATCTTCATTTTGATATATTATGGGTTGAATTTGGTTAAGAAACGATTGAGTTACGAAGCTTTGAAAATTGCCCAAACTTCCGGCCAAGAGCTCTAGGACACTTAGCGGAGTTTTTAACGGAAGGACCAAACTGATGGATGATGGACAATCTTAGGGACCACTTTTATCGATTTGGAATCTCAGGGACCAAAGTGATGAGTTATACAAATCTCAATGACCATTTTGGCGATTTACCCTTTGCCAAATGAATTAGCCATGAATTTGTCACACACTCATGATTCCAAACGGTGACCTCCACCCAAACCAAAAGCGAAAATACTCTCTAAATCATGGTAAGGCACACAAATAAACTAACCCTAAGGTCTTCTTTATAGTGTAGGACTTAGGTTATAATGAGAATCCTAATCCTAATTAGAAGTAAATTCAAATTCTAATCAAACAGGTAATTAACAAAATCTTTCTACTAAGCAAGGAATTCAACGATGAAGTCAAATCCAAACTTAAATAGGACATCAAAACGAAATAAGTAACACAAACCTAATTGCTGCATCATCTCAATTTTGACCCGTAAATCACAAGAGAAGTCTTCCATTTTTCAGTATCTTTGCAAAAAGATAACGACTTAGCCCACTAGTCATATAGCTAGCTACGCTTATACTTCTCAAACGTTACGAACACACACACAAATGAAAAACAATTCATTTTTAGTGGTACTGCCAACTTTGCATAATCCTTTGAATAGTTAGCCGGTTTGTTAATCATTAACATGCGCATTTGAGACTTTTATCGTTTATAGTGGTACACGTTAACCGCTATAATTCAACCATGGCAGTTTTTATTTTATTTTTTATTTGGGATTTTTGAACATTAATTCTTGTAAAAGATTAAAATTAAAAAAAAACCTGGTGCTAGATTAAATATTCAATTTAATCCCTTGAGTGTACTTTTATCAAAATTTACATTCAATTTTTGTTATTTAATGTGTATTTTTATTTAATCTCTCCATATTAAATTTTAATTTTATTAATATGCACATATTTAGTTTTTTTTTTAATTAGAAATGAATGTAAATGAGAAAATATTTTAAAAAATTTGTGATACAAAAATATATAAATACATAAGTGTTCAGAAATGATTGTGCCAAAATATATAAAATTAAGTTTTTTGTACCGAAATATTTGTACCTACATGATTGTATCGAAATATATTATAATGAACCTAAATGTATGTACCGAAATGTATTATATTGAATTAATGTACCTAAATGTCAATACCGAAATGTATGTACCTAAATGTCAATACCAAAAATATATGTACCTAAATATCAATACCAAAATGTATGTACCTAAATGTATTTACCGAAATATAATAATTGAATTAATGTACCTAAAAGTCAATACTCAAATGTGTGTACCAAAGTGTACGTAACGTAATACATTATATTGACCGAAATGCATTATATTGAATCAATGTAACTACATGTTTGTACCGATGGATATACCAAAATATTCAAATGTATTAATGTACCTAAATAAAGAACATACAAAATTGTTATCGGAATATATATTATAAAAAAATTAGTTGCCTAAATGTAGACATTAAAATATATTATGATGAATGAAATAAAAATTAAATTTAAATGTAATTAATACATTAAAATAAAAATAAAAGGATAAAATAAAACATCAAAATACAACTAATAAATGATATGATTAAATGTGCTAGGGACTAAAATTGGATTTTAATCTTACATATGGTTATAATCTAAAACTCATCTTTGTTAAGGATTAAAATGAAGTTTTCTATTTTTATTTTATGCTGATATTTTAGATAAAGAGGTGAAAGATTTGATCTAATGAACACAACAGGCCAATCATTATTATTGAACTCGTCATTCATAGGAGTCGAACTTAAAATTGTTCATATACAACATCAGAAAAAGAAGAGACCTTACACTTAAAGTTTAAAGCGAGCAGCCCCTATGCAATCTGAGAGTCAGTCAGTCAGATTTTGTGTGTTTCTTTTTCACCCTTTGCCGTGACTGACTGAGAGGGATCCAGATTCAGAGGGAAGCAGATTATGATAAAGAAATGAATAGATTAATTAATTTTCCACTCTGCAACTAATGCCAAGTTTAACATATAAAACTAAGAAAAAGTACGTATTTTAGGTCAAACCAGTAAGTAGCTAGTGATCATTGTATGCTTAAATACCATGTAGTTTGGGGATAGGCAATTAACTAAAATAAATAGAGGCTAGAGCGAGCTGCATGCTGATTAAGATAAAAATCATATATATTAACTACTAAGTAATGCAAGGGACGTTTATATAACGAGAGCAACTTGTGTGCACTAGTAGAAAAAACAGCTTGCATGACGAACAATATTTCGTCGCACAAGACGTACTTGTGCGACGGAAAAAAAGCTTCATCGCACAAAATAGAAAAGATAAGGAAAAAAAAAATTTGCGCAACGAATACTTGTTGGTGTTGCGTAAAGTCAACAAGAAAACGCGGGGTAATTTTGTTTGGGGAGAAAAACTTGCACGACGAAAAGGGGCATTTGTGCAACCAATGATTCATCGTGCAAGTTTCTGTCAGTTTTGCCCATTTACTGCAGGTGAATCAGAGGAATTAATACCGCATTTAATACAGATGCTTGCGTGACAAAGCCTTTGTCGTGCAAAGGTCTTAACCTTCCTATAAATATGCGCTTCTGCTGCCGTTATTCTTCACAATTCTGTTATCTTTATTCTTCACAATTTTGTTCGTGATGGGATGGCGGATAAAAACAAGGATGAGAGTGTGCGCGACGCTAACCCGCATGATTTGAGGGAACATTTTGAGTTTGTGCATGCGATTGTTGTAGCCATGGGGAATAATTGTCTCACTGCTAAGTGGCGTTCTTGGGAAGATGTGCCCGAGAATGTGAAGAAGGCTGTGATGGATGAACTATTAGTAAGTATATTGTTGATGGATCAATAATTAAGTTTGTGAATTTTTTAGTTATATATTGGAATTAATTATTTTCATATATGTGTAACAATGTAAGTATACTCTTGATGATGATACGAACAAACAGTTGATGAAGTTGATGGATGATGCATTGAAGGGAGGTTACAATCGGTGGCATTATGAAGTCTTGCGGAATGGACCAAGACCATCCAAATAGTAGTTTTAAATTTATGTTTTGTACGACAATATTTAAATTTAAGGTTTTTTTTGTAAGTTATGTATTTGGACTTAATCAGGTTTCAATTCCTGTTGGGCTTTTTTATTGAGACCTAATGTAAGCACCCTATCCTCGGTTTATATATGTTTTCAATCTTCAATGTATATCGTACTTATGCTGAAAATAATTGTATGGATTAAGGCATTAATTATTTATAGAATAAATATTTAAGGTATTAATTATTTATAGAATAATATTTCAGGTATTAATTATTTATAGAATAAATATTTAAAGTATTAATTATTTTTAGAATAAATATTTAAGGTATTAAATATTTTCTGAATATTTAAGGTATTAAATATTTTCTGAATATTTGTTTGTAATTATAAAGTTTACGTAAACATAGATATCTATGTTTATATAAACTTTATAATTACAATTATTTCATTATTGCGCGATGCTGCTTTTGTCGTGTAAGACAACTTTGCACGACGAATACCATATGTTTGTCGTGCAAAGCACGGTTAGATTGCGTTCAAACATTCCTATTTATTGCACATTTATGACGCATTTTGCACGACGAATGTGACAACCCGTCCCTAATTTTACGATTTTATAAATCTTAAAATATGAATTCACGAGAATACCCTAGAGGCGAGGGTATTGATTTTCATTGATCGCTAGTTCATCATGTATGAACTATTACCTTACCGTGTTTCAATAGTACTTGGCGGTGCAAATGCGTAGACGCATGCAAAAATTGAATTCGGAACTACGACAGAGGTTTTACAGAACTATGATAAGCTCATATTTATATATATTTTACATAAAATTTACTTGTCTTTTCTTAGTTAGTTCCTTATATTTTTGAGCTATTTACTATGTTTTTGTGTTTTGTGTGATTTATCAAGCAAAGAAAAGAAAAGTAGCACAAGTGAGATATAAGTAACAAATTCGTCAAAACTGCCTGTGCAGATTAGCTGACTTTGGAAGCATGTTACAAACAGCTCAGAATGAATGAGAAAATGAGCCTTATATGCTTGGAAAGCTACGGATGTCTATTTTCTGGAGCAATTCACGGATTGGTAATATCATTTTTCTAGAAGACGTTATGGGCATTGTAACACTGAAAGGTTCAGAAAATGGCTAAGTAGATTTGGCTAATAAAATGAGAAAGTAAAGGCACTTGTTTGGTGTTTTGCTTTGTCATCAACACTCAGCAGCAAATGGGGTTATGATTGCACTCATTTGGCTTTGGAGCAAGTGGAAATGCACAGCTAGAAAGAGAAGGCATGGCACATGCAAAAGAGAAACTTGGACAGCTACACACATGCAAACTGCACAGCATGGAGGGCTTGGCATGGGTAGAAAATGGGTGGATTGTTGGCTGAAATAATGAAGAACATGTGTGTGCAAATGAAAAGGGAAAACACACACACATTGGCAAAGGAAACACACACACATGGGCAAAGGAAACACACACACATGGGCAGAAAATGGGTTGATTTGTGGCTGAAATGATGAAGAACATGTGTGTAAATGTAAAGGAGAAACATGGCAAAAAATGTGTTTGTTTTGTGGCTGAAATGATGGAGGTCATGTGTGTGCAAATGTAAAGGGAAACATGGACATCACACACCCATACAAACTGCACATGCAAGGAATTGAAGTGGTCCTCTCCTTAGCCTATAAATACATCCACCATTCCCCTTCCTAAGAACAATCTTGATCCATCAAAAAAAGAGCTCCATTCCATTTCATCCATACATTAAAACACATCTCCATACATTTCCATTTTCCATGCCATGAGATCCATCCCATCCATACATCTATAAATCCCACATTTCACAAACACAAATACATTTTCCTTCCTTTGGCCGAGACATTCACCAATCCTAAATACATTCCTAACCTTTCCATATATCCATACACATCCTAGACACTTGTGCCGCAACAAAGAGAAGAAGGAGGACCCTTGGATGTGCTTGCCATTCAAGTTGGATTGTTGGAGCGTTTTTAGGTGTTTTCATTCTTTTATTTTCAATGTCTAAATTTGTTTATCTTTGCTTTGTGAGTATGAGGAACTAAACCCCCTTTAGCTAGGGGGGAATTCGAAACCATGTTCATGCTTGCAATATGATTTGATTTCTTTCAGTTGTGATTCATAAGTTGTGAATTCAATTTACTTATCCATTTGAATTAAAACTGATTTGTGTATGTTGGTTGAGAGTGCACGCTTAATTTTCATGCATAAATCTGATGCTAGGATATAAGGGAGTTTCACCTAATCGTTATGAACTTATATTCACAAGTAGTGAAGGTTGCTCGTCACAACCGTGTTAAGTAAATTCTTGGCATAAGTTTCATGCAATATATAGTTACAAGTGTTTCGTCAATGCTTATGATTTTCATAGAACTTAATGATTCTTGCTTGTATCTCTATTATGCAATTCATGTAGGGAACTTGTGGGGAATGCTTTGGGTTGTTGTATGCAATCATCCAATTCAATGAAATTAGGAAAATCTGAGGGTTAATTAGTGCAATTCACAGTTAATCTGGGGCGTTGAGAATTCGTAGTTTATTGAAAAGCAACTGGAAATCGTTTTGTTTGCAAGTGTGTCATGTGTGGAGAAGAACCTCCTAGCTAGCCTTCCATCCATTCAATTTACTCAAATTCGTGCAAATTTCATTAGTTCTTTAATTTACTTGTTTTGTTTTCAAATTCATCAAAACCAAAACCCCCTTTACCTTGTTGAGTCATATTAGTTAGAAACTGATTTAGTTTGTGCTTTTAAGTATTTCGAACCAAGTTGAAACCAAAATTCTTCCAAAAGTGTGTTTAGAGTCCAAATCTGCCCAGTTTGTGTTTTTAGACAGATTTGAGTGTTTTTAGCTTGTTTTGAGTTCTTTGAGTTTGTTTTGAATTCTTGGAGTCTAGTTTAGTGTTTTAAACTTAATTTTACGTTTTTAAGTCAGTTTCAAGTGTTTTAGCAATCCCTCCTAATCCCTGGCCTAGAACGATCCCTACTTACATTCTTTACTACAATTGACAACAAGAGGGTTTAATTTGTGTGTTAAGATAATTTTCGCATTAAACTATAAATTTGAAAATACGTTCGTAAGGGTTGTTATTTATTATTCTATTCATTTCTTATAGTTATTGTTATTTTTATTATTTGAGGTGGTCAAAAAAATTAAGAGGGAGGAGAGGAAACAAAAAAAAAAAGAAGGGAAGAAAGGGAGAGGCTGCCTGATGACAACAAAGGAAAAGGGAAGAAGAGAGCACATAAGGGACCAGGAGAGAAGTGGAGGAATGAGGAGAGGAGAGAGAGAGAAAGAACCAATCAGACATGAGGGAAATGAGGGAAAGGAGGGAGAAAAAGAGGAAGGGGATCGGCTGGACCCCCTCGACCCACACCAAACCTTTCGACCCGGTTTTATTTCCGGCCAAATTATGTCATTTTCAGGTGAATTTCACCCGTCAAATACTTGTAAATTACTCCATAACCTTCCCTTTTCTTTTTCCACCTGAAATTATAATGAAATTGGTTGTATTTTGGGGGGGAAATCTTGATGGGAACCATGGGTGCCGTAAGGACTCTCGGCTGAAATCCACCAAACCTGAAACCATTCCCTACAATTGACACCACCAATAGACTTCCCTTGAGGTCTAGAACAAAGCCCAAACAGCCTAGGAGGTGGCGGAGCACCAGAGATGAAGGATCGAAGTCACCCAAATCTAGGGTTTCCGACGTGTTTTAGCAAATTTGGGGCTTTTCCAAGCCAAATTGGACTTGGTCGCAGGTATTAAAGTTGCTCTACTCAATGAGACCTTCATTTCTGTGAAGTTTGATAATTTTTAGAAATAGTTGAATTTTCCGGCGAGTCGGGGCGGCGCATGCGGCGTCGCGTGGCTAGAGGATTGAAGATGTTGTTCTAAGTCATTTTAGATGCTTCAGTTCATAGTTGATATCCATATGATGTGAATGGATTATTTTGAACCTAGTCTGATTAAGGTATATCACTTGATTATTATATGAATCGACGATCCGACCGTTGGATCGTTACTAAACTTTAATATGTGATAACACATAATATTTGAAGATTATAGGAATTGACAGATCTGAAATCTAACTTGCGGATCTTCCCGAATTGGATTTGGAAGTTCATAAAATAAATGTTAACCGCCACCTTGTTTTGGCAATTGACGGAGATCCAACCATTGAATCATAGTGAAATTTTATGATAATGTTTTAGAAGTATAATGTGGATCTTTGGAAGTTTCTGATCGGAAATCTGAAGAGTGGATCTTCCGGATCGATTTACGTAGAGTTATGGACCCTACTGTCGATCATTGACCGACGGTTAACTTTTGATCAATTGGTATCAAATCATTCTAAAACGTCTTTAGGGATGTGTTTTATGTAAGTTACATGATCTATTGATAAGGATTCTAAGATGTGGTTTGAAAATGGTCCTGGGTGCCGTTCGTCCGGGACGCCTCGATGTACATGCTAGGAAAATGGTAGGGTGAACTCCAGGTAAGTGGATCTTTTCCTTTTTATCGTATATATACACACACATACATGATTGATAATTTCAAAAATACTCTTAAATTGAATTAAGCAATTTGTGCCATGTCATATATATTTATATGTTCTAAAGCACTACGAGATGGTTGAGTTTAGATTATGTCATGGTATATCCATATGTATGTTACCCACAAATAAATGTTGTGCACTATGATTGGCTTGATCCCTGTTTAGGGTACATAGGCAGTCTAATGAGACGTTAGATGCATCCATACAATAAATGAGATTAAATAATCGAGACAAAAGCCTTGTTTGGGGAATTGGGCAATGTGAGGGAATTTGGTGAAAAGATGAGATTTAACCTTATGATTTTGGTGGTTAAATGTTGATCATAAATCAATGTGTGAGGAATTAAGAGATTGAAGTAAAGAATCGTAAGTAATGATAGTTAATTAAACTAATATGTAGTCGGACTTGTTCCCGATAATTATTCCCGAAATAAATATTTCGGGAGTGGGGTGTTACAAATTATGCATATTTCGCCATGTTATATATATGTATATATTGGTAAATGCTATGACATGGTTGAGTATTAGATTGCATCATGGCATATCCATATGTATACTACCTGTAAGTAATTACTGTGAATGCTTTGAAATGCGAAGAGGAACACAGGACGCACAAGTAAGTTTAGGTGAGTTTATGGTGTCACTTGAGATGATCGAGTTATAGCATTGATTGATGAGATATGGATAAGTCGTACAGGTCACTATAGGTGACTCCGACTTATGAGCTAGCATTGATTGATGAGATATGGATAAGTCGTACAGGTCACTATAGGTGACTCCGACTTATGAGCTAGCTTTGATTGATGAGATATGGATAAGTCGTAATGTCATTATAGGTGACTCTGACTTACGAGATAGCATTGATTGATGAGATATGGATAAGTCGTACAGGTCACTATAGGTGACTCCGACTTATGAGCTAGCATTGATTGATGAGATATGGATAAGTTGTACAGGTCACTATAGGCGACTCTGACTTACGAGCTAGCATTGATTGATGAGATATGAATGAGTCGTACAGTTCACTACAGGTGACTACGACTTATGTACTAGCATTTATTGATGAGATATGGTTGCAGTCGTACAGGTCACCATAGGTGATTCCGATTGGCGTGCTAGTATGGGTTATTAAGCACATGATTATTTATATTGCTAATGAGATGTTGGGTTAAGGTATACTTTTGGATTTACTGTTAGTATACTTTTGATTTCATAATTATACGTAGTATGATTTTCTGGAAACTATATAGGTTTTACGACGAGGGGTTACTACCTTTGATAATTGAAATGATTTTGAAAATCTTTGTGTTGCTCACTCACACTTTCTATTTTGTCACCCCTCCAGGTTCTAGTAGCAAAGTTTCGTATCGACGAGGACTTATGACACTCCCCAGTTCAGGTGGCTTCTTATGATGGTATAATTATTATCTTACCTCAATGTACTTTCCATATGCTTTGTATCGTGTTTGGAATGGGTCCAAAATCGCTCACCACGCACTCGTGTATATAGGCACTTTTAGGTTTAAATTTATTCACATTTTACACATTATCACACTATATGGCTTCATCACCTTCCAGGTGTCAGCCACCACAGCTCGATTCGGAGTCTTAGTAGACATTCCGGGTCGGGGTGTGTCAAAGAACATGGAGATTTGCGCGACGAATGGGTTCGTCGTGCAAGGGTGTCGTAGTGCTATATAAACACAGTTTCAGAACCCTAGTTTTCAAAAAAAAAAAATTGTTTAGAAAAGAATGGTCGATTCTGGAGAAGGTTCTGGCAAAAAGAAGCTTGTAGTGTGATCAGAGAGGTATCGACAGAAGCAAGTGTCATACTTTGAAGGCAAAAATATGGCTGAGGCGTACGCCGAATTTAGGTATGACATTGAGAATTTGGTGTGGAGGGATTGTTCTGCCGAGTTTGAGTCTTGGAAAAAGGTCATTGTGAAGGAAATTTGTGAAAAACATGTTCATTTAAGCAACATCTATGGCATGCAATTAACAATTAAAAGGCGGAATCATGCTTGTACGCATTAAAAAACAAAACATTACCCATGAAATTCAAAGCCTAGTAGTTATGTGAACCAAGACTCAACTCAAGAACAAAGTGATGTTGGAAATATGCCCTGAAAGTCAATCTTTGGAAGAAATCTTTCAGGACAAATGAATCGATGTATGGATGATTCTTATACATGAAATGGCAAAGATACTAATTAGGACTATCTCAATAAACGATATAAGTCCTGAATAGTGAATCCATGGACAATGGATCGATTGAAGAAGTAATCTAATGATGTTAGACTACAGAGACCTTCTTCACATAACCATTATGTCCAAAAGGTTCCTGGTCGTTGGATTGTCGGAGGGATACTGACAATGCTTAGACCGGTACATACTGTGTCCGCTTCAATTGGAAGGATGGAAAGTCTCAACCCATTCGTGTTGTGACACTAAGACAAGTATGTAGGTGCTCATTAAGGGAATGAGTTCACTGAACACAATCGAATCAGAGTACTTGCATGGAGGTCTACTCACATGTCAAGCAAGTAACTCAAATGGTTGGAATAATGTAAGTAATCCTTTGACCTGAGGCATCGTTGTTGTCTTGTGGTTAAGTACTTAATCTTTGATTATGTCAACGTCACTCTATCAGAGTGTCAACGGCATAGTTGGGGTTAAGCCACTTAGTCATGAAGGCAAGTGTATGCGCAACAAGGAATCTCTAATCCTCGATAAGAGAGGAAGAATACTCTAAGATATGATTCGGGAATCTTCGGCCGAAGTATCGAGCGTAATAAAGGGAAGCGTTCCTATACGACTCAATTGGATCATATAAGAAGGAATAATCACATTAGGGGTTTGACATGATATATCCATACCCTAATGATGTGATTGAGAGTATTGTATTAGAGAAGGATTGAATTATATTGTAATTCCAACTGACTAGGTTCTTCGAATAAACTTCTACATTAGCTTGGGTAGCTATGACATATGGTTAAATGTCACTCATAGCTTGTGAGTTCTTCTAGATGATTAAATGTAGTCGTCAAAGAAGAAAGGTGAATTAAAATGAAGTTTTAATTCACTAAGTGATTGAATTAAATATAAGCAATTGGATTGATGCCAATCACCTCACTGCCTTGCTAATTAGAACCTAAAAGATTGTTCACCACAACACTATTGTAGTGAGTAACTAATGGATGATGGAAATAATTAATTGGATTGATTAATTGTTGTGATTGATTTAGAAAGTCTAAAGAAATCATAAAAGCGATAAAGATCGTTTTGGGCTTAAGAAACGTTCGGGTTTAATTGGGCCCATTGGGCCTAAACCCATTGGGCTTTTATTCAAGCATTGGATGACTTGAAATAATAAAAGCCCAAAGCCCAAACAAACAACAAAGAGGCCGGCCACTTTAGGTGTGAAAGGAGTGAGATATTTAGTCAAGTTGTTGACTAGGTTTCTTTTGTCTATATAAGGAACTTTATAAGATATTGTTCATTAGGGTTTTTGTGTGTTAAAACAACAAAGAGGCAAAAGAAAAATAGCTCTCTAAACTACACAAAGGCCGGCCACCAAAGGGGGTTTTTACTAACATCTCTTACACCCTTTTGGTTCTTCCTTCATCCTTCTCACTACACTAGTGGGTGAGGATCTTTAGAGGTTTCCTACTTTGGGAACTTGAAGAGAACCTAGGAGCACTCATTATAACAAAGTGGAGGAGGCAAGGAGGGAAGCTAGGCTCAAGGATTTCAAGGAGGAAAGGGCTTGGAGGTGGTCCATCCTTGGTCTCAAGTCTAGATCAAGAGGTATAAGACTAACCTTCACTTTGTTCTTGATTCTAAAATTTGTTTTGATGCATTATATATAAACCTATGAACCTTGAAGGGGATTTGCATGACTATAGCTTTGATAAATTGTTATAAATGCTTCCGCTGCTTTCGTATATTAAATTTGATTTGTATATGCATGATAGTCATTATGAAATCCCATGCTAGAATCTCATAAATTTCCCTTCAAGTGAGTTGAGAAATTTTATTCCTTTGAAGCACCTTTTTGCTTAGCAAAGGTTAATCACCCATGTGAGGGCCTTCTTTCCTTTGTCACCTTATTCCTTGGCTCCATGGATGTGGATGGAGGAACTTTGCATCTTGGCTCCATGCCTTCTTGGAAATGGATGGAAGAATTGGTTTCTCCAAAAGTCCCTAAAGTTGGAGACCTCTAAGTTCCGACACCAAGGATGGTTGAGAAAGAAGATGAGTGGCCATGGAAGAGTTAGATGCTAGTAAACTCTCCCATGGTGGCCAGCTATTCTAGAGAGAAAAGAGAGAGAGTTGTTCTCACTTTTCATCCTTAGAAAACCCTAATGAGGATGGAGCAAAGATACCCCTTCTATGCTTTCAACTTTTGTATGCATTTTGGACCAAAAGGCCCTTCCTCTCCCTATGGCCAGTTTTCCCAAGCCTTTGGGCTGTTTTGGGCTTCTTGAATTTTGTTTGTTAAGTTGTCATACAACTTAAGCTAATGGGCTTGACGATTCGAAGCCCAATTTGGGCTTTAAGGCCCAAAACTAACTCAAGGTTTGAAACGAACTTATTCGTTTGATTAATTAACATATTAATTAATTCTTGCCATAAACAATTAAAACATTTAATTGTCCTTACTCATCTCCGTCAAATCCTTCAAGCATTACCTTACATGGTGTGTGATCCATTAGGTTCCTTTTAGCGAGGCAGTGGGCGATTAGAACTCTTTCAAATCGATTGTGAATTGAAACTTACTTTCAATTCTCCCTTTAGTGATTATACATGTTTAAGGCTTCTACAAACCATGAGTGACACCTAGCAGTATGTCATGGTTACCCATGCTAATCAGAAGAGGTGGAGAACCTATTTAGTGTAGGATTACAATGCAATACGGTCTTTCTCTATTACAATACTTTTGACCACATTGTTTGGTTTGATAATTTATTCATGTCTACTATCCAATGTGATTCATTTACTTATATGATTACCTTGAATGTGATTTGGAATGACTTCCTAAGTCTCATTCATACTCTGGCCAAAGATTCTTAATCATATCATAGAGTATTCTTCCTCAAACAGTTTGAAGGTTAGAGATCCCTTGTTGCGCATTCACTTGCCTCCATGGCTAAGTGGCTTAACTCCAACTATGTCGTGGACACCCTCGGATGGAGTGACTTTGACATAGTTAAAGATCAAGGACCTAACCACAAGACAACTATGATGCCTCAGGTCAAATGACTACTTTGCATTATTCCAACCATGAGTTCTCATGTGACATGAGTATGAGAACTCCTTGTTGATCGCGTTCAGTGAACTCATTCTCTATTGAGCACATACGCACTTATCTTGGTGTCAGTCACACCAATGACTCGAGACCAGTATCTCTCCCTAAGAGAAGACATAGCACGTACTGATCTTAATGGACTGTCAATGCCCAATTGGCAATCCTATGATCAGGAACGTTTAGGATATGTATACGAAAGAGAATGGTCTCATGAATCTAACTTCTTTAGATCACATTCTCCCAATTACATATTCCTTGGACTTATTGTTTAAGCGTATAACATTTATATGAGACGGCTTCAAACAATAATTTTTGCCCTTTAAATTAAACTATATTAGTTTAACATGTGAAATGTCCGTAAAGTATCATCATATGATTGGTTTTAGGGCACATTTCCAACACCTTGAGGAGTTGAAGAAGTCCATGTTGGGAGAGTTATCGGTAAGTTTGTAGTAAATAATGAACAATTATTTTTGTTAAAACGTAATATTTTTTAAATTACTAATTTATTGTTATTGGCATTAATGTAGATTCACTGGGATGTTAATGAAACCGATGAGAAGCAACGGATTTATGTGGATGGGCTTTTCAAGCAGAGTTTTCGACAGTTGAACTTTGATGTGTTGTGGGCGAGGAAGGACTGAAGTTGATGAAGGTTGTTATTTTTTTTTAAATAAGATTTTGTGGACTTTATATTTAATTTAATTAATCAATATATGTTATATGGATGAGTATTAATATTTACATTTATTATAATTTCTATTTGGGATAGTAAATTAGTTTTGTTAATTAATTTAATGTTTAATTAGGTTTGAGTTTTTGATTTATAATAAAATAAAAATTTACAATGCATACAAATAAAATAAAAAAACATAAATAAATAAAAATTAAAAAATATGCATTGCGCGATGAAACATGTTTTCGTCGCGCAATTTCTTGAAAAGAATAAATTGTAAAGTAAAGGAAATAAAATAAAAAAATGGTAAACTTCTGCGACAAATGTTTCTTATTTTTTTTTGTCGCGCAAATGACATTTGCATGACGAAGACCATGTTAGCCGTTCAAAGGAAATTTGCACGACGAAGACCTTGTTTGTCATGCAAAATCGTTCATCCAAAATTGAACTTTTTAATCTAGATTCAACCATGTGCAGAGGTAAACTGCAAAAAAAAATTGCAAATTGTGCCTCTGCACTCATCCCTTCAATTTTGCTCAATCCGGCATCTGTCATTTCCATTTTCTCTCAATTTCATCATCTAATACTCCCTCCATCTTCTTCTCTAGGTTGATCGAGCTATCTTGGTGTGTCTGGTAAGCGTCTTTTTGTCGTTAGGTAAAAGTATTAATGTAAATTCATACTAACGCCATTAATTTCGTTGTCTATAGGGATATTGTGTGTGATTAGTGATTGGTGGAGAACAATTGAGAAGGTATTTTCTTCGTTTTATTTTTAAAAATATATAATTAATTAAATTATGTTGAACTTAGTTTGCTATGTTTATATTGTGTTGTGAAATTATATTATATTATGTTGTTAAATTTCTATGTGATGTTCAAATATGTGTTGTGATGTACAGAGTTTATTGAAATTAACTTTGTACTTGTTTTTTATTTTTTGTAAAACTTAGTTTCCCATTTGAGGATTAGTTGGATTTCAAACATGGATGCGAAAGCATGTCTGCGGTACAATTAATTCTTGAATTGTCCCATTATTTGGACAATTTGGGAATGCACAGTTATGACGTGTAGTTTATGGTTGAAGGATTAGGTTTCGGTTGTGGAGATTTCGGTGTCATCTATGTACGTTCTTCGGGTGGTACGTAGGTATTTTATATCTACGTCGTACACCTAAAGAACTGTATCAAGATGATGCCGAAATTCATCCACACTGAAATCAAATCTGATGTAGCCGTAAATTACGTGACATGACTATGCATTCCCGAATGGGATAGGGCCTTTACCGGAGGCATCAGGTGACATTATCATTTTGTATGAAGTTGTGATTGTTGTATTGTTATTGTGGTTCCAGGAATTAAGGACAGGACATGGATACAGAACCCGAATAGATGCGTAGACGAATGCTTGGATGGAATCGATGATTTTATTGACTTTGCACGTACACACAACGCGGGTGCAACTAGAATCCAGTGTCCTTGTAGGAGGTGTAACAACACGTTAAGAGAGACAATTGAAAATGTTTGATTTCATTTAGTAAGGAATGGAATGATTGAGACATATAATACTTGGAACCATCATAGGGAACAATTAGACAATGCTTCGTCTTCAAACGCCACAAGAGTGGACAATGTTGAACCTATTGTGGATCCTAATGAACAAGTCATGGATATTATAAATGATGCTTTTCCATTTGCATCGACAAACACCAATTAGGAAGGGGAAGATGACTTGCCTACACCAATGGACAGTGCAGAGTTCGAACAATATGAAAAACTATTAAAAAATGCCTACCAAGAGTTATACCCAGGGTGTGAGAGCCTTTCCGTTCTCACGGCCATTGTGGAACTAATGCACGGAAAAATAAATTATCATATGTCGAACCAGTGTTTCAATTACTTTTTGGGGGTTTTCAAGAGGATGCTTCCGAAGGACAATTGTTTTCCGAAAGACCATAGACATGCGCAAAAGGTGTTGAATGGTCTTGGATTGGGTTATAAAAAAATTCACGCTTGCAAAAACAATTGTATTTTATTCTACAAAGAGAATGAAGCATTGGATAAATGCCCTGTATAGAATGAGTCGAGGTTCAAAATGACATCTTAGAATAAAACAACTAAGATCCCACAAAAAGTCATACGTTATCTGCCCCTGAAACCTAGGTTGCAGCGATTGTATATGTCGACGCATACTGCCACAAACATGAGATGTCATAAGAAAAAACGGGTAGATGGTGATGTGATGAGGCATCCTACAGATAGGGAGGCATGGAAAGAGTTTGATTGAACATTCCCCAAGTTTGCTACTGATCCCCGGAATGTTAAATTGGGTCTGCAACCGACAGATTCAATCCATTCGGGGTTCTAAACCAACACCACAGCACTTGGTCAATTTTCGTATTCCCATATAATTTACCGCCTTGGAAATGCATGAAAAAAAAAATACATAATGATGACTCTTTTGATAACTGCGAATCCTGGCAGTTTAATCGATGTTTACTTAAGGCCGTTGGTTGATGAACTAAAGGATTTATAGACAAACGGTGTGAGCACATACAATAAGTCCACTGGGAAGATGTTCACTTTACGGGCAGCAATTATGTGGACTATGAATGATTTTCCCACATATGCAATGGTTTCTGGGTAGAGCACTAAGGGTTATATGGCATGCCCTGTATGCAAGGATGATGTAACATCTGGTTGGCACGCCAGAAAAGTTTGTTACCTTGGTCATCGGAGATAGTTTCCATGGGACCACGAGTGGCAAGAAAAGGATAAAGAGTTTGATGGGAACATAGAGCATCGCCTCAGACCTAGAGAATGGTTTGGTGATCAAATTTTGAAACAGCTTAACCGTTTGGATTTTGCTCTATTCGGGAAAATAGTGAGTCTGACCAGACCTTCTACACATATGAACTAGACACGTAAGCCTGTGTTTTTTGAGCTCCAGTATTGGTTGAAACTAAAATTAAGACACAACATCGACGTTATGCATGTTGAGAAAAATGTCTTTGACACATTGGTGGGCACTATTTTAGATATCGAGGGCAAGACAAAGGACACGATCAAAGCTCGTCTTGATTTGGAAAGAATTGGCCTACAGAGGAGTTTATGGATGAATAAGGACAGTGATAAAGCCATAAGGGATCTTGCGTTTTTTTCCATGAAACCGAATGACAAAAAAGAGTTTTTAAAGTTTGTATCGTCTGTAAAGTTTCCCGATGGGCATGCTTCTAATATCGCACGTTTCACGGGGGTAAATTTGTTGGACTAAAGAGCCATGACTTCCATGTGTTTATGCAACGCCTACTTCCTATGGGTATTCGACACCTATTGTCGAAAGATGTAGTGAAGCTGATAGCGATTTTACCACTTGTAAAACAAAGGGTTAAACCATAGAAAATTCTTGCAAGAGAACAAGTGTTGTAGTATAGAATGGCTCAAGCAAGGTAGATCTCCTCAGGGACTGGTATAAACAATTTATAAGCTTTTGTGTATTTAACTTAGTTAACTCTAAGAACTACACTAATTCAACAAAACTAAATACTATTGTACGTGACTTAAACAAACATTTAAAAAGGGAAATGGCTTATAGAAATAATGATTCAACTAAACAAAACAAGTAAATGAGAAAATTCAAGATAAAATAAATGATTGAAGAAAAATAGATTGACAATATGCTAGAGTTCAACCTTTACCAACAACACTCCTATGTAGCTCTTCCAATTGCTTAAATAATTGAAAACACACATACTTTGAAGGTTGGATTTTCCTTGTGTATGTTTTACTTGTGACATTCAAGCTAAAACGCATACCACTACA
The DNA here is from genome assembly GCF_916048215.2 of Malus sylvestris. Lineage (NCBI taxonomy): Eukaryota > Viridiplantae > Streptophyta > Magnoliopsida > Rosales > Rosaceae > Malus > Malus sylvestris. Next base: position 38,051,253 of record NC_062275.1, read on the forward strand.
TGCAACTTATCCATGACATTTGGATTAAATATAAACATGAGTGATTCGTTAATCTTGGTGAAAATCCTTTTGTTAAACCATGTAATCCCTAAGAGCATGATATTTACCTTAGGAGAGTACAATCCTCAATCACAAGAAGCACAACCAATTTTAACGTGACATTCGTTCAAAATTGCATCCGATAACTTTTCTAAGCATCCTAATGGTGATCAAGCATCAAGGTACATAAATAGTTTAATTCAGTGATTGAAAATATCAAAGCAAGCATGTAACAACACTTAAGCAATTGAAAGATAAATCTACGTATTCATGTTGCGGCTCATGGCCTCACTCTAGCAAAAGGAAATTAGTTACACATAATTATTTGAATACATAAGAAATTATCCATGAAGAATCAAAGAAAGAGACAACCCTTTTTTTACAAAGAAGCTATCTGCCCTTCTCTTCCTTCCATGTGGAGCTGCGGCTCCCTTATGTTTCTACCATATTCTTCTCCCTGCAACTCTCTCCTTTTTCCTCTCCTTCTTTTCTGCTCTCTTCTGTCCGTGTTCCCTTCTTTTCTTCTCCGCTGCCTCTGCCTTTGTTTTTGTCTTTCACCTCTGCCCTTTTTTTCTTAAACAATCGGGTCATGATATGATCAAGCACCAAGGCTATAAGTGGAAGGCCAACTCATCCCACTTCCTAGTGCTCCACTTAATCCTCACTCTGCCGTGCTCCCTTCCTTCTTTTCCACATCTCTCTTCTTTCCCACTTCTCCTCCGTGTGTTTTCTTTCCTTGCCTTTAACAAAAGGAAACTCTTTTCCAAGTCACTAAGGCCACAAGTGGAAGACAAGCCTCATCCCACTTCCTATTCTTTTGTTTGTTTTTATTGTTTCCTTTTCTCCTTTTGTGCTTGAAATTGATCCTAAAGCAAATTTAACTGCACACTAACACAAGGTAAGGTAAAATGCAACCATTTTAACACAAAAACATCACAAAGACTTTAGAAATGGATGGTATAAATGCATGAAATATATGAGTGATCAGAAGCCAATCATGTTGTTGTCTAGATTTTTTTCTCCAACTGACGATAAGAACGTTGCAAAAGATGGACATTAATCAGTTGCGCCATGACATTGTCCAAGTCCTATGCAAGTTTGAGATGATATTCCCTCCAGCTTTCTTCACAAGTATAATCCACGTGATGGTTCACTTGTCCGAAGAGGCATTGCTTACTGGTCCTGTCAACTATCGTTGGATCTATCCATTAAAAAGGTATATAATCCTCATCATTTGTTTATGCATTATTAACCCATGCTTACTAATTTGTCGTTTTATTTTGGTAGGCTTCTCGGGGAGCTGAAAAAAAGTGTACGCAACAGGGCGAAGCCCGAATGATCAATTATAGAGGCTTGGGTTCAATATGAGTCACTTACTTTCTGTGGAAGGTATTTAAAAGATGTGGAGATGGCTTTCAATCATCCTCAACATAATAATGACGGGGGTGTGAGAAAGGAGAAACTTTATGTTTTTGCCCAAAGTGCACGACCCTTTGGAGATCCTGTACGAGGAGAGTCATTTTCGAGAAATGAGATGGAGGTAGCGCATTGGTTCGTACTGAACAATTTTGATGAGATAATGGCATACTTAGATGAGCATGAAGAGATGATGAAGCGAGAACATCCATCACATTTGTATGCCAAGAAGTAGCAAGAATTGTTTCCACAATGGTTTCTCGAATATGTAAGTTATAAGTGTTTTGCATTTGACATATATATTGTATTATTTAATTTTCTCAAACTAACATGTGTATGTTTTTGTATAACATTAGGTGAATAAATTGAAAGCATCGAATTCCCCCACTTGCAATGAAGAGTTATATAACTTGGCATTCTATCAGTGATCATGTTTAAGTGTTGATGGTTTGATACAAACCCAAATAGGCAGGGAAGTGTTAAAATCGACCATGGCTTACTATCAGTGAACAATGGCTTACTATCTGTGAACATTAACAGAACTTGGTACAATAACCTTAAAGCTGGGAGAGGTTGGAAAGTTGTTCAGAAGATGGTGTAAACACGGAAATTCCTGCAATGAATGAGACAAGAACACGTGTACAAAATAATATTTGTATTAATGATTTAGAGGTTACAATCTCTTCTACAAATTTAGCCTCTGATTCGATCTTCGTAATGTGTAGATTTGTGGATTGTGCTATTGATCCAAGGGTCGTTGGGGCTTGATCTTGAAGGTTGACGAACGGATCTTCAAAGGGCTTTTGGGCTTGATCTTGAAGAATGGTTGTGCGGATTTCTTCAAGCTTTTGGGCTTAATCTTGAAGGTTGATGGGTGAACGAATCTTCAAGGGATTTTGGGCTTGATCTTGAAGAACGGTTGGACGTGTGGATTTGTTGATGTTGTTGATCCAAAGGGCGGTTGGGGCTTGATCTTAGGATGAACAAACAATGAACGATGAACACTTTCTTCAAGGGCCGTCGAGGCTTGATCTTAAATTGGTGGAAGTTCTTCAAGGGCCGTTAGGGCTTGATCTTGAAGGAGGATTTGACGAAGAACAAAGAGAGCTTTCTTGATCGTTTGGGATTTGCTTGGGAGCTTTAGAGTTTCAAAGCTTCAAGGTTTTGATGTGATGTGAATTGGTGTCTTTATCCCTTAATGGAGAAGCTTATTTATAGGCTTTGAGAATGAATCACCACCATCCATTTTTTTGGTGAAGTGAGTGGATGTTGTAGGTGAAGTGAGTGATGATGTTGGTGAAATGAGTGGAGGTTGTACGTGAAGTGAGTGCATGATGTTGGTGGAATGAGTAGAGGTTGTAGGTGAAGTGAGTGTATGATGTTGTGGAGGTTGTAGGTGAAGTGAGTGTATGATGTTGGTGAAATGAGTGGAGGTTGTAGGTGAAGTGAGTGTATGATGTTGAATGAATAAAGGTTGTAATTTTAATGCATTGGTCAACATTTATTTCACTGAAATTTCGATGTCTACAAATGCCCCCACTTCAAGGCGCTTCGTATACATGTGCTTGTCACGTGTAAGAGATGCGTTTTAAAGTCCCTTAATGTAGATGTCGATCCAAGGGTCGTTGAGGGTTGATCTTGAACTAGGCTGGTAATTTCTTCAAGGGCCGTCCGGGCTTGATCTTGAATTTGGCTGGAAGATTTTCTGGTTTCTCCAATTATTGATTTTCCACAGGCTTAACCTTGAACTGTGCAGGAGAGTTTTCTGGTTTCCTCCAAAGGTCTGAACTTAATCATTTTATCTGGAGATGAATTTGATTCAAGGGTGGAGGAGACTTGATTTTGAATAAGACTTGTGATTTCTTCAAGGGCCGTTGGGGCTTGATCTTGAACTTAAACATGACCACGAGTAGTTTCAGGATTTGGACACATGGCAGGTAGGCACGAGATGGAGGTGATGGTCTATTTCTTTGTTCATTCTTTCCAATGCATATTGAACAAGGCCAGGGGATAAGGTTAGATGCTGCAACAAATTTGCTTTGAAAGATCAAGGAAGTTCACGGCATTTTCATATGAACCCTGAGTAGTTTGGTTAACGGTATGATCTTCAAGGGTTGTCGAGACTTTGCTTTTCGGTGACAGTGCCAGCGAAAGGCTGTTGAAGCTTCTCGAGCTCTTTGATTATAACGACGATGGCGGGCTTGGATTGACTTAGACTTCTCCGTTTAGATTATGCAGTTTTACCGAGAAGGGTGTCCTGCTATAATGATTTGTTCCAACTCATCGTGCTGCATTCTTCTCTACTTGTTTCTTTTGCATAGCAGAAGTGGTGCGCAACCTTTTGCCTTTAAATGGTCCTTCAGAGCATCACTTCTCAGCGACTCATCCATGTTTGGCAGCTTCAATGTAAAGAGCCAACATCATATCAACTGTCCTGAAGTATTTGTTGAGGAAATTCGAGACCCGTTGACATTTAAAGATGAGCACTCGAGAGCAGTGCTAGGTAAGCAACTAGGCAAAGGTTCTGGGCAATCAGTTTTCGATCGGAATTTTGATTTCAGGTTCTGACTAATTGCTTTCTTTCTTCTTATTCTGCAGGCAAGAGCAAAGGCAAAGGAAATGATAAGGGAAAAGCATGATATGAGATACCTTTACTTTCGACCCTGATTATATGAGATACTTTTGCTTTTAAAGAAGTAGCAAATGATCGGCACATGTATTTGTTGCGCTTGCCTCCACATGCTTCGATGCATCATTTTCACTTGCCTCATCTGTTCTCCAGGCATCTGGTATCTTATTTGGTAGTGCATCAACAGTTGAATATGAGTACTTGAGAGCAGTGCTAGGTAAGCAAAGAAAAGGATAGGGGGTTCCAGGCAGTCGATTCCAAATCGGAAGATTGATTCCAAGTGCTAGTTGATTGTTCTCCTTCTCCTTGTCTTACAGAGAAGAACAAAAACAAAGAAAAGGACAGGGGGAAAACATGCTATGAGATACTCTTGCTTTCGACCCTGATGATATGAGATACTTTTGCTCTTGAAGACTTGGTTGAAGAGGTATTTTCAAGGAGGAAGAAAACTGAATATGTTGAGAGGTTTGGTTGCAGATGTATTCTTGGCAAGGAAGAAGAGTCAGGCGTTTTGGATGTGTGCCTTGCCATAGAGGATGGAGGTCGACCTATATAGTGATTTACCAATAGCAAGTGGTAGTGCGGATGCGGCCTTGTCACCCACGCTTGTTGGCAAAAGTATAGTGGTTGGAATAGTGACCTTAACGCGTTTTCAACTCTATCAAAGATCTTTGACAAAGTTGCACATGATAGCCGAAAAGCTGAGATTGCGTCTGAAAAGTGTTGACGGACTTTACACAGGAAAATCTGGCTTTTGAAATTCGAAGAGTGGTGTCTCTTCGATTTTTTAACAAGTGGTTATGTTGCCTCTCCTTTTAAAGAGATGTCAATTGTATTCAACATGCACACTTTGAAGATTGACCGCCCTTGAAAATTGTCTTTGTTGTATTTCTGAGATTTTACTCTATCCCACCTTTTTCTTTTATCATTTCTGAAAATGGCTTGCCCGTCTAACATTTACTTAGATTTGAGTCTCATGAGTGATACAGGTGCGCCGCGTCAGGGTAATATATGGCACTCGTCCTTCTTATCTTTTAATTACCCTCTTACAGTTGAAGACTTTGTGATGAGAGATGCAACAACGGCTAGCTAGAAACCTCCTTACTGCTGGTTGTCTAAGACTCTCTAGCTCTTAGTGTTTAGTGTGCGGGCTCCGTGTCAAATATGGGCGAACGCTTACTTGCTCGAAATCACCAAGTTGATCATTGATGGCCGAGGTGACAACTCTTAAACAAGAGATCAGACAGCTCAAGCGCGAGAATAGAGAGTTGCATGTGCTTGTAAATAATTATTCAACGAGCATGAAGAGAAAGCTTGATCAACTGCTGAACTCCGAAGGTCAGATTCAAAGTGACCATCAGAGGTTTGTGGCTATATTCCAGAGGCATTTTTTGCCTTCGTCATCTGGAGTTCGACCAAGTAATACACTGAATAATCTATCTTCAGTGCCTCACTCTTTTAGGGTTCCATCAAGTATTAAGGCTTCACATAAGTGACATTTGTGAAGGCTCCCGCTTTTCTTTTTTTTCATTTTTAATTTTTTTTGGTACATATTTGTAATTTATCGGAGATATCAATAGACATGCTTTATTGAATTTAGTGTATTGTGCTAAATACCACAGAGCATATATTTCACTAAGATATGTTACTTCCTTTTTTATTAGACAGTGCCTGATGCACCATCCCATCACCTTTCTCTTTTTTCCTCCTTGACTTGCTAATAGTAGCATGCAATTATGAGTGGTTTGAAGATGGCACGGCTAGGTTCCTTGGTGGGTGTTTGAATTTGCATAGGATATCATTCCTCTTTAGAAAAATGTGAGCTCCACCTTTGAATTGGCATGTGAGAACTCACGTCAAATGTGTTAATGGGTTTTGAACATGTGTCGTTGTCCTGCAGCTTAATCCCACCCAGAACCCTTCACATGGTGTCGTGCATCATTCCTGAAACTTTTATATATATATCCTCCACATGGTGCAAAGGGAAATGCAGAGGAGCTTGGAGCAGCAGGAGGCAAGTAGGTGTGAGTTGACAAACTTTGATTTTGTTAATCACATTCAAAGGCAGCAGCCATGGCAGAGGTGCAGAAGCAGCTGAAGCTTGAGATGAAGGAGTTACAGCGGAGGTGCGGAAGAGCTGTGGCTGTGTGTCACAGAGATGGTGGGGTACCAGTCATGGTGAAGTAGGGGAATCGATCGACAAGCTGAAGCTCCGCTACTCGATCCTATAAATCTCTATGCTTCCCTGAGTCGACCAAGAAAACCCAATGTACACGAAACTGCTTACGCGCTGGCCTAGATCGAGAGAGGATGATAGAATCGGGTCTTTGGATTTCAGATTGGAGTACAAAATCGAGATGTTAATGACCCTACTAGACCCAACGTGCTCGATCCATGAGCTCACCAGATTGCTGCTCTTGGGATTAATGTTGACGGAGTGATCGGGATGTAGGTGCAACTGTGCTCTTTGCCTGGTGCTTGTTACAGTGCATCACTTTTTACCGTGTGGTGCTATGCAAAAAACTATAGTGAGATTTCGCTATGTAGTGCCTTTTGGTCATGGTTTTCCCTTAGTGGTGACGTTGGTGTGATGATTACCTTTGTAATACGGCTTTGTAACCAAATCATTCCTTTAAAGAAATAAAGTATTCATATTTTGAATTTGCCTTTTATTCTTCAAAGTGTTTGTGTTTTTGTTGGTGATGTGACTGTACTTGAAGTTTTGAAGTTTCAAGTTGCCTACGTACCCTCGGTTGATGAGGGATTAAGTCATGACGTAGTTCAAATGGGTGATTGGTTTTTTTCTTTCTTTTTTTTTTGTTTTTTTTGTTTTGTTTTGCCGTACATAGTTTATGCTCTTGCAGGCCAGGAGCATGGAGCATTTGTTTTAGGGGTAGTAGTGCTTCAAGAATCTTCCATTGATGGGGCCGATCTTCAAGCTATCTTCTGCCGTGATTAAGTATGCGTCGTTGGTGTAGACTTCTTGTATTACGTCCCACTTTGATGTGAACTTGCTTTTTGCCTTGTGAGTTGTGATGATAGGCCTACGCAATGCAAGGACGAGATCTCCAATTTGGAAAAACCTTGGGCGAGCCTTCTTGTTAAATGCCTTAGATAGCCGTGCTTGGTAGCATTCCAAGTGTTGTTGAGCTTCGAGCCTTCTCTCATCCAGCACTTCCAGCTCTTTAAGGCACAACTTTGCATTCTCTTCATCAGTCAAGCCTTCTTGTATGGCCATCCTTAGTGAAGGGATTTGACTTTCGAGCATTAAAACAGCTTTCACGCCATATACGAGAGAATAAGGCGTAGCTTGGGTAGGAGTCCTATGTGTCGTCCGATATGCCCAAAGTGCTTCACTTATTCTTTCGTGCTAGTCTCTCTTTGTTCGGCCAATCACCTTCTTTAGGAGATTGCACAATGTTTTGTTGAATGCTTTTGTAAGACCGTTGGCAGAAGCATGATACATGGAAGACTTGTGCTGCTTGAACTTGTATTTCTCGCAGAGCTCATCCACGAGTCGGTTGGAGAATTGTTTTCCATTGTTAGTGATGACGTAGCAAGGCACACCATATCGGTGGATGATATGCTCCTTGATGAAACGGACGACAGTTTACTTCTTGACTTCCCTTAAAGGTATGGCTTCAGCCCACTTGGAAAAGTAATCTGTTACAGTTAGGATGTAAGCTTCTCCTGTATATGACTTTGGTGCGATTGGCCCTATGACGTCTAATCCCCATGCATCGGCCATGAAGCAACTGCAGGATGTAATGGTTCAGGCGGTTGATGTATGAAGTTGGCATGGAATTGGCAGGTTTGGCACCTTTTGGCATGTTCCAAACAATCATTTACCATGCTTGGCCAGTAGTAACCCATTCTTTTGAGCTGGAAATGTAGTTCTAGTCCAGACTGATGTGCCCCGCATACACCTGAGTGTTCTTCTTCCATGGCTTGATCGGCTTTTTCCTCACCTAGGCATCTCAGAAGTACTCATTCAAAAAAGCATCAATAGAATGTTCCTTTGTAGTAGAGAAAACGAGGTGCTCATTGAGGTATTTCAGAGCGGTGTCTAGGATCATCTAGAAGCTTTCCATGCTCCAAGTAGTCGATCAGCGACTGTCTCCACTCTTCAGCATCGAGCGGATCACCCAAGCACTATTCATCTGGAAGTACTGAGATGACATTTGTATCATCTAGTAGCATTTCAGTGACGAGCGAGATCACCCATCTTTGGCAAACTTGCACGTCTGTAGCTTCATCTTCTCCCAATGTCATACTCGAGGCTAGGTTGGCGAGAGCATCTGCCATTTGATTTTCTTTTCTTGGCACATGTTCCAATGTCACAACCTCGAACTTTTGTAGCAGTTGAGTTGCTAGCCGGAAGTATGGGACGAGATCATCTTTCCCAACCTCATATTCAGTTAAAAGTTGATTGATTATGAGCTTGGAGTCCCCATATACCTCAGGGGTTGTGATTTCCATGTTGATCACCATTTGGAGCCCGATGATCAATGCTTGATACTCAACAACGTTGTTGAAGTATAATTCGCTCAGTTGGAAGGAATAAGGTAGTACTACTCTTGTCCCCACTCCGTCTACTCGTGCAGATCTGTCGAAGAACATCGTCCATGTCGGGAAAATGTCGATGTAGAACACCTTCTCGTCAGGCAAGTCGTCTGAGATTTTCCATTCAACCGGGATTGGGTGATCGGCAAGGAAGTCTGCTAGCGCTTGTCCCTTAATGGCTTTAGCTAGAACGTAGATGATCTCATATTGATTAAAAAGCAAAGCCCATTTAGCAAGTCGCCCTATCAAGACTAGTTTGGACATGACGTATTTGACCGGGTCAGCTTTAGCAACCAGGTGGATGGTGTAAGCATGCATGTAATGCCTGAGCTTCTGGATGGCGAACACCAAGGCAAGGCATATCTTTTCTATTGGGGAGTAGTTTAACTCAGCGACGGTGAGAGTTCGGCTGAGGTAGTAAAACGCTCATTCTTTCTAGGATTCATTCTCTTGTGATAATAGTGCTCAAACTGAACTTTCCTGAGCAGCGATGTACAATATGAGTGGTTTCCCAGGCACAGGCGCCCCCAGGATAGGTGGACTTGATAAATAGTTTTTTATGCTTTTAAAAGCATTGTGGCATGCTTCGTCTCATACGAACGGAACATCTTTCTTCATGAGTCGACTAAATGGTTGACAATGCCCTACAAGGTTGGAGATGAAGTGTTTGATGAAGGCTAGTCGTCCTAGTAAACTTTTCAGCTCGTGCAGGTTTCTTGGCTCATGCATGCTTTGAATGGCCTTGATTTTTTATTGGTCCACTTCAATGCCACGGTGCTTGACAATGAAGCCGAGGAATTTTTCAGAGGTGATGCCAAATGCACACTTTAACAAGTTCATCTTAAGGTTGTATTTTCACAACCTTTCGAACACTATTCGTAAATCCTTCAAGTGATCTGATCTTTTCTTTGTCTTGACCACCGCATCGTCTACATAACACTCTACGTTTTTGTGTAGCATGTCATTGAAGATTTTCTACATTGCGCGTTGATATGTAGCTCCAGCGTTCTTCAGACCAAAAGGCATCACCTTGTAGCAGTAGATACCTTTTAGAGTGCAGAAGGCTGTTAGTTCCTCGTCTTTGAAAGCCATGCGAATTTGATTGTATCCAGAAGAGCTGTCCATGAATGACAGTGCCTCATGACTAGTGGTTGCGTCCACCATGATTTCAATGATTGGCAAGGGGAAGTCGTCATTCCGGCAAGCGTCGTTGAAGTCCTGGAAGTCTACGCAAACACGTATTTGTCCAGATTTCTTAAGGATAATGATGATGTTGAAGATCAACTTGGGGTATTGCACCTCTCGAATGAAGCCTGCTTCAATTAGCTTATCAATCTTGGCCTCAATTTGTGGGATGAGCTCGAATCGATAGCGTCTTTAAGTTTGCTTTATCGATTGCGTTCCAGGCTTGACTGCAAGATAATGCACAATGATGATAGGGTCAAGGCCGGGCATTTCTTTGTAAGTCCAAGCAAAGACGTCTTTGTACTCTAATAGCAGCTGGTAATACCCTTCCATCTCATCCACACTTAATAGTGCACTTACGAAGATAGGTTTTGGTTCCTCATTTGTGCCTAAGTTGAGTTCCTTGAGATCATCAACCATGGCTTGCCCTCCATCTTCGAGTTGTGGTGGTGCAGCAGTGGCATCTTTCGCAGGGATTTCGTCTTCTTTGCCTTCTTAGATCGTGATGTCGAAGATATCTTGGACCTTTTCTCCAGTGTTGTCCTCTCGAGCTTGTTGGCATGAAGATTATCCAGTGTGGATGATGGTGCACCTTCTTACTTTCAGTGGTCCATTTGTGTTAACCTCTAAGATTGCTTGGCGTTTCATCCTTGAAGGAATCGAGCTTTGAACATCATCTTTTCCTACCAGATCGTCGAGCTTTTCTTTCTTTAGCGTTGTCTCTCTCTTTCTAGAGGCTTTTTGTTGTCTTCAAGTTTTTCCAAAGCTGACCATCGAGGAAGAGAGCTAGCCGTGTTGCTTTGTTTCTTAGGTTTTGACAACCTTTTGAAAACAAAGCTTTGGGATGTTGACGTGTTAAGCCTCTTGAAAACGGAGGTTTGGTCTTGACCACCAATGTGATCAAGTGTCAAAATTCTGGGCCTTGAATGATTCATCCTATCGAAGACTGATGTCCGAGGGGCAGACTTAGGTTCCTTTTGATCTTGTTCAATGCTCACGTTGATGTGTTAAGTGCTAGCATTTTTCGCTTTTCTTGAAATTTTCATAGGTGCATTTGGTGTGAAGCTAAGTCCAGCTTTGATGTTGTCAACTGCGTAACCATGCTTCTTCAACTTCTTTTGAGTCTTAGTGAGGTCATGTTCTTTGTCGTTGATGGTGTTTGAAACCTTATTTCCAGGATTCGAAGAAGAAGCGAAGTCGTACCCAGCTTTCGACATGAGTTTGTAGGCGTTTGGATCAAAACCTTCTTCGGTCCTCTTGGTTGGAAGAAAGCTTGGTTCCACCCCCTTTGGCAGAGCTTTTATAAAGCCTTGTGGTAGTCTTGCAACCTTAGTGTTACCTAGTTGTGTCAGAGGCAAAACTGCATTCGTCTTGAGCAACTTTACGTAATCCTTGTGCCGCTGTGCATCGGCTTTGCTTACTCCAATTTCAAATGGGGATTGACCATTCTTTCTTCTTGACATCAGGATGTATCGGAAAACAGGTGTGTTTTGTCCTTTTGAATGAGTCTTATTCCCTTTGGTTGTTGCAAGTTTAGCAGGCTTGTCATCTTTTTTGCTTGAAGATAGCATAGCTTGCCCTTCTTGCTTCTTGGGCATGGCTTGCCATTCCTGCTTTTTAGGTGCTATTTTGCCTGTGGATTTGATCTCTTTTGGGAGAGCTTCGGGCACCATGTCTTCATCCATGTAGAACTTAGGATCTGCGAAGTGTGATTCAGCTTTGGTTAATGCTTTGGTATCACCTTGGATCACCTTTACTCCTTCCCTGTAGAATTTTAAGCATTGGTGGATGGTGGATGGCAATACTCCATTCCTGTGGATCCAAGGCCTTCCTAAGAGCAAGTTGTAGGAAGTTCTTGCATCAATTACATGGAATATCGTGCTTGATTTGAGTTCACCAATAATCATTTCCATTCGGACCATGCCCATCGCTCTTTGTCCTCTATGGTTAAAACCCTGGATTAGCAAACGACTTAGGGATAGTTCATCCACCTTGATGCCGATTGTGGTCATTGTTAAGTTTGGCATGATGTTTATGGCTGATCCACTATCCATAAGCATGCGATTTACTTTATGCTCCCTTACGTACCCAGAGATGAAGAGATGACGGTTGTGGGGCTTGGATCCTAGCAATAAATCTTCGTCAGTGAAGTGGATTGCGTCCTGGGCAGCACAACAAGTGGCATACTCATGTGGTCGAAGTTTCAAGCCTTTATCCTTGCTTTCTTGCACTTCGTGGTCATTGGGACTTGCCAAGACCGCTACTAGTGCTCTTCGCATCTTCTTTGGCAATTGTAGCGCTTCCTCGATGCTAAAGTGTATCGGCAGGCCTTTTTTGGGTGTGAGGGCAATTTCTCCCTCGATGGCAATGGCTTTGCCTTTTGAAGGTTCTTCCATTTCTACTTCGACCATGTGACATGCAACGATAGTGCATTGTTGGAAGAAGTCATTTAGGAAGTACTCGTGCAAGGAGACAAGAATGCGTGGCTTTTGCTTCATAGGCTCCCCAACATACGTTGGCTTAGTAGCTTTTATGTTTCTTTTGGACTTCCTATTGTTGCGGCGACGGTGCTTACTCCCTTGTTCCACCTTTGGCCTTGTGGCTTGTGGTTTTGGTTTCCTTATTTTTTTGTAGGTCACCAATGTCCATCCTTCTTCATCATCGGTATGTGCATCTTGGTCGCTTGCCCCTGGTAATGGTTTTGCAGAAGGTGTCGTGCAGCTTGAGCATTGACAGAAATGGTCAGGTGTCACTTGGAGAGACACGGGATCAAAGGATCCAAATGCAATTGTAATAGTATGTGTTGCAGCCGTGTCTTCAAGGTCGAGCTCGATTTTCCCTTGTTGCGTTAGCTTCATGATGAGTTCTTTGAGGACGAAGCACTTACCAACAGGATGGCTCACGATACGATGGTACTTGCAGTACCTAGGATCGTTTACGCGATTCATCTCTTCAGGGCGCTTGCATTCCGGTAACTCGATCACCTTTTTTTCAGCAAGTCATCTAACATTGCATCCATGTATGAGTCTGGAAAAGGGTACGTCTTTTGCTTCAGCTCCCTCAAGGTGTTTTTGTACTTGTCTTGGGTGCGAGAAGGCTCATCTCTCTTTATTTCCTTCGCTTTGTTCTTGAGGGAGATTTTGACAGGCATGGAAGAGGTCTTGATGAGGGTAGTGTTGACGGTAAAAGCTTCATTGGCAGGCTTCTTCCCAGTCTTTTCTACATTCAGGGCGAACACCTTATCCTTCTTGAAGTTGGTGATTAGCTCATTCTTCCCGTGATGGGCGATACTCTACTCCATGTCGTGGGAACGAGTTGCCAGCTCCTCAAATGTTCTTGGTTTTATACCTTGAAAGATGTAATGTAACCCCTAGTGCATGCCTTGAACGCACATCTCAATGACAGAGGTTTCAGAAAGCCGATCTTTGCAAACCAGACTTAATGAACGCCATCTATTAATGTAGTCGACGACCAGTTCATCCTTCCACTGTTTCGTATTGGTCAATTCTAGCATGCTTACAATGCAGCGCATGCTGTAAAAGTAGTTGAGGAATTCACTTTCTAGCTGATCCTAACTATTGATAGACTCGGGCTCGAGGTCAATGTACCAGTCAAATGAATTACCTTTCAGAAAGCGCACGAACTGCTTAACGAGGTAGTTTCCCTTTCCATCGAACTGCATGAATTTTGGCGACTGATCGACATCTTCAAAGCATCAATCTTCTTGGAGTAAGGCTTTGAGTACAGCACGGAGTCATGTGAGCTTCCTTCATATTATGTACTGATTGTGCTTGTGATCATCTCCTGCAGATGCTGAATAGAGAGAGATCCCATAAACATCGTTGCTTAGTCTGGCTTCAACTTCTCTTCAACTTTCTTCGCATGAGGCTCCTCATCCTCGTTGTTTTCGTTCTTTAGTGGATTAACCCTTGGGTCAACTTTCACATTGGGCTTCACATCTAGTTGGTTGACGAGTGCAGCGATTTGTAAGTCTTTCTCCTCCACAGTCCGTGTGAGTTTTGTGATCGCTTCATTCATTTGAGCCAGCTGCTCCTTGATTGAAGTTGCTTCGGTAGTCATGACTTCCTTCGGCTTTCCTCTTTTATTCCTTTGGCGGAGTTGATGCAAGGGTGGAAGAGGAGGCAAAAAAAGCTCTTGCCTTGCTTCGAGTTGTGACACCCGAAGTGACACCACCTGCGTTGATGACGCTCATGTTCTTTGCCTTGGTTGCGAGAATATCTTGAACCTTCTTTGATGCCATTTGTGCTTTTTACGAATTCGAAGATAGAGATGAAAGGTACAGATGGTCCCACTGGGCATGCCAAATTTGTAAACACGAAAATTCCTATAATGAATGAGACAAGAACACATGTACAAAATAATATTTGTATTAATCATTTAGGGGTTACAATTTCTTGTACAAATTTAGCCTCTGATTCGATCTTCGTAATGTGTAGATTTGTGGATTGTGCTATTGATCCAAGGGCCATTAGGGCTTGATCTTGAAGGTTGACAAACGGATCTTCAAGGGGCTTTTGGGCTTGATCTTGAAGAACGGTTGTGCGGATTTCTTCAAGGGCTTTTGGGCTTAATCTTGAAGGTTGATGGGTGAACGGATCTTCAAGGGCTTTTGGGCTTGATCTTGAAGAACGGTTGGACGTGTGGATTTGTTGATGTTGTTGATCCAAAGGGCCGTTGGGGCTTGATCTTAGGATGAACGGACGATGAACAATGAACACTTTCTTCAAGGGCCGTCAGGGCTTGATCTTGAATTGGTGGAAGTTCTTCAAGGGTCGTTGGGGCTTGATCTTGAAGGAGGATTTGACGTAGAACGAAGAGAGCTTTCTTGATCGTTCGGGATTTGCTTGCGAGCTTTAGAGTTTCAAAGCTTCAAGGTTTTGGTGTGATGTGAATTGGTGTCTTTATCCCTTGATGGAGAAGCCTAGTTATAGGCTTCGAGAAAGAATCATGCCATCCATTTTTCTGGTGAAGTGAGTGGATGTTGTAGGTGAAGTGAGAGTATGATGTTGGTGAAATGAGTGGATGTTGTAGGTGAAGTGAGTGTATGATGTTGGTGAAATGAATAAAGGTTGTAATTTTAATGCATTGGTCAACATTTATTTCATTGAAATTTCAATGTCTACAGATGGATCAGAGGAACATGTATGCTATACCACTATACCAGAACAAGACCCAACTGACTACAAGTTGACAACGTTGTTGACCAACGATTAGAATCTTCTATGGAAAATGATGCAGAAACACTTCGAGATACAAATCTTATCCAAGAACTGTTTCAGATACAAGGAATGTCTTCAATCGGAATACTGATTCAGTCAATTACAATTAACCTCGGTGATCTTTCGCGATACGATGTTGCAGTGGGCCAGAATGACGACAGTGATGTAGTTATCAAGGAGGAGAATTGGGAGATCGAAAGGGATGATAGCGACGATAGTGAAAGTTATTATAGTTCAGATAATGAATAACGCAATTGATTTGCCATGTAAAACATAGTAAATGATTTTTTTTGTAATTTAATTATCTTATGTTATAAATAAATTGGATTTATTTGAATAAATATAAATTTTTAAAAATTTACCCGGTAAATTAAATTTTCAGCTCATTGCGCGACGAACAAAATATTATTCGTCGTGCGAAATGGCATTTGCGTGACAATTAATTACTTTTCGTCGTGCAATGAGTTGAAAATTGGGCACAAACGAAAATAATTTCATGAAAATTTGAATATATTGCACAACGAATATCTTATGTTCATCGCGCAATAACCTCAGGATTAAACTGAAATCGCAATCACTTTCCCACTTTCCCACTTTCCCCTCAGCTCTCCTCTCTGTAAACTCTCCCTCCGATGACCATCTCCATCAGCTCTCCCTCGCACTCTCTCTTCCTCCTCTGACAGCCCTCTCTCTTCCTCTTGCGACAGCGCTTTCCCTCTAAGGTAAATTTCAATTTACTTAACTCTAGTCAAATTAGGAATTATCTTATGTTTTGATGCTTGCTGCTTCTACCTCAGGAAACCCTAACTTCAGGAAACCCTCAATTCGAGTGTCGCCCCTTTCAGAAGGTCAGCACCTTTAACTCTCTCTTTCTCTCTCTCTCTCTATATATATATATATATATGTGTGTGTGTGTGTGTGTGTGTGTGTGTGTGTGTGTGTTTTTGTATATATGTATGTATATTTGTATATGACTAAACCTCTGTGTATAATTGAATGTATGCATGCCATGGTAGTTTTTTGTATATTTTTGTAAATCTCTATTGGTTTCTTATATTGCGTGGAATGCATATTGCAATAATGCAATATCTGCATCCACATTTGTCAGTTTTTCTATTGGTTTCTTATATTTTGTTCGGTTAGTGTTAGATCTTATGTTGTCATGTATTAGAGGCTGTTTTTAGGTTCAATTTTCATCCTAGTAGTAAATTGAATTTTTCGAGCCTTATATTTCCAGAAGTAAATTAGTGAACATCTGAGCTCTTTCTAGTTTGAACTCAAGTTTGAAAACACTGAAAACTCAATGTGACCTCTTTGTAGTACTAATTAAATTGCTAAACAAAATTGAAAACACAGTTTGGATTTATTTGTATTTTTATATTTTATGAAGTGTAACCTAACCTAAAATGTCCTACACAAGTAGTCTTACCATGATATAACAAATGGATACCACAAATTGAACATAAAATTCTTAATAGCATACATAAATTGTTTAAAGTCACACATGCGAGAGTCTTGACTATAGAAAAATATGAAGTATGTACTGCATAAAACCGGAATGAGGGATTATGTAACCAATTGAAGCACTGTTGTAGTTGAAATCATGAAACCACTTAGCTGATTGCTTGTGGTAGCGCTTATAGTTGTCATCAAAATCAACGTAATAGAGTCCAACTTGCTGAAACAACCCTATACCCCATTCAAAGTCATCGAACATAGCCCAGCAAAAGTATGCGACATTTGCTCCATTCTTGCGATAAACAGGATAAGAACGTAATTATACATTGAGTTAATTTAATTGAATAAGGAAATGCATATAGGTAAGTGGATTGGTTTTTTGTTTCTCCTTTAATGAAATGCATATAGGTCAAGATGCTTTTATGGGGTTAGTGTGAATGATATGCCACAGAATTAGGCATGTTGAAGGATATGTTTGTGTTTATGTTTCGAGGCCTACATAAGGCAGCTGCTGCCCAAGTCAATTGGCTATAAGTACCGTATATATTTTTGTTTTCTTGTTGTTTAATTGAATGGGGAAATTCATATAGGTAAGTGGATTGTTTTTTTGTTTCTCCTTTAATGAAATGCATATAGGTAAGTGGATTGCTTTTTGGTTTCTCATTGAATGAAATGCATATAGGTAAGTGGATTGGTTTTTTGTTCCTCCTTTAATGAAATGCATATAGGTCTAGATGCTTTTATGGTTTAATTGTCTGTTTTATGTTTAACGGTATATATATGGTTTAAGTTCTTGATTTAGTTACGTGTGGGGTTGGTGTGAGTGATAGGCCACATAATTTGGCATGTGATGATATTTATGTATACTTACTGAATTTTTTTTTTCTAATTGTGTAGATGTCAAACCTTATTAGAAGTCGTAAAGCGATGACGACTACACCCCATTCGCCTCCCCCGGCTCATTCGTCAGTTGCCACTACTCCAGCCTCATCAATGGCGCTACCTGTTAGCGCCAGGTGTGGTCACCACCGCCCCCTCACACTCGACACACCATTGGCATCCACTATTGATGCCTCAGGGTCACAACAAGGTAAAGTTTAATAACGCCCCACATGTTGCTAACTATTTTTTTCCTATAGTGCTTTGGTGGTTTCTCCACATAGACTGTTGTACATGATATTGGATTGCCTAATGTTGCTAGGAGGGTGGTCATTATTTCTTTGTAGAGAACATGTCTCTAAAAAAATTTGTTCAATTTTTCTGCTTAATTCCGAGTTTTACTAGTTTAATTTTGTTCATACAATGTTGTAATAGTGCATACAATGTTGGCAAAAGTACAAACCTTATAAGGAATACCAAATACGAAATATGATAAGAATTTGGTTAACTTAGTTTTGTTATTTTAGGTTCAGTTTGTTAAGTTATGTCATTTAAGGATTAAACAGTTATTATATATATTGTTTATTGTTGTCATCGTTCTAAACCTATTATTAAACAGTTGTGATCATTCTGTTGGATACATATATTGTTTATGTTATTTTCCAGTTTTTAGGAAATGTTTAATTATAGGGAGGTTATGTCGAAATTTTAGTAGGATTTATTATTAGTTTTGGGTTAACATTAATTTTATATTGCTTTGCAGCCAAGAAAAATACCCAGGGACCTTGTCACCAGTTAAAGATGGTGAAGATCACTCGGGTGACCAACGGACGTATCACTATTGGATAAGACGAGCGGCATTGAGTTGCACCAATGCCTGAGCAGCATAGAGCATTGGCCCACGACATTGGTCACATCGTTCGGACCTATTGCCCTATGTAATAGAAGTCTTGGAAGGTGATGCCAGATGAGGTGAGGACGAAGGTGCATGCACAGTTGTCGGCAAGTATCCTACCTTTTAATTGTTTTTCCTTCAAATTTTATATATTTATATTACTTAATGTATGTAATTAATTTGTTACATTATAGACAAACTACAATTTCGAGGACATCAGCGACGATATGTTGTCGTACGTCAACATGCTCTTCTCTCAACGGTACAAGCAATGGAAGAGCAATCTGCACCAATATTTTGAGACATTTGATGATCCACAGGTCACTCTTGAGGAGGGTTGCCCGAAGGAGTTTGAGGGTCGGGAGGATAATTGGGTGTGGCTCTATAGCCATTTTCAGGACCCTAACTATGTGGTATTTTTTATATTAAGTTCAAAATTATTATATGTTTCTTACTAATGTTTATTGATTTTTTTATATTTCATTTAAATTTGAACTAATACGTTTATATTTTGTATAACAGAAGAAGGCGAAAGCCAACAAGAGCAATAGGGACAAGAAGACTCTTCTCCACCATTCCGGTTCGAGGCCCTTCTCATATAGGATGGAGGTGTGGCGGTGGGTAATAATAAAGATTTTCATATTCAATTTTTAATATGTTATTAATATTAATTATTTTTTTCGTACTAACATTTTTCTTCTCTTGTTCTATTCAGGGGAGTTCAAAATTCCCGGAGATTGATGTCTTTAGAGACATTTATGTTCGACTTGGGGATGAGTTGGTTGAGTCCCTTTATGTAAGTATTCTTCAATTTTAATTATTATCTTACGCATTCAAGTTTCATGTTCATTATATGAATGTTATAATTAATATTTGATGTTATATTTAATAGACGACGATGATGGAGAAGTGGCAATTGGTTTTTCAGAAGTCTGTGGATCCAGCTTCCTCCCGAGACGGTGATGTTATCTTACGCATCCAGCTTCCTCCCAAGACTCTGTTCAAGTCTGTGGGTCCCCCCGAGGATGCGGGGCTAAAGATCCTTGCAAAGACCTTGGATCAAGCTCTTGAGCGGAAGCTAGGGAAATATTGTAGGGGGATGGGGAATGCCCAGTGGCAGGAACCTAGAGCCCCTTCATCATCCCTGTCAAAGAGTTAGGTGACATCTTTGACAGCAGAGGTGGCTGACCTTAGGACTGAGCTTGCCTCGTATAGGAGCCAGATGTCATAGATTGTACAGCCCCTTAGTCAGTCCGGCATTCGTCTCCCAGATCTTCGTCCCCCGTCGACCTCCGAGCCCCTCCAACCCAGGCATGACCACACCTCTGCCCCTTCAACCTCTGAGCCTGTCGAAAACCTCGAGACCTTCCAGCCGCCTTTGTATAACGACCACGTAGATTACGCCGCATTCTTTTCTTAGTTTTTACTTCCTTACTTTTTAAATATTTTTCTTGTACATAGTACATACATTTATATTAATTTAAATATATTATTTTTCTCTTCATTACATTTTTTTAATTGCTATTTAATTTTATTACCAAAAAAAATGCAATTTATTTTTATTACAAAATTAAAAAAAAAATTGAATGTAAAATTAAATTAAAAAAAAAATATTTTAGCATGACAAAAACCTTTGTCTCGCAAAACTCAAGCGACAAACTAGGTTTCATCGCGCAATAATAAATTGTCATTGCGCAAAGTTTAGAGAGACGAATAATAGTCGTCCCATGCATGTATCTTGGTCTTTGTGCGACGAAAACATTCATTCCTAAAAAATTTGTGCGACCAAGGGTAAAGCATCACGCTGTGTTTTTGTGACCAATGATGCTTTTTTGTCACGCAAAGCCTTTCTTCACGATCTTTGCGCGACGAAGATTCTATCGCACTGAAGTTTGTGCGACGAAAATACACTTTGCGCGACCAACTTTGGCTCGTCGCACAAATAGTAAAACGTAGTAGTGATGATACAAGTACACTACTACATTTGCTAAGGACACGAAAACACATGAAAAGAAACTAACGTATACAAAGTGCATTATTGACACAAAACGCTACCGTGGCAGTGTATCAATTTTTCCTATATAATAGTTGGCAACATGGTGATCTAATTAAAGCTAAGTGGGACTAATGACGTGAGTGATGACCAGATTCATTGTAGGACCAACTTTTCACTCGGCCAGCGACTCACGGCATCAGCTGATGATTAATTTGAGAGATAGAAGAGAGGAACACAACATACTCGGAGAAGAGGCTTTTGGGATTTTGGATTTAGGTTAAGTTTTTTAGCTAGTTCAAGAGAAGAGGAAATGAGAGAGAGAAGAAAAAAAAAGAGCGATTGCCATTCATGTTCATGATTGCCACTCATTAGAACGTCATCATCACCATCCACGGCACGCCTCAACTGTTCTTGATGATATAAACATGGCCTTTCAGTATATTATTCATTCACCCTCCATCCAAGCTCGCATGTAAATAATCTCGATAATTTAAGAAGAATGTGTTGGCGTTGACCCTAAAAACTACTAAACCTATGTGGCACGCAGGCCAAGTAATTAGTAAGCTAACTACGTCTTTTGGTTGTATGCGGGGCATACCAACTCATCTGCCGAGCTCGGCCGAGGAGTAAAATTTATTGATGTTGCGTTGAGCGCACGACTGACTTCTCAGTCTTGCGACTGCACCCAAGGAAGGAACACTCTCGACCTTTAGGTTCTAGAGCCTGAAGAAAAAGTTGCTAGTTCTGCAAAGTACACAAATCGTCGGTGCTGGATTCGGTCATGGTGATTATGTTCGTGAGAGTATAAGCACACCGAATCGACACCAGAGTATAGGAACACAAATACTCAAAACAAATATACGTCTTAACTGTAAAAGTGGTTCGGCCGTCAAAATACCGAACTCTAAAACCTACTTGTGAATACCTAATCATAAACAACTCGGCGTTCGATGTGCCGAGCCCTAGTAACACCTCACTTTCCTGAGAAAGCTGATGAGATGACCTCTGCCAATAAGGATACGAAAATCCTTCCCGATCGAGACTTAGATAGATAACCAGCCGACCCTGTTAAGGTGCTGTTTATCCAAACTGAAGGTGCTTCACGGTCGGCTGATTCTACGGCAACAGTGTTGTTTATCCAAACTGAAGATGTTCGCCCATTGCCTCCGCAGTGCTGTTTATCCAAACTGAAGATGTGTTGGCAAAAAAGAAAATAAAAATCTCAAGATGTTTGAGTGGTTTAGCATAGAGCAAGGGTTTGCGCAGGGCAATTTATGTGTTGAATTAGAGGGGGTTTGTTTGATGTCCTCCCTCCCTATTTATAGTAGTGAACCTGCATTGAATCCCAATCATTCTCATATTAGAACTCACTTCCCTGCTCCAACTTTATCTCGGCCAGTCCTACTCCTGCTAGGACTTTGAAACTAACTCGTTATCAGGCCGTATTAAATCTCAAACCCCAGCATCCTTATCTTGTCGAAATTCCTTCTTGTAATAGGACTCACCTGCATCCCACAAGTTCCCGATGGGATATAGCCAGCTTCGACTGTGCGGCCCATGAGCTGGATAACCCCCAATGACACTTAAACAAAGCCTCTGGGCTGAGAACAATTCTAAACTCAGCCCGACCAATACTGGGTCAAGAACAATTCTAAACTCAACCCAAACCAACATTTTTTTGCCCAAACATTGCCCCCTCGCTTCTGAGGTCGTCGACCAATACTCTTGGCTCGAGCCTCGACCTTGAAGAAGTGAAACCTACCTAAGGACAATCTCTTGGGAAATACCACCATGCGCATTTATGAAACGTAACCTCACGATCTCTATTTCCCAACTGTCCTACCACATGTCAGCCCCTTGGTTACCCTAGCAGCCTTCAATCATGATCCTCGAAAACATGTGGCCGCCGAAACGTCTCTCTTGCACTACACCTGCCGCAACACGCCATCGTGCGTCCTCAAACCGCAAACCTCAGTCTTTTCACCTTGATCTTCTGAGCATGTATAATGATTAGTAAATCTCACGCTCGATTCTGTCCTTGATTTTGAAAATCAAACGTTTAGCTTTTCGTCCCAAATGCCTATAAATACCCGGATCCCTTCCATTCGTACGTTACACTTTCCAAATCCCTTAAAATTTTCTCGCCACTTTGTTTTCAAAACCTTCCAAAACCCAGAACACCTTAAGCCTTCATCTCAGAGCTCTCTTCCGAGTGCAACAAGTGCAAAGACTTCATAAATCGGAACACCATCAAGACTCTGCGTTTCGAGGGTGAACTAAACTCTACCCACCAAATTTTAGGCCTACTCTTCAAAGACATAGTGCCTTCATCCATCATCAACTTGTTCAAAAAACACTACTTGACAGGTTTGCTACAAGGATTCGACTGGTCAAAGTGGTGCCAGACAAAACACCAAGGATCCTGGCCTTCGACCAATGCGAATTGGGTGGCCTGGGTCGTACGAATGGAAAAATTCTTCAGTAAGGAGTGGGAGGCTCTTGGTATCCACGACGCTATTAAGCTTTCGACCATAGAGATTACAATGGATAAAGAACTTCTCATGGCAGCTCTAAGCCTTTGGTGTTCGGCTACCAACACCATGGTCCTTCCGTTCGGCCCTATAACTCATACCATCCTCAACATCTCGGCTATCATCGGGACTCCTCCTTCTGGCATTCCAGTCATTGCCGCCCTTATTGGATGCCCATTAAACCATGACCTTAAGGCACTATTTGACGATAGGGCCGTCGAGGCATTAAGCTAATAAGGTCAAGAGCCTTCAAAAGAGGACGTTCAGAAATTACATAAGAATTTTCTGAATACAACACCCTTATCCTTCATTTTGCCGGTTGAGGGGAAGCGAGTCTACGGAATGGAGAACATAAGGCCTTATGATTTTACTGGTACAACAAGTTCATTTGTTGTACCAAATTGAATAAATGCTTGGTCAAGAATATGCCGGTGGTGGAAGCTCTGGCTAGTGGTCACTCTCTGGCGCTCAGTCCCGCCATCCTCACCAACCTTCTCCGTTGCCTAGCAGAAACAACCATCGACAAGATCGACCCGCACCAGAATGGACCTCTCTGGGTGTTTCAACTCTGGCTATAGGTTTATTTCTCCACACTTAGGCCAGAAATCTCCAGCCTCCAGTCTACTGTAGCACTCAGCCTTCAGTTAGCCCCTCGACCAATACCTCATCACTGAGCTAAAGAGGTCTTTAAACACCTCTTCCGCCTGGACGTCCTTTTTGATATGTCATCGTAAAGAATACCCCCACTCCATCAGACTTCCCACATCGATTTGGAGTGAAAGCGAAGATGCTGGTTTCTGTCAAAATTAGGGGCCGTTTATGTTAACTCGTGACCTTCCCCTCGGTTGCGATGCTCGCCGAGCAAGTTGGGAAGTCTACCACCCTCACTTTGCTGCCAGATAGCTCGGCTACCTCCAAGGTTGCCCGGTGCCTCTACTTTATTCTCGCTCCCTTCTAAACCAAGGGTGCGTCTCTGGTTCCTCAGAAAATGAGTGTAGAGACACCGAGAAAGAATTTCAGGAATTGTGCATGAAATTTCGCCTTCGACCAACTATTCCTGAATCTTTCAGCATTGACACCTTCGGCGACTGGTAGGATGAATATACTCACAACTTTTTTGGCACTTCGGTCGAAGACGTAGTCAATAAAATTTTTAGTGACCGACCCAAGAAATCATTCGCCCTTCAATCTAAAGAGTTGCCTCAATCTATGAGATTTTTCTTTCTTAGGCGGTCGGATACTGAAACAAACGGATGTGGTCATCCCAGCAGTGGTCAAGAAAAACTTGGCTCATTCCTCTAAGAAATCGAAAATCGCCACAGAAAACACACCAAGCAAAAGACCTCACCCAAACCTCGAGACGACAAGTGAAGCTCTCCGCCCCCAAAACACGTCAAGAAATTGGCGAAGAATATAGCACAAGAGATTCATTTTATCTCTAGCCACACCACCGGGACAACTGCCCCCGAGTGCCTCTCCTCCTGCTTCTGTTGTTCAGGCCTTAGCGGCGAATCAGCCATCTTCAACCAGCCTGACAATCCAAGCTCAACCAGTACCTAAGGTCCTTGAGGTCATGGTTGAACCAGTTGTTGTACTGCTGGTCGACATGCCTGTAGTTTCAGGGCCGACGGTAGGACCTATACTGGGGGAGGCAACCCCTTCGATCGGGAAGAATCTCCCATCTCCTCAAGAATCTAAAACAATTGGCGATCATCTTAGAAAAGGTATGACTATGCTGGCCACTCCCTTTACTCATTAAATTCAAAAGTATTAACAACTCTTTTGTTTCAGGATGACGAGAATGACGAGACTCTACCGGTGATTAGCTCTCAACCGACCGAAACTCCTTCTGTTGATTCTTCTTCTATGGTTGAGGCGGCCGACCCGGTTGATCTTCCTGCAGCCGATTGTGGGAAAAGGCCCATTATTAAACCTGAGGCGACGTCAGAAACTTCGATTCACCTGCAGAACCAGGACCTCGGCATCGCCTCTCAAGAAGTGACCTCGACTTTTGTAAGGCTCGATTACTTTCTCTTGTCAATTTTGTTATAACAAGTCTAAACCGAGAAAATATTAACTATCAGGTGCCCTGTTATTCATTCCACCAAAAATTTTATGCGCCCAAAGGTGTTATCTATATTTCCTGGCCACCTTAGTGGCCATCGAACGTAGATAACCTTCATCGGCCGCGTGAATTTAGAAGCAGTCTGAAACACTAGGCTCAACCTTTAAGCTCTCTAGGTTCGAGCAATGAACCTGGAGACATGACCGAAGTTTCCTCTCGGTAGGTCTAAAACAAATCCTCCCTGCTACATTCTTTTAGGATTTTCCTTGCGCCTAAACTGTTTTCTTGTGCAGCCTTCATGGGAAGTCGAGTTTGAGGCTCTCCTATCCAGCACTTTGGGAGCGGCTAGTCCTTCGGTAGCTACAACTGAACCAGTCGAATCAACTGTTCTTGTTCGATTGCAGAAGCTTTTGTCTCTATCAGCTTCGCAAGTCCTTGAGCGTAAAGGCCTTGATTCGGTGGGTGCATGTCTGAACAATCTCGAAGCGGATGGTTAATTGAGCGTCGAAGCCATCATTCAAACGTCATCTACCTTGGAACAGACCCGAGAATATTTCAATGTTTTCAAGGAAGCTCTTCGGGCTGACGATGACTTGAAAGCTACAACGGCAGTTCGAGATGCTCTTCATCCAAAGATTGAAGTTTTAAAGATGAAAAAAATTACCCTAGCCAACCTTAACCGTTAAATTGTCGAACTTCAAAATCGAAGGTCGGCAATTGCTTCTGAGCTTGCAAAGGATTTTGAGTCGGGCGGTAAATCTTGCTTAACCAAATACACAGCGAGCGTGAAGCGAGTCGACTAGCTGAAGATGGAAAAGAGGAATCGGTAAGCTGAGGTCACGATGGGCAAGGTGAGGTGGTTAAAGCTGAAGGCTGTTCTTGAATCTCTTCTTCCTTCATCACCCTAGAATTATTTGATTGTAAACTGATTAATCAATGAAATGAACTTAATGAAATGAACTTTTATTCTCGCATCTCCCATGTGACTGGATAGTATTTCTTTAAAAACCATCCATTGATTGGCAACTTGTGAACAATACCGGTTCAATCTCTAAGATGGTATGCCCCATTGCCGAGGACTTTATGAATAACGAATGGCCCATCCTAATTCGACGGCCACTTGCCGAACCTGGGGTCTTTAATTCCTACGGGTAGTACAGTTTGCCAAACCAGTTCTCCTTCGCCGAACATTTTTTGTTTAACTCGTTGATTATATACACGTTCAGCGATCTTCTTTTGAGCCATTAATAAGTTATAAGCATCAAGCCGAGCTTCTTCTAAATCTTCTAGCTCTTGTCTTATGGCTTGACTGTACTCGACGCTAAACAAACTACTTTGTTCAATTATTCACAATGAGTTTATATTTAGCTCAACGGGCAACATTGCATCATGTCCATAAGTCAACGCGTACGGAGTCATTCCGGTGGATGTCCGTAGAGAAGTTTGATAAGCCCATAACGCTTCGTTTATCCTTAAGTGCCACATGCCTGGTCTTTTTTTATCATCTTTTCAAGAATACCAATAAGAACCTTGTTACTTGATTCGGCCTGTCCATTCGCCTACAAGTAGTATGGTGTAGATTGCTCGAGTCGAATCTTTAGATTTGCCGTATAGTCTTTAAATCTGTCGGATGTAAAGATCGTACCGTTATCTGTTATGATTGTTTCTGGCACACCAAATCTAGTCACAATGTTTTCTTCAACGAAATTACAAACTTCCTTAGACGTTAGCTCAACATATGACTTGGCTTCGACCCATTTGGTGAAGTAGTTTGTTGCAATAAGTATCCACGCATGTTTGGCTGCACCAGAAGATGGTGTGATTTTACTGATAACATCCATGGCCCATCCTCAAAACGGTCATGGTTTGATAACCGAATGTAATGATTCGGCCGGTACTCTCCTGTACACAACCTTTTGCGTACTGAATACAATCCTTCAAACTACTCGGCCAGAAATAGCCATGTCATCGAAGTAGCCAACGCATTTTTGGTCCAAATTGGTGAGCTCTGCAAATTCCTTCGTGTACTTCTGCCGTTACTTGAGCAACTTCTTGCAAGCCTAGGCACAGCAACAATAACCCGTCATTACCTTTTCGATACAGCTTATTCAACTGAAGGAATGAGTTCATCGTTGGATCGTCGTAATGCTTTCATGACGGATACATGCATGATATTAACCGTTGCTCCTCAATCAACGAAACTTTTGGAGATTGGGTAACCTTTAATGTGGGCCGTGACATACAACGGCTTTAAATGTTGAAGATTAGCCGAGGAGAAGCGGGAAAACAAGATGGCCAAGGCTGTTTTAAGTTTCTCGTCGTTGTTTGTTGGCTCATCTTCAATGGCAATGAAAAAATCAACTTGTGTTGCTTCCTCGGCGACTACATCACCATCCAAGGAATTTGGTTAGTGTGTAGTTAGCTGGAATTCAGCAGGTAGAACATGGCCCATGCTGATTTCCATATTCTCAATGACTAAATTACCCATTGGATCCTGGTCGTCATCTTCCGGGTTATTGAGGACTATAGTGCGTTAGAGCATCCTCGGCCTGATGATCGGGTGTCTCAACAGGTATTTTCTCTTGTGCCAAAGATCCCGACCTTGTTTCCTTGGGACTGTAATTGTCGAGCTTGTTTGTTTCCGGTGTCTAACTTTGCTCCTGCAATGTTTTTTGAGCACGTTCTTCATAGGTGATCCGGGCGTCCCTTGTGTCCAGGTAGGCGTCCAAACGTGCCACTCGATCTTTCTCATCAGCCGTTAGGCCGAATAGAGATGCGGCCGAGAAGACTTCGAAGTGATATCGTAGGTGTTGAAGGTCTTTGAGAGAAAAATGGAGCTCGACTGTATCAATGTCCGTGTATGGATCGACCTCGAAACCAAGAACCCTAACCTCTCTTATGTGCTGGAATCTAGCTTTCATTGCTAGGTCGGTGGTGTTTTGGATGATTTGTTCAGCATCAGGGCAAGTTAGTGCTAGGTCGAGGGCTTCTTGACACGCCTTGGGTAGTTTATACAAATCGTTGGCATAATACTTCTTGTAAAACTCTTTCATGTATTCCAAGGATTCTTCGAGGAACAGAGGGTGTAGATTCCACCGAACTCTTATTATTGGCTTTTTCAAGGGTAACGGGGAAAGTTGGCTTTCAACCTCTTAATTAAACTGCTCGAAACGGGCTTTCATATCCCCAGGCCGAATGAGGAGTTTGATGCGCTTCTCGGACTCTTCAATGGTAGTTTCGTAGTCACAATTGGTTTCCTTCTGCCCCTGTAATTCAGCCATGATTGTTGGGGTTGGTCGGTCGTCTTCGCTTCCTACCGCCTCTTTCAGCTGCCATCTTGTGGCCGAAATAGTCTGGGCTGCCTACCGTCGAGCCATGTAGTCTATACACTGATGTTGACATTTCTGAGATTTGGATAGAGCAGTATACATGCTGGTGGGAGAATTGTAACTATACTAACGTTGGTCACGTGGTTCAGGCGGCCTGAAGGTTTTTGGATTCGCTGATGAGCTTGGGCTACTGGAATTACACGAATAATAACCCTCGTTGTAAAACAGTGCGTCAAAATTAAGGCGCCGTCTGACCAAGGTAAAGCTGTCCATTTGTTTCTGGGGGCCAAGCCTATCGAACACTTTCTGGCGCTAGCCTTCACCAGGTTCCTTTGGAGGTGCCGCCGTGGCCGTAGATTTTTACCGCGATGTCGGAATCTGAGTCTGAGGTAATTTCTCTTTGGGTTCAGTTAATAGAACGCATGCCCTATAATTGCTGCACAAAACTATCGGTTCGTCACTTTCTTCTTCACTGGAATCTGTCATAGATTCAACTACAGCAGGTCCCGAAAACTCGATAGGTGGTTCATTGGAAAATAGGTCGATCTTGAGTCGTGGCTGGGAATGTTTCCTTAGGACGTGTTGTATTGGGATAAACTCGGCCTTCCCTTTCCCTTTACTCTTGGGTAAAAGGGAGTCTACCATGCTAACTGTTGCCGAAAAGAATGGATCAGCGTCGACCGTCATTCATTTTTCGAGAAACTTTAGCTTGCCTTTGTCAATCCAGCTCTGGATATTACCACGGAATACAACACAGTTGTTTATGGCATGCTTGGTCGAATTATGATACTTGCAATACGTCTTTCCTTTAAGCTCTTCGGCCTTGGGAATGTTATGTCTTGGCCGAAGTTTGATGATATTTGCTAATAGAAATTGGTCGAAAATTGCCTCTGCCTTTGTGATATCAAAAGTGTAAACTTTCAATGTTTTCGTCGTCTCTTCAGTGGCCGAGCGGGTTTTGGCATCCTTGGAATTAAGTTGAGTCAATGCCTTGCAAACATATGGTTTATCTATTACTATCTCGGCCTCGTCTACACTGACGTATTAGGAATCTTTACCTTCAGTCGATGCGTAGTTGACCGTAGGATTTTTGTAAATCATTCCTCAGGATGGAGATTTCGAGATCTTTTCTTCTCAGAGCAAATAATCATATTGCTCGACATGATGGGCTAATTCATACATATCCCGAATGTTTGCCCCGAAGAACTTCTTTTTGTACTCCACGTCGAGCCCGTTCAGAGCAAGCCTAACAAATTCGACTTTGGGAAAAGGTACTCGGCACCAATTCCTGGAAGATTTAAATCTTGTAAGATAATCCATTGGTGACTCATCAAATGCTTGAGTCATCCTAGCCAATGAAGAAACTGACATTTCTATCCCTGGCCGATAAAACTGTTCATGAAATTTCTCGACCAACTCCTCCCAGCTTTGAATAGAATTAGGTGGAAGGTTGATATACCATGCAAATGTTGAGCCTGTCAACGAAAAGTTAAACAGCCGTAGTTTATGAAAATCACTATTAACATCTCCGCCTTGTGCAGTGAAGAGAGCCACATGTTCTAACGAGGATAAGGACGATTCTCCAGCAAAAAGGCTGAAATCTGGAATCTTGAAACCTTTAGGATATTCGAACTTTTCCACATAAGCTGGATATGGGTGAATGAATTTCGGGAATTTTGGCCTTTTTTTCATGGCCGAATCGATCATTCGTTGTTTCCACTCTCTGGTCGGATCCAACTGACCTACTACTTGATCCTTCCTTCTTTTCTACGTCAATCGTTTTGGGCCGACTAGATACTACTTCGGCCGGTAGGGGATTACCTTTAAATGGAAGCTGCCGAGCCTGATCAACAGGTTCTTCTTCGAAGACTTTGCTAACTAATAGTTCGAGCAATCTAGTGCGGGTCTCACCATTGCTTCGTATCACTTCGAGCAAATTGTTCATTTCTTGACCAACTGTCTGTTCCACTTGTCGAGATTGCTTATCAAGTCGTCTTCAAAGAAACGACCTCGTCGGAGGGTCAGAGCCTTCACCGAAGTCTTCATCACAATCCTCCACTATTCCTTCAATAAAAACACCTGCGGTTCGGTTGGGTACTTCTGCGTTTTGAGGCTGGGTACCAAGGCACACTTCTTTCTCTCGGTGTGTTACACTTATAGCCTCAGGGGTCACAGCGACAATAGGATTTCACGCATGTGACGCATCTTGTCCAGGACTCGAAACCGGCAAATCGGTCGCTGGTTTTCCCATGGTTGTTTTCTTTTTTACCGATCGTGTCTCGATGGTCATGAACTTCGTAGTTTTAGCACTGGGTCCCACTGGGCGTGCCAAAATGTTGACCCTAAAAACTACTAAACCTACGTGACACGCAGGCCAAGTAATTAGAAAGCTAACTACGTCATTCGGTTGTATGCATGGCGTGCCAACTCATCGGCTAAGGAGTAAAATTTGTTGATGTTGCATTAAGTGCACAGCTGACTTCTTGATCTTGCGACTGCAGCCGAGGAAGGAACACTCTCGGCCTTTAGGTTTTAGAGCCTGAAGACAAAGCTGCTAGTTCTACGAAGTTCACAAATCGTCGACGCTGGATTCGGTCACAGTGATTATGTTCATGAGAGTATAAACACGCCGAATTGACACCAAAGTATAGGGACACAAATACTCAAAATAAATATATGTCTTAATTGTAAAAGTGGTTCGACCGTCAGAATGCCGAACTTTAAAACCTACTTGTGAATACGCAATCATAAACAACTCGGTGTTCGATGTGCCGAGCCGTAATAACACCTCACTTCGCCGAGAAAGCTGATAAGATGACCTCTGCCAATAAGGATCCGAAAATCCTTCCTAACTGAGACTTAGATAGATAACCAGTCGACCCTGTTGCAGTGCTATTTATCCAAACTGAAGATATGTTAGCGGAAAAGAAAATAAAAATCTCAAGATGCTTGAGAGGTTTCGCGTAGAGCAAGGGTTTGCGCAGGGCAGTTTGTGTGTTGAATTGGAAAGAGTTTGTTCGATGTCCTCCCTCCCTATTTATAGTAGCCAACCTACATTGAATCGCAATCATTCTCGGATTAGAACTCCTTTCCCCGCTTCAACCTTATCTCGGCCAGTCCTACTCCTACTAGGACTTTGAACCTAACTCATTGTCAGGCTGCATTAAATCTCAAACCCCAGCATCCTTATCTTGTCGAAACTCCTTCTTGTAATAGGACTCACCCGCATCCCACAGGTTCCCGACAGGATATGGCCAGCTTCAACTGCGCGGCCCATGAGCTGGATAACTCCCAATGACACCTAAACACGGCCTCTGGGCCGAGAATAATTTTAAACTCGGCCCAACCATTACTGGGTTTAGAACAATTCTAAACTCAGCCCAAACCAATATTTTTGGGCCCAAATAGTTGGATAATAAGAAAATAAGTATTTGATGTTGGAAGCTAATCAGTTTCTAGCAAAGCCTTCAACCAAGCCAACAGATAAAATATCCCCGAAAAGACATTTATTTTTAGAAAAATATCCCCGAAGCTAATCAATTTCCAACAAAGCCTTCAACCAAGCCAACTTATTCTTCTGATTCTGAGGACAATTATAGGCCATGTGCCTTGTTTGTCCGTAAGTGAAGCATCCTCTGCTTCCTCTCTTACACTCGCCATAGTGATGGGTGTTACACCTACGACAAAACTGAACACATGAACTGCTAGAGTTTCCTTGATTCTGAAAACAAGAACCACCAATGGATTTACCTCCTCTCTGAGGTGTACCTGAGTTAGAACCCCCGCTCGAGGATCTATAGTTATTTCCACTCCTTTTAAAATTTTGAGCCGTTCTCAGGCCAAGTGACAATTGCCCCCTGTTATTGTACCTCTGGACATTCCCGCCAACATCCTCATCCTCATTGTCAGGAGCATTCTCTGAATCTTCAATCCGAAGTAAGACCTCGAAGAACTCCTGGTAAGTAGCATAGGGAGTAGAGGTTGCTATAATACGCCATTTCTTGCAAGTTCCCCTTTTAAATAAACGAAGCATCTCTCGGGGATTAGCAACAATTTCGGGGCAATAACGAGATAAGTCTGTGAACCTTCGATGACACTCAGTGGCTGACATATTGCCCTGCCTCAGGTCTACGAACTCATTCTTCTTACTATCCAAATACTCATGAGGGACAAATCTGGTCTGAAATAACCATTTGAAAACATCCCAATTTATAGCATATGCATCAAATAAGGATCTATTCTCATAATCCCACCAAGATTTTGCTCCCAATCGAAAGAACCAAGTCGCTGTCTCGACCCATCTCTCTAGGGAAAGATTACCATGCCTGTGCATGACTCGAAAAATCTTCTCCACATGACCGAACCATATCTCTGACTTCTCTGATCCCTCATTACCAAAGAAATCATTAATCTTCAGGCGAGATACAATATCAAGAGTATTCCTCGGGGTAGGACAGAGTGAAGACTGAATAGCACTGGCGATAGCCTCACCAAATTGCCTAAAGTTCGGAAAGTTATTCTCAGCTGGAGAACGTGGCTCTCTACGAGGTGGCATGGTTCTGACATAAGAAAACAAGAGTTAAAACACACTAGGAAGTGTAGGACTGTTTAAACCTGGCTCTGATACCAAACTGACACACCCCGACCTGGAAATGTTAAAGCATGTTGGCCATCACCATGAAGTGACGTAACTATAAGGGTAAGTGATGCAAAAAGTGAATAAAATTAAAACTAATTAGAACTAAATAGTGAAAGAGTGTGCAATCATGGGTTGAACACACTATAATTATTCAGAGCGTAATAGACAGTGAAACTACAGAAGAGTAGTCAAAACAACCAAAGTACACTTATTACATAATAGTGATGAGTTTGTACGTCTAAAACAGAAGGAAATGTCAGAACTGCCAGGATTCCTCCACAAAGAGTACAGCTATCTAGGTCCTGGAGGGGCAAAAAACAAAGTTGAGTGGGTCAGCAAAACAATGCTTATAAGAAAACCTTTAACTTTGAAAATACTAACCCCTCGCCGTAAAACAAGTATAGTTTCCTTAAACATACTACTCAAGTATATAAACGATAATTCGATAATATTAAAGCAGTATAATAATCAGAAATATGCCAAGTAATGATGTATCGAATGCCACAGTAATAATCATGTGATAATCAAGTATCGCTAAGTGCTCATCCATCTAAGCTGACACACAAGTTCGAACAGATGGTTTCTAACACGAATAGGACTGGGTGTAATCAATATGCTCTAGTACTACGATCACGTGAAGACTGGTGCATAAGCACATCACATACAAGTCGGATTACGTAATGCAATCTTCCCGACAGGACTGGCACCTAACTTGGATCCAAGGCGAGCGAATGGTGCGGATGTGAACATACACATGAAAGACTGGCCCTATCCCTAAGGCGAGTACTAACACCGGGTGCAGCAAGATGAGCATGTACAAATATGTATGAATGCCATGACAGTAATATCACAACCATATAGCAGCATTTATCACAATTTATATCACAATAATGATACTAGGCAATATAGGTGTAAATGAAGTAAATACGCATTATGGAAACTGTAAATATGTATAGGTATAAAACAACTGCCCACTCACAAGTACGTCGCTGGGTCATAGCCCCCGAGCCTATCTTGGCCTCGAAAATCCTCGGGATAAGTTTCCCCTATATGTGAAATAACTAAAATAACATTAATTAAAGCACATAACGGAAACCTAAATAAAACCCCCATAGTTTGCTCAAACCTAGGGTTTAAATATATGAAATCGATCTACTCAACGACACGAACACACACGTGTCAACCACACGCCGTCCGGAGGCCGGATGCACCCTTACGCGCTGCCCAAAGTGGCTGCACAGATGGCCAAGCGTGACCCACTCGCCCGCAAGTACACTGTACTCGCCTTCCTCGCAATTTTCTGCAGTTTTTGCAAATTTTTTGCCCAACTTCCTTCTTCTTGAGTTTTCTTGGTAAAACCACATTTTCAAAACACAAACAAGGAATCAATAACAACCCATAGAAGTGAAATAAAGGTTCTAAAGGTTTCTCAAGGCTTACCTAAGCCATGAATGGCTTGAAAATCGATATGTCGAACTCGCCGAGTCGACCTTCCGAGTTAGTGAGTCAAAACTCATCCACACCAAATTTCAAGGACATGGTTGTGATCGTGGGACTAAGATGATCACAATGGTGTAGTTGGTTTGTCAAGTTTGAGTGTTTTGGTGTGTTTTTGTGAAGGTTGCAGAGAGGAAGAAGAAAAAGAAGTGCGGCGAGGGAGAGGGAGAAGAGAGAAAGAGAGATGGGATGCTTTTCTGATTGGGGGGACAGAAAATAAAGAAGAGATGGGATAGGTGAGTGAGTGAAATAATGGAGGGGTGCAATGGTAGGGTAAAAAAGGGATCTAATGGATAGGTTTTTAGATTTCCTACAGTAAAAGGAAATTGAAATCTATCCGAAGTAGATATTTTTACACTTTAAAATCTACGCCTACTCGTACTAGCATGTACAATTTAAATACGATAGCGAGAACTAAAATGGAAAGCGATAGGGATAAGTCCAAGTCACTTGCCAATAAGGGCATAATCGTGAAATTACATACTCGGGGAGAAATTACATAAGAAAATTAGGGACGGATCATCACAATAGATATATATATATATATATGTATGTATGTATGTATGTATGTATACACACACAATATAACAGAGAGTATAATTTATATTTTATTATTTTTAATCCCACCAATTATGGGTTTTATTTAAAATCTCATTAATATAAACAAATACACATTTCAATTTTTAATTTTTAATTTGAAAACTATAGTAACTTACATTATTACATTAATGTCAGGGACTTCGATCAAAAGCTAAAAATAGACAAGGTTTCAATCAAAGAAAATTGATAGTTAGGGATCACATCCAAAGTGTCCCTTTATTTTTAGTTTACCCTTGCATTATTTAACACTTATTATCTCGTATTGTCTTAGATAATTTGCTTAAGTTTGAGAGAATAATATCTAAAATCTCAAGCTTATTTATTGATATGAAATACATTAATACTAATATGAGCTGTAAAAAGTTACAGAACTTTGAAAAAAAAAGTATTAGTGGGTAGGGACTGCGTCAAAGTTTATCTGCCATTTAAATTTGATCGTCTCTGCATAGTTGAGAAATAAACAAAAAATGACCCATTTTCTTAATCTTGGACAGAAATATGACAAATCGGCCATACACAAGCCATACACACATTCACAAAATCGAAATTACTAAAATACCCACATATAACAACAACAACAACAAAGTCTTTTCCCACTAAGTGGGGTCAGCTATATGCATCCTAGAATGTCATTGCACTCGATTCTGTGTCATGTCCTCCGTTAGATCTAAGTACTCTAAGTCTTTTCTTAAAGTCTCTTCCAAAGTTTTCCTAGGTCTTCCTCTACCCCTTCAGGCCTGGACCTTTGTCCCATAGTCGTATCTTCTAATTGGAGCTTCAGTAGGCCTTCTTTGCACATGTCCAAACCACCGTAACCGATTTTCTCTCATCTTTCTTTCAATTTCGGCTACTCCTACTTTGCCTCGGATATCCTCATTCCTAATCTTATCCTTTCTCGTGTGCCCACACATCCAACGAAGCATCCTCATCTCCACTACACTCATTTTATGTACGTGTTGATGCTTCACCGCCCAATATTCCGTGCCATACAGCATCGCCGGCCTTATTACCATCCTATAAAATTTTCCCTTGAGCTTCAGTGGCATACGGTGGTCACACAACATACCGGATGCACTCTTCCACTTCATCCATCTAGCTTGTATTCTATGGTTGAGGTCTCCATCTAATTCTCCGTTCTTTTGCAAGATAGATCCTAGGTAGCGAAAACGGTCGCTTTTTGGCATTTCCTGATCTTCGATCCTCACCCCTAACTCATTTGGGCCTCCATTTGCACTGAACTTACATTCCATATATTCTGTCTTTGATCGGCTTAGGCGAAGACCTTTAGATTCCAACACTTCTCTCCAAAGGTTAAGCTTCGCATTTACCCCTTCCTGAGTTTCATCTATCAGCACTATATCGTCTGTGAAAAGCATACACCAAGGAATATCATCTTAAATATGTCCCGTTAACTCATCCATTACCAATACAAAAAGGTCAAGACTTAAGGATGAGCCTTGATGTAACCCTACAGTTATGGGGAAGCTTTCGGTTTGTCCTTCATGAGTTCTTATGGCAGTCTGTGCTCCATTATACATATCCTTTATACCTTGGATATATGCGACTCGTACTCTTTTTTTCTCTAAAATCCTCCAAAG
Organism: Malus sylvestris; assembly: GCF_916048215.2. NCBI lineage: Eukaryota > Viridiplantae > Streptophyta > Magnoliopsida > Rosales > Rosaceae > Malus > Malus sylvestris. The sequence continues at coordinate 38,087,812 of NC_062275.1, forward strand.
AATGTCTCTTGGGACCCTATCATACGCTTTTTCCAAATCTATAAAGACCATGTGTAAATCCTTTTTCTTATCTCTATATCTTTCCATTAATCTTCATAAGAGATAAATTGCCTCCATGGTTGAGCGCCCTGGTATGAACCTGAATTGGTTGTTCGAAACCCGTGTCTCTTGCCTCAATCTATGCTCAATGACTCTCTCCTAGAGCTTCATTGTATGACTCATTAGCTTAATACCCCTATAGTTCATACAATTTTGTACGTCGCCCTTATTCTTGTAGATAGGCACCAAAGTGCTCTTTCGCCACTCATTTGGCATCTTTTTCGTTTTCAAAATTCTATTGAAAAGGTCTGTGAGCCATGTTGTACCCGTCTCTCCCAAGATTTTCCACACTTCGATCGGTATATCATCTGGGCCCACTGCTTTTATATGCTTCATCTTTTTCAAAGCTACAACCACTTCTTCCTTCTTAATTCGGCGGTAAAATGAGTAGTTTCTACACTTTTCTGAGTTACTCAACTCCCCCAAAGAAGTACTTATTTCATGTCCTTCATTGAAAAGATTATGAAAATAACCTCTCCATCTGTCTTTAACCGCATTCTTTGTAGCAAGAACATTTCCATCATCATCCTTGATGCACCTCACTTGGTTTAGGTCCCTTGTCTTCTTTTCCCTTGCTCTAGCTAGTTTATAGATATCCAACTCTCCTTCTTTGGTATCTAGTCGCTTATACATATCGTCATAAGTGAAGGAATTATTTTGAAAAACATGTTCATTTGAGCAACATCATATAGCATGCAATTAACAATTAAAAGGCGGAATCATGCTTGTATGTACTCAAAAACAAAACATGACCATGAAATTCAAAGCCTAGTAGATTGGTGAACCAATAATCAACTCAAAAATAAGTGAGTTGAAATTAATACCTTTGTAGATTCCTCTTTGCATAAGCAAAGGCTAATCACCCAAAGAGATAGGGCCTTCATTCCTTGCTTCTTAGATCCATGGATTTGGATGGAAGAATAGGTTCTCCAAGTTCCCAAAATTGAGAACCTCTAAGTCTCTACACCAAGGAGAGATTGGATGATGAATGAGTGACCTTGGAGGATTAGATGACTAGCTAATCACCTCCAAGGTGTTGGCCTCTTTAGAGAGAAAATGGAGAGACAATTCTCACCCATTTTCCCCAAAAATAAACCCTTATTTCACTTAATGAATATTTGGCTATAAAGTCATTCATATAGTCACTTCTTTAAGTGACCTAAATAACCAAAACCCTAATTCATTCCTTATGGCCGGCCATTTAGGGATTTTTGGGCTTTTGGGCTTTAATGAATCTTTATTCATTAAATTGTCATACAACTTAAGTTAATGGGCTTGACGTTCGAAGCCCATTGGGCCTTAAGGTCCAAAACTATCCCGTGGTCTTTAACGAACTTATTCGTTTGATTAATTAACATATTAATTAATCCTTGCCATAAATAATTAAACCATTCAATTAATCTTACTCATTTCATTTATTTCGTCCATCTCTACCTTACACGGTGTACGATCCATTAGGTTCCTTTTAGCGAGGTAGTGGGCGATTAAAACCATTTTACATCGATTGTGAATTGAAACTATTTTCAATTCTCCCTTTAGTGATTACACACGTTTAGGGCTTCCACAAACCATGAGTGACACCTAGCCGTATGTCATGGTTACCCAAGCTAATCAGAAGAGGTGGAGAACCTATTCAGTCTGGGATTACAAATGCAATACGGTCCTTCTCTAATCTAATACTCTTGACCACATTGTTTGGTTTGATAGTTTATTTTCTCATGTCTACTATCCAATGTGTGTCTTGTGCTTATATGATTACCTTGAATGTGATTAGGAACGCATTCCCAAATCTCATTCATACTCTGGCCAGAGATTCAAATCATATCAGAGAGTATTCTCCTTCAAACGGTTTGAAGGTTAGAGATCCCTTGTTGCGCATTCACTTGTCTCCATAGCTAAGCGGCTTGACCCCAACGATGCCGTGGACACCCTCCTGGTGGGATGACTTTGACATAATCAAAGATCAAGGTCTTAACCACAAGACAACTATGATGCCTCAGGTCAAAGGACTACTTTGCATTATCCCAACCATGAGTTCTCATGTGACATGGAATATGAGAACTCTTCGTTGATCGCGTTCAGTGAACTCATTCTCTATTGAGCACCTACCGTACTTGTCTTGATGTCACACACACCAATGACTAGAGACTAATCACTCTCCCTGAGAGAAGACATAGTACGTACCGATCTTGACGGACTGTCAATGCCCAATTGGCAATCCTATGATCAGGAACGTTTAGGATGTGTCTACGAAAGAATGGTCTCAAGAATCTAACTTCATTAGATTACATTCTCCCAATCACAAATTCCTTGGACTTTATTGTTTAAGCATATAACATTTATATGAGACGGCTCAAACAATAATGTATGCCCTTTATATGTTAAACTGGATTAGTTTAACATGTGAAATGTCCGTAAAGTATCATCACATGATTGGCTTTAGGGCACATTTCCAACAATCTCCCACTTGCACTAGAGCCAATCAGCTTGATCATCAATGATGATATCTCTTCTGTAGTCATTTCATAAATGGCTGAATAGTAGGCCTAGACAGTGGATATCTATATGTGTTATCCACAGAAGCAACCTTGAGAATAACGACGTCACCATTATACATGATTCTCAATCATGTGGTTCAGTCTCTCATTTGTGTTCGGATCTTGATGAGACCTTGATTCCCAGGCTTGAGCTATCGCCCCATTAGTGTCATACACTTTCTGGTTGGAACCGAATAGAGAGTTCATAAATGAACTTTCCCATCCAAACAACATTGTTGTAAACTTCTATATGGCAATATATCTTGCATTCATAATGGAACACACTAAAGTCATTACTTTAATGTTTCCATCCAAATATCTTTTTAGTCATAATAAAGAGATATTCGTTTATCTCTTCATTCATAATGAAGAAACATCCAATGATGGATTAGATTCATAATCTAATACATTTACGCTTCCATTACGTTACTTTGATTCTTCCTCATTCTTTGAGGAATTTATCCTTTAGTATTTCTCAAATACTTAAGGACTCACTTGACAGTTGCCATGGTTCTGATCCTGGGCTTGCACTGATATCGTCTTGTACCGTTCTAGGTACAACTCATATCAATGTTTTTCATACAATATGAAATACATAAATCACCTTTCTGCTTATGCATAAAGGATTCAATTTACGCATTATTTCTTTGGGAGTCAAAGGGACACGTTCCCTTTGAGAAGGGCAACTTACTAGTCTCACTAGAATCGTCCTTCTAATTGAAGTTTATCATCATATGAGAAACTTCCTAGCATCCATTGTCTATTATTAGGGATTGATATAATCCAATTATATCATGAAATATATCATTATAGATTTCCATCCCATGTATATAGACTATATCTCCCATATACATTCTATCTTCATATAATGTATTAAAGTCATAACTTTAACGAAGAAGTATTCTTTTCATTTCCAAAATTAATATATCATATATATTTAAATTTTTAGGAACATGATTAACTCCCACTAATCTTTTGTAAAACTAGTAAACAAAAGATTCATTTACATCTTTATGAGAAATCAAACGATTTGATCATTTTCTCATAAAATGCAAATAGCTCCCACTAACTTGCTAAGATCCATGATGGATGGATCTCTACAACTTTCATGTTTTGTGATTCATAGTTTTAGACATATATTATCAAGACTATCTTAATAATGGTTTCGGAAACCCATATTATGTCAAAACATTGAATCACCATTTAGTTGTAGCTAACAATCTTCAAATTAATTGAAACTAAGACTACGTCAAAAATGGTTCCTTTAAAGTCAACCATTCTATTTGATTGTAGTCACCTTAAGCTACCAATTAGCTTTCAAGGTTTCATTATTTCGAGTCAAATGGTACTTTACCATTTCCTTGAGTATATATCGTATATGCACTCAATGTAGTCATAAGGATTTTCATTCTTATTTCTTTCGAATTAAGAGGTGCAACTCTATGACATAGTCATAAAGTTCAAAACCATTCAACTGAGACGGTTTATAAATCCTTATCGACTACCTTGGAGCTTGTGGTATAGGAACTAGGTTGTTATATTTGTTGATTACTATCTTGTCTCTCAAAGAACCCATTCTTCGAGTTCTATCTCTCGTTCATTTGCTTTTAGGCAAATCACATTGTAGAATTACAATGAACTACCCAACAAAACAACATTTGTTAGTTGGTTTATAGAAGCGATATCCAAAAGTTCATTTAAGGATATCCCACAAGATTGTTATCAAACAAATATTGCTTGTTAGCACACAACCCCAAATCTTTAACATGCTTAAGATTTGTCTTTCTTTCCAACTACATCTTATGGAGTCATGAAAATACTGGAAGATCTTCTCATTGACAATCATATTGTTTTAGAAGTATATATCCTATATATGGGTAATAGATAACATCTAACGAACTAAATCTTATTCGAGTTCGTTCTTCTCCTAATGGAGAAATACATTATCTTATGATGCTATTTTCCTTGATATCTTTCAAGGAAACTTATCTAAAGTGTTATCTTTCCTTGGATCAAATCTAAGGAGGTACATACTTTAGATGTCTTACTCATCAACTTACATTACTTGAATTCTTTGAAACATTTTGCAAAGTATTCGGACTTGTGTTTATTCAAAATAAACTATAGTCCAACCGAGAGTGATCTTCGGTGAATGTTATCCAACATGAGTAGTATTATGTTTGTGGACAAGTGTCACTAACATTTAAGTGAATTAACCTCAACAACTTTGTGATTCTTTCTTCTTTCCAAAAGAATAAAGATTCAAACATTTCGCCTCCATACAATTTTAACAAGAAGGTATTGGATCCGGATCTAACGATCCAAAGCATCCATCTTTCACCAACTCATAACTTATGTTTTTAGAGGTATCACAACTTTAGTTGGGATTAGTCACTACCTTGCAACCTTTTGGGTTTTAAGCATCATTATTTTCTAAACAGTTAACACCACCATATTATCTCTACTATAGAGATAATTAATTAGATTACCATAATCCAATCATTGATTAATAAAGAACATTGTTTTGTCAAACAAAACATTTATCCATTTCACATAGTGACTGAATTTAGTTCCTTAAAATTGGAATACAAAGACAATCTATGTTTTTCCAATTTCTTTGGTAGTTCATATGAGGAAGTAAGTACCATCTGCTTTCGCAGAGATCTACATTTGATTCACGTTTCGAATGTGAAGTACTTTCTCTTCTCTCATTTATCTTCTACTTCTTATTAGCCACACTTTTACAACGATTGTAAAACATAGTCACTAATACAGAATCATGCATTCAAGTAGAAGAACCAACTGTTTTGAACTATTCAAGAACATATTACAACACCTTCGAAAGGTGTGTTCTTGACACTTGCAAGACATTTCTTGCAAATACCCCTTCCAATGTCCATCCTTTCATAAAGAAAGTTTGTTCCCTTGGAGTTATTTATCTTCTTTATTTGACTTTCACCTTTGACTACATTAGTCATGGTCCCTAAACTCCCACTATCTCTCTTGAAACCTTTTTCAATTGTGTTATACACATCAAACAATTTTGGAGAGCATGTGGTTTTTTTTTTTTTTTTTTTTTTTTTTTTTTTTTTTTTTTTTTTGTTCACTACATAGTTTACAATAAACTTAGTGAACGATTAGGATAGGAAAACAAAGGTGAAGTCCTTGCCTAGTTTCCGTCTCGTTAAGTGGTTTATCACTTCAACACTTAATGATTCAAAATCATCATAAGTCCATGTTAATGGACTATTTTTGTCATCCAACCATTATGTTCTAAACATAATTACAAACTTTAAAGAGTTGTACAAGGCAACTCTCATTTCTTCATACAACAATTGTAAATGAAGAATCATGGCACATTTAAGTGTTCATGGCTTTGTGCTTTCTTCTCAAGTTCCTTGTTCATTTAACAAAGAAACAAGCACTAAGTGTTTGCATTGACTAAGGGTTGTTCAAAGCAACTCCTATTTCTTCATACAACAATTTGTAATTGAAGAATTATGACATTAAAAGTGTTGTCCTCTTTATGATAGACCTTTTCTAACATATTCTTCTAATGATACATTATCATTAGGAAGATTGTGAGGATGAGACTACTTTGGTACTTTTACAAGCCATTAAAGACAATCTATGGTTTTGTAGTACCAAGTCCGTAAACTAAACGTTCGGTTTTGTCAAGTGTTGGATAGCGTTTGCAAATATATTGGTAAACAAATACATAACGAATATAAATTGATTGATTTTAAGCCATTTGATTCGGGTCTTTAAATCAAAATAGCACCACCCACTATTTTTGGCAAATTCCATATCCCTCATAGGAATTCGAGAGTTTTGGATGAAACTCCTAGTAGGTTATGGGAGGCTCACTATTACCAAGCCCACCTCACGATGATACGATATATGGCTAGCAACAATAATAATGAGAGAGTACGCTTACTCATTTGCAACTCATGCAAGTACCCATCTTATTTGGCCTCTAGAGAATGTAACCTCACAATGATATGATATTGGTTCCATTGCACTTAGTTAAGTTCTTCCCACCATGCTTAGTGTGTGAAGGGGTTCAAGAATAGCCTCACGATGATACGATATATAGCTATCCTCGTTGCCTACACTCACCTCATCATATGTATATGGATTCCTCCTGAGTATAAGCATGCACTGTGTACTCCCCCATGATAGGGTGAAGCCGGTGTACAAGTCATAAACGATTGGATCCCACCACGGTGGAAGGCCACGAAGAGATATTCTAAACATCTCTCGCTTATCAACTTAATATTGGTTTGGTTGAGGGTTTTGTGTCTCATCACATATAAACATACATTTTAATCTCTATTAAAACTATTTTGGTCCTATAACAACTATTGGTCCATCTCATTGTTTTAGTTGTACATAATACTCCCACTATGCTTTTAAAACGATTTTTAAAGCAAGAGTATATGATACTACTAACATAAACTTTGCATTCATTTGATGGACTACATAGTTGCCTTAGGGCCTAAGGATGATTATGAACCTTTGTTTAGATTCAACACGAGCCTTGTGTTGAACCTCAGTCTAGGAATGAAGATTGATTTTAGTTACGCGTTTAATCACATTAAGGCGTGTTGTCTTATGGGCGTTGGACCCAACTACTTCATTTTCATGCATATCATATAAAGCAAGAAAGAAGTACTTCAAAGTAAAGGTGAGCTTATGCTCATTACAACATTTGCATATAACAAATTACTTTAAAGTAAAGAAGAGCTTAAGCCCTTTTACAACATTTGATCAAATCAAATTACAACCAAAATTTAATCTACACATTCCCATGGTTCAAACAAATTTGAAACGCCTTTCACATAGCTCAATTATATTAGGCTTAGGTTCATAATCACCCTTTAATTAATTAACACTTTAACTAATTAATTGAATGCAACATTTTCATTTGGTTTTTGTATCCATAAAATTGATTTAAATGGAGCTAAACAAAATGAAAATCCAATTCTCATTTAAAGAGACAAAACAATTTTGTTCTCATCCTATTTGGGCCATCTTGCAATTAACCTCAACTTTTGGGCCATATTGCAAATACAAAAACTTTTGGGGTCACTTTGTATAATACACAAAAGTCACAACTTCATGTAAATACAACTAGAACCCAAACTTTTAATAATGCAAAAACATCATTAAAGGAACAAAACAATTTGTCCTTTAGCGTTTTTGGACCTAAACGTAAAAACGTAAACTTTTGGGCCAAAGTGCAAATACACAAAAGTATCAAAACTTTATGTAATTGCATAAAAGCCCCAAAAGTACTCCCTTTGAGGGAGTGGCTGGTTTTAGGGAGGGATAAGGTTGGTGTGTGTGTTGATTTGTGAGTTTTGTCAAAAACATGCAAGTGTATGTAAGATAAGATATGTTTTTGAAATAATTCAAACACAATTATTTCAATCATCATTTATACAAATATTTAACACTTTAAATACATAATAAATCATTTAAAAACATATCACATATACTTTATGAAATAATTCAAAACTTTGAATCAAAACACCAAACCTTTTTGTTCTTGACAAGAACATCAAGAACAATGAAGAACATCCATGAAAAACCCAAATTTTTCCATGAACTTTTTCCACCCAAAAACATTCCAAAACCATTCTTACTTAAGGGAAATAACATCTAACCAAACTAGGGTACTTAGGGGTTCCAAAGAACACATTAAAACACTTTTAACAAGTCAAACAAGAACCCAAAAATTCACCCTTTGATTTTGGCCGAATTTTCCCAAAAGCATGGCACCAAATTTTAGCTCCAATATTCATGCTCATATGAACAACATCTACAACATTTGAGATAGCAAATTTTCCAACAAAATTTACTTTCAAAGAAGCAAGAATAAAGCTTGTAACAATTACAACTTTTAGATCACATACTATGAACTACAAAACCCAAAAGGATTCACCAACTACTAGACCTAGGCTCTGATACCACTTGAAGGAATTATTTTGAAAAACATGTTCATTTGAGCAACATCATATAGCATGCAATTAACAATTAAAAGGCGGAATCATGCTTGTATGTACTCAAAAACAAAACATGACCATGAAATTCAAAGCCTAGTAGATTGGTGAACCAATAATCAACTCAAAAATAAGTGAGTTGAAATTAATACCTTTGTAGATTCCTCTTTGCATAAGCAAAGGCTAATCACCCAAAGAGATAGGGCCTTCATTCCTTGCTTCTTAGATCCATGGATTTGGATGGAAGAATAGGTTCTCCAAGTTCCCAAAATTGAGAACCTCTAAGTCTCTACACCAAGGAGAGATTGGATGATGAATGAGTGACCTTGGAGGATTAGATGACTAGCTAATCACCTCCAAGGTGTTGGCCTCTTTAGAGAGAAAATGGAGAGACAATTCTCACCCATTTTCCCCAAAAATAAACCCTTATTTCACTTAATGAATATTTGGCTATAAAGTCATTCATATAGTCACTTCTTTAAGTGACCTAAATAACCAAAACCCTAATTCATTCCTTATGGCCGGCCATTTAGGGATTTTTGGGCTTTTGGGCTTTAATGAATCTTTATTCATTAAATTGTCATACAACTTAAGTTAATGGGCTTGACGTTCGAAGCCCATTGGGCCTTAAGGTCCAAAACTATCCCGTGGTCTTTAACGAACTTATTCGTTTGATTAATTAACATATTAATTAATCCTTGCCATAAATAATTAAACCATTCAATTAATCTTACTCATTTCATTTATTTCGTCCATCTCTACCTTACACGGTGTACGATCCATTAGGTTCCTTTTAGCGAGGTAGTGGGCGATTAAAACCATTTTACATCGATTGTGAATTGAAACTATTTTCAATTCTCCCTTTAGTGATTACACACGTTTAGGGCTTCCACAAACCATGAGTGACACCTAGCCGTATGTCATGGTTACCCAAGCTAATCAGAAGAGGTGGAGAACCTATTCAGTCTGGGATTACAAATGCAATACGGTCCTTCTCTAATCTAATACTCTTGACCACATTGTTTGGTTTGATAGTTTATTTTCTCATGTCTACTATCCAATGTGTGTCTTGTGCTTATATGATTACCTTGAATGTGATTAGGAACGCATTCCCAAATCTCATTCATACTCTGGCCAGAGATTCAAATCATATCAGAGAGTATTCTCCTTCAAACGGTTTGAAGGTTAGAGATCCCTTGTTGCGCATTCACTTGTCTCCATAGCTAAGCGGCTTGACCCCAACGATGCCGTGGACACCCTCCTGGTGGGATGACTTTGACATAATCAAAGATCAAGGTCTTAACCACAAGACAACTATGATGCCTCAGATCAAAGGACTACTTTGCATTATCCCAACCATGAGTTCTCATGTGACATGGAATATGAGAACTCTTCGTTGATCGCGTTCAGTGAACTCATTCTCTATTGAGCACCTACCGTACTTGTCTTGATGTCACACACACCAATGACTAGAGACTAATCACTCTCCCTGAGAGAAGACATAGTACGTACCGATCTTGACGGACTGTCAATGCCCAATTGGCAATCCTATGATCAGGAACGTTTAGGATGTGTCTACGAAAGAATGGTCTCAAGAATCTAACTTCATTAGATTACATTCTCCCAATCACAAATTCCTTGGACTTTATTGTTTAAGCATATAACATTTATATGAGACGGCTCAAACAATAATGTATGCCCTTTATATGTTAAACTGGATTAGTTTAACATGTGAAATGTCCGTAAAGTATCATCACATGATTGGCTTTAGGGCACATTTCCAACAATAAGCCGCTAGCTTAGCTTTTCTCACAGCTTTCTTCGCCTCCTGCTTCGCTATTCTATACCTTTCACCATTTTCATTTGTCCTATCCTTGTATAAGGCTTTACAACATTCATTCTTAGCCTTCACCTTTGTTTGTACCTCCTCATTCCACCACCAAGATTCCTTTTGGTGTGGAGCAGAGCCCTTGGACTCTCCTAATACCTCTTTTGCTACTTTTCGGATACAACTAGCCATGGAATCCTACATTTGGCTAGCTTCCCCCTCTCTATCCCACACGCATTGGGTGATTACTTTCTCTTTGAAAATGACTTGTTTTTCTCCTTTTAAATTCCACCATCTAGTCCTTGGGCACTTCCAGGTCTTGTTATTTTCTCTCTCTCTTTTGATATGTACATCCATCACCAACAAGTGATATTGATTAGCCAAGCTCTCTCCCGGTATAACTTTGCAATCCTTACAAGTTATACGATCCCTTTTCCTCATTAGAAGAAAATCTATTTGTGTTTTTGACGACCCACTCTTGTAGGTGATCACATGTTCTTCTCTCTTCTTAAAGAAGGTGTTGGCTAAGAAGAGATCATATGGAAGAGAGGGATGTCGAGAGAGCTCATTGTATCACTTTTCTCATTTGGAAGAGAGGGATGTCAAGAGAGCTCTGCGTTTATGGGTTTTGGGTTGACTTCATACCTTTGATTTCAAACAAATAGAGGTGCGAAGAGTGAGGTCGGGGTTTTCAGGTTTGAACTCAGATTTGTGAGCTATGTGTGTTATTCTTCCATAACCAAACACAACAAATTCTTCAATCCTTAAAGATAGGATGTTTGTACCATATTTTCTGTTTTGGTCGGAAAGTTCCATTTTTTCCAGCAACAATTTTTGGTTCAATTGTTTAATTGCAGAATGTGAAATTTTTTCCATAATGTGCATATGGTGTGCATATAATGTGCATGACTACATATTAATATAAGAAGCAAGAATGTTCACTAGTTATGATGCACATATGTTGTGCCCTATAATTTAGCGAGTATGACCACAACCTAGTTGGCCTTGGCAGAAGACAAAATTAAGAAAAAACTTAGAGGACATTAAGGGTCATGCGTGTCCATGAAATAACGACAACGAGTATCATGTTTTCCATGTGCACGGTTCAGCGGTGATTGATATATGTAAGACTTTTCAAACTGCCATTGTAATCTTATATATGTAACAATTATGTTTTAATCGTATTCAATATACCAATAGGTTTCCGTTAAAGTTTCTTATTAATGCGAAAAGCAGCCCGTTGCTCGATCTTCAGTTCTGTACACATCATGTGCATGTATTGTATATATGATGTGCATGTGGTGTGCATATAGTGTATATGGTGGTGACGTTACATGTGATGACATCATTTTTCTAATTTCAAAGATAGAGTTATGAGCTTTGGGTTTTTGAGTTGACTCAGATCTATGAGCATATCATGTGCATGTTGTGTGCATGACAATGGAAATAGATGATTTTTAATGGGATTCCCAGAATTTAGGTTCAGGTTAGATTTGTGAACTATCTTTAAGGGATTTCTAGAATCTAGGCACCCATATATCCCCCAATGTCGTTAATTGCACGACGCACATCCATAACAAAACTAATGTTGTTGCACGTCTTGATACATATAACAAATTTGGGATTTTCTTCGAACTTAGAGGGAGAAGGCGTTCATCGGCAAAGGAGATAAAGAGATTGCAACAAAAAAAATGGTGTCTTTAGTTTTTCATAATGGATTTTCTTCGACATTTGAAATTTTTTTGGATGCAAATTGGTTTTGACCCATATGGGTTTTGAATGAGATTTCGAATTTGGGGAAGAAGATGATTTGAGGAAGAAATCTCCAATCTGCTACTACAAGCACATAAATGTGTTCATTTCCCAAAAAGGCCAATCAGAAAACACAAACAATCTCCAAATAAATCAAATCTTCCAACTAGGTTTTCCATTATCTTTCACTTATCTAATAACAGCCAATAAATATCAATTTTAGAGAGAGAGAGAGAGAGAGAGCAGAAAGAGAGAAATCTAAAAATAGGAGGAAATAACCCATTTATAGATGAGGGCAATTTGGTCATTTCAAGGTGTAGGAAAAATCCTATTTCTGTCTGATTGTTATGCATGTCGTGTGCATATTCGAAAAATCCTATTTTTGTCCCAAGAATAAAAAAATAGGTCATTTTTTTCTATTTTCCTATTTTCCTATTTTTTACCTTATCTGTTTGGTCCGTCCAAAATCGAAAGTAGATGTCCCTTAAGGCATTTCCACTCCATCCCTTACCCTATCAAATTATCAATTAGGTGATTCAATCCCTCAAAACCAACAAAATCATCTCCAGCCCACAAACATGAGTCGGGTAATGGATTCAAGTAGTGGGATGGGGGATGGGCTCTTGTGCTTCTGAGTGCACATATCCGTATTGTGGACTTGTACATTTCCAGTCGTGACAACGATGATGTCAGCATGATAAAGCAATAAAATGTCAGCTTATTCCAACGTGAAAGTAAAGACTTTAATTTCGAATGTGAAAGCAACCAAATAACTCCTATATGTATGTGGAATATGGAATAGTTGTTGCCCACTTTTCTTTTGATATGTGTTTGGGCTTCGTTTTGTAATTAGCTCAATAAGAGAGGAAATAGGCTTAGTTGGTTGGTTGAACATTCCATTTAATTACTCAAAGCCCAAATTGATTTTAAGGGCTAGTGGGTTAAGGGAGCAGAAATAAATTCATCAACGATACACTTTTTATTGTAGGCCTATTTAACTGAATAATATAAAGGATAAAGAGAAAGGGGTGTGGCACAGCAAAGAGAGAAGAGAAATATGTGTGATTGTAAGGTGTGTGTTATGTCATCCATTGTGCCTTTATTTATAGTATGAAAGGTAAATTCTTTGCCCCAATAAGATTACAACTCTAATAGGATTATAATATTTAATCTAAGAGATATGGTAGAATCCCACAAGAATATCCCAAGACATAATATGATTTACATGACCACATTCCTAAATAATTACGATTGCAACACTTTTAAATTCATCGATATTTTTACACTAACAGGTGAGAGGAATAAATTGATTGCAAACTATTTGTTTACTTATATATTAACGTACATCAAAAGTTGAAATAATAAAAAGTAGATCCGATAAATACAATAGTAGGAAAACAATTAAGGGGTGCAAATTTGGATTAGGTAAAACGAGGTTGGGAATGCTAGTTAGTACTAGCATGGTGGTTATAATGTGGTGAAGAGTATGATTCCTGATCATGTCGTCTCCCATTGGCCCTTCTAGTTTTTGGGTTTCTGATCCTTAATGTCGTTTATCTTTTCCAGAACTATCAAAACCTCTTGCATGGATGGTCTGATTTTAGGATCAGGTTCTAGGCATTTCAAAATAAGCTCAGCTGCTTGGCAGGCACCTTTTAAGGGGTATTCATCTCCAAGCCCTGGGTCCATTATCTTCTTCAGCTCCTTTTTCTTGTGAAGCAACGGACTCACCCAGTCTACCAAACTGTGCTCGCGAGATGGCCGATTACTGTCAAGTGCCCGTAATCCCGTTAGCATCTCCAGCAATACAACGCCGAAACCGTACACATCGCTCTTTACGTACAAGTGCCCTGCATGCATGCACGTTTAGTGTTTGGAAAATCTTCACCAAAGTCTGAATATATCTTTAACACTATGTTTGGATAAAAAAATTTAAGATTACTAAAGAATTTTAAAATAACAGAAATTAAAATGATGGAATTTTATTTTCTAGAATTTGTGGATTTTCTTGTTTGGTTAACTTAAAAGAACAATGGAATTAAATATGGAATTTGTTACTTTTAATTGTAGCTAGTCATCAACTAAGGTAATTAACGTACACAATCTTGAATTAAATATTTTGGAATTTGAATACTTTTATATACTTTTGAATGTTTCATCTGTAATTAATCTACTCGTTTATATACTTTTATTCAGGAAATTGTCAAATTGGGAGATATTTATGTAATGTTAATTAAGGTATAGGTTGACAATGTCGTGACATATACATACCGAGGGGGTTAGAGTCCGATATAAAAATATATATATAGTAGCTTAAAAAATAAATTGGAAGTCATGTCACCAAATGCAAGAATCATTCTTGGCCATAAGTGCAAGAAGAAAGAGACCACCATCACCAAAGTCTGAATATATTTTTAACACTATGTTTGGAAGAAAAAAAAATTAAGATTACTAAGAAATTTTAAAATAATAGAAATTAAAATGATGGAATTTTATTTTCTGGAATTTGTGGATTTTTTTATTTGGTTAACTTAAAAGAACAATGGAATTGAATACGGAATTTGTTATTTTTAAACTTTCAATTATAGAAACTGGGAAATGACATATATTTACATGAAATTTAAACTTAGGAATTGGAGGTCCCAAATTCCAAGTTTTTTTCCACGCAGAAATTCTAAATTTTTATGTTTATAAATCCAAACAAAAAAATTAATGTACGCCAATTTATAAATTCTGACTTTTATCTAAATTTTAAATTTATTCTCCTCGTTCAAATATAGTGTAAAAGTATTATTATTATAGCGTGTGGAAATCGTCTATTATTGACCAAGTCCAAAGCCAACATAGAGTTTCTCTCCTTTTCCCGCTGAACCAAAAGAATAAAACAACAGTTAAAAAAAAAGGAATAAAAAGAACAGTTAAAAAAAAAAGGAATAAAAAGAAAGCCACTACTTAAACATCAATAGGTCCGAGTAAAGCTGGGTCTAGTAACAAAAAACGTGATTTTGAAATTTGATGTGATCGATCAAACAATTGATTATCTAATTTAACCCATTGGTTTTGGATTTAGTGTTATTCTCCTCCCGAAATTTTGAAAAGATTCCAAGTTGGAATTTGTTGGAGGTAGGCTACAGTTCATATAATTAAACTCCAAAATAATAACAACACTCAATGATAACTAAGAAAAAGTTGTATGATTGATCTATCTTCATGTGAATGTATTTTATTAAGAGAATAAGGCTTGTCAACTTTTTGCTTCCCTTTTTTTTAATTTTGCCCTCACTTTTGAATACACAATGTTGACATGAGGAGGGCAAAATAGTAATTTTGTACCTTTTAACAAAATGACAATCATATCCTCATTTTTTCTATTTTGCTCTCACTTTTGATACATAATATTTACATAATGAGGGCAAAATGGTAATTTTGTATCAAAATATTTACATAATATAAAAATATGTACTTATTTAGAGAAATTGTCCCATCATCATTTTTTTATATAGGTAAGTGAAATCATGATGTTTTTTTAGATAGTTTGAATGAACTGAAGCAGTTACACTTGAAGAGAACGTAAGAGGAGGTGGGCGGTTGTTCACACACACAAAGTATGTGCTCTCTGCGAATATATATAAATAAGAAGACTATATCCAACTGTTAAGATAATAATTATATTAAATATATATAAACTTTGTCACTTAATATTACAATCTAGTGGTATTCTTCTTTACATGTAAGTGAGAAGTCTTAGGTTTGATTATCGCCAAAGACAAATTTGAACAACATTATTGCTAGCCCATTGTGAGGCTTAGCCTACCCCCTCTCTCATAGTGTAAATAATATCGTTTGTTAAAAAAAAAATAGCGAGGAAGGCAAGTAGTGTAGATCCCAAAGACCAAACCATACCATTATATATATAATAATATAAATATGTTTTACATATATTTTACTAGTCTAATTGTGTATAATTGCATACAGGCCCTTTATACAAAGGGATTTCCATTTTTTGAAAAAAAATGGGGATTAGGTGTCGGGCCCACTCTACATCGAATTTCAATTATCCAAACCGTTTATTTTGTTAATCTCAATTCATAGATTATCCTTGGAAAAATTCAATTCAATCTGAAACCATATGTCTATTTAACTATCAAGATCAAATTTCATTATTTCTTATATAACAAAGTATTCGTTCATTTCTTTAAACCCAATTAGATGTCTTAAATATTTATGATTTGGCTAATATTTTGCAAAGATGATCCTTGAGGTATAACTTGAAAAATGGACGGTTCGAATTGTTAAAATTTGATGTGATGTGGATCCCACAACTAATCCCTATTTTTATATAAAATAAGGAGAAAAAAAATAGGCATCCTTTCTCTTAAAGTCTTTCTAATTGCATATATGAACCTCTTGTTGACTTTATCAATTCCACGTGGTATCTCAATGTGATATTGGCTAAATATAAAAGTGGGAATTTTTTATTGTTTGTGCAAATCAAATAGCTTCTAGAGGCTGTGCTTCCTTACGAAATTCTAAGGTCTCATTTGACAGCTCGGACTGTACTGACTATATCTGTCAGATAGAATAAATAGTCACCGGACAGTACTAACTAAATTAGTCGGGCGTTTGGTGCAGTATCGGATTAATGACCATATTATTTATACAGTGTTTGGTATTATATCGGATAGGAGGAAACTTAAAATAAAATTAAACTTTAAAAAAAAAAATGAAACCCATATCTCTCCGCCGCACCCTCAAACTCCCTCCCTCTCTCCCTTCTTGTTCCCCGACTACAGAACAAAACAATCCCAAATAATGAAACCCAGATCTCTCCGTCGCACCCCCAAACTCCTTCCCTCTCTCCCTTCTTCTTCCTCGACTACAGAACAGAAGAATCCCAAATAATGAAACCTAGATCTCTCTGCCGCACCCCCAAACTCCTTCCCTCTCTCTCTTCTTCTTCTCTTTCCCCGACTGCAAAAGATTCACTGGCCTGGGCTCAGCCTTGGCCTCTGACAATTTCTGGAAGAGCTCCCTTCGGGGTAAAGCCCTACAATTCTAAGTCCAAATTTCTTGCTACCTTCACAATCTCCTGATTCAAAGTTCCCAGGTTCCTCACCTGTCAGTTGCAAGCGATGGTAGGAGCGGAGAGCGAGAGTGAGAACGAGCGGAAGTTCCCAGGTTCCTCACCTGCCAGTTGCAGGCGATGGCAGAAGGAGCAGAGAGCAAGCGGAGAGCGAGAGTGAGAAGGAGCGGAGAGCGAGAACGAACAAGAGGCCGACTAAGTTATACGGAGAAATTGGACGGGATTAGGAAGCAGGTATACACAGGGTAAAAAAGGTGGGCCCAGATTATTTAATCCGGTGCTTATTTAATCCAAACGGCACCAAACACCGTACACCGTATTATTAGTACTATCCGGTGTTTTATACGGTGTGCCAAACAGGGCCTAAGTTTTCTTTTAGGAGAGTAACGTAAGTAATTTGAAGGTTTTTATTTAACAAAAGTAATTTTAAGTTAACACGAAAATTATTATGTGCTTTTTTTGGCTAACTATTATTATGTGCTTGGATACACTAACTATGGAGAATTTTTTAGTGTGTCCAAGGTAATGTATTACTACATGTTATAACACAAATAGACAACAACAATAGTGAAGAAAAATCTACCTCACCCAAATTCTAACAAGTCTATAATCAATAATGAATCTATGACATGATGTAAAGGTAATCGGAACCAAAACACATAATTGAATTTTGATTACGGAATACTTCAATGTTTACCGTATATTGGAGAATGGAAAAGTTGGTGGGACCCATGCAAAGTTCGAAATCCAACTCCAAAATGGGAAGAATTGAATTCCTTACATTTAGGTGATATTTGAATTTCTCATTGTTGGGGAATCCGAAATGGATCTTTCCCTCCCATTATACCATCACTTATTTATAAAATTCCAAAATTGCCATTCGCATTAAGCCAACACCACTAACCGCTGCCCAATTTATGAAAATTTTTTATTCTTGTTAAATAAAATTAAAAAATTAAATTTTAGTGCGTTTAATATTTAGTGAATAGAAGCATCTAACCCTTTTTTTTATTTCTATTAGTTAGTAAATAAAATTCAACAAGAATATTGATTTTCATTCCGATTTAGGTGAATTAGTAAATAGTTTATATGTAATCTATACCAATTTTATTCTGATTACAGAAGGTTTTTTTTTTTTTTTTTTTTTAATAAACAACTTCAACATGAATCCAATTTCGACTCCTCATCAGTTCAATTTCTCTTCAAAGTTCCTTCCATTTTAATTACGGATTGGTAAATGAGCTATTAGAGTGAAGAGTTTTTTATTTTATTTTTTTAATTTTTTAATTTTTTTAAAATTTTTTTATGAACAGAATGAAGAGTTTAGAGCCAACAAGATCCTCTCCGGATCTTTTTTGAGATCCGTGAATCGTGTCCGTTCATTGTACATCATGTGGTTAGTTTTTGTTAGGTACTGTTTATGTTTAATTTTAAATAAAAATATTTAAAATGATTTCTGACTGTATGATGTATGATAAACGGACACGATTCACAGATCCCTGGGTTCCTCATAAAGAGGATCCAGTGAGGATCCGGATTGGAGTTTAGAGTTCTATATTTGGGCTATACATATTAATGATTGGACGCATATTGTCACTATTTATGTGGATTGGTAACTACATGGGAACTACTTTTATTGTATTTTCAAAATAATCAGCTGTATAAAGAAATAGTTAAATGTTTGGTCAAGTTAATTATAATTTGGTGGAGGACTTGGTAGCAATGTCCAAATAAAACACCACAATAAAACGTTGAAGTTTACATAATAGATTATAAGGTACAATGAGTTAAAATAAAGAAAGAAAAATTTAGCGAGTTGTTATTTGCATTTAATAAAAGCTATCACGCATTCCAGTATAAACATAAGGAAAAACTTTCAATGAGCAGAGTGCAAGAAAATATTTTCAGTTTATTCAAAAATGCATTTGTGTTAAAAATTATGTTTACCAGTTGCCACATATTCTGGAGCTGCGTATCCGTAAGTTCCAATAATACGTGTGGTTACGTGGGAGTTTCCATTCATAGGCCCCATCTTTACCAGTCCAAAATCTGAAAGTTTCGCATTGTAGGCCTAGAAAACAAAATTTCCATGAAAAAAAGTCAATAAAAAGGAAAAGAAGGACAACAAAAAAATCAAGGGTGTTTACAAATGTCAATTTCAAAATTTATGTTTCATTCTATATACACGTACCGGATCCAGCAAAATATTGGAGGCCTTAAAGTCACGGTAAATGACTTTTTCTGAGTTGTGCAGATAAGCAAGGCCTCGTGCAGCTCCAATTGCTATCTTTAGTCTTATTTCCCATGGAAGTGGTTCTTGACCTTCTGTACAATTATCATTCTCTTGTTAATTTGTTATGAGTAATGCTAGAGAGATTAAAATTGTAGATAAAGTTTTGAAAATTAAAGGACATGAAAGTTGATGATTGATTTATTACCTATACGCTGATAAACATGGTTATTTTTATTAGTAGCATATCATTCAGTTTGCAAATTTAGTTTGCAAATTTGATTTTCCTAGAGCATTACTGCCTACTTTTTGACTTTCCATACGAAGAATGAGTAGACCAAAAAAGACATGCATGTAATTACAGCATTTTAACTAGTAAATGTGTAGGATAATGCTAGCGATATCAACTATTTAGACTAAATTTTGTAAATTATATGATGTGGTTGTTGATTATTAAATTATTATTTAAGTATTGATTAACGTACTTATTTTATATTTTTAACACATCATATGGTTGGCTATATATATATATATATATATATATATATATATATATATATATATATATATATTAATCTTACTTCTGAAAAGGTGGTTTTCCAAGCTGCCTTTCTGCATATATTCGTAGACGAGAAGGAATTGGTTTTCTTCACAGCAATGTCCCAGCAGCCTAACGAGGTTTGGATGACGACACTTCCCCAAGAAATTCACCTCCGCCTGCATATATATATACCAACTTAACTATTTATCAGTCTCTGCTAATAATTTATATATTTTCATGCAAATGCTAATATATATTTTGTGTTTATGAATGGAAGACCAAGACCAAAGCTAATAATGATTCATCACCCACTAGTACTACAGCTACCTTAAAAATTGAAGTATGCAATCACGGAAGCCATACGTGCTCGATCCACTATATACATTACCCCTTTTTTTGTGATTGGAATCACTTTTTCTATGTTAGCTAGAGGGGTTTGATAACCATTTTATTTTTATTTTATTTTTTTAAAATTGAAAATTTGTTTGTAATTGTTTTTAACAGAGAACTGAAAATTTTGTAAGTTTTCAAAATTCGGTTTGATTTTAATTTTCAGATATTTTTTTTAAATGAAAATAATTGCCAAACAAATTTCCAAAACTTAAAATTGAAATGATTTTAGTAACAATGACATCATGTGCCTAATGGTTCAGGCCATGTCTACCATGAAGAGAAACAATTAACTCAAATGTATGGTGCCTGCCATATGCTTAATTAAGCCATACTAAATAATACTAAGCATATGATCATGTCAAGTTACACACACACACACACACATATATATATAATATTAAAATCATACAAATTAATTTTACTCGGCCGGCAAAAGTAAGCGTTTAGCTAGTATCCAAAAATATTGTGTATATAAATATGTGCATTAGTAACTTCAAAAAAAGTGGGCATTATATTACTATCTATCGTTACACCCTAGCTAAATAAAAAAGTAAAATAAAATTACTTGCCTGCCATTCTTGGTGACCTTGATAGCTATCTGAGCTGGACTTCTTGACTGCGACGGCCAAGCCGACGCCTCCCTTTGATGGGGCATACGTTGAGGCATCGACCCAGCCCTTGAAAACCCTTCCGAAACCTCCCTCTCCTAGTATTGTATCTGGTCGGAAATTTTGAGTACACTTCTTCAGCTCTGCTAACGTGAACTCTTTCAACTTTGGTATACTTTCGATTGGAGCAGCTGTAGCTGCCGCATCAGGAGGAGGAGGAGCCACACCTCCAGCTGCTTCAGTATAATTATTTCTGCTGATGGTTTTGCTTAATATCACTTGTGCCTTGCTTTCACTTCTCTCCGTTGTTCCACCAGTATTTCTTTTGCCACTAATATTCCTTGCAACTTTTGTGGTGCTGGTCACACTTTTTCCAACGAATCCATTTTTCTTGTTATCGTATCTCGATGCTACTGCAAATATATATATATATATATATATATATGTTTATAAACGTGCATGTAAATAAATCCTATTAAATAAATTCGCGTTAATAAGCACTTAAAGTGGAAACCAAACAACTCTTCCTGGCAACCAAACATAAAACAAGGAAAGAAGCAATTGAAGAATTACTTTGGAGGGGAATATTAGCAGTAAATATGCATGCGCGCGCGCGCACACACACACATACAGATACCTGGGGTAGGCAGCTTGGTTGTAGATGATGGGCTATGATTAGTCACTGGAGATCCGTAACAGTTTCCCATGGCGAGCGAGTTATCGACTGATAATTACTCTCGATCTCTCTGATCGAAGGCACGTTGACCTTCAAGTGTACCCAGCTAGAGGAGGTAGCTACTTAATTTGATCCAGATATATGTTGATGCGGTCGTCTGGTGTCTGTCTCCAATTCCTGGAAAGAGTGGGAGAAGCAACAAAGAAATAGTCAAAGCAAGAAAAGACTGGCTACCTATATACGTAATATGTACGTATGTGGGACTTTTTCCTTTGGACTTTTTCCTCTGGACTTTTGCACACACACAGAGACAGATGCGTTAATATTTTTATACACAACGAATATTATTTACACAGTATTGAGGGAGAAAAGGTAATATATTTTTCTTAAAAATTGGAATGAAAGCTCAGGCTATTAGAGAATTAAGACCACATGATAAACTGGTGGAATTATACGTGAGGCAGGTCAATGGCAGAGTCACGCAGACCAATCACTGTACCTCAATTTCTTCATTCATTGGGCCGGTTGTCGATCGGGATTAATCAACAATGTCTACAATATCTAATGAGTGGAGATACACTTATTACATTTTTTATACAATATTTGTACAAACTCTTTAATAGAGATAAGGGCCACCAATAGATATAGATCACATTTCTATTAGAAATGTGGTACAAATATAATATGAAAAATATGATAAAAGTAGCATTTTTTTTTATATCTGATATGGTCATATAAAATTAGGGATGGAAAAAGATACCGAATATTCCAAACTAAACCGAAAAAATCCCGAAACTGAATAAAAAAAATACCAAACCAAAAATCCCGAAAATTTCGGTACCCAATACCGAACCGATCCCGAAATTTCAGTACGGGAATCGGTCTCACATTTTCATTCTTTCGATAATCCCGAACTAAACCGAAATAAAAAAATATATATATAATTTAATTTTAAATATATATTTGGAATTGTAACAACTATCGGGTTTGATTGAGATTTAATCTTAATCGTTGAATAAAAATCAAACCCTTAGAACTCAGTCACTCTCTCTCTCTCCGTCTCTCGACTCGACCTCACCTCAAACCTTACCTCATCACCCTCCTCCCTGATATCTCTCTCTGTCTTCGAATCTGGCCACACCCACATCACATAAATAACTCACCTATCTCTCGACTGACCTATCACCTCTCTAATATCTCTCTCTCGACTTCTCATCCCTCATTATGGAGAAGCCTTCCTTCACGACACAGAGGCAAAGCCACGGCCACCAGTGCCGCTCACCTCTCTGATCTCTCTCTTCGACTTCTTCATCCAGATTCCAGTGCACTGTGCACTGATTCTTCCCCAAATTAGGTAAATTTTGGAATTAATTTAGGGTTGAAATTTAATTTAGAGTTCGAATTCTAGATTAAGGTTTGTGAACTTTAGCACTTGGAAGATACTGATACAGAGGTTGATGATTTATGATTTATACAATTAGCCTTTACCAAGCAGAGTAAAGAAAGAGATCGTTGAAACTTGAACCTGAGTTTAAAGATCTGGTATGTCACAAATCATCTCTCAAACTCAACTTTTTTTGGTCCATTATTTGATTTAGCTTCTTGTTTGGTTATGGGAAATTAAGATTTGATGTTAATGCTGATTAGATATTCGGACGTGGAGAAGGATATTTCAAATTGTATATATGATTATGTTTGATAATTACATCAAAAAATTAAGAAGAATTCTTGCATTTTTGTTGCTGATGTGGTTGAATTAGCATTGAAAAAAATTGTGCTTGGGTGAATTGGAGCCCTAGATTTTGTTATTTTGCGTAATAGTTGTGCTGAGTTTGTGTTGCCAAGTTCGTGTTTTGAGGGTCATGAAGTAGAAGATATGTAATGGGAGTTAAGCGGTTTAGTGTAATCCAATTGATGTTGCATTATGCTTAAACAATGATGTACACGACTCCGATGTTTTGATTCTTGGAAGTTGAAACTTTTGCTAAAACTTCTAATGTTTTATGGTATCTTTATTGAAAATTTTAGTGCTAGTAGGTAATTGAAAACTTGTATACGTTATATGTTTGATAATATGTTCTTGGATAGATTTTTTCTCTCCCTTCCTTCTTGTTTGCATAATCGCATTTGAAATTCTCTAGCTTATGAGTCTTCATTGTTTATTATGTGGGTAGAGCAATTGGTGGCTCAAAATAGATTGCATTGGCTTTTGGGTCTTCATTGTTTATTATGTGGGTATGAATTTAAAGGCTCAAAATAGATTGCATTGGTGGCTCAAAATAGATTGCACAAACACACATATGACATATTTGTATGTATGACAGATTGGTATTAACGAAATTGGGCTGACAATTTCAATATAAAAGGCTAAATTTTAGCCTAAAAGCCCAATATGTCAAGTTTCAGCCCAAAAGCCCAAAATCAAAATTTAATCCCGATTTGTCCCGAAATCTAGAAACTATTTTGGGATTCTCAAAAATTTGGTTTTGGAGTGGTCTTGAAATTGGGATCCCCGAAAATTTTGGTTTGGGAATCGGGATATGGTTTTCGGTTCGGTATCCCATACCGAACCAGCCCTCTAAAAAATAGAAAATACTTGAAGGAAAATAATTTTCACATTCTTATTTTCACTCATCGCAAACTCAATTCTTTTATGGTTGTTGGATTAAAAAAAATAAAAAACTAATAAGGCTGTTGTATTTAATATTTAACATTGTGTGATTGTGTGAATTCTTAATAGATTTGGTTTAAGATTCCTATGCAATATAGTAATTTTTTCCTGTAACATCCCACATCGCCTAGGAGAGTGGATCATGTAAGCCTTATATGTATATTCTCATCTTTGCCTAGCATGAGGCATTTTGGGAGCTCATTGGCTTCGGGTTCCATCGGAACTCCGAAGTTAAGCGAGTTCACGCGAGAGTAATCCCATGATGGGTGACCCACTGGGAAGTTCTCATGTGAGTTCCTAGAAACAAAATCGTGAGGGCATGGTCGGGGCTCAAAGAGGACAATATCATGCTACGGTGGAGTCGAGCTAGATGTGGTGGGGGCCCAGGTCGAGATGTGACAATTTGATATCAGAGCCAATTCCTGGCCGGTGTTGTGCCGACAAAGACGTCAGGCCCCTAAAGAGGGGTGGATTGTAACATCTCACATCACCCAGGGGAGTGGATCCTATAAGCCTTATATATATAAATTCCCATCTCTACCTAGCACGAGGCCTTTTGGGAGCTCATTGGCTTCGGGTTTCATCGGAACTTCGAAGATAAGCGAGTTCGTGCAAGACCAATCCCATGATGGGTGAACCATTGGGAAGTTCTTGTGTGAGTTCCTAGAAACAAAACCGTGAGGGCGTGGTCGGGGCCCAAAGCGGACAATATCGTGCTACGGTGAAGTCGAGCTGGGATGTGGTGGGGGCCCGGGCTGTGATGTGACATTTCCTATTAGGCTTAGGGCTGGTTTGGTATTGTTGTGCTTTGAAAAAAAGCTGCTGTGAGAATAAGCGACTGTGCTGTGGAATAAATGGCTGTGAAATAAATCAGCAGAGTGTTTGGTAAACTTTTTTGTACAAGTGCTTTTGGAAAAAAAAACAGTCTGATAGTGGGTCTTTTCATTAAAGGAGCACTGTAGCTCCGTGTGCTTTGAAAAAAAGCCAGTTTTCCAAAGCTGCAAATAGCAGGTTCAACTTTTTCCTTTGATTTCAGCTTATTCTCACAGCAGCTTCCAAAATAAGCCCTTTTTTTTTAGTTTACCAAACACCTAAAACCCTCACAGCATTTTTTCATGGGTGCTTTTTGTTTAAGCACCTCACTCCCAAACCACCCCTTAGTATTATTTGGAGAGTAAATTTCTCTATCCTCATGGTTTACTATGAATAAATGCACTAGCAGAGGGAAATATCATCCTACTATTTCCCTAAACCCTACTCTATATCCTCTTTCTTTACCGCACCTATCTATCTCTTTAGTAAATTGGCCATAACACGTTATCAAGTATGCTTCTAACACTGCGCTAAGGAATCTGAAGGGTATTTTCTGCTACAAACTAGTTCACAATTCTCATCATGCAATCTAGATTCTTATAAAACACAGACTAAATTGTTGATATTTTCAGCATTGATTGCATGAAACATTCACCATGATGAATGCCCCAACTTTTACGCATTTCGAATTATAGATTTTGCTTAAATTGTGTTTGCATTATTTATACATATATTATATGGTGAATTGATGAATGTGAAAGCGAAAAAAAAAAAAAAAGCAAACAAAAAAAGTTAGGGTTTTGAGCCAAGCCACAACCTGTAGTTGTTTGCATCATTGAGCCAAGCTGATCCACTCAATCCATAACCAAAATGACACCTTTGGGTGTCATCCCTGATAGAGTTTGTGATTTTATATGGGTTTGTGATTTTTATGAAGTATCAGAGCACGAAATCAAAACAGAAATCAATGAGATTATGATCTCTACTCAGAGAGCATGAAGGAATGAAGGTGCGAAGAAGGTGAAGAGATTTCTCCCTTGGATTCTATTAAGCTATAACTGAATTGATACATCTAGAAGCATAGAGTGGAGGGTGAGATATAGCCATTGAAGGCGCACTCACTCATCCACCTCATACACACTCACGTGCACAACACATGGTCACCTATATGTGAGTTGTTATGCCATGTGGCACACATCTAGCCTATTAGCTTTGATTTAATCTGAGCCCTACATTACAAACTAAGGGTAAGAAACTTGAATCGGAAAGCGGCTGCAAAGCTTAAACATCAACACTCATCTAAGCTGGTAGCTGATTTGACTCCTAGCATCTCTCTGAAGTAGTTGAACTTCTCCTTTGGTAGGGCATTAGTCAAGATATCTGCCATTTGTTCTTCAGATTTGCAGTAAACAAGCTTAATCTTCTTCTCTTGTATTGCATCTCTGATGAAGTGAAATTTTCTGCTGATGTGTCTTGTTTTCTGATGAAACATTGGATTTTTGGCAATAGCTATTGTTGAAGTGTTATCACACATTACCACAGTAGGTTCAACCTGTTCTTCCTCGTAATCTTCTAAAACAAAACTTACCCACTTGGCCTGAGATGTTGCTTCAGCAGCACTTACATATTCAGTTTGTGCAGTGGACAATGCCACTGTGTTTTGTTTGATTGATGCCCAAGAGAACACACCCGAGCCAAGACTGAAAGCATACCCTGATATGCTTCTTATGTCATCAACACTCCCAGCCCAGTCACTGTCACAATATCCAATAAGAAATGCTGACTTACCTGTTACATATTCAATGCCAAAGTCCATAGTACCTTCCATGTATCTCAGTACTCTTTTTGTTATTCCTATATGCTTCTTAGTTGGACCATGCATGAATCTTGCCAAGAGATTAGCACCAAACATTATGTCTAGTCGAGTGACAGTGAGGTACATAAGGCTTCCCACCAATTTCCTATACTCAGACTCATCTGCAACTTCACTTCCATCATTCTTGCATAGCCTTTCATTTGCTACAAGTGGTGTTCCCACAGATTTACAACCCTTTAGTCCAAATTTCTCCAGCAACTTCATTGCATATTTCTTCTGATGTATGAAGATGCTCTTCTTGGTTTGTACAACTCCCATACCAAGAAAATGGGGCAGCAATCCCAAATTAGTCATCTCATAGTGCTGCATCATGTCATTTTTAAACTTGTCAAGCACTGTGTCACTACTTCCAGTGTACACAATATCATCAACATACACAAAAACAATGAGAATCCCTGAGTTTTTAGTCTTAGTGTATACGGTGGCTTCACTAGGACTTCTTTTAAATCCAGCCTTGGTGAAGTAGGAATCAATTTCATCGTACCAAGCTCTTGGAGCTATCTTAAGGCCATATAATGCCTTGTTTAACTTGTACACTTTATCCTCCTTGCCTTGTATAACAAATCCTTGAGATTGATCAACATAGACCTCCTCATTGAGTACACCATTGAGGAATGCAGACTTTATATCCAACTAAAACAATTGCCATTCTTTCTGAGTTGCAAGAGCTATTAAAGTCCTTATGGTGTCAAGCCTAGCAACTGGTACAAAGGTCTCATTGAAGTCAATTCTTGGCTTCTGTGAATAACCTTTTGCAACCAGTCTAGCTTTGTTTTTCTGAATGCTTCCATCAAGATTCAGTTTTGTTTTGTATACCCACTTCACACCTATCGCAGGTTTGCTAAATGGTATATCTACCAGCATCCATGTATTATTCTTTTCAATTATGTCTAGCTTAACTTGCATAGCCTTCATCCAAGACAAATCTAGAGCAGCCTCTTCATAACTCTTAGGTTCCATAATGCAAACATTACACTGTGCAATAACTTCATTCAAGGGTCTCTATTTTTTTGGAGTAAAATCATAGCTCTATGATAGATCAATCTGTGAGCTTAAACCATCAGCATTATGTTGGAAGTATGCCCACAAAGCCACTCATTTGATGTAATAGCTTTTTGGAATACTTATTGTGTTAAACTTTTATATGTTTAATGAAGGGCAAAGCTTATTGTTAATCACTATTTATTGTATCATGTGTTTAAGCAATAAGGGAATCCAAGGGATGTATTTGATCTAAGAGACAAGTGATCTAAGTGAGTTAGATTATCGAGACCATTCTCTTATGTTCATTCATAAAACGTTCCTAGCCATAGGATTGCCAATTGGGCATTGACAATCCGCTAAGGTTAGTATGTGTTATGTTGACTCAAACGTGAGTATGAACTAGTCTCAAGTCATTTGGTGTTGGACACTAAGACAAACACATAGGTGCTCGAAAAAGGTAATCGAGTACACTGAACGACGATCAAAAGAGAGTTCGAACATACATGTCATGTATGAACTCTAAAGTTACAATATGCAAAGTAGTCCTTTGACCTGAGGCATCATAGATGTCTAATGGTTAGGTCCTTGATCTTTGATCATGTCAACGGCATTCCTTCGGATTGTCCACGGCATTGTTGGGGTCAAGCTATCTAGTCATGTAGGCATATGAATGCACAACAAGGGATCTCTAACCTTCCATGGTGGAGGGAGAATACTCTAAGATATGATTCTAAAGTCTTTGGCCAAAGCAAATGAATATGACTTAGGAAGTTTGTTCCAAATCATATTCAAATGAATCATATAGGAAAGTATCACATTGGATAGTAGACATGAAACAAACTATCACTTAAACAATGTGATTAAGAGTATTGTATTAGAGAAAGACCGTATTGCATTGTAGTTGTAACTGGATAGGTTCTCCAACCAATTCTACTTAGCTTGGGTAACCATGATATGCTGCTAGGTGTCACTCATGGTTTGTGGAAGCCCTAAAGATTAGCAAACACTAATCTTAAGGGAGAATTGAAATGTGGTTTCAATTCACAATCGATCGTTAAGAGTAACATCGCCCACTGCCTCGCTAATTGGAACCTAATGGATCGCACACCACATAAGGATGTTAGTGAAGAAATTATATGAAATGGATAAGCAATTAAATGGTTTAATTGAAGAATGGTCAAAGTTAATTAATTAGTTAATTAATTATATGAAAGGTTCGTATTGGGCTTTTAAGTTAGTTTGGGCTTCGGGGTCCAAAATTGTTTTGGTCCACTAGGCCCATTATGTTTAAGTTGTATGACAACTAAAACAAATATGGGCATTTAGCCCAATAACAAAAGGAGGCCGGCCATAGCAAGGGTAGTGGGAAATTTTGCTTAATTGCAAGTTTGCCACTAACCTAAGAGATAAAGTATAAAGTCATCTTTATAGCTTTGTTTCTCATAAGGGTTTTTCTAATAGAAATTGGGTGAAACATTTTCTCTCATTTTCTACATAGAGGCCGGCCACTTAGAGGATTTTTACTAGCATCTAAAATCTCTCTAAGTCATCCATATCATCTTCACAATATACATCCTTGGTGAAGAGACTTAGAGACATCAAGCTTTTGGTGTTTTGGAGAACAAATCCTATTTCCTCAAATCATCAAAGGAGCACTAAAGGGAGGAAAACACAAGGAGGATTCAAGGAGCTTGGAGGTGACTTGAAGGCCCTCCACTTGGGTGAATCCCTTGTGTAATCAAGGATGAGCTTCAAGGGTAAAGAATCACTAAATCTTTACTTCTCTTTAATGTTGTTAAAGAGTTTATTTTGGTTCACCATATACTAGGCTTTGAAAGTCATGGGTTTTATGAATTGTTTTTGGATGCATGTCTACTTTAAAGTGTTAATAGCTTGCATATGTATTCAAATGTTCATACTTGTTCTTAGCTAGGACAAAAAAAAATTTCCTTCACATTAGAACTCAAACCTTCCTATGAAATGTCAGAAGTGGTTTCAGGGAGTACAATTTCATCTTGAACTTCTGATCCTTGAGTTGGTTCAGATTCTGCTATATTAGTAGTAATTGATGCATTGGAATATTTTCCAGAGCTTTCATTCCAATCCCACCTGGCACTCTCATCAAATACTTCATCTCTAAACAGTATAATTTTATTAGTGATAGGATCAAATACCCTCTATCCTTTCTCACTGGTTCCATACCCCACAAAAACACATTTGTGACTATTGCACTCAAGCTTGTGTCTTAGATTTATAGGAACATGAACATAGCTTACCAACCCAAAGATCTTCAAGTGTGCAATTCTAGGTTTTCTTCCACTATAGGCTTTAAAAGGAGTCATCTTATCCAAAGCCCTAGTGGGACACCTGTTGAGGAGATATACTGTAGTGTGCATAGCTTCTGCCCAAAATTGGTATGGCATGCCTTTTTCATGTAGCATAGTTTTTTCCGTTTCCACCACAGTTATATTCTTTCTTTCAGACACACCATTCTACTGTGGTGTGTATGACATGATTAGTTGCCTTTGAATACCAGAGACATTGCAATAGTCACTGAATTCAGAAGACATGAACTCACCACCTTTAACACTTCTTAGGTACTTGATCTTGTGTCCACACTGCAATTCTGTCATTGCTTTGAACCTTTTGAAATACTCAAATGCCTCAGTGTTGGAAGTATGCCCACAAAGCCACTTATTTGATGTAATAGCTTTTGGAATACTTATTGTATTAAACTATTATATGTTTAATGAAGGGCAAAGCTTATTGTTAATCATTATTTATTGTATCATGTGTTTAAGCAATAAGGGAATCCAAGGAATTATTTGATCTAAGAGATAAATGATTTAAGTAAGTTAGATTAACGAGACCTTTCTCTTATGTTCATTCCTAAAATGTTCCTAGCCATAGGATTGACAATTGGGCATTGACAATCCGCTAAGGTTTGTATGTGTTATGTCAACTCAAGCGTGAGTATGACTAGTCTCAAGTCATTTAGTGTTGGACACTAAGACAAACACATAGGTGCTCGAAAGAGTGATCAAGTACACTGAACAACGATCAAAAAAGAGTTTCAACATACATGTCATGTAAGAACTCGATAGTTGCAATATGCAAAGTAGTCATTTGACATGTGGCATCATAGATGTCTAATGGTTAGGTCTTTGATCTTTGATCATGTCAAAGGCATTCCATTGAGAGTGTCCACGGCATTGTTGGGGTCAAGCTATCTAGTCATGTAGGCATATGAATGCATGACAAGAGATCTCTAAACTTTCATGGTAGAAGGAGAATACTCTAAGATATGATTCGAGAGTCTTTGGCCAAAGCATATGAATATGACTTAGGAAGTTTGTTCCAAATCATATTCAATTGAATCATATAGAGAAGTATCACATTAGATAGTAGACATGAAACAAACTATCACTCAAACAATGTGATTAAGAGTATTGTATTAGAGAAGGACCGTATTGCGTTGTAGTTGTAACTGGATAGGTTCTCCAACCACTTCTACTTAGCTTGGGTAACCATGACATGCTGCTAGGTGTCACTCATGGTTTGTGGAAGCCTTGAATATTAGCAAACACTAATCTTAATCAAAGGGAGAATTGAAATGTAGTTTCAATTCATAATCGATCGTTAAGAGTAACAATCACCCACTGCCTCGTTAATTGGAACCTAATGGATCGTACACCGAGTAAGGATGAAAGTGAAGAAATATAAATGAAAATGGATATGCAATTAAATGGTTTAATTGAAAAATGGTCAAGATTAATTAATTAGTTAATTAATTTTACGAAAGGTTCGTATTGGGCTTTTAAGTTGGTTTTGGGTTTCGGGGCCCAAAAGTGTTTTGGTCCACAAGGCCCATTATGTTTAAGTTGTATGACAACTAAAAAAAAATGGGCAATAAGCCCAATCACTTAAAAGAGGCCGGCCATAGTGAGGGGAGTGTGAAGTTTTGCTTAATTGCAAGTTTGCCACTCACCTAAGAAAAGAGATATAAAAGCATCTTTATAGCTTTTTCTCATTAGGGTTTCTTGAGACAAAAGATGAGAAACACTTTCTCTGTTTTTCTCCAATAGAGGCCGGCCACTTAGAGAGGAGATAGCTAGCAATCTTTTCTTCTCTAAGTCATCCACTTGGGTGAATTCCTTGTGTAAACAAGGATAAGCTTCAAGGGTAATAAATCTCTAAATCCTTCATTCTCTTTAATGTTGTTAAAGAGTCTCATGGTTCACCATTCACTAGGCTTTGAAAGTCATGGGTTTTAGAATTGTTTTTGAATGCATGCCTACTTTAATGTGTTAATAGTTTGCATATGTGTTCAAATATTCTCACATGTTCTTAGCTAGGACAAAATTTTTCCTTCAAGTGGTATCAGAGCCTAGGTCTAGTTTATGGTGAATCCTTTTGCGTTTTGTGTTTTTCATGGTTTGTGATTTAAATGTTGTAAATGTTACAAGCTTTGTTCTTGCTTTTGAATATAAATTTTGCTTGAAAATTTAGCATCTCAATTGTTGTAGATGTAGTTCATTTAAGCATGAATATTGGAACTAAAATTTGGTGCCATGTATGTTGGGAAATTCGGCCAAATCCAAAGGGTGGATTTTTGGGTTCATGTTTGTCTTGTTAAAAGAGTTTTAAAGTGACTTTTGAAACCCTTAAGTACCCTAGGATGTTAACCCTCTTTTGTGTAGTGAAAATTTGAGTTTTATTGTGTGAAAACATTCATGGAGCTCTTATGAGTTTTCATGTGTGTTCTTCAATGTTCTTGAGTTTCTTACCAAGAACAAAAAGGTTTGGAGTTTTGATTCAAAATGTTTGGTGTTTTTCTTAAAGTTTTGGTTTATAATTAATTGGTGATGGATGATTTATGTCTTTAATGTTAGACAAAACATTTTCTTACAACCTATACCAATCACCTTTTCCTCACCTACCTATCCACTTGCACAAAACTTTTTCAAATTTTGAATTTTCACCAAAACCTTTCCCCCCCCCCCCCCTCCTTTTCACTACCAAAACCGGCCACCCCTTAGTGGGGGTACTTTTGGGGCCTTTTATGCAATTACATAAAGTTTTGATACTTTTGTGTATTTGTACTTTGGCCCAAAAGTTTACGTTTTTACGTTAAGGCCCAAAAACGCTAAAGGACAAATTGTTTTGCTCCTTTAATGAAGTTTTTGCTATTGTTGAAAATTTTGGGTTCTAGTTGTAATTACATGAAGTTGTGGACTCTTGTGTTTTTACAAAGTAACCCCAAAAGTTTATGTTTTAACCTTATGGCCCAATAGTTGAGGTCATTGTTTTTCGGCCCAAATAAGATGAGAACAAAATGGTTTTGTCTCTTTAATGAGAATTGGATTTTCATTTCATTTAGTTCCATTTAAATCAATTCTATGAATCCGAAAACCAATTGTTTAAGTTGCTTTCTTAGTTAATTTGATTGATTAAGAAAATGGTGATTATGAACCAAAGGCCTCAATAATTGAGCTATGTGATTGGCCGCTTTACATTATGAATGTTTGGGTTAAGTAGTTTAGATTTGAATGTAATTTGATTAGTTCAAATTTGTTGTAAAAGGACATAAGTCCTTCTAATTTGTTGTAAAAGGGCATAAGCCCTTCTCTTTATTTCATGTATTCCTTTTTTGTTTATATGTATGCAAATTGGAATAGTTGGGTCCAACGCCCAATAGGAAATAACGGTTTAATTAGATTAAACGCGTAACTAAAATCAACAACTATCTACCTTAAACCCAAGGTCCAACACAAGACTCGTGTTGGATCAAATCAAATGGTTCATAATCATCCTAAGACCTAATATGACTATATAGTCCATATGAGGATGCAATGCATTCGTTAGTAGTTCCATATAGTCTCGCTTATTTCATCGAAATAGTGGGAGTATTATATACTACTAATTCATATTAACTTGGACCAATGGTTATGATAGGCCCAAGTTCTTTTAATAAGATTAAAATAAAATTGATCTAGTCCAACACTACTCCCTCAACAAAACGAATATTAAGTTGATAAGCGAGAGATGCTTTGAACATCTCTTCGTAGGCCTTCCACCATGGTGGGCTCCAATTGTTTGTGACTCCTACACCGGCTTCACCCTATCATGGGGAAGTTCAAAGTATGTGCTTACATTCAAGAGGAGTCCATATGTACTTACATGATGTGGTGAGGTAGGCAACGAGGATGGCCGACATCATATCATTGTGAGGCTATTCTTGAACCCCTACACGAACTAGCATGGTGGGAATAACTTAACTAAGTGCAATGGTGCCAACATTATATCATTGTGAGGCATCATTCTCTAGAGGCCAAACTAGATGGGTAATTACAAAAGTTGTAAATGACTAAAGCGTTATTCTCTCATCATAATTTTTGCTAACCAACATCGTATCATCGTGAGGTGGGCTTGGTAATGGTGAGCCTCCCATACCCCGCTAAGAGTTCAACATAACTCTCGAATTCCATTGAGGGATGTGGAATTTGCCAAAAATAGTGGGTGGTACTATTTGATTTAAGACCCAATCAAGTAATTTTAAAATCAACAATCTAATACGATTTTTGTTATGTTATGTAGTTAATGACATGCCTAAAATAACACCCACCATTATACTTGACAAAAGGGGCCTTAGGGGCCAACGTTTCCTTGCTTGGTATCGCCACATTGAGAATGTCTCAAAGGTGAAAGACATATTGTATGTGCTTAAGCAATCCCCTCCTCATGTACCTCCTACGAAACTAGCTTCAAAGGAGGAGTGTCAAAATTATGCAAGACACTATGAGGATGACTTACAAGCCAAATGCTTAATCCTCACTTCACTTAGTGAGGAGCTTAAAAAGCTACATGAGCACATGGACACTTCTTGTGCCATGGTTGATAGTTTGCATAAGATGCATGACATTGAGACTAGTAACGTACGATTCTCAAATGTTTGTAATCTATTGAATGCCAAAATGGCAAAGGGGGCATCGGTCCAAAAACATGGACAAAAGATGGAAATGATCTTTTAAGATCTTGAAAGTTTAGGAACTTCCATCGATGGGAAAATGGCCCAAGACTTTTTCCTTGCATCTCTCTCGGATGATTTCACTAAGTTTATTGTAAACTATAAAGTGGATAGATTTGATCATACTTTTAACGAGATGATTGACATGTGCTGTAAATTTGAACAAGGTTTCAAAAAGGACAGTGGGAGTGAGAATGCAATCACAAGGA
Source organism: Malus sylvestris (assembly GCF_916048215.2). NCBI lineage: Eukaryota > Viridiplantae > Streptophyta > Magnoliopsida > Rosales > Rosaceae > Malus > Malus sylvestris. The sequence continues at coordinate 38,123,144 of NC_062275.1, forward strand.
AAAGGTTGCATAAGAAGAAGGCAAGAAAATCCAAAGGAACATGCTTTCATTGTGGAAAGGATGAACGTTGGAAGAAGAAATACAGGGTGCGCATTGCGAGCCTTCTGACACGAACTTTTGAAGGGACTATTTCTGTCATAGAGAGTGCTTTTACAATGAGCTCCAATTCCTGGATATTTGATTCAGGCGCTAGTCAACATATCTACAATTCGTTGCAAGGACTAACAGGGAACAGGACATTGCGCAATGAGGAGATGATTGTGTGAGTTGGGAACAGCACTAAGATCTCTGCTAAAGCAAAAGGCACCTACATGCTTAAACTGCCCTCTGGGGAAGTCTTGGAACTTAAAAATTGTTTATATTTTCCTTCATGTATAAAGAATTTGATTTCTATCTCTAAGCTTTTACGAGATGGGCACTTAGTATTGTTTGACAAAATGAGTTGCACTTTATACCTGAACGGTCGTATTATCTCTCATGGTAATATGATAGAGGGACTTTTTCACCTAGAGACAAGTAGTGGGATGCACTGTATTGAAAGCGAGAATACCTCAAAACCCAAAAGGGCTAGAGAATCAGTTAACCGAGAAAAGATGTGGCATCTTAAACTTGGACATGTGAACCTTGATAAGATTTGCAAGATGTCGAAAGACGGATATTTCCGCCCATTAGGTAATGACCAAATGGGTACTTGTGAATGTTGCTTAAAAGGGAAGATGACCAAATCTCCATTCACTGGGAAAGGAGAGCGTGCCATTGAAATTCTAGGGTTAATCCACACTGACGTATGTGGACCTATGTCTACTACGTCGAGAGGAGGCTTCTCCTACTATATCACATTCACCGACGATCACTCTCGATTTGGCTATGTGTATCTTATGAAGTACAAGTCAGAATCCTTTGAAAGGTTCAAAGAATTCAAGAATGAAGTTGAGAAGCAAACTGGGACACAGATAAAGATCCTAAGATCAGATCGAGGGGGAGAGAATCTAAGTAGCGAGTTCCTAGATTATCTTAAAGAGTGTGGAATAATATCACAGTGGACTCCACCGGGAACTCCACAACTTAATGGAGTTTCTGAAAGGAGAAATCGAACCTTGATGAACATGGTTCATTCTATGATGAGTTCCGCCGATCTACTAGTAACATTATGGGGATACGCTCTATATACAGCAGCTTACTTGCTTAATAGAGTACCTTCCAAGTCAGTTTCACAGACGCCTTATGAGATATGGCATGGAAGAAAGCCAAGTCTTAATCACATTAAGATTTGGGGTTGTGAAGCATATGTCAAGAAGCTTGAAGCTACTAAGCTTGAAGCGAGATCAGTTAGGTGCTATTTTGTGGGATATCCTAGAGAAACTATGGGATATGAGTTCTACCATCCTGACGACCAAAAAGTTTTTGTCGCCAGAACTGCTAAGTTTCTAGAGGACGAATTTGTTCTCAAAGGAACTATAAGTAGAACGATGGAAATTAATGTGATTAATGATGAACCACAAACAAGCACTCGACAAGTTGACAACCCTGTTCCTGAACCCCTAGCTCCACATAGATCTGAAAGGGTTAGCAAGCCACCTAAGAGGTATGGCTTAGATAATGACTTTGGGGAATTGCACCTTCTAGGTGACAATGACACAAAGGAAGACCCTAGAGACTACACTGAAGCAATGTCCGACATTGATTCAAAGAGATGGCAAAAGGCCATGAAATCCGAGATGGATTCGATGTATCAAAATCAGGTCTGGACTCTTGTAGACCCTCCAGAAGGTATAGTACCTGTTGGAAACAAATGGGTCTTCAAGAGGAAGATAGGCGTTGATGGGAACGTGGAGACTTATAAGGCTAGACTAGTAGCCAAGGGTTATAGGCAACGAGAAGGGATTGACTATGAAGAAACCTTCTCTCTTGTAGCCATGATTAAGTCCATTTGGATTTTGCTTGCTATAGCTGCGTACCATGATTATGAGATATGGCAAATAGACGTGAAGACGGCCTTTCTGAACGGCTACCTAGAGGAAGAGCTTTATATGACTCAACCCAAAGGTTTCGTGTCCAAGTCTGAAAAGACTAAGGTATGCAAGCTTCAGAGGTCCATTTATGGACTTAAGCAAGCCTCCAGGAGCTGGAACATTCGTTTTGATACTGAAATCAAATCGTTTGGTTTTACTTAAAATGAAGACGACAATTGTGTTTATAAAAAAGTCATTGGGGATGCAGTTGTATTCCTAGTGTTGTATGTAGATGACATATTACTATTCGGGAATGACACTGTAGTACTTTCTTCTGTAAAAGTGTGGTTGTCCAAAACCTTCCACATGAAAGAATTGGGAAATGTATCTTATGTGCTTGGGATAAAGCTCTATCATGATAGATCCAGAAAATTAATTGGATTATCCCAATCTATGTACATAGATAAGGTGCTAAGTAGGTTCCAGATGGAACAATCTAAGAAAAGTCTTCTTCCTGTAAGACATGGAATTCACCTTTCTAAGTCCATGAGACCTAAAACTCCTGAAGAGATACGGCAGATGAGCGCTATTCCTTATGCTTCCGCCATAGGAAGTCTCATGTATGCCATGATATGCACAAGGCCTGATATCGCGTATGCTGTGAGCATTACTAGTCGATATCAATCTAACCCAGGATCAGAACACTGGGCAGCTGTCAAGACGGTCCTTAAGTACTTAAGAAGAACTAAGGACATGTTCCTCGTTTATGAAGGAGCAACAGAGTTGCGAGTGGAAGCCTATACAGACGTAGATTTCCAATCTGACGTCGATGATAGAAGTTCCAACTCCGGATATGTATTCACTCTAAATGGTGGGGCTGTCAGCTAGAAAAGCAAGAAACAAGATGTAACTGCTGATTCCACGACAGAGGCTGAATATGTCGCTGCAGCTGAAGCCGGCAAAGAAGCGTTCTGGATGAAGAAGTTCATTACTGAACTTAGAGTGGTTCCAACCATTGCATCACCAGTAACTTTGTACTGTGATAATAGTGGGGCGATAGCTCAAGCCAAGAAACCCAGGGCTCATCAAAAGAACAAGCATTTTGACATGCGCTTTAATATCATTAGAAGATATGCTGCCGAAGGGAAAGTCAACATCCTCAAGGTTGCCTCAGCCGATAACGTAGCAGATCCACTGACAAAGCCAATGTCTCAAATCCAACTTGACCGCCATATGGAAAATATGGGTATTAGATACATGGGAAGGTGGCTTTGAGTGCAAGTGGGAGATTGTTGGAAGTATGCCCACAAAGCCATTCATTTGATGTAATAGCTTTTGGAATACTTATTGTATTAAACTATTATATGTTTAATGAAGGGCAAAGCTTATTGTTAATCACTATTTATTGTATCATGTGTTTAAGCAATAAGGGAATCCAAGGAATGTATTTGATCTAAGAGATAAATGATTTAAGTAAGTTAGATTAACGAGACCTTTCTCTTATGTTCATTCCTAAAACGTTCCTAGCCATAAGATTGACAATTGGGCATTGACAATCCGCTAAGGTTAGTATGTGTTATGTCAACTCAAGCGTGAGTATGACTAGTCTCAAGTCATTTAGTGTTGGACACTAAGACAAACACATAGGTGCTCGAAAGAATGATCGAGAACATTGAACAACGATCAAAAGAGAGTTCGAACATACATGTCATGTAAGAACTCGATAGTTGCAATATGCAAAGTAGTCCTTTGACCTTTGGCATCATAGATGTCTAATGGTTAGGTCCTTGATCTTTGATCATGTCAAAGGCATTCCATTGAGAGTGTCCATGGCATTGTTGGGGTCAAGCTATCTAGTCATGTAGGCATATGAATGCACGACAAGGGATCTCTAACCTTTTCATGGTAGAAGGAGAATACTCTAAGATATGATTCGAGAGTCTTTGGCCAAAGCATATGAATATGACTTAGGAAGTTTGTTCCAAATCATATTCAATTGAATCATATAGAGAAGTATCACATTGGATAGTAGACATGAAACAAACTATCACTCAAACAATGTGATTAAGAGTATTGTATTAGAGAAGGACCGTATTGCGTTGTAGTTGTAACTGGATAGGCTCTCCAACCACTTCTACTTAGCTTGGGTAACTATGACATGCTGCTAGGTGTCACTCATGGTTTGTGGATGCCCTGAAGATTAGCAAACACTAATCTTAATAAAAGGGAGAATTGAAATGTAGTTTCAATTCATAATCGATCGTTAAGAGTAATAATCGCCCACTACCTCGTTAATTGGAACCTAATGGATCGTACACCGAGTAAGGATGAAAGTGAAGAAATATAAATGAAAATGGATATGCAATTAAATGGTTTAATTGAAAAATGGTCAAGATTAATTAATTAGTTAATTAATTTTACGAAAGGTTCGTATTGGGCTTTTAAGTTGGTTTTGGGTTTCGGGGCCCAAAAGTGTTTTGGTCCACAAGGCCCATTATGTTTAAGTTGTATGACAACTAAAACAAAATGGGCAATAAGCCCAATCACTTAAAAGAGGCCGGCCATAGTGAGGGGAGTGTGAAGTTTTGCTTAATTGCAAGTTTGCCACTCACCTAAGAAAAGAGATATAAAAGCATCTTTATAGCTTTTTCTCATTAGGGTTTCTTGAGACAAAAGATGAGAAACACTTTCTCTGTTTTTCTCCAATAGAGGCCGGCCACTTAGAGAGGAGATAGCTAGCAATCTTTTCTTCTCTAAGTCATCCATTTATCTTCACACCTCATCCTTGGTGTGGAGACTTAGAGACACCAAATCTTTGGTGTTTTTGGAGATCCTTTCCTCACATCCTCAAGGAGCAAAGGAGCATCAAAAGGAAGAAAATCACAAGGAAGATCCAAGGAGCTAGGAGGTGACTTGAAGGCCCTCCACTTGGGTGAATCCTTGTGTAAACAAGGATGAGCTTCAAGGGTAATAAATCTCTAAATCCTTCATTCTCTTTAATGTTGTTAAAGAGTCTCATGGTTCACCATTCACTAGGCTTTGAAAGTCATGGGTTTTAGAATTGTTTTTGAATGCATGCCTACTTTAATGTGTTAATAGTTTGCATATGTGTTCAAATACTCTCACATGTTCTTAGCTAAGACAAAATTTTTCCTTCACTCAGATTTGTATCTCAGAAAGTAGACCCATGTCATTCTAGTACAATCATCAGTGAACAGAATGAAGTACTTCTTTCCAGCATTTGAGGCAATTTGCATTGGACCACAGATATCTGCATGTACCAATTCAAGTAGGAATTTAGCTCTCCAAGCATATTCTCTTGGAAATTCATCTATATGTTGCTTGCCAAGCATACATCCTTCACAGACATTCTGGAATTTTCCAAGTGAGGTAGTCCATGAACCATTTCTTGCTCCCTGAGTTGTAGCAAACTTCTTGTGTTTAAATGACCTAGCCTGCTGTGCCAAGTCTAAGTACAATAGGATACACTAGCTTTCAGTGCTAGTGGTGTAGCAGGCATCATAGTTAGGGGAAAACACCTATTGCTAGTCATTTGAACCTTAGCAACCAGCCCATTTATCATAGATGCAAACTGTATTACCACCAAATCGTAGGTAGTAACCATGTTCCAACATTTGTCCCATACTTAGGAGATTTTCCTCAAAGCCAGGCACCATCATCACTTCTTGTATGTGTTTTCTTCCCATCTTAGTTTCAATGACAAGTGTACCTATTCCTGCTACACTCACAACTTCACCAGTTCCCATTTTTACTCTTGCATTCAGGTTTCTACTCACATTCATCAGTAAGCTTTCATTTCTTGTCATGTGGTTGTTGCAACCACTGTCAATGTAACAAGTATTATTGACTTTCACCTGAGTCACATAATTGCAAGCAAAGAATAAGGTTCCTATATCATCAACCTGATTTGCATAGTTGGCCTTCGGCACCATTTTGTTCCCATTTCAGTTTCTGGTTTCATGACCAAATTAATTGCAATTTGTGCATTTAGGTTTTCCTTCAAACCAGCACTTTCCATAGTGCAGTTTATCACAATGTTTGCAAGTTTTTTTGTTCGAATCATGAGAATTATTCTGCTTAGAGACAAGGTTGGGCTTGTTATCCCACTTTTTCCCTTTGTTCTTTCAATTTTTCCCTGACTTTTGAGTACCAGAGAACACACTGGGTTTTTGAAACTTAGACCCAACATTTAGACTAGCAAATGCCTTTTCAGTAGAGTTTCCAGCATGCATATCAAGCCTTTGTAACCCTTCAGAGAGGCAACCACTTCTTGGATTTTAAGGGTTTCAATATCCTTTGAATGTTCAATCATAGCATAGCTAGAGTCATAACTCCTAGGCAAGCTTATAAGTAATTTTTGAATAACTCTCTCTAGATAGTTCTTCACCATAACCCCTAATTTGATTCATGATGTCAAACAGTTTAGTAAGGTATGCAGATAAAGATTCATCATCTCTCATCTTAGTATACTCAAATTCTCTGCATAAACCTTGCAATTTCACATTTCTAACTTGTTTGTCACCTCTGAGTTCTTGCTGTAGGATATCCCAAGCTCTCTTGGAGATTTCTTCGTTAGAGATCCTAGGAAAGATCTGGTCAGTCATAGCTCATTGGATCAACCCAAGAGCCTTAGCATCATTCATTATGATCTCCGCAACGTTTATTGGAGTTTCAGTAGCTGCATCATTCTCCTTCTTTTCATTAGCTACTACAACCACAGTACATGATTCTGGGATAATGAACCCAATCTCTACGAGCTCCCACAGTCCATGAGACTTGAGGATGGTTCACATTTTGATATTCCAGAATTCATAGTTCTCGCCATTGAAAATGGGAGTGAGAAGCTCAGAACTCGTTGATCCAGCCATATTAGACTCAGATCTTCGATTTTACAGGTTTAGAAGACGTGATTCTTCAGCAATGAAGCTCAAAGAAATCGATTCACTGAAGAACACATAAATCACAGATTCACACCCAGATTAAAGTGATGAACCTGGCTCTGAGGCCATGATAGAGTTTGTGATTTTATATGGGTTTGTGATTTTTATGAAGTATCAGAGCACGAAATCAAAACAGAAATCAATGAAATTATGATCTCTGCTCAGAGAGCATGAAGGAATGAAGGTGCGAAGAAGGTGAAGAGATTTCTCCCTTGGATTCTATTAAGCTATAACTGAATTGATACATCTAGAAGCATAGAGTGAAGGGTGAGCTATAGCTGTTGAAGGTGCACTCACTCATCCACCTCATACACACTCATGTGCACAACACATGCTCACCTATAAGTGAGTTGTTATGCCATGTGGCACACATCTAGCCTATTAGCTTTGATTTAATCTGAGCCCTACATTACACACTAAGGACAAACACCTTGAATCACAAAGGAAAGTAAGAAACTTGAATTGGAAAGCTGTCGCAAAGCTTAAACATCAACAATCCCTGTTCTCATACACGTGCCACCGTTTAGGCTTCGCCTGTAGTTAAGCCTAACCACTTGGGCTCACCGTTTTCTACTGAAACCCTACTGTCCCAATAACCTGTAGTTATCTCCAACGATGTGTGGATGAGATTTCCCGTTGAAATCTCATTCGATTTCATAAACCTGATTTGAAAACCCATAATTTTGGATCCCGATGTCGTGAAAGCTTTCCTTGTCAAACGTTTAGGGTTCCCGTCGAACCCATGGCTCACCCCGGCCACTTTTGAACCTAGATCACGGCCGCTGACATGGCACCACTGGTTTTACCTATTGTATATATTTTTTTTTCTTGAACACAGTAAACCCTGATATATCATATAGTAGGCCCTGCATACCTACGTTAATTTACCTATTGCATATATATTATTGTTCTGTATATATTATGTTTACTTGTAGGTACCCATGAACTTGAAGTTCATAAAACCCCAAGTTTTCTTAAAACACTGCACCTATGAAACCTAAAGTTTTTCATGTAAATTTAAACTAAAACATGTTTAATAGAACTTGAACAGTCTACTCCTTGTGTATGGATGATTTTTTCTCCATTGCACTAACCACAATCTTGTTCTCTTTTGTGACAACAACATGTCAAATTTGAACAAACTCGACTTTACCGCTCTAGAAGTCTCTGGAAGAAACTACTTGAAGTGGATCCAAGATGTGAAGCTTCACTTCACTTCAAGAATAAACGCAAAAACCCATCACTATGGAAGCGGATATGTGTTACCGTGTGGTTCCAAGGACCATTGGTCCTGCGTTTGACAAGCTTCTGCTCATGCTGTAGCTGAGTATCATGAATGTTGTCAGAAGATTGAGACCAATTTTGCTCAAGTGGAGAATCCAGAGGATACTACCATGCAAATTTTTGACTTTTAAGAGGTATCTGCTCCAACAGAAGATTAGATTTTTAGACATGGGTCCTTATGTTAGCTAGATTCCCCTTATTGGCCGAATTCTTTATGTTTTTATGGTTTAAGTTTTGAACCCTTTTCTTTGTTTGATTTATTTATTTGGTGTTTGTTTTAAATTTTTGGATACTAATTGGTGGATATTATTTCTCGAGTGATTAATTGAATGAATGAGATTTAAATTCTTTATACAGTGACCAATTCAATTAATTTATTTCAAAGCACTATAACATAAACTGGCCTTTGGCAACGCACAAAGGGTGCCGTAATCGGTTATTCACTGCGTGAGTCCTCAAGCAGTAAAAGCCCTTGTCGTAATATATGTTTTGTCAAATACGACATACTCTAGTATTCGTGAATAATTTAAGCAAAACACGCCCCAAATGCTCTTGAATGCTTGCATTGCGTGCCTTAATTGGTATTACATACGACGTTAATGGAGTGTTGTAATACTACGAAAATAATTGCAGCATACCTGTGTACCATAATACATATTTGATACGGCGTTTGTTGAGTGTCATAATATTGTGAAGGAAATTATGGCATACGTCATACATCGTAAAAGAAGACTACCATAAACGATTACTGCTAATTTTGCATGTGGTAATTTACATTTATTTTCATTTTTATTTTAACAATTCATTTTAGACAAATCTCACTTCATAACATTTAAATTAATATTGTAAGAAATACAATAGAAAGATAACAATAATCATCATAAACACATTAAACTCCAAATACTTAGAGTAATTAGTAAAAATTATCAATTACCGTACAATTGGGGGCCTGAGAGTTTGAGCGTCTGGGTTTGTGGATCAATTTCTAAGGGGGCGCTTCCTTTGTCTTGGAGCCTCATATTTATAGGCTCTCCAAGTCATGGTTGAGGCTTGACTTGGTTTTGATTTTGGACTTGATTAATGAAAGAAAAAACCAAGACTTGATTTGGGGCTCGGTTCTTGATTTAACTTCATCAAATAATCTTCGATTTAAATTAAATCAATCAATCACATTTCATCCTTAATTGGCCATCCTTGATTTGGCATTTTAAATCAATTAATCTGTTTGATTTAAGTTAAAATTAATCAAAGAATTAGTAAAGATAACTCCTTAATTAATTTCCGCCAAATGTCGACACGTGTCACTCTTGATGACTCGTCTAGTTTTGATGAGTCACGTGTCATGTGTACTATTTGTGAGATAAATGGTGCATGCCATGTAAGTCCTGACAAAAAAAGTCAAGAGTTTAATATGTTCGTAAACATTTCACTCGAATTTCGATGTCTACAGCCACCTTACTATTTGTTCTCTTTTCTTTCTCTTTCAATAAGTTGGCCATTTGTTTTATAGGTATCAAACTGCTCAATTAAAACTACTCCCATAAAACTCAAAATTTTTCAACCCATTTGGAGTTTGATTCCTACAAAATTTGAATCTAATTTGAATTTTCAAACGAATGTGAAAAGCTTAGGGCCCTCCATAGTAATTTGAATGAGTGAGATACCTACATAAAGGAATCATGTAGCTTGAGTTTAATACCTATACACTACTCCTACAATAATGTGAGTTCAATAGTTGTAAGAGTTATACTTTTTTACAGAATTAGATTATGCATAATTTTAATTGTGGGGTGTTAATTATATTTTTATTGCTTTACCATGGATGACCATTGAATTTATTTTAATAAGATCTTTATTATGAGTCCAAAGTTGATTATCTTTAAATATTTTATTTTGGTACTCAAAGGAAATCATAAGCATAAACCATAGGAGCACACAATGACAAACTTAGAGGGTGTAGTCAACTTATGATTTAAAAAAAAAAAACTAATTAAAAAAGCTTGAAAACTTTGAGTTTTAACGATAAGGACAAAATAAAGGGTAAAATGAATAGTAGCAGGATTGATTTTTTAGTGTAAAAATATGATTTTTCGTTAAAATGAACAGTACCGGAAATTTTTCGTTAAAATTCCCTTAAAAAAATTGCATCATTGATCTCCAACGACTAATTAATCTTGAATAGTAAATTTGACTAAAAAAATTTATCACTTGATAATTTGAAAGAGCAAGCTGTTGAATTCTTGAAAAACATAACAAAAAGCAGCAGGACTCCGTTATTTTTATATTGTAATTTGACATCTTCTCTTTTCTCTCTCTTTCATATGTTTCCCCTTTAGTTTATAAGTACATTTATGAGTTTAATATATTAAATCCATAGTATCACAAAATTTTTGGCTCACTATAGGAGTTTGATTTCTAGGTGAGTGTAATATATTAATATCACACCTACTTTTTTGACAAATCGTAAAAGGCCTTATGAACACTTTAAAATGTTATCTTGCACTCATCCATGCACAATTTTAATAACGTTGGAACCATCTTCTTTTTCTTGGTAAATAATGGTGATTAAGATTTGGAAGACAACTTTATTATTCTTAAAAGTGAAGTGAAGAAACTTCTATTAGTGTGGGTCTTAACTCTTTTAATAAGTGGATTAGTAGTCATGCATGACGCTGTCCTTTTAACGTTTGACTTGGTCGGCAGACCGCCATTAAGCCTTTTTATTTATTAATTAATCGACTTCGTAACGTACCACTCCAATTTATTAGTCTTTTTACTGGTTAACAAGAAGAAGAAGAAGATGTTTGTTAGTCTACATACATTTGCCCATACCAAACGCTTTGCCCAAAGTTTGTGGACAACAACCTTAATTCATACGATAGCAGACTAATTTATCTGTTTCAAGCACATTATTTTGTACTCTGGGACCCTGGTAGAAAAGAAAAACCAAACTATAATACCAAAAATTAAAAAAAAATGATCATTGTTTCAGCTAATTGATCACAATAATCTTTTTACCATTTTAACACAAGAGTTTAAATACTATATAGAATATAGTAGTTTAAAATATTGCAAAACTTGTACTTGTCCATCGATTTTAGTTATTAGAAAAGACAAAAAAAAAAAAAAGGACTAAACCCTGGTAGAAAAGAAAAACCAAACTATAATACCAAAAAATAAAAAATATGAGCATTGTTTCAGCTAATTGATCACAATAATCTTTCTGCCGTTTTAACACAAGAGTTTAAATAATATATAGAATATAGTAGTTTAAAATATTGCAAAACCTGTACTTGTCCATCGATTTTAGTTATTAGAAAAGACTAAAAAAAAAGGGACTAACCCTGGTAGAAAAGAAAAACCAAACTATAATACCAAAAAATAAAAAATATGAGCATTGTTTCAGCTAATTGATCATAGTAATCTTTTTGCCGTTTTAACACAAGAATTTAAATAATACATAGAATATAGTAGTTTAAAATATTGCATAACCTGTACTTGTCCATCGATTTTAGTTATTAGAAAAGACAAAAAAAAAAAAAAAGGATTAACATGCTACACTATTCTAGTATTGTGATCCTAATTATACTTTGTTTGATTTGAAATGAGGAAACTATGTTCTTCTTGGAAACATAAAATTGGTAAAAATCCCGTTTTATTTTGTATATTTATAGGGTTTATCAACACATCAACATCGTTTGTTGCAATACTTCCCATGCCTCACCAAAATTCTCTGGTCCTTTGGTTGATTAAAAGTTTCAGGGCAGTTGAAGCTTAACTGTAACAAGTAATAAGACTTATTAATGAAATATTCTGGAGAATGGACCAACTTTACTACCGTCAATCGCTCACATGAGCGTAGATGAAAACTGACCCGAGCATGCGTAGATGAAATTTGACCATTTGATGCATTAGCATACCTGCTGCAACAGTTTGTCACAAGTACAGAACACATGGAATGTCAACAGAGTCCATCAGAAAACTCTATTCTACGATGCATGTCCAGTCGATGATGACCGGATATGCCAAGGATAATAAGCATCAAAGTCCGATAAGAAAATGGCGTACACGATGCTCCTTTGATTGTGTTACACTTCAGTCCTATTTTCTTCTTTTGACTTTTGAATGTGTTTTGAATAGAAAAATCATGAGTAAATTGTAAGATTATGAGTATGAAACATATACAAGAACTGGTTGTAGTGTTTGAGATTGATATGGAAAAGTCTTGGTTAAAATTGTTTAGGTTGTCCTTATTGTTTTAGGATAGCAGAGTTGAGAGAAGTTCCAATTGGTTTTAGAAAAGAACTTAGTGTTGGAACTTCACAAGGTCTCGTAATTCTTTATGGTTTGTATGAGCTTGAATCTCAGTCCAATTCTGATAGGGAATGGACAAAGGAGCACTATATATTTATGGTTCAAACCACTGCTCTTGTGATACTAGCTTATGTTGTTCTAAGTCTTATTGATTAGAGAAGCTATTGTGATCGTAAAAGAGGATGGCAATCCACATGGATGGGTCTCAAGCATTGATGGATAATTTGTTTCGTTGATTTGGAGCCAAGGAATTGCAATCAGGTTGACGAATATGGGCCCAATGATGCATTCAGGTAACTCACTTCACTATTTCCTGCATGATTAATTGTTCTCCTATATGCATGGTTATAGTGCGATGAGTTGGAGCATAATGAATTAGGGCTTTTGCTATTTTGAGTATGCTTATTTAGTTAAATATATTGTGAAGGCATGATTAAACTTGAAATCCCTATAGATGCCAACTAGTGATTTATGTGAGATGTCTGGAATCATCCTTTGCTGCATAAATAAATTAGTGTAGGTCTAGATATACTTTTTTTTTTCCATTAAAGAGTCTATGTGTATGCTAGTAGTATGCACCGTCATCATTATAAGAGCATATCTTGCAAAGTAATTCTTAATATTTCCTTGATCCTCTTAATTCTTTGCAAGATTTACCTTAAAAATTCGACTGCATGTTAAAAAAAAACAGTATCTGATCGCTATCAATTTAGTTGTTGGACTTTAAATGTGGAAGGTTTAAGTAGACGGAATACAAGATATGCTTGTTTGGGTTGGAATTAATAGAATTGACTGCATATCACGTATTCTTTATACGGTGCAAATCCGTGATATTAATTTTCTTCAAATATGAAAGCTTGTGGGTGCTATGGAGCAACACATACAGATGAATATATAAGGTAGATGTTTTATTGACCGCCTACAATGACTCTTGCGACAATAAACTTTTAGCCATTTACAAAATGTATATTCTATTATGAATCGGAAAACAAATAATTATTTTGTCATATTATTATAAACTCATAAGATTAAAGATATGTGGCTGTCATTATTTTCTCCAATGACTTGCTTATGAATATGTATATAATTGATGATGGTGTTGACAATGAATTAAAGGTATGAAGATTTTTAATTTGGATTATTGTCAACTTATGTTATCATGCATAAATCTTAGGATTAATAGACGTGTTATTGTCTATGGTCCGTTTATTCTATTGTGAAAATCATGGAGTTTAAGATGCATGCTTATTGTATATGTATATTTGTGATTTCATTTATGATGCATGCTTCCACTATTATGTTTTGGTTGAAATCACATATAGGGAGGAAGATGAACTTTGAGTTCTCCAGAAGAAATAGTGGTCTCGATTATCTCGTTTTAATCAAGACATTGTTGTGATATATCTCCAGACATTATCAAGATTTGGTTGATCTTGTTCGATGGATATTGAACTAGTTAGGATCAAATTGAATGCAAAAATATTGTGCTTGCTATTCTGATTTTGATCGTTGTTGAAATTGGTGATTTTGGGTTTATATGAGATAAGTTTTTTTGAATGGATTGTGACTATCTTTTGATACATAGATTGTTTGCATAATAGTTTAGGTGTATATGACTAAATTGAGATTATGCAATTGGTGAGGAATCGGGAACCAATTGGTTCATATCTCCTGTTTCTTTATTGGCTGTGCAATACATTCTGCTTATGCTTAAGTGGGAGAATCATATGTTCGAATGTAAGCATAAGGCTAAGAGTATTTAGGCCGGCCATTATAATTCATTTGGATGCTTAAAAACCAGTTTATGGTTTTATTGAAGCAATTGGTTGAATTATTTGTGTTACTTAATTTGTTTAAGTAATGAGAAGGATCCTATTATGTTAGCATTCAAAAGGAAATGAATTTGGTTTCCATATGGATTCTGATTAGTCATTCATTGTATTGGAATGATTTTTAGATAATATAGTTGCTATTAACTTGTACTTAACTTGGTTGTGTTAAGTATGACCTAGATAAGTGGGAGCAAATTGGTTTGGTTTTGCTAGCTATACTGGTTCACATAATTATAAAGTGCAAATTAAGTATGTTGTGACTTTTGAGTTAATTCTGCAATGTAATAGAAAATATTCTTAAGTTCAATACTTTAAAATGCATAGGTAAGTTGTATGTGAGGTTAAGCTTTTGTCATCCAAAAGATTTGGTGATCACTTATATGATTATGGCTGTAGTTTGTTATAGAGCTTGTATGGTTGCTCTTAAGGTGAGGGAAAAAGTGAAAGAAGGTGCCATCATTGTGGAACATTTGGCCACTGATTTCATGATTGTTGATCCTTTAACCTAAGCCTTGCCAAATGGAGTTTTCAAAGCTCATATTGCTCGAATGGGAGTTGTGGATGTTCTTAATAAGTGGGAGTAATGCACTATGTGCATTTGTGTTTTTGGTTCACCTACGTATTGAATGCAGATCAGATATGTAGTGATTGACGAATTGTTTCTGTAATGTACATATCAGATTCTTGAGTCCTATATTTTGAAATGCATGGCTATGAAGTATGTGAATGAGAGTTTTAGTCAAGACTTAGTGATCACTTCTATAAATCTTAAAGACTGGTTGTTTGTGCTTCATACTCAAGTGGGTGAATGTAAGATTATGAGTATGAAACATATACAAGAACTGGCTATAGTGTTTGAGATTGATATGGAAAAGTTTTGGTTAAAACTGTTTAGGTTGTCCTTATTGTTTTAGGATAACAAAGTTGAGAGAAGTTCTAATTGGTTTTGGAAAAGAACTTAGTGTTGGAACTTCATGAGGTCTCGTAATTCTTTATGGTTTGTATGAGCTTGAATCTCAGTCCAATTCTGATACGGAATGGATAGAGGAGCACTATATATTTATGGTTCAAACCACTGCTCTTGCGATACTAGCTTATGTTGTTCTAAGTCCTATTGATTAGAGAAGCTATTATGATCGTAAAAGAGGAGAAGGTTTCAAACACAGAGGCTACAATGGCTTCTTCATTAGGATCGAACGATGCAGGTATGTTCTAAAAGTTTTTGGTTCTTAAGTCTGTTAAATGCAAAATTTAGACTAGTTGTGATTCAATTGGATGAATTCTTGTTTCTTGGATAAGTTGCTGCAATTTTATTCTTACATAAATTACAAAAACTACCTCAATTATAGGTCGAACCACAATCTCATATTACATGTTTTAAACATTGCAATGTCATACCTCAACTTATAAATTCATTGCAATGTCATACCTCCGTTAAACTTTATGTCAATTTAGCTGTTAAATGATACGTGGCAGAAGCGGGATCCACTCCTTCTCCAATTGGAATAAAAAGTCAATTAATTAGGTAATAATTAATTTATTTATGTATTAAAAAATTAATAATTTATAATAACAAATTAATTAAAGATTAATAGTTTGGCTATTAAATGATGACATGGCGAAAGAGTGGGCCCCGTTCTTGCCACGTTATCATTTAACCGTCAAATTGATAGAAAACTTAACAAAGGTATGACATTATAACGAATTCATAAGTTGAGGTATGACATTGCAATGTATTAAACATGAGATATGACATTGTGGTTCAACCCATAGTTGAGGTAGTTATGTGTATTTTACCCAAAAATCATTTATTAATCCCTAACCCGACCTAGTTTAATCCATGAACTCAACCCGGTTATCTTATCCTTTCTTATTCTTAATAACTGTCTGAACCATGAATTGTCTTTTGACTCATCAATTAGATAGATGATTTTTAGTTTGTTCAAGAAACAAGCGATCCCTTTTCTCCATACTGATAAATCTCAGACATATTCTTCTTGTTTCATCAACCGAATGAGGAAGAAACAAATATCATGATGTAAGTCCATTATTCCTTGTATCATAGGTGTTGCTACGTCTTGAAATCCTAATTGACATGGTGCCACTGCATCACAAGGAACAATTGTGAGGAATAGCCATTCTAGAACAATCATTTGGGTTGGTTCAAGGCCTATCAATCAAGTAAGCTCGAAACTTTTTTGATTCATCCTATCCGCTCGGCTCATCCCAAATAGATATTATATCTTCCAGATTTAGGAATATAAATTCGAATAATAAGCTAGACTTTATATTTTGAAAAGAATTGACTCGAAATGCAAGAAAAGTAACTACTTCATGGGGTAAAGTCTGTTATTGTCTCTTCACTTAGGGTTGTGAATCAGGGCCTAGCTGTTAAGAGATAAGTGTAACTAGTGTTGTTGTCATTAGTCCACCTAGTAACAAATCAATAAGAAAAGTGAAGGTAAAGCCCACCTCAATCCCTTTCTGCCCTTGCAAGGGTGGAGCGACATAAGGTTTAAGAATTTAAAAGAAGGTCTCAGCGAGACGAGCGTCCTAATTGTTCATATAGGAGCTATAGCCATTTCATTCCTATTCGTTGTTATGATGTTCCATATTCAAATAGCGGAGATTCACGAAGAAGTATTGCGCTATTTACCTGTGAGTGGTATTATTGGACTGATCCTTTGGTGGGAAATGTTCTTCATTTTAGATAATGAAACCATTCGTTTTGGTAGATCGCTATAAAGAATCTTTATTTTGTTTTTCCTTTTATTTCGAATCAACTATTGAGGAGCTACAGTAATTACAAGCTTAGCTAGCACCATACCTATAGTATCTATTCAATGGTTGTAAGTTCATTTCATGCCGGACCATACCATAATAGGATTATATACATTCTAATTATGAGTAGGGGTCATTCAGGCGTATCTAAATAGGTACTATGTTTACATCTGGATCCCTACGTCATTACATTCCATTTAGGATAATGAGTAGGCGTAATCGAACCTGCTTGTTACATATCTCTTGTTATTTGGTGGGAAATGTTCTTCATTTGAGATAATGAAACCATTTGTTTTGGTAGAATGCTATAATGAATCATTATTTTGTTTTTCCTTTTATATCGAAACGACTGTTGAGGAGAAACAGTAATTACAAGCTTAGCTAACGTCATACCTGCAGTGTCAATTCCATGGTTATAAGTTCATTCCATATCGGACCAGACTGGAATAGGGTTATATACATTCTAATTATGAGAAGGGGTCATTTGAGCCTATCTAAATAGGTTCTATGTTTACATTTGGATCCCTACGTCATTACATTCCATCTAGGACTAGGAATAGGCGTAATTGGACTTGTTTTTACGTATCTCTCGTTATTTGGTGGGAAATGTTCTTCATTTGAGATAATGAAACCATTTGTTTTGGTAGAACGCTATAATGAATCTTTATTTTTTTTTTCCTTTTATCTTGAATCGACTATTAAGGAGCTACAATAATTACAAGCTTAGCTAGCACTATACCTGCAGTGTCAATTCCATGGTTATAAGTTCATTCCATACTGGACCAGACCAGAATAGGGTTATATACATTCTAATTATGAGAAGGGGTCATTCGAGCGTATATAAATAGGTACTATGATTACATCTGGATCCCTACGTCGTTATATTCCATTTAGGATTAGGAATAGGCGTAATCAAACCTGCTTTTTACATATCTCTCGTTATTTGGGATGATACCCTATTCACCTCACCTCTTTGGGCTTCTATTGAATTGAGAAATCAGTTTGATTGTCCATCTTTTTTATATAATAGTATATATTTTTTATACAATATATCAGGCATTCTCTGGATAGTTCAAATTGAAGCAAGGATGTTTGACTTGGCCCTGTATGACATGACTGACCAATAGAAATACTCTAACACTCCACGTTTGTCATATATTCCATATAGCACCGAATCATGTTCTTGCTAGGTCTAATCTTCACTAACTTGAACAACCTGAACTTTTCCTCCTAAAGTGTTGGAAATGTGCCCTAAAGCCAATCATATGATGATACTTTACGGACATTTAACATGTTAAACTAATCTAGTTTAACTATAAAGGGCAAAGATTATTGTTTGAGCCGTCTCATATAAATGTTATATGCTTAAACGATAAAGTCCAAGGAATATGTGATTGGAAGAATGTAATCTAATGAAGTTAGATTCATGAGACCATTCTTTCGTAGACACATCCTAAATGTTCTTGATCATAGGATTGCCAATTGGGCATTGACAGTCTGTCAAGATCGGTACGTGCTATGTCTTCTCTCAGGGAGAGTGACTAGTCTTGAGTCATTGGTGTGTGTGACATCAAGACAAGTACGTAGGTGCTCAGTAGAGAATGAGTTCACTGAACGCGATCAACGAAGAGTTCTCATACTCATGTCACATGAGAACTCATGTTTGGGATAATGCAAATTAGTCCTTTGACCTGAGGCATCACAGTTGTCTTGTGGTTAAGTCTTTGATCTTTGATTATGTCAAAGTCACCCCATCGGGGTGTCCACGGCATCGTTGGGGTTAAGCCACTTAGTCATGGAGGCAAGTGAATGCGCAACAAGGGATCTCTAACCTTCAAACCGTTTGAGGGAGAATACTCTATGATATGATTTAGAATCTCTGGCCAGAGTATGAATGAGATTTAGAAAAGTCGTTCTAAATCACATTCAAGGAAATCATATAAGCACACGAATCACATTGGATAGTAGACATGAATAAATAAACTATCAAACCAAACAATGTGGTCAGGAGTATTAGATTAGAGAAAGACCGTATTGCATTTGTAATCCCAAACTGAATAGGTTTTCTCTACCTCTTCTGATTAGCTTGGGTAACCATGATATGCTGCAAGGTGTCACTCATGGTTTGTGGAAGCCCTAAACGTGTGTAATCACTAAAGGGAGAATTGAAAGTAAGTTTCAATTCACAATCGATGTAAAATGGTTTTAATCGCCCACTGCCTCGCTAAAAGGAACCTAATGGATCGCACACCGTGTAAGGAGGAGATTGAAGAAACCATGGAGATGAGTAAGAATGATTAAATGGTTTAATCATTTATTTATGGCAAGGATTAATTAATATGTTAATTAATCAAACGAATAAGTTCGTTAAAGACCTCGGGATAGTTTTGGACCTTAAGGCCCAATGGGCTTCGAACGTCAAGCCCATTAACTTAAGTTGTATGACAACTTAATGAATAATGATTCACAAAGGCCCAATTAGTCCAAAATATCCTAATGGCCGGCCATATTGTTTAGGGTAGTGAACTTGGACTTATTTACAAGTTTGCCACTCAAATGAATAAAGGTATAAATATGAATTTATAGCCAAAATTCATAAGGATTTTTCTTTGGGAGAAAATTGGTGAGAACTTGTCTCTCCATTTCTCTCTAAAGAGGCCGGCCACCTTGGGGGGTGCATCTTGCAATCCCACTACTCCAAGGTCACTCATTTCTTCTCCAATCTCTCCTTGGTGAAGAGACTTAGAGGTTCTCAATTTTGGGAACTTGGAGAAACCTATTCTTCCATCCAAATCCATAGATTTAAGATGCAAGGAATGAACGCCCTCTCTTTGGGTGATTAGCCTTTGCTTATGCAAAGAGGAATCTACAAAGGTATAAATTTCAACTCACTATGTTTTGAGTTGAGTTTTGGTTCACCAATCTACTAGGCTTTGAATTTCATGGTTAATGTTTTGTTTTTAAGTGCATGCAAGCATGATTCCGCCTTTAATTGTTAATTGCATGCTTATTGATGTTGCTTAAATGAACTTGTTTTCACAAAATATTCCTTCAAGTGGTATCAGAGCCTAGGTCTAGTAGTTGGTGAATCCTTTTGGGTTTTGTAGTTCATAGTTTGTGATTTAAAAGTTGTAATATGTTACAAGCTTTATTCTTGTTTCTTTGAATGTAAATTTTGTTAGAAAATTTGCCATCTCAAATGTTGTAGATGTAGTTCATATGAGCATGAATATTGGAGCTAAAATTTGGTGCCATGACTTTGGGGATTTTCGGCCAAATCCAAAGGGTGGATTTTTGGGTTCTTGTTTGACTTGTTAAAAGTGTTTTCAAGTGACTTTTGGAACCCCTATGTACCCTAGTTTGGTTAGATGTTATTTCCCTAAAGTTTGAATGATTTTGGAATGTTTTTGGGTGAAAAATGTTCATGGAAAATTTTGAGTTTTTTCATGAGTGTTCTTCATTGTTCTTGACATTTTTGCCAAGAACAAAAAGGTTTGTGTTTTGATTCAAAGTTTTGATTTATTTCATAAAGTTTATGTTTTATGTTTTTCAAATGATTTATTGCATAAGATATTTATTTGAATGGTGATGGAAATGGTGATGGGTGTGTAAGGATTAATTCCCTTTCACACACACCACTTGCACCACTTGTTGCTTTATGTCTAAAACTCACAAATCAACACACACATCACTCTATCCTCTTCCAAAACCGGCCACCCCCTAGTGGGGGTACTTTTGGGGCCTTTTATGTAATTACATAAAGTTTTGATACTTTTGTGTATTTGCACTTTGGCCCAAAAGTTTACGTTTTTACGTTTAGGTCCAAAAACGCTAAAGGACAAATTGTTTTGCTCCTTTAATGAAGTTTTTGCATTGATTAAATTTTGGGTTCTAGTGTAATTACATGAAATAGTGGACTTTTGTGTCTTTACAAAGTGACCCCAAAAGTTTTGCAATATAGCCCAAAAGTTGAGGTTAATTGCTTTATGGCCCAAAAGTTGTGGTTATTGCATATTGGCCCAAATTAAGTAGAGAACAAAATTGTTTTGTCTCTTTAAATGAGAATTGGATTTTCATTTTGTTTAGCTCCATTTAAATCAATTTTATGGATACAAAAACCAAATGAAAATGTTGCATTCAATTTAATTAGTTAAAATGTTAATTAATTAAAGGGTGATTATGAACCTAAGCCTAATATAATTGAGCTATGTGAAAGGCCGTTTCAAATTTGTTTGAACCATGGGAATGTGTAGATTAGATTTTGGTTGTAATTTGATTTGATCAAATGTTGTAAAAGGGCATAAGCTCTTCTTTACTTTAAAGTAATTTGTTATATGCAAATGTTGTAATGAGCATAAGCTCACCTTTACTTTGAAGTACTTCTTTCTTGCTTTATTTGATATGCATGAAAATGAAGTAGTTGGGTCCAACGCCCCTAAGACAACACGCCTTAATGTGATTAAACGCGTAACTAAAATCAATCTCCATCCCTAAACCAAGATTCAACACAAGGCTCGTGTTGAATCTAAACAAAGGTTCATAGTCATCCTAAGGCCCTAAGGCAACTATATAGTCCATCAAATGAATGCAAAGTTTATGTTAGTAGTATCATATACTCTTGCTTTAAAAACCGTTTTATAAGCATAGTGGGAGTATTATATACAACTAAAAACAATCATATGGACCAATAGTTGTAATAGGACCAAAATAGTTTTAATAGAGATTAAAATGTATGTTTATATGTGATGAGAACTAAAACCCTCAACCAAACCATTATTAAGTTGATAAGCGTGAGAGTGCTTAGAACACTCTTTCGTAGGCCTTCCACCGTGGTGGGATCCAATCGTTTATGACTTGTACACCGGCTTCACCCTATCATGGGGGAGTACAAAGTGCATGCTTATACTCAGGAGGAATCCATAAACATATGATGAGGTTGGTGTAGGCAACGAGGATGGCCAATATCATATCATTGTGAGGCTATTCTTGAACCCCTTCACGAACTAAGCATGGTGGGAATGACTTAACTAAGTGCAATGGAGCCAATATCATATCATTGTGAGGTGACATTCTCTAGAGGCCAAATAAGATGGGTACTTGCATTAGTTGCAAATGAGTAAGCGTACTCTCTCATTATTATTAATGCTAGCCAATATCATATCATTGTGAGGTGGGCTTGGTAATAGTGAGCCTCCCATAACCTACTAGGAGTTTCATCCAAAACTCTCGAATTCCAATGAGGGATATGGAATTTGCAAAAAATAGTGGGTGGTGCTATTTGATTTAAAGACCTGAATCAAATGGCTTAAAATCAATCAATTTATATTCGTTATGTATTTGTTTACCAATATATTTGCAAACGCTATCCAACACTTGACAAAGAAAAGCCGAATGCTATAGTTTCCGGACTTGGTAACACAATCCCAAAGATTGTCTTAAATGGTTTGTATATGTACCTAAGTAGTCTCATCCTCAAAATCGTTCTATTGGTAATGTATCATTGAAAGAACATGTTAGATAAGTCTATCATGAAGAGGACAACACAAACAACCAATGCTTAATCCTTTGTTAAATGAACAAAGGAACTTACGAAGATTAGCATAATGACAAGGACACTTTTAGTGTTATTAGTTCTTCACTTACAAATCGTTGTATGAAGAAATAATAGTTGCTTTGAACAACCCTTAGTCAATGCAAACACTAGTGCTTGTTTCTTTGTTAAATGAACAAAGAACTTGAGAAGAAAGTACAAAGGCATGGACACTTTATGTGCCATGATTCTTCACTTACAAATTGTTGTATGAAGAAATGAGAGTTGCCTTGTACAACAATTGAAGGTTTGTAATTATGTTTAGAACATAATGGTTGGTTGACAAAAATAGTCCATTAACATGGACTTATAATGATTTTGAATCATTAAGTGTTGAAGTGATAAACCACTTAATGAGACGGAAACTGGGCAAGGACTTCACCTTTGTGTCCCTATCCTTATGGTTCACTAAGTTTATTGTAAACTATATAAATGAACAATAATCACATGCTCTCCAAAATGTTTGATGTGTATAACACAATTAAAATAAGTTTCAAGAGAGATAGTGGGAGTTTAGGGACCATGACTATTGTAGTCAAAGGAGAAGTCAAATGAAGAAGATTAAATTAACTCCAAGGGAACAAACTTTCTTTATGAAATGATGGACATTGGAAAGGGTATTTACAAGAAATGTCTTGTAAGTGTCAAGAACACACCTTTCGAAGGTGTTGTAAATTGTTCTTGAATAGTTCAAAACAGTTGGTTCTTCTACTTGAATGCTTGATTCCGTATTAGTAACTATGTTTTACAATCGTTGTAAAAGTGTGACTAATAAGAAGTAGAAGATTAATGAGAGAAGAGAAAGTACTTCACATTCGAAACGTGAATCAAATGTAGATCTCTGCGAAAGCAGATGGTACTTACTTCCTCATATGAACTACCAAAGAAATTGGAAAAACATAGATTGTCTTTATATTCCAATTTTAAGGAACTAAATTCCGTCACTATGTGAAATGGATAAATGTTTTGTTTGACAAAACAATGTTCTTTATTAATCAATGATTGGATTATGGTAATCTAATTAATTATCTCTATAGTAGAGATAATATGGTAGTGTTAAATGTTTAGAAAATAATGATGCTTAAAACCCAAAAGGTTGCAAGGTAGTGACTAATCCCAACTAAAGTTGTGATACCTCTAAAACATAAATTACGAGTTGGTCATAGATGGATGCTTTGGATCGTTAGATCCGGATCCAATACCTTCTTGTTAAAATTATATAGAGGCGAAATGTTCGAATCTTTATTCTTTTGGAAAGAAGAAAGAATCACAAAGTTGTTGAGGTTAATTCACTTAGATGTTAGTGGCACTTGTCCACAAACATAATACTACTCATGTTGGATAACATTCACCGAAGATCACTCTCGGTTGGACTATAGTTTATTTTGAATAAACACAAGCCCGAATACTTTGCAAAATGTTTCAAAGAATTCAAGAAATGTAAGTTGATGAGTAAGACATCTAAAGTATTTACCTCCTTAGATTTGATCCAAGGAAAGGTAACACTTTAGATGAGTTTCCTTGAAAGATATCAAGGAAAATAGCATCATAAGATAATGTATTTCTCCATTAGGAGAAGAACGAACTCGAATAAGATTTAGTTCGTTAGATGTTATCTATTACCCATATATAGGATATATACTTCTAAAACAATATGATTGTCAATGAGAAGATCTTCCAATATTTTCATGACTCCATAAGATGTAGTTGGAAAGAAAGACAAATCTTAAGCATGTTAAGATTTGGGGTTGTGTGCTTATAAGCAATATTTGTTTGATAATAATCTTGTGGGATATCCTTAAATTAACTTTTGGATATCGCTTCTATGAACCAACTAACAAATGTTGTTTTGTTGGGTAGTTCATTGTAATCCTACAATGTGATTTGCCTAAGAGCAAATGAACGAGGGATAGAACTCAAAGAATGGTTCTTTGAGAGACAAGAAAGTAATCAACAAATATAACAACCTAGTTCCTATACCTCAAGCTCCAAGGTAGTCGATAAGGATTTATAAACCGTCTCAGTTGAATGGTTTTTGAACTTTATGACTAAGTCATAGAGTTGCACCTCTTAATTCGAAAGAACTAAGAATGAAAATCCTTATGACTACAATGAGTGTATATATATGACATATACTCAAGGAAATGGTAAAGTACCATTTGACTCGAAATAATGAAACCTTAATAGCTAATTGGTAGCTTAAGGTGACTACAATCAAAGAGAATGGTTGACTTTGAAGGAACCATTTTTGACGTAGTCTTAGTTTCAATTAATTCGAAGATTGCTAGCTACAACTAAATGGTGATTCAATGTTTGGACATAATATAGGTTTCTGAAACCATTATTAAGATAGTCTTGATAATATATGTCTAAAACTATGAATCACAAGACATGTAAGTTGTAGAGATCCATCCATCATGGATCTTAGCAAGCTAGTGGGAGCTATAAGCGTCTTATGAGAGAAAGATCAAATCGTTTGATTTCTCATAAAGATGTAAATGAATCTTTTGTTTACTAGGTTTACAAAAGATTAGTGGGAGTTAATAATATTCCTAAATTTGTATATATATATATAAATATATATGTGATATATATGAATATATATATGATATATTAATTTTGGAAAAGAAAAGAATTTTTCTTCGTTAAAGTTATGACTTTAAACATTCTATAACGATAGAATGTATATGGGAGACATAGTCTATATACATGGGATGGAAATCTATATTGATAGATTTCAAGATATAATTTGATTATATCAATCCCTAATAATAGACAAAAGTTGCTAGGAAGTTTCTCATATGATGATAAACTTCAATTAGAAGGATGACTCTAGTGTGACTAGCAAGTTGCCCTTCTCAAAGGGAACGTACCCTTTGACTCCCAAAGAAATAATGCGTAAATAGAATCCTTTATGCATACGCATAAAGGTGATTTATGTATTTCATATTGTATGAAAAACATTGATATGAGTTGTACCTAGAACGGTACAAGATGATATCAGTGCAAGCCCAGGATCAGAACCATGGCAACTGTCAAGTAAGTCCTTAAGTATTTAAGAAATACTAAAGGATAAATTCCTCAAAGATCGAGGAAGAATTAGAGTAACGTAATGGAAGCGTAAATGTATTAGATTATGAATCTAATCCATCATTGGATGTTTCTTCATTATGAATGAAGAGATAAACAGATATCTCTTTATTATGACTAAAGAGATATTTGGATGGAAACATTAAAGTAATGACTTTAGTGTGTTCCATTATGAATGCAAAATATATTGCCATATAGAGGTTTGCAACAATGTTGTTTGGATGGGAAAGTTCATTTATGAACTCTCTATTCGGTTCCAACCAGAAAGTGTATCTAGTGTACTGACACTATGACACTAATGGGGCGATAGCTCAAGCCTGGGAATCAAGGTCTCATCTAGATCCGAACTCATATGAGAGACTGAACCACATGATTGAGAATCATGTATAATGGTGACGTCGTTATTCTCAAGGTTGCTTCTATGGATAACATATAGATATCCATTGCCTAGGCCTACTATTCAGCCATTTATGAAATGACTACAGAAGAGGTATCATCACTGATGACTAAGCTGATTGGCTCTAGTGCAAGTGGGAGATTGTTGGAAATGTGCCCTAAAGCCAATCATATGATGATACTTTACGGACATTTTACATGTTAAACTAATCTAGTTTAACTATAAAGGGCAAAGATTATTGTTTGAGCCGTCTCATATAAATGTTATATGCTTAAACGATAAAGTCCAAGGAATATGTGATTGGAAGAATGTAATCTAATGAATTTAGATTCATGAGACCATTCTTTCGTAGACACATCCTAAATGTTCCTGATCATAGGATTGCCAATTGGGCATTGACAGTCTGTCAAGATCGGTACGTGCTATGTCTTCTCTCAGGGAGAGTGACTAGTCTCGAGTCATTGGTGTGTGTGACATCAAGACAAGTACGTAGGTGCTCAGTAGAGAATGAGTTCACTGAACGCGATCAACGAAAAGTTCTCATACTCATGTCACATGAGAACTCATGTTTGGGATAATGCAAATTAGTCCTTTGACCTGAGGCATCACAGTTGTCTTGTGGTTAAGTCCTTGATCTTTGATTATGTCAAAGTCACCCCATCGGGGTGTCCACGGCATCGTTGGGGTTAAGCCACTTAGTCATGGAGGCAAGTGAATGCGCAACAAGGGATCTCTAACCTTCAAACCGTTTGAGGGAGAATACTCTATGATATGATTTAGAATCTCTGGCCAGAGTATGAATGAGATTTAGAAAAGTCGTTCTAAATCACATTCAAGGAAATCATATAAGCACACGAATCACATTGGATAGTAGACATGAATAAATAAACTATCAAACCAAACAATGTGGTCAGGAGTATTAGATTAGAGAAAGACCGTATTGCATTTGTAATCCCAAACTGAATAGGTTTTCTCTACCTCTTCTGATTAGCTTGGGTAACCATGATATGCTGCAAGGTGTCACTCATGGTTTGTGGAAGCCCTAAACGTGTGTAATCACTAAAGGGAGAATTGAAAGTAAGTTTCAATTCACAATCGATGTAAAATGGTTTTAATCGCCCACTGCCTCGCTAAAAGGAACCTAATGGATCGCACACCGTGTAAGGAGGAGATTGAAGAAACCATGGAGATGAGTAAGAATGATTAAATGGTTTAATCATTTATTTATGGCAAGGATTAATTAATATGTTAATTAATCAAACGAATAAGTTCGTTAAAGACCTCGGGATAGTTTTGGACCTTAAGGCCCAATGGGCTTCGAACGTCAAGCCCATTAACTTAAGTTGTATGACAACTTAATGAATAATGATTCACAAATGCCCAATTAGTCCAAAATATCCTAATGGCCGGCCATATTGTTTAGGGTAGTGAACTTGGACTTATTTACAAGTTTGCCACTCAAATGAATAAAGGTATAAATATGACTTTATAGCCAAAATTCATAAGGGTTTTTCTTTTGGAGAAAATTGGTGAGAACTTGTCTCTCCATTTCTCTCTAAAGAGGCCGGCCACCTTGGGGGGTGCATCTTGCAATCCCACTACTCCAAGGTCACTCATTTCTTCTCCAATCTCTCCTTGGTGAAGAGACTTAGAGGTTCTCAATTTTGGGAACTTGGAGAAACCTATTCTTCCATCCAAATCCATAGATTTAAGATGCAAGGAATGAACGCCCTCTCTTTGGGTGATTAGCCTTTGCTTATGCAAAGAGGAATCTACAAAGGTATAAATTTCAACTCACTATGTTTTGAGTTGAGTTTTGGTTCACCAATCTACTAGGCTTTGAATTTCATGGTTAATGTTTTGTTTTTAAGTGCATGCAAGCATGATTCCGCCTTTAATTGTTAATTGCATGCTTATTGATGTTGCTTAAATGAACTTGTTTTCACAAAATATTCCTTCATAAAGGGCATGCCTGACCCAAGCTACTAGGCTTAGATTCGAACTTTTCCTCCTAAAGGGCATGCCTGACCCAAGCTACTAGGCTTAGATTCACTCTTCGCCTTTGCAGCTCTTCCTGAAAAAGCAGTTGTGGCATCTTTACCAGCTAGTAAGCTAGCTAGATAGAAGAGATCTATATCTTTCTATCGATAGATAGATATATTGAGAAATGATCTGGTTTCAAGATCTATGAACAAGAGATCCCTAAATATCTATTTGAAAAAAAAGATGAATAGATAGGGCGAAGCCAGCTGAAGGAAGGAGCTAAGATTCACCTGCAATCTTTCTAAAGCAACAAGCGAGAAACTTGACTTTGAGAAAGAAGCGCCTTCTATTATAATGTAAAGGCGCCTTAGCCTATCTATAGTAAGGGGCCTTTTCTTGCTCGTTGGCCCTCGCAATAATAAAACTAAAGTTTCTCCTTTCTCTTTAAATAAGCAAGTAAACTTTAATTTGAAAACCTTACTTCTAATGTGCTGAAAACCTTACTTCTAATGCGCTCAAGCATTCGAGCTTCCCTTATATTATAGAAAGGTTTGTTTTGTAGAAAGGGACTTCTAAAAATATCGCACAAAATAAATAAAATAAGTAGGGGCTTCAAAGCTTGTTGTAGTTTAGGGGTGCACATGTTTGGAACCCTATACAGGGCGCACAATGGCTTTCTCTGAAAGGGCCTGGCTTCTTCAAGTTACGCTTGCTGCTTTTCATTTTGTTAGGAGTAGGTGCTTGTTGCTCGTGAAGCCGTAGCTTGTTGTCTACGAAACGAGCCTTCACTGCCCGCTCAACCCCTGTCTCTAATCTTAAGTAAAATTAAGTAAAATCAATGAAGTGAACAGTCCAACCTCTTTGTTTGAAGCTTTGCGAGGAAGCTTCTACTTGTTGAAGCTTTGCTTCTCTTAATTCCAAAACACAACAATAGACTTGCAACTATAGTACAGGAAAAACTTATATTTGATAACGGTCATATGGGGTAAAGGATCCGATCGTAGATAGAGACTTAAACATGTGTGGGGTCTATACTGCATCATAGTAAGAGGGCTCCAAGGTAATTAAGGTACAACCAAGGCCATTTCTTCAAGTTTTACAGTTCCATTGCATTAATGAATACGGCTGGAAAGACCTACACCTACTACCCTTCATCAAACCTTCATGTTTCCCTTTTATGCTGATGTCGTAAATTGATGCCTCGGATTGCCCTATCTAGTAAGGGCTTTCCTCCCGCAAAAGGAAGGTCATTTGTGGCGGTCGAGTAGAGATCTATTTTCAATCCCCCGATTGGATCAGAGGAAAACACCTACTAAAAGATTGCTTGGATTTAAGAAAGATTCACTAGTATTTCCGGCAATTGCAATGGCTTCTTTATCTATTTATGTTAAAAAAAAAAAAAAGATTTTTTAGATACAACAAGGACAAATCTTATATATATAATTTTTGTTTTTCAAGACTTACTTGGATCATAACACGGATATCTATTTAGTAAAATATAGTATAATATGCGGCTTCATTGAGGCATAAGCTCTTATGTACGGGCCATTTTTCACTCTTTTATATACTAAGGGATTTCACTTGGAAAAGAACATGTTCCATACTAATGGATTCAGGTCCATGACATCATTTATGAGGAGCCGGACGACAAAGGCTCCTCAATCCGACGCGGCAAGAACAACCATTTCAATTGTTATTTTTTGGGGGTGGGGGGACAAAAGAGGGATGCTTTCTATCAGTCAAAAGGCGTACACGATGCTCCTTTGATTCTGTTATACTCGAGTCCTATTTTCATTTATATTGAAAGAATCCACACCAGTAGATGATGGTTTATGACCTCTAATAAAAAAATACAAAAACCCGAATCTCTTAAATTATCAAAAAGCTACATGTCCAAGCTCAAATATATATATACATATTTGTGCACATTTCTATACCAATTGTTCATGCGTGTATATTACATTGGTATCTCGGGGTTTCCTTCGGGATTTCCTTGTGTGTTCGACGAGGGTAGGCACCTGCGAGCGCAAAGTTGGAAAATGTTACAACAGTGAGTATGCAGAAATAATCAACAATGACAGACAGATCATTGCATTCTCTATAAAACATTAGCATTTACGGAGCTAAAACGGCCAAGGAAAGAACAAACAAGGAAAATGAAAAGACCATCAACTGTCATGATAAATATTTCTGATACATTAAATCACAGATCAGCACGAATCATGAACATCAAACTTGCATTTCAGAAATTCAAAAGCACAATTCGCTAGACAGCAGTAAATTAATGCAATTAAATGACCAGGGGAATATGAACTTTACAGATTCATTCATTGGCAAACACTATTGAACAATCTACCTTCATTTCATTCAAGAATCAAGACTCCAGAGACAATGTTTTAAAGGTACGGTATACATCTCGTAAATAAACACATAATGTATGAAGCGAAAGATTGTGTTCTACTTTTTTATTTTTTTATACCCAGAAATTCCCAAACAAACTTTGCAAACTCGGACACGAAGCTGGGGACCCTCACGGGACCCAACAATCTTTAGAGACAGGAACTTTTAGCAAATAGCTGGATGAATATCTTCAAGAATCAAGCCCAAGAAAATGTGGGAGAAAGCCACACCGAATCATATACTAAACCAACTGACACACTAACCATTGCTTGGAACAGAGTTCATTCACATATCTATGAGTGATAAAATATCCAAGGTCATGATACAACATATGAAGGCCAAGCTCCCTTATGAGCTCCACATCTTTTTTCACACATATCCATGCATGGACACAAATGTGTAGGTGTGTGCACACGAGCGTGTAATGAAATTTATTCAAGAAAACGATCGGATCAATATGACTGTATAAAGATAGAAAATAAAAAGTTGATGACACTTCCATGCTTTTATTTTTAACAAAATGGCATAGAACCCAGTGAAAGAAATAGAATTCAAATGACTTAGAGTACTTGAAATATCCTCCGAATGGGGGACCAGACAAGCTACAGTAACCAACGCTAGATAAAGGGCAAACACAAAAGTAGGATATCCATTTATGCTACTCACTAACCTATGCTAATGGTTTACGCAACTTAAGTTGACAAGTCTCGTAAATCATCAATCACAATGTGTAAAACAGAAAGATGAATTTGAGGAGTACCTTTTGCTTCTATTTTACTTTTAAATGTTTATGCAATCAAAACATATACGAACTTTATGCTTTAGAAAAATTTATGCAATCAATGTAAGAAACTGTCCTAGCGACAACATATATGCTTTCTCAAACAGCATAATAAAATATTGTTTCGCAAATTATTGGAAACCATGACCATATGACCCAAATTCCTTCCAAAAAGTGATTTTGTGCCTTACATCAATTAGGCTGTTTCAGCAAGTTGATCCCAAGAACTTCTAAGTAGAAGTTGAACTCATTCTGCAATCAGAATCCTGAGAGAAAATATCCCTGTTTTGCTGTGAAGGTGATGCCGAAAAGGGACTATGGACCCCAGCTCTTCGAGGGTCAGGTTTGTTGCTCTGGGACGCCAAGTACTCAAGTGCTACAACAATATCACTAATAAGAGGACGGAAAGTTGGTTGCTCTTGTAGACACATGGCAGTAATGGCAACTGCATGATGCAAACAACGAACTGGGAAACGTCCTTGCAACAGAGGATCAATTAATTGGACAAACTTCCTCCGATCCTTCAAAAATGGACGAGACTGCATTTACAAAAACAAAGGTGTTCAATAACTTTGAAAAAAAATTAAAAATAAATCATTTGCAATAGAAGCTAGCAGTAATTCAACAATGGTAAGTGAGATTGAAAATCTGATAGTCCAGAATATGAAAGAAAACTGAGAAATAGAAAGAGTTAACTCACCCAAGACACTAAGTTCTGTTCTCCTGGCCTCTTAGAGCAGTCAATTGCCTTCTTCCCTGTAATCAGCTCCAACATAACCACACCAAGGCTATAAATATCTGATTTCAGAGTCAACTTGCCGCTCATGGCATATTCTGGCGCACAGTACCCATACGTTCCCATCACTCTTGTTGAGACATGAGTTTTGTCACCCACAGGTGCAAGTTTAGCAAGCCCAAAATCTGAAAGCTTTGGATTGAATTCATCGTCCAGCAGTATATTTGCTGATTTCAAGTCACGGTAGATAACTGGCGGGTTAGCTTTGCAGTGGAGGTATTCAAGGCCCCGTGCTGCACCAACAGCTATCTTAATTCGCGTGTCCCAACTCAGTGTCTCTCGACCAGGACTAAGATCTGAAAAGTAAAATACCACATTTGTTGGGTCAAATACAATGGAGTACAATAATAAAGAAAACAGGCTTCTAAAGAAAGATTATATGTTTTGTTTAGATGTTATCCATTGTTTCCTTACGCCATCCACAGTAGGACAGCTATAACTGAAGTTGAAGTTTAAGGGAAACCCAATATGCCAAAAAAATAATTATAGCAACAGAAATGATAATCGACAATTCAGCTTTCTATACTATTCCTGCCAATGTGATAAATATAAAGTATCAAGCTATCATTAAACACAAGGGATAATACAGTAGGAAAATAAATCAATTAGAGGTTGTAGAATGGATGAGAATGTACGGTTTAAGTATCAAGATGCTTACCAAAAAGATGATCTTCCAAGCTACCCCTCGGCATGTACTCATAGACTAAGAGTCTCTGATCTCCGTCAGTACAGTAGCCAATCAAGGTGACTAGATTTGTATGGTGTAGC
Organism: Malus sylvestris; assembly: GCF_916048215.2. Lineage (NCBI taxonomy): Eukaryota > Viridiplantae > Streptophyta > Magnoliopsida > Rosales > Rosaceae > Malus > Malus sylvestris. The sequence continues at coordinate 38,156,073 of NC_062275.1, forward strand.
AGGCTTAACATGAGAACCTCCACGATGAATTCTTGGAACCCTTGAAGACCGTCATGATTAAGTTGTTTAATTGCGACAACCTGGTCATAGAAATCAAAAGCCGCAACACATAAACATCAAATTCAACCTTGTCTTACATCCGGTGGATCAAGTTTTCATCCATCTAAAGCAAGGTTATAAAAGGTGCTAGGCGTTAGGTGCTAGTCCGGCAGCGGGCAAGGCCTAGTGCCTAGGCGTTTTTATAATTTTAATTAAATTAAAATATAACATATAAACAAATGTCTACTTATACTGAAGGAAAATACATAATTGTATTGGAATACATAAATTGCAAGATAAAATGGCATATAAATTATAAAGTACTAGAACATATTGAAGACATGGGGAACAAGCAACAATGAGCGTTCATCCCAAGTATTCAACAAGTCTCATACAATTTATTGAAAAATATAATGCAAAATGGAAGTTATTTGTTTTCTGTCTAAGTGAGATTCGCGACCGCCTAGGCAAGTCTAGGCAGGTATAGTCGCCCTTTCAGGGTGTATGGAAATATATTAATTCTGATTTAAACGATCAATTCTGCTTTCATTAATAACCAGAAACATATATACATTGCGTCGGACATTACCTTCCTAATTTACATTTCCATACAAAGATTAACGGAATAACGGTAGTATGAACATTGGAAAAGCCCTGCAACACTTACCTGGCCTGCATCAAGCCGGCCTTTGTAAACCCTTCCAAAACCTCCTTCCCCAATCAAATTCACTTCCCTAAAGCCTTTGCTGGCTGCTGCAAGTTCGCGAAATGTGAAACTTCGTGCCACATTTCTGCCTTTTCCCCTCCCACACTCTGCACAAACATAAAACAAAACAAAAAAACTCAACTCAATTTCGCTACTGCGAAAAAAACACGTAGTTCAAAATTCCAGATAGTGTGTTGAACAGCTGAATCTCAAACTCCAGAAAAATGGGTGTTTCAACAGAACCAAACACGTAATTAAAATTCTTGACTTTCAGAAATTGGGGGTGATTGAGATTCTTACCACTGTCATCGGGAATTCCTTTGCCTCTCCCACCACATGCTGCAATTTCATCCATTTTTTGCAATAAAAAACCAATCGCATTTAACAAATGGAACCAAAAAAATTCCAAATGGGCAAATATATATAAGTAAAAAGAGTGAAATGCAGACTGACCGGAGGATCGAGTGCCGTTATCGATTTCGACCTTGCTGACATCTTTCCGGTGAGGACTGAAGCAACGAAAGCAACTCATCCCTTAAGCTTCCATCTGTAATACAAAAAGAAGAAAAATGAAAAACCCTAACCTAACCCTAGTCTACAACCAGATAAGCTTGCTTTTGTCCTCTCTCTCTCTCTGTCTCCTCCGTAGCCGGAGAGATTCAGAAGCCGAAACCTTTACGAGGCCCCGACAATAAAAAATTCCCAAATAATTGAATCCCAGTTGGATATGATTTTTAGATTACGAACCAAAAAACGTAAATAAATTAGCAAAAATAAAATGTCATCCAAATAAATCAAAAAACTTATCAATTCGCCGAATTATGGAAATCTTGGGAGAAAATAAATTAATAAATTGTCGAAACGCGTACGCCAAAATTTGGACAGTGAGCTAACGCATTTAGCGGTGGCCTGGCCATAAACAATTGGATTTTTAGCTTCCAATTTTTTATATATATTTTTTATATAGAAATATGAAACGAAATTTGTTGTATTAAACATCTATGGTCTCTTTCTCTCTCTCTCTCTCCCCCTCCTTATCACTTCGACTTCTCTCTCCCTCTCTTTCCCTTCCCGTATTTAAACATTCCGGTTAGCTACTGCGGTGATATTACTTTATTGCCCTTGTTGTTGGTCTCTTTTTACTACTGTTGATACTGCTAAAAGTGCCAGTTTCGGAATCTCCGACCGATGCTGGACCCGATGAGTATGTTTTAAAGGTGAAAAGGCTTCGATGCGATGACGTATTGTCGTTCATTCTGCTGCCACGTGACCTACTCATGAAATCACGTGGCCCTTTTTTCATTTTTCTCTCTTTTTATTCGGAATAGGACCCCTACTTCATGACATTTATACTTTGGACTAAATCCCCCACTTTTTTGTTTTTTTTTTTGTTTTTGAGAGGAAACACACTTCATTGAATCAAGATAGGATCAACAAAGCAGCAGCAGGAGAGCCTACAAGAGGCTAACAACAGAGGCAGAGCCTGAGCAGGAAACAACAGTGCGGGGCTTACAAATAATAGGACACTTCCACCTGGTGAAAGCGTCACCGCAGCACCGAAAAAAAACAAACGAGAATTAATATGGACAAAGGAGGTCATCATTGTTAAGGACGAATACCAACGAAAATGGGGGTCGATCAACCCAAACAGAATCACTCATCTCCGACGAATTTTGCAACGCCAAAACGTGCGCTGCTTCATTAGCTGATCTTGGAACCCAAGACCAACGACAACTCTGAAAAGAACTCCCCAACAATCTGATCCTCTCCAATGTAGATGAAGCCTCCCAGTTGTCAACAACAGAACTAGAAAGACAAGAAATGACTTCTGACGAGTCCGATTCGAAAATGACCTCTTGAAAACCAAGCTTCAACCCCAACCTGCACCCATGAAACAAGGCAAGGGCTTTCGCAACAATGGCAGAGGGAGCACAAATAGGGTAGTGCGCAGCTGCTACAAATCTTCCTTTAGCAGCACGCACCACCACCCCAGCGAAACCTCGTTGAGTGACCATCGACCAGCTAGCATCCACATTTATCTTAAAACAAGGATCAGATGGAGCACACCAAGAGGCAACCCGAGGAGCCGAAGCAAAACTCGTCACTCCACATGGCTCCACGCCAGAATTAGCCTTAAAAAAAGAACTAAGGGCAGTTGAAATTTTTAGAAAAACTAAAACCAGGTTCAATGGAACCTTATTAAACACAAAATCACAACGAGCTTACCAAATGAACCAACAAGTGAAAGCAATGTAAGATTGGACCCAATTTCTGCTTAAAGCCGATCCAAACGTTGGCGAAAACACATCCTTGCACCACCCACCCCACGAAGAAATAGCTTCACCATCCACTTTGTAAGAAAGCGCACTGCCAAACCAGATAGGGCGAACCCAAGTACAAAGGAGGAAGAGATGCTCAAGAGATTCATCCTGGCACAAACAAATAGGACACACAGGGGAAAGGGCAGATTTGCAGCGATAGAGAGTAGCATGGGTGGGAAGCCCACCGTGAACCGAGATCCAAATAAAGTGCTGGATCTTAGGATGCACCCCAAGTTTCCATAAATGTTTCCAAAAATTAGGAGGGAGTTGATTAATTAAAGTAGTGCTACCCTTTCGTCCACAGCACTGCTTAGTAACCAATTGTACCCCAACTTAACCGAGTAGATACCCTTCTTGTTCGGAGCCCACGCTAGTCTATCCTTACGACCTAAAACACCAATGGGAGTAGTCTCAATAGCCCTTTGATCCGCTTCAGAGAGAAAAGCTTGCAAAAAACCAATATCCCAACAACCTGATATCGGGCATATTAGCGAAGAAACTCTGAGAATTGGCGATACACTCTATTGTCCTATAGGCTTCAGGTGTCCCGAAAGAATCGAGGGCAGCCACCTATCACTCCAAACCTTGACATCCCGCCCTCCCATGATTTGCTAATGGGAACCCTTATGAAGTAAATCTCTAACTGAGAGAAGACTAGACCATGCCCACGAAGCTCGACCTCCTTTTCTAGCCTCCCAAAAAGATCAGTGAGGGAAATAGCGAGCTTTGATCACACGAGCCCATAGAGAATTTGGTTCAATTACCAATCTCCAACATTGCTTCATAAGTAAAGCTTTATTGAATTTGTTGATGCACAAAATCAGTGGGGACTTTGGTACAACAGAAAATGTTAAGTTTGTGGCCTTTGCTAGATTGCTCCGATCACTAGTGTGGGTAAGTATGTAAATGGATAGAGACAGGGAAGCAAACACAAAATGTACGTGGTTCACCCAGATTGGCTACTTCCATGGAGTATAGGAGTTCTCATTAATTGTGAAGGGTTTACACAAGTATATAGGTTCAAGCTCTCCTTTAGTGAGTACAAGTGAATGATTTAGTACAAATGACATTAGGAAATATTGTGGGAGAATGATCTCCTTTTATAGAAGAGTTTTTAGCTTTGTTCTGACATTGACACGTGTCGTGTTGTGATTGGCTTCTGATGTTGACACGTGTCGTGCTGTGATTGGCTTCTGATGTCGACATGTGTCACACTGTGATTGGCCTCCTGGTTGGAGGGAAACTCTTATGGGTCCTTGATAGTATAACGTTGACCGGTGCTCAGTAGTTTTGGGATTAGTCAAGTATGGTACAAACAGTGCTCCCTTAAGTTCCCGAGTGAAGGAAACTCCTCGATTGGGGACTTGCAAGATCCAAGCCGTAATCACGAAACTTCTAAATACCGAAGTGTGGTATCATTTTCACTTGCCTTATCTGTCTCATAAGTAGATATGGCATCTTCTATGGAAGTACTTTTCCTCCATCCAAGGGTGGTATCTTTACCCGGTGGAGATGCACAAGGTAATGTATCAATTTCACTTGAAGCTTACTTGTAGTTTTAGGCTTGGTCAAGCGCGATACAAACCATGTAGTAGGAGTCCCCCAAGTTGCCGAGCTAGGTGTTGGAAATGTGCCCTAAAACCAATCATATGATGATACTTTACGGACATTTCAAATGTTAAACTAATCTAGTTTAACATATAAAGGGCAAAGATTATTGTTTGAGCCGTCTCATATAAATGTTATATGCTTAAACGATAAAGTCCAAGGAATATGTGATTGGGAGAATGCAATCTAATGAAGTTTGATTAATGAGACCATTCTTTCGTAGACACTTCCTAAATGTTCCTGATCATAGGATTACCAATTGGGCATTGACAGTCCGTTAAGATCAGTACGTACTGTGTCTTCTCTCAGGGAGAGTGACTAGTCTCGAGTCATTGGTGTGTGTGACATCAAGACAAGTACGTAGGTGCTCAATAAGAGAATGAGTGTACTGAACGTGATCAACGAAGAGTTCTTATATTCCATGTCACATGAGAACTCATGGTTGGGATAATGCAAAGTAGTCCTTTTACCTGAGGCATCACAGTTGTCTTGTGGTTAAGTCCTTAATCTTTGATTATGTCTAATTCACCCCCTCGGGGTGTCACGGCATCGTTGGGGTTAAGCCACTTAGCTATGGAGACAAGTGAATGCGCAACAAGGGATCTCTAACCTTCAAACAGTTGAGGGAGAATACTCTATGATATGATTTGGAATCTCTGGCCAGAGTATGAATGAGATTGGGGAATGCGTTCCAAATCACATTCAAGGAAATCATATAAGCAAACGATTCACATTGGATAGTAGACATGAGTAAATAAACTATCATACCAAACAATGTGGTCAAGAGTATTAGATTAGAGAAGGACCGTATTGCATTTGTAATCCCGAACTGAATAGGTTCTCCACCTCTTCTGATTAGCTTGGGTAACCATGATATGCTGCTAGGTGTCACTCATGGTTTGTGGAAGCCCTAAACGTGTGTAATCACTAAAGGGAGAATTGAAAATAGTTTCAATTCACAATCGATGTAAAATGGTTTTAATCGCCCACTACCTCGCTAAAAGGAACCTAATGGATCGCACACCGTAAAAGGTAGAGATTGGAGATTAAACGGAAATGAGTAAGAATGATTAAATGGTTTAATCATTTAATTATGGCAAGGATTAATTAATATGTTAATTAATCAAACGAATAAGTTCGTTAAAGACTTCGGGATAGTTTTGGACCTTAAGGCCCAATGGGCTTCGAACGTCAAGCCCATTAACTTAAATTGTATGACAATTTAATGAATAAAGATTCATTAAAGCCCAAAAGCCCAAACATCCCTAAATGGCCGGCCATATTAGATGAATTAGGGTTTTGGTTGTTTAGGTTACTTAAAGAAGTGACTATATAAATGACTTTATAGCCAAAATTCATTAAGGAAAAATTAAGGGTTTATTTTGGGGGAAAATTGGTGAGAATTGTCTCTCCATTTTCTCTCTAAAGAGGCCAACACCTTGGAGGGTACATCTAGCAATCCTACTACTCCAAGGTCACTCATTTCTTCTACAATCAAACCTTGGTGAAGAGACTTAGAGGTTCCCTATTTTGGGAACTTGGAGAAACCTATTTTTCCATCCAAATCCATGGATCTAAGAAGCAAGGAATGAAGGCCCTATCTCTTTGGGTGATTAGCCTTTGCTTATGCAAAGAGGAATCTACAAAGGTAAAAATTTCAACTCACTTTGTTTTGAGATGATTATTGGTTCACCAATCTACTAGGCTTTGAATTTCATGGTAATGTTTTGTTTTTGAGTGCATGCAAGCATGATTCCGCCTTTTAATTGTTAATTGCATGCTATATGATGTTGCTCAAATGAACATGGTTTCAAAAAAAAAATAATTCCTTCACTAGGAGATCTGCCGAAAGAGGTGATAGACAAGGTAAGCAATCAGAGTTTCAAGCAATTAGTCCCAGCTCAGAAGTTTGATTTCGAGTTCCGGCTGATTATTCTCATTCTCCCTATCTTGCAAGTAACAAAAAGGATAAAGAGAAGAAAAATGAGGAGAGATGATATGAGATACTTTTGCTTTTGAAGAAGTAACTTTCCATATGCTTATTCTTGAACTAGGCTGGAGGGTTTTCTGGTTTCCTCCAGAGTATGAGGCCGACTCAAGAATTTGAGGATCAAAACAAGTCCATCAAATCTAGAGTACGTTCGACCCTGATGATATAGGATACTTTGCTGTTGACAAAAGTAATGGATGTATCGGCACGTGTTCTGTTATGCTTGTCTCCATATGCTTCCTTGTATCATTCTTACTTGCCCTATCTGTTCCTCAGGCAGATGTGGTATCTTCTTTGGAAGCATAAGATGTTGAAGATGAGTACTCGAGAGCAATGTCAGATAAGTAATTAGGCAAGGGGTTCTAGGCAGTCAGTTTCTGACTGGAAGCTTGATTCCAAGTGCTGACTGATTGCTTTCTTTCTCCTTGTCTTGCAAGTAAGAACAAGGCCAAAGGAAAAGACAGGGAAAAAGCATGATATGGGATACTCTTGCTTTTAACCCTGATGATATGAGATACTCTTGCTCTGGTGTGGTTTGTTTGCAGAGGTATTATCAGGAGGAAAAGAAGCTGAGTATTTCGAGAGACTCTGCTGAAAGTGCCCTCTCAGAAAAGTTGAGCATTTTTTATTTATTTGCAGGTCTGCCTGGCTGTAGAGGATAGAGGTCAACATATATAGGAGTCTCCTTAACAACAAGTAGTAGTGTTATTCCTTCACCTTTCTTGGTCTTAGCAATGTAGTGGGAGCTACAAGTTTCACGTGTTTTAACTTTGTCAGAGCAGTTTGAAAAAGTGGTCTGTGGTATCTGGAAAGTTGATGTTGCGTGTGAAGATTGCAGACAAGCTTTATCCAAGGAAATCTGGCTCTCGAAGTTTGGAGAGCGGTGCCTCTTTGGTTTTTGAACAAGCAATCCTGTTGGGGATCTAGCTCTCAAGATTCAGAGAACGGTGCCTCTTCGATTTGTGAGAAAGCAATCCTGTTGGGAGTTTGACTCTTGAGATTTGGATAGTAGTGTCTTTTCGATTTTTGAGAAAGTAATCCTGTTGAGAGTCTGGCTCTCAAGATTCGAAGGGCGGTGCCTCTTCGATTTTTGAGCAAGTAATCATGTTGGGAGTCTGGCTCTTGAGATTCGGAGAGCAGTGCCTCTTCGACTTTTGAGCAAGCAATCTTGTTGGGAGTGTTTTCTCGAATGTGAGTAAAGGTTGGGCATTTTTGCCAGTCTGCCTTGCCACGGAGCACAGAGGTTGACACACATAGGGACTTTCTAGTTATCAAGCAGTGGTGTTGTTCCTTTACCTTGTGGGTAATAGTAGGGTAGCTGGACCTTCAAAATTTATGTGTCTAAACTTTGTCAGAGATCTTTGGCAAAGTTATCTGTGGTACCTGAGGAGCTGATGTTGCATGTGGAAAGTGGTGCCTCTTCGGAATCCAGAAAGTGGTGCCTCTTCGATTTTTGAACCAATGGCCCTGTTGCTCTTTCTTTTATAAGGGCACCAATTGTGTGCAAAAAGTACATTCAGAGAGTTATTGCTTGTAGGAATTTTCCCCTTACTTCAGAGATTTATTGCACCTCATTTCTCCTTCATCATTTCTGAGAATGTATGGCCCATCCGACCGTCGTTTTAACTTGAACTTTGGTGAAGAGACGGCCATGCCTTCTTAAGACAACATATGGCGCCCATCCTTCTTATCCCTTACTGGTCCTCTTACCGTTGGGGACTCTGTGATGAAGAATGATATGACCGCTGCAGTGGTGGCTAGGAACCTTCTCACTCCCAAAGATAATAGACTACTTTCCAAATGGTCTGATGAGTTGGCTGTTAAGGATTCTCTAGCTCTCAGTGTTCAATGTGCAGGTTCTGCGTCTAATATGGCCCAATGCCTATTTGCTCGAACCCACCAAGTTGAATCATTGGCGACTGAAGTGATAAGTCTCAAACAGGAGATCAGAGGGCTCAAGCATGAGAAGAAACAGTTGCACAGGCTCGCACATGACTATGCTACAAACATGAAGAGGAAGCTTGATTAGCTGCAGGAATCTGATGGTCAAATTTTACTTGATCATCAGAGGTTTGTGGGTTTGTTCCAAAGGCATTTATTGCCTTCGTCTTCTGGGGTTGTATCGCGTAATGAAGCTCCAAATGATCAACCTTCGGTGCCTTATCTTTCTAGGGTTCTGCCTAGTACTGAGGCTCCGAATAATCACCCTCTAGTGCCTCCTCTTTCTAGGGCTCTGCCAACTGTTAAGACTTCTCCTAAGCAACCTTTGTAAAGGCTCCCTCTTGTTTGTTTATTTTGGATTCATGTATATGTACATATTTGTAACTTATCAGAGATATCAATAAACAAGCTTTGCTTCATTTCAACGTATTGTGTTAAATACACCAAGGCCTTCTTCACTAAGTTCTTTGAATTTTTCCTTTTGTTGAAGCTTGTATGTTGTAGCTTTGTGAGTGAAGCATGTAGGTTGAGGTAGTGCTCCCTTAATTTCCCGAGTGAGGAAAACTTCTCGGTTGGAGACTTGAAAAAATCCAAGTCACTGAGTGGTCGTGAGACTTCCGAGTATCATGGTGCAGTAGCATATGGTAGGAGTCCCCCAAGTCTCCGGTCGAGAGAGTTGACGAAAGAGGTGTCTTACTAATAGCCAAGTTTCCAAAGTAACAAAACTTCACCATTTTCCTTTCTAAGTGGTAGCCCAAAACTCCTCCTTCATATATATTTGTTATGAAAGTTGTTAGGCCCAAAGAAGAAGAGGCCTAGGCAAAAATTTTTTTTTTCGAATTTTCGAATTTTTGAATTTCCGAATTTTTGAATTTTTGAATTTTTGAATTTTTGAATTTTCAAATTTCCGAATATATATATATTTAAGCTTTGTAGGTGAAGCTTTGAGGTTGAAGCTTTGTTGGGTACCATGAATTGATTTTGCTTCACACTATCTTGATCAAGAATGTGTGAAGCTTTTGTAGGTGAAGCTTTTGTGGGTGAAGCTTTTTTAGGTGAAGCTTTTGTGGGTCAAGCTTTTGTGGGTTTTGTGGGTCAAACTTTTGTGGGTTTTGTGGGTGAAGTTTTTGTGGGTTAAGCTTTTATGGGTGAAGCTTTTGTGGGTGAAGCTTTTGTGGGTGAAGCTTTTGGGGTCAAGCTTTTGTAGGTGAAGCTTTTGTGGGTGAAGCTTTTGTGTTGAAGCTTTTGTAGGTGAAACTTTGGAGTTGAAGCTTTGTAGGTGAAGCTTTGGAGTTGAAGCTTTTGTTGGGTACCATGAATTGATCTTGCTTCACACTATCTTGATCAAGATAGTGTGAAGCTTTTGAGAATTTATAGTTGTCCTCCATTGATGAAGCTTTTGTGTTGAAGCTTTGTAGGTGAAGCTTTGGAGTTGAAGCTTTTGTTGGGTACCATGAATTGATTTTTCTTCACACTATCTTGATCAAGATAGTGTGAAGCTTTTGAGAATTTGTAGTTGTCCTCCATTGATGAAGCTTTTGTTGGTGAAGCTTTTGTGTTGAAGCTTTGAAGGTGAAGCTTTAGAGTTGAAGCTTTGTAGGTGAAGCTTTTGTGTTGAAGCTTTGTAGGGTACCATGAATGGATTTTGCTTCACACTATCTTGATCAAGATAGTGTGAAGCTTTTGAGAATTTGTAGTTATCCTCCATTTATGAAGCTTTGTTGAATTTCCCAATTTCTTTTGTTTTTGTTTTTTTTTTTGGGAAACTAGAAATTTGAAGATGTGGGAGAGACAACATATACAAATTTTGCTTCCACACTGTTAAGCAAGAGATTATGATACAAGCCACACCTTGTAGTAGTCGAAGGTTTGGATGAACCATATAAATTGAATTTGCTTCGAACAATCTTGATCAAGAGTGTGTTAAGCTTTCTACGAGTTGTAGTTGCCCTTCATTGATGAAGGTTTTGTTGGCACCATAATTTGGTTTTGCTTCACACTGTCTTGATTAAGAGTGTGTGAAGCTTTTGAGAATTGTGGTTGAACCCTTTTGATGAAGCTCTTGTTGGCACCATAAATTGGTTTTGCTTCACACTGTCTTGATTAAGAGTGTGTGAAGCTTTTGAGAATTATGGTTGCCCTCCATTGATGAAGCTCTTGTTGGCACCATAAATTGGTTTTGCTTTACACTGTCTTGATCAAGAGTGTGTGAAGCTTTCTACGAGTTATAGTGTTTGCATTGTTACATAGGAGAAATGTCTGAAGCAGATGCAAGAGGGCTAAATAGCTTGATCTTCGTTTGCCATGCACTGAAGTTGTTGTTGGTTTGCAATAAGACTTTGTTGGTTACTATAACTCTTGTTGGGCATAAGTGCTTCCCTAGTTGAGTTGTCAAGCTTAAGGGTTTTTAATTATTTGTGAATGCTAGGAGTTCACATGTACAAGTTGTACCACTCGTCTTCTGGTAGGTGGAATGAATGGTGAGTTGCTTTCATCACTTGGTTGGTGGTACGAAGGTGAGTTCCTTTATCACCTTTCATCACATTTCATCACCTGGTTGGTGGCACGAAGATGAGTTCCTTCTTCACCTGGTTGGTGGCATGAGTTTATTCTTCACCTGGTTGGTGGCATGGGTGGCAAGTTGCCAAATAGTCGATGGTACGTTCACCCCTGGTTGTCTTGATACGAACTTTTATCCCTCTTGTTGTAATGGGCTTACTGAGAGTAAAAATCCTTCATCTTATCAAGAGACAGAAACGTTGGGTGACTTAGCGAGTAGCTAAATGAGGCAGGAGATGATGCAATGGATGTTTGAATGGCCAAGATCTCCTCACTTGGTAGAACTTGACTTCCATTTCCCACTTGTTGATAGGGGTTAACCATATGGGGGTTCCCTTGGTATGTCCTTGCTTCGGCGGAGGCGTGGTTGTAAGCATGTGCCATCACCTCAGAGTAAGTCTTCCAAGTGTTGGCATTGATCATGTACTTGAAGAAACAATCACGTAGGTTTGCCGTGAAGGCCTTGAGGGCGGTATTGTCATCTGCCTCAGTGCAGTGAGAATACTCATGGCTGAAGCGATCGGCATACTCTCGTTGTGACTCATCCAGCTTCTGGCGAATAGTGTACAAGTCATCTGCAGAATGCAAGCGATCGGTCTGGAAAATGTGTTGAGAAACAAACATTTTCCTCAGTTCCTCAAATGAGTCTACTGTCTTAGGTGAAAGACGGCAATACCAGTTTAGAGCTCCGCCAGAGAGGGTGGAGGGGAAGAGAAGACATCGCTTTTCGTCGATGTGCATCCGATATGCCATGGTGGACTCAAAGAGGTTAAGGTGTTCAATTGGGTCCTCCCTTCCATTATAGAGTTGTAAACCAAGCTTTTGTTTTGTCTTCGCTTGAAGGGGGTGTTGAGGATCCTCTTTATGAGAGGGCCAGGCCTGGGTTGGTTCCAGTCAGGTATCTCGACCTGACGTTCGGCCTTCAACTTGTTTACTTCCTCAAGGAGCTGTAGGACAAGGGGGTCTTGAGTGGAGTCATGTGCCATTGGAATTTTCTTTTGTAAGTCTCCATCGCTTCTTGGAAGTAGGAAAGTTTGAGCAAGAGCATGTGGTTTTTCCTTGGACTCGCCATACTGACTTCTAGGGCGAGTCTGTCGAAATACCTTAGAGTCCCCTGTACCTTCATGTTCCTCTAGGACCTGTCGTTCCTTCCCTAGATTGGTAACTGGCTTGGGTCGTGGGATGGGACTGAGTCTTTCAGAGACCCTTGGGTCATTGATCTTCCAGCTTACATGGATGGGATTGTCTCGACGATGCTTTAGAAAATCTCGACAATCACGAAAAATGGCTTTCAATCCTTCCACTCATTCTGTAAGGAGGTGTCTTCCTCCACTTCTCCTACTTCAGGTCGAAGCAGCTGGGTTGAGAGAAGTCTCATGTTGATCAATGTTTTGATAATTAGCTCGCCGCTCCTCATTAGGGATACCCATGTCGAAGGACCGTGTTGGGGGGCACCCAGATGATGGTTGATGTCCACAAGGGTAACGAGCTCGCGTGTTTGAGTACGCCTAGTTTCGTGGAGCATTTCAAAGAGCTTCTCATACTGCTCCTGGAGGACATCATTCTTCATTGCTATCTTGTTGTTCTGAGCTTCTAGCTCATCGACTTTAGCTTGAAGAGCAACCCTATTTCCTTCCTTCTTTCGTTGCCTCGCACCAAGTGCAAAAGGGGTGTCATTCTGCATGTTGAGGCTTCCTTCGCTCCCCATGTTGGATAGGGATGCCTGGTCAAAGGAGAGTGTACGAATGGTGGAAACCAGCTTAACAAAGCTGAAGAGAGTGGGAATAAGTGTCGTTCCCACAGACGGTGCCAAATGTTGATGCACAAAATCAGTGAGGACTTTGGTACAACAGAAAATGTTAAGTTTGTGACCTTCGCTAGATTGCTCCGGTCACTAGTGTGGATAAGTATGTAAATGGATAGAGACAGGGAAGCAAACACAAGATGTACATGGTTCACCCAGATTGGCTACTTCCATGGAGTATAGGAGTTCTCATTAATTGTGAAGGGTTTACACAAGTATATAGGTTCAAGCTCTCCTTTAGTGAGTACAAGTGAATGATTTAGTACAAATGACATTAGGAAATATTGTGGGAGAATGATCTCCTTTTATAGAAGAGTTTCTAGCTTTGTTCTGACATTGACACGTGTTGTGTTGGGATTGGCTTCTGATGTTGACACGTGTCACGCTGTGATTGGCTTCTGATGTCGACACGTGTCACACTGTGATTGGCCTTCTGGTGTCCTTGACGGTATAACGTTGACCGGTGCTCAGTAAGTTCAGGATTGGTCAAGTATGGTACAAACAGAATTCTTGAAAATTCCGAAAGCCCAAGCCACCCCGAGACTTTGGAAGCCCAAGAATAGACTTATGAACCCAATGAGTTTTTCGAACCCCATCTTTCCTCCCCCACCAAAAATTCGAAACCAGAGAATCTAGTTCCTGACATACAATGGCCGGAAACTTAAAAATATTCATTGGGTAGGTAGGAATGGCGTCGACCACAACTTTAATTAGAACTTCTTTCCCCGCTCGAGACAAAAAATTCTGCTTCCAACCTTGGAGCTTCTCCATCATGCGCCCCTTTACATAGGCTAAACCTCTTTTTTTTTAACGCCCCCAGATAGCCGGGACACCTAGATAAGCACCCGGGTTATCAACCACCTTCATACCAAGGATATTGCCCAAAAAAGTGGAGCAGTCAACATGAACATTTGCGCCAAAGAAAACACTTGACTTATTAAGGTTCAATTTTTGACCCGAAACCCCACAATACAATTCAAGGAGTTGGATAATATTGCGGCAATTCTTCTCATTTGCTCTCAAAAATAAAAGAGTATCATCTGCACAGAACATATGCGAAATAATCAGTCCGGAGCCACCGAACCTTACACCCTCCAGAAGATTGTGATCCACTGCATCCTAAATCATCCGAGATAGAACTTCTCCAATCAAGATAAATAAGTAGGGTGAGAGGGGGTCTCCCTGTCTGAGACCCCTTGAAGGACTAAACTTCATGCTAGGTTGTCCATTTACAAGAACATCAAATTGGACCGAAGACACACACCCCATTATGATCCTCTGCTAATCACTACAAAAACCCATTCTTTCCATAACCGCATCAAGAAAATCCCAGTCCACCCCTATCATAGGCCTTTTCGTCCCTGTAGATTTGTTTCGTTCACATTTACTTTTGGCCATTCTAGTTTCAATTTTCTTAATTCTAGTCAATATAGCAAACGATGCAATTGAACAATGCATTATATTTTTCATCCATTTCGTTATCGAAAAGCTGTGTCACTCACATGCATGGGCCTTTTAGTGATTTTGGACAAATCAAGACACTTCCTTTCTATGAGCATTTTCACCCATTTTGGCGTATTTGGGCCTTGAAATTAGTACCAGGCAGAATAACTTGCAATTAAAAATTCTATATATATGACTGACTAACTAGTCAGTAACACCAGTCAACTAAGATCAGATATGTTAGTTTACCAATAATGGAATTAATCAATTTACATCTTGATTTATTGAAGTGTTCCTACTTAACTAAGGTCCAGTTCAGTGCACATTCTAACTCTGATAAACTTAGTTGCATGGACATATCTATTTGCAAATTATAATGACCATATACCATATGCAAGAAGTAAGATATGTAAACTAGAAAAAACAATAAACAACACATGGAGTTTTTGGTCCAAAAAAAACCCACCTTTGAGTTAAAAAAACCGGGATTCTCCATTGAGTCCAATCCACTAGTATAAATAAGGTTCTTACAAGGTACCATGCACAGCTCAATTCCTAGACCTAGTCTATCGACAGCTTTACCTTTGTACAACCTTACTTTGCAAGTGATGATGATCCCTTCGGTCTTCATGAGGAGGCAGCTCCTACCTTGAACTCTTCTCCTTGTGGCACTGAAACTAACTCAATATATGCAAATGATGTTATGATGATGGTACGAAAATTTGGATTCAATGATAGTTAGTTTCTCTAGTTAAATAATTGAAGGCAGAAACTGACAAGAATCCAAAAATGGGTCAATAGATAGATTTGAAACTTACGAACTTGGCCACAAATTTAATCCAAAGCCAAGAAGACAATGCAACCCTATTCTAGAATGATTTGGTGTTTAATGCATGAAGATGGTTTTATGGCTAGGGTTTCTAATGATTAACACAAAAGGCAGCCCTAAGGCTATATGAGTACTCTCTAGAAAAAATATAAACTTCCTAATAAAAAAAACAAGGGAGTTTTAACGAAAATGGCTTGGCACTATTCATTCTTAATCAAAATGACATTTTGTGTATGAAAAGTCTATAATGGGTCAAGCTTTTTTCTTTATTTACTCTTATGCCACTATTTCATTATTACAGCGGGGTCCACAATGATGTTGACATTTCTGTCTGGAAATACATTATTTTACATGATGCTATTCAACTTCTGCTAATTTGCTGCTAGCACTTCATGCTTCCATCATGTTGTTGGTGTTATGCAGCTCTTCTTCTGTCAAATTGTTCCAGTATTGTTCATCACTTTCTACTAGCTCTGCATCTCTCTCTATCTTCTTTCACCTTGTAGTACATTTATGTTGTTTTTTCTTTGAAATTTTGAGGCTTCCAATAGGGTTGATGACTGATCTTTGTCTTGTTGTAAATATACATTTCTTATTCTTCTTCTTCTGCTACTAATATCATATCATACCTAAAATCTTCAAACTCATCTAAGGCTAGCATTTGGATCCCTCGAAATTTTAGAATATTTTTGTAAGGAGTCCACCTATGGGAGAAGATAGGGGATAGTCTAAAGGACTTTTCATTAATCATGACTATATGCCTAGCTTTCTCCTTATGCATATGTACATACCAATATGGAAGACTACTAATAAAGCTTATGCAAATTTCTTTCCACCTTTCCAAATAATCTTCTGCTGCTTTTATAAGTTTTTCAGGAAATGATTCTAGTTGGGAAATACGGTTAATGAATATTTTATCAAGATAGCCAAACTCTAATAGTAAGGCAGTAGTAACTTCTACCACATTATGCTTTTTCTGATGCTCATAACTAAAATGTCATGGTCTAAAATCTCTCATGTTAATCCTGGCTACAACTATGCTAACCTCTGGTTTACAAATACAATTCTCTATACTATCACAAAGACATGGTGGATACATTTTTGTAATAATATCCATCCCTGGTTTTGGATCAAAGATGGACTGATACAAAACACATTGTAATTGTAATTGTAACTCTTTCATGGACTATGATGATCTGCTCAGGATCTCATTTTGCATATCTGGTGACATTATTCTTAATTTTGCTTTTGATATTTTTTCTAATAGGATGTCATCTATTATTAAGTCTAAAGGTAAATTCCTAAGGAAACTTTCATATATTTCTTGTTTTTCTTTGTCACTCAGATGCTCATGCTTCTCATTATTTTGATTCTGCTCCATTTTAATGTCTTCTTCTAAGAGCTCAATCTTAATCTTTTCTATGGGCTCATTAGCCTATTGTTCTATGGGTTCAATAACTTTTTTCCTTTATTCTTATGTTGATTAGTTTCCAAACATATTTTCAATTCTCTTTTCATGGTGTCACTTGCCTTCTGCTACATTATAAGAGATTGGAGTTCTTGATTCATTTTGGTAAACTTACTAAGTAATGACTCATGATCTCTAGAAATGACTTGATAGTTGTGCTCAAGAGCATGGATATGTTGCTGCCTTTGATGGAAACTAAAATTAAAACTATCAAACTCTTGTTCTAAGTCTCTAATTAATTTTTCATGACCTAACCTCATGCTTGTCTGTTTGATTTGGATATTCCAAAAATTATCTAGGAGAACCTGCTGCCTATCAGAAAGCCCTGGTACTCTTGACCTATATCTCAGAGTTGGATTTCTGATTCCTTCAACAATATTGCCATTAAAGTTAAAAGTTGGTATTGGTGGTGATGCTAGTCTGCTTATGCTATTTTGGAATTCATTGAATGGTGGAGGTCCATGGTGCATCATTATGCTATTGAAAGATGTTCTTCTACCTTGTGGTCTTGTACTATTTGAGGATGATGGTCCACGATATTCCATTCATGTTTAACAAATTAATCTTGATAATATATCAACTAATGTATTGTCATTACCTTTTATATGTTCAAAAATTGGTTTAAAATCATTTCCTATAATTGAATCAACAAAATTAACCCATCTTCGGGCTGCCTGTTTATTAGCATGTGCTTTGTTATAATGAGAAACTATATTTTGACAATCTATTCTAATTGTAAATACTTCATTATGTAAAAATAAAGAAAATGCCTCAAGTGAGTTCATTATTCCTAAAATTTCTAAATTTGTTGATGGTAATCTGGACTGTACATCACTAAATTTTCCTGATGAATATATGCAAACTTATTCGTCAAACTTTGGTGACTCCTTATGCTTTTTCTAGTATAGTATACCTACCCATCCTAATGATGAAGCATCTGTTTCGACTACTTTATAACTATCATCTAATGGTAATGTTAATGGTTTAAGTTGAGTAATTTCTTCCTTTATGTTTTGAACTAATTTAATATCCTCACTATTCAAATATTTTTGTCCTGTTTTGCTAGTTTTACTATGTAATACTGCTATTTTTCTTCCTAAATCAGGGATAAAATTTCTTGCATAATTTAACAATCCTAAAAATGCTTGCAACTATTTTTTATCTTCTAACTTATCTGGAAATTCTAAAACCTTTTTAGCTATATGATCTTGTAATTGTATTGTACCTGACTTGATATACATTCCTAAAAA
Source organism: Malus sylvestris (assembly GCF_916048215.2). Taxonomy (NCBI): domain Eukaryota; kingdom Viridiplantae; phylum Streptophyta; class Magnoliopsida; order Rosales; family Rosaceae; genus Malus; species Malus sylvestris. Next base: position 38,174,031 of record NC_062275.1, read on the forward strand.
TTTTATATCTTGCTATTCTAATGCTATTTATTTGCTAATCACAATTCTATTATTGATAAATTCTTGTAAAACTATCTCTAAGTGCTTCCTATGTTCATTTCTATTTTTACTATGTACTAAAATATCATCTACATAAACACTACAAAAATTATCATACTTCTTAAAAATTTGGTCCATCTTTCTTTGAAAGATCGACGGAGCATTTTTAAGTCCAAATGGCATAACAAGCCACTCAAAATATCCTTTTAGACAAGTAAAAGCTGTCAATTCAATTGATTCTTTTGCTAATTGTATTTGCCAAAATCCTGATTTACAATCAAATTTACTAAAATATTTACTCTCTTGAATTTTTTTTATAAGCTCATCCTTATTTAGTAGCTTATAACTATCTTCATATGTATTATCATTTAATCTATTGTAATTATAAACTATTCTAGCCTTACCTCTCTTAAGCTCTGAATGTTTTCTCACAATAAATGTTGTTGATCTATGTCTAGACTTAGAAGGTCTAATTACTTTTAGATTTAACAACTCTTTTATTTGTTGCTCAAACTCTTGTTTGTCTATTAAACTACAATGCATATCAGCTGTCTTAATGGTTAAATCTGCATTAATTATATGTAATTTTGCTATTATTTTATTTTTACTCCAATGTAACTATGGGTCTTTTCCTATAATCCTAGTTTGTTATGCTAATTGTAATAATTCTTCTAAACTATTTCGTTTATTTAACTGTAATATTTCTACACGGGTTCCTTCTTCTAAAATCGGATATTCATGTTCAAACATTTCTTCATCAAACTCTTCTATATTATTATGCTCATCATTTTCTTTTGAGTTTTCTAAATAATAACTATCTTGACTACTAGATTCTTCTATACTTATGCTTTTGTATGCTTCTACCGTATTACTTTGGTCAGTTATTGTAATGCCTCTTTTGAACAATGTTATGTTAGGATTCATAAATAAAAAACCTTATAAGCTTTTCAAGAAGTTTAAACCTAAAATGAATAGATATGATCCTACTGGTGGAATAAATGTTAATGGTAAATTAAATTGTTGTTTTTCTACTTTAATATACTCATTATTAATACAATATGTTAAATAAGTTGGTCTCTCATCAAATTGTGTTATTTTTACTGGTTTTGCTAATTTTTGTCTATATTTTTCGGGTACTAACTCTTCTCTTATGACACTCTTTGTACTCTCTGTATCTATCATAGCTGTTGTTTGTATCTTATGTTCTTTTGCTAATTCTAATTCGCAATTTATGGTAATTAAAGAACTATATTTTGGCTTTTCTATACTATAAACAATATTTCCTAATATTTCAGTACTTTCTTGTGATTCTGCTTCTAATAACCTATTATTATAACGTTTTTTACATAATATTAAATATGTATTATAGTACTTATTTGCAACTAATTTACTATACTTATGACATTTTTCTGGCTAACCTAGATTAATGTATTTATATTCTTCTTCATGTTGCTCTTCTATGAATGCACACATATACTCTTCTAAATCACTATTTGTGCTACTTGAATCTTCCGATATTTATGTGCAGCATCAGTTTTAACTTTATGTTTTTAATTTTTTTTTGGTGTAGATCATGTCCGTTGTTAAAGTGTTGAAGTGTGTATATGAAAATTGTGTAGTAGTTGTGCTGCTTTATCCGCCTACTAATTATGAGGATTTGTGTGGGCAATTAACTTTGAGGTTTCTAAGTTTGTCATCATGAGGCTTTTTGTTGAAATACTCATTATACGGAGGCAAACCAAACTGTTTATTAGAGTGCAATGAAGATATTCAGACCCTTCTATTGGGGAATAACTTGATTTCAATCCAGTCGTTGATGTTTATGTTCAAGCTAAGAAGGTGATATCTATTGTTTCTACTTGTAGTGTGTTGTCTTGCCTAAGTAAAGCTACTAGTATTGGAGATGAGAACTAATTTTTGGGTAAGTATGGCTATTATGGACCTCAGCATTATGCAACAAATGAGTAGCAGAGTTGTATTTCTTATGAGAGTCAAAGTTATGAAGATGGTGCAGTTGAGTTTTGTAGAAAACTTACACAACACTTTATTGAGGTTGGTTTTGTTTTCAAGTTAACTAGGAATGATTGGAAGCATGTTACTGCTGTTTGCTCAAAGAAACTATCAGAGGGGTGACAATGGCATGTTCATGCTATTGTGCAACAGCCTAGTGGTTGCTTTATCATTAAAAAATTAAATAATATTCATACTTGCACTGGACGTATTCGTCAAAAGGAGAATAAAAGGTTTGGCCTTTCTATTTTATCCTCTTTGTTGGTTGCCAAGGTTCGTTCGAATCCATCTATTAAGGCAAAGGATATTATGAGAGAAATGAATAAGACTTATGGTCTTGATGTTAAATACCTTGCAGCTTGGCGTGGCAAAGAGATTGCATATGATGAGATTAATGGTGATAAGGCTTTCTCCTTTGAATTTTTGCCCTGGTACCTTGATGAGTTTGTGCTTGCCAATGATGGATTATTTTGTGCACTAGAACTTGATAATGATAGTAATCGGTTTAAAAGGTTATTCATATCTTTTGGATCTTGTGTTAAAGGATTCCTATGGTGTAGATCAATGTTGTTCCTTGATGGTTCGTCTTTGAAGGGAAGATATACTGGTACTCTTCTTAGTTAATGTACTGAAAATGCAAATAATGGTAAATTTTTTTAATTGTTATAAATTACAGATTTGTGATATCGTTTTGAATTTCAATATTTATATATTTTGGAGAATCAAGTTATTCTTTTTGTGTAGATTTGTGTATTAAAGTGCAGCATTAGTTTAAAATGTGCAACATCTGTTTATAAAAATGCAGCATCTGTTTACTAACATGCAACATCTGTTTATCAAAGTGCAACATCAGTTTAATAATATGCAACATCTGTTTATCAAAGTGCAACATCAGTTTAATGATGTACAACATCAGTTTATTAATGTGCAACATCAATTTAATAATGTGCAGCATCAGTAATGTTATGTGCAGAACTTGTTTTTTGATATAATTATTATTATTATTTTTTTCTATACCAAGATTTTCCCTATGTGTTATGGCATTGTTGACATAGAAAATGAAGACAATTGAACGTGGTTTGTTGAACATTTGGCTCGGATATTAATTACCAAAGAAGGAAGATCACGTTTATTACCGACCGACATCATGGGCTTTTGAATGCTATTCAAAAGTACTTCCCTACTGCTTCTCATGGTTTTTGCATTAAACATTTGAGGGAAAATTTAGAGAGGCGATTTGTAGGTAATAAGTTTTTGAATGATTAGTTGTGTGAGTATTTCAAAAATTGTGCATATACATGTAGTGTTAAAGATTTTGATAGAAATATTGAGAAAATGAGATGTGTTGACGGATATATTTCTGATGCATTTTTAGATGATCTTCCAAAAGAGCATTATTCTATTATACATTTTCGAGAAAATCGGTAGGGCGAAATGAGTAATGCAATTGTAGAATCATTTAACGCAATGATTTCTGAAGAGCGTCGGATGCCTATTCTTGATTTGATTGAATCAATTAGGGGGGAGTTGATGGTCATGATGTCCGACAGGAGGCGTGTTTCAGAAAAACGATTTTCTTTGTTATGTTAAAAAAAAAAAAAAGATGACCTTAGAGGTTTTGTTCAAGAAGGTAGTCATTAGATTGTTAGTAGGTCATATGATGATGTGATGTAGGTTTGGGGGTTTAGGAACTCTTTTGTTGTTATGTTGGATCAACACCAATGTTTATCTGTTCAATGGAAGCATAAATGATTTCCTTGTGCTCATGTTTTTTAAGTTATTCTGCGTGATTATCGTGATATTGAGAATTTTGTGGATGATTACTGGAAAGTTTCTTCTTATAAGCTAAGCTGTCAATTTCCTATTGCTCCAATTTCTGAATTGAACAAGCCCACTTTTGATCTACTAAATGCTCCTATTAAGCCCCCTCTTACAAGAAGACAAGATGGCAGACCACGTATTCATCATTACAAGTCTAAAAATAAGACAAGAGGTGTAAGATGTTATCGTTGTCATCAGATTTCACACCATAACAAGTAGACATGTCAGGCTTTAATTTGATTTTAATTTTGATTTTTTGAGTGTTGGATTTTTTTGCATTATGGAAGTTTGTTACCAGATCAGTTTTTTGTTATTTTTCGTTCAGAATAAGTTTTTGATTTTATGTAGAATCAGGTTATACGTTTTGTATGCAGCATCAGTTTTTTGTATTTTGCAATTTTTGGTTCCCCAATTTATGAAGAAATGAATGAACAAATTGAAAAAACTATGTAACATTTGAAATGGATAGATTAAAAAAAAAATGTAACATTCGAAAAGCATAATAATTTTCAACGTAATACTTGTGAAGCATCAGTTTTATATAATCAACGCAATATTTGTTCAACATCAATTTTATATAAACAATAACTTTTAACGTAATACTTGTGTAGCATTAGCTCATAGAATCTTGCAAAATTTGTGGGCATAAGTTTTGGGGTGGGGGGTTGGGGGGAAACCCCCCCCCCCCATAAACATTTAATCATTTTCAACGTAATACTTGTGTAGCATTAGTTTTATATAAACATTTATATAAAGGACAATAAATTAGAAACCAGTTAATGGATTATTTAATCATTTTTGGCATTTTGTGTTGCATCTGTGTTACATATATTTTTGGCATGTTGGTATTTTGTATTATATACATGTTTTTATGACAATGAGTTATTGGGAGAAGCTTGATGTTCCTAATTTTGCAAATTTTCTATCATGTAGAAAATGAATGAACAAATTGAAAAAGCTATGTAACATTTGAAATGGATAGATTAAAAAAGAAATGTAACATTCGAAAAACATATGTAATTTTTTTTGGTGCAAAAGTGAGTTATAACAATGTAATTTTAAACATCAAAGTTCATAACAATTGAAAAGTTAGAAGTCCAGCTTTTTTTTTATTTTTTATTATTGGTTCAAGATGGTTTTTGTTTGTCCTTTACTTTAGTTGCTTGTTTTTGCTCCTCAAACTTCATGCTCCAGCTCAATCTATGATGTATTATTCAAGATGCAATATCACGGCGCCCATAGTTGACTTCTTGCTTGGTTAAGGACTTTTTCATTTTTCCACCTTTTGCTATATTCCGGATGTAGTACAACACATACAACACAAATACATAGCAATCATATCTGTAAAATAAGTTTGCATAATTAGCATGCAACATCAGTTAAAGCAGACTGATGTAGCATCAGTTATGGAAGAATAGAATTAACATGCAACATTAATTAAAGCAGCCTAAGTATATAGCTTGAGTTATGGAAGAATATAGCTTCAATATGCAGTATCAGTTATAGTAGACTCATTCAATATGCATAATTATTATTTTATATGGAATCTAATGATTGGTGTAGAATTATTTTATCACTGAGCATCTGTTATACCAGACTTAGTGTGCAACATTAGTTATACCATAATTAGTTAGCAGCATCAATTATACTAGACTTAGAATGCAACATCATTTTACTATCTTATTCATTACAAAAATTAGTTTAACCTTAAATGTGTAACCAAGAATAGTAATTCAATTAAAATAATCAAAATACACAATTATATTTACGATCCAAGCTGAATAGGACCATCTCAAAAGTTACATTTGTAAGGCTCCTCGGATGTAGTCATTTGTTGAACTTTCCCTTTTATTCAATGACAAATGGAATAATCTGTCTATGTTGTTGTACCATTCTTCAACCATTTTGACTTGTATACAGATTAAGCGTATGTTTGAAAAATGTACTAGGAAATCGCTGAAAATATAAGCGATAATAAATTTAGACTTACCACTTTTTATGCATTGTCATTGTGGATGTTTGTTTCACCTTCTTGGAGGTTTTTTCTATTAGAGCTGTAAAATTTGAAATGCCTCTCCTCTGTGTCAAACACAAGCAATGTGTAGTGTTCATGATTTAGAAGAGGTATAAATTTTTTTCGTGCAACTCTCATTTGTTCGTTTAATTGTTCGCACAAATTGTGCTTTAATTCTTTCATCTTGGCTTCATCATTTTCATACATGGTGAAGTTCATCCGTTTATCGAGAACATAATTAGTATATGGACAATCAGTATGCAACATCATTATAAATCATCAGTGTGGACATGTGTATGAAACATCAGTACGCAGTTTCAATGACATTGAATAGATTTTATATAAATTCAATATTTATAACTTACAAAGAGATTGACCGAGAAGTAGAAGTTTTGATGATCCAAATTGCTTTCTTGATCCCTGAGAATGTAGTTGTGTGCATCAATCATAGTATTTGTAACTCTGTCATCTCCAAGGAATCCATCCATAACTTCTTTCACCACAATATTGTCATAGTAGCTGAACTCCTTTGTACTTGATGACCAATATATGTCCTTGAAATACAATATACATAGAAATATGTTAATGCATAATCAATATTTTGAAGTATAACAGAAATTATAGATTTAGTTGTAAATTTTTCTTACACTGGTGCTTTTTCCTAGAAAAGGTTGATGGCATTGTGGGTAGGTGAAAGTATGCTGGATGACCATTCCACTCATTTGATGCTCTTGTTTTCTCCATGGCAGTGTAATAGAATTGCATATTCCTCTTATTTTTTTCTGGCTTTTTGCTTTATGCATTTGACCATTGTTTGAGTTTGAGGTTGTACAGGTGTTTAAGATAGTCTACTAATGTGCCTATATCTACTTATGAGTTGCCCCCACGAGTTAATTGTGGTAAACCTAAAATCCAATATTCTCCTGATATACACACAAAGTCCAAATATCCCATTAGTAATCATTTGTCAACTCATCACCTTTCTAAGTCACATGAGTCGATTGAGACAATGGTAGGGCAGAGGGGGTTGGAATACTACTACTCGGCACATCTTCATCAACATTTCCATCCACAATGTCATTGTCCAAGCATGTTGCTCCTTCACTAGTACACGGCAATTTCTCAGTGGAAGAAGGGTGAGTACACGACAACTGCTCAGTGGATGAAGGGTGACAAGGTGGATCGAGCAACCTCACAATATCACTATTTCCTGCACTCTTTGTTGCTCCTTCACTAAACACTTCGCAAACCCTCTCCTCGGGAAGTGGAGGGATAGGAGACGATGAGGCAAAATACGGGACCTCTTCATGGAAGGTGACATCCATGGAGACATAAGTCTTTTGAGTAGGAGGATAATAACACTTGTAACCTTTTTGAGTATTTGAGTATCAAATGAACACACATCGAAGAGCACAAGGATCTAGCTTACTCCGTTGATGAGAATAAATATGCACATACATAACACATCCAAACACCTTGGGAGGAAGCTTGGAGATAGCAATAGGTGAGATATGTTCTTGTAAAACTGCAAAAGGTGTGTGGAAATCATGAACTCGGCTAGGAGTCCGATTGATCAAATAACATGCGGCTAAAACTGCATGTCCCCAAAGATAATTAGGGACCGACATTCCCAAGAGTAAAGCACGAGCGACTTTAAGTAAATGGCGATTCTTCCGCTCAGACACACCATTTTGTTGGGGTGTAAATAGAGTAGTCGTCTGATGAATAATACCTTGTTCACGAAAGAAACAACTCAAGGCAGTGTTCACATATTCTCCTCCGTTATCAGACCGAAGCACTTTGACTTTAGTCTGGAACTGAGTAGATACCATGGCAGTAAATTCTTGTACAATAGATGTCACATCACTTTTATTCTTCATCAATAAAAGTGATAAACCAACGAAATCCATTTGAAGTAATCTTAGCAGGACCCCATACATCGGAATGTACCAACGCAAATGGCTGAAGAGCTTTATTATTACTTAAGGGAAAAACAGTATGATGGCTTTTGGCCAATACACATGTTTCACACTTAAAACAAGTCTCATTATATGAACGACATAGTGAAGGAAATAAATGTTTAAGATATCCAAAAGAAGGGTGTCCCAAGTGATGATGCCATAACTACAACTCATGCTTGACCTTGTCACTGCCACTCTGAACTTTATTAGCAATACTACCACGAACCACGTCTGTTGATAGAGTCTAGTAGTATAACCCCCTATCCTTTTACCACGTCCAATCATCTCGTGAATTTTGAGATCCTGAAACATACACCATGTAGGATAGAAAGTAGCATAGGCATTTAGTGAGTCCAGTAATTGTCCCACAGATAATAAATTACAATTAATATTGGGTACCAATAACGCATGTGCCAGGGACAAGGTAGGGGTAAGTGTGATTGTACCTCCTCCAGTAATTGGAGACAGCATACCATTGGCAGACGTGATAAAAGGGTCACGAGTTTGGCTAGACAACTCATAAAAAATCTTAGAATTATAAGTCACATGATCAGTAGCACCAGTGTCAATTATCCATGTATTGGAACCATTACCTGGTACGGAATTTGTCACACTCAAATTCATGGAAGGACGAGGCGACTCAATCTCGCCTGCAGTCACGACATGATCAGCTTTGGGTCTAAACTTACGGGCCTTGTACTCAGGAAACCAATCTGGAACACCATGAAGCTGGAAACATGTTTCTAAAAGATGATCACCTCACAATGGGCACATTCACGAGAACCAAGTTGAGCCTTTGCTGCAGGAGGGCAGGAGACGGCAGACTTGGAGTTCGAAGAGCCTCCGGAACGTGCACTCACAAGGGACGACTGACGACCACCACCGCCAGTTGAGGAAGCACCATTGGTCCGATGCTGGCTTGTACCAATCTTCAAAGCAGCAGCACCCCCAAGCATAGTGACTTGACGGATGCTTTCTTCCATGACCAATTCATACGCCTCCAAGATAGAAGGCACCGGAGTCTAGCCAAGATACGGCTACGAACACCATCAAACTGTGGATCAAGCCTTTCAAGAAAATCATACACCCTCTCAGATTCAATTTCCTTCTGTCGGAGAGCCACATCCTTAGGGTTGGTATGTGGATTAGGACGAAGATTGTCAATCTCCTCCCAGATAACATGAAGCTTCTCATAAAACATAGCAACAAATTCACCATTTTGGGTTGTAGTCACGGACTGTCTTCGAAGTTGAAACCACCGGGAGCTATTTTGGGTGACTGTAAAAGTCTTCCTTGTAGCCTCCCACACATCATATGCTGAAGTACAACGCTCAAAGAGACTTCTCACAATCCGAGTCATAGAGTTGAAAAGCCATATTTGTACCAAACAATTATTCTCTTCCCATTCGGAGTATTCCACAGAATCACCATCCTTAGGAGTAGGTTTTTTGCCATTGATAAACCCCACCATACGTCGTCCAGTTATCGTAAGAAGGGCGTTACAAGACCAGAAGACATAGTTCAAGCCATCTAATTTCTCTTGTCCAATAGGAGCAGAATAATCACGGTAAGGTCGTTCATCCTTGGTACCAGACGAACAGGAGTTGGGTTTAACATCATCATCACCAGCCATGGTTGTAGAACACACACACACACCAAATAACAGTGGAAACAATCAACACAGCAAGACACAAACGCAAAAAAATTTCACAGAAAAATTTCCACAGCAACGGCAAGATTTAGAGTTTCTCATATTAGGGTTTGCACGGGTAGGAGGTTTGTTTGGTTTTACTGCTATGATACCAAGTCAAATAGTATATGGGTAAAATAATGATATTTTATTCTCTCTGAGAGTAGAGTATAAATAGGGTTTACAAAGAGTGCTATACAAGTAAGTAAATTATACACGGAAACAAATAAAACCCGAAATACGGCTAATCAAATATAATCCTTATAATCTATACAAATCGCTACAGTTTTGACTGGATAGCTACCTCTTGATCATAAGCGATTACGATTTTGTCCCCAGTTTTAACAGATTCGCTTTCAATTGTAGAATCTTGATGAACATGTTTCTCAGTTTTCTCTTATTTTTCTGGTCCAACCTCATTGATGAAACCCAAGGTCTTGTTTAGCTCATAAATTTCTTCTTATTGCTTCTTCACCAATTCTTCTAGAGAAATCTTCTCAGCTTTTAGAATTTGAAATTTCTCTCTTACTTTTTCCATTTTTTCCTTGTTTAATGCATTTAGTTCACACTGCTTGTAGGACTTTTCTTGCTGCCATTCAAGGTAATTTTCTCCTTCAGCAGTCCCTTGTTCTTTTCCAGCAACTCATTCTTTTCTTCTTCCCATTTTTTCTTTTGTTGCCCCACTGCAGTGTTCTTATTTTCAAGTTCAATTTTTTGTTTTTCCAATTTTTTCTTCTCTTTTTCCAACTTCTTGTTTTCTTTTTGCAAGTCCTTATTATCGTTTTGCAAAGCATCCTTCTCTTTAACAATTTTCTCATTAACAAAATTCTTGAAGTGGCATATGTTGATAGCATTATTCAACATCTGAAGACGAAGTTTTGCCCTCCTTTTCCAGTACTTTGCAACATCTGTCTGAATTTTCACATTCCCATTTTTCTTCACCCGTAAATGGAGCAAGAAGTCATTCATAGAATGTTTATTACTTCCTTGTATTGATTGTTGACTTTTCAGGGTGAACTGGCAGTTAAGGAATAGATGCTGCATTTCGTTCTTGTTCCTTAGCTTGAACTAGCATTGGAGGGATTGATTCTGCATTTGCTTCATGCCCATATGGGTGAAATGGGATTTGAGGAAGTGAGGTGCTTAGAGCCACTATTTTCACTGCCCCTTCTTGCACTATAAGAACTGATTATTAGATTGAAGTACTTGGAGACTCTTTTTGCATTGGAGGAATTGATTCTTCAATTGATGTACCTGGAGCCTCTTTTTGTACTGCCTCTTCTGCTTGGAAATTAACCACATTATTGATCACCCTATCAATTTAAGTCGCGTCTATGTCTGTTAGACCCGGCAGTTTTTGATACGACGCGGTGACACGACACGAAAATGACACAAAAATAACGAGTTTCGGGTCAACACGATAACTTATCGGGTCATTATCGGGTGACCTGTTAAGAACCCGTTAATAATGGGTTCTTAACGGGTATACACGTGAGTAACACATGGGTAACCTGTTTCGACCCGTTAAGAAAAAATTTATTTTGATAATTTTAAAGTTTAATTACTAAAAGATTTCTTATAAAATACAATAGCCATAATAATATATACAATATATTCTATATTAAATATATAATTTTGTATTATTATTCTATATAAGTTTTTTTTTTTTTTAAATAGTCATTATTTATTTTTATTATGAGAGTTCCTTATTATCATTACTAGGATAAATTTTACTTAACATGTTGTTGTCCAAAATTAAAATAAACTAATATAGTATTTGTATAGGCAAGAACTAAGAACACATACATACAAGTATGAAAAATGTGAAAGAATATATAAACATTCGTGATTTACACTTACATTATCGTTTAGATTTTTAAAATCCTCCAAACCTTCATGAATAATGTTTTTTATTTGAGGGAAAAATTAATAAAATTAGTAATAATTATTGTAGAAGTGTAAAAAATGTAAAAAAAAAAAAAATATATATATACAATCACTCATAGTGACAAACTTTACAACTTTCATAAAGTGGTCAACTTTGAAATCCAACACTATAATTCATAAACCTTAAATTTATATTTAACTGTCGATTCCCATTTACGTTTTATTCTTCTTTCTGAATTTCATTTTTAAATTTTTTTTTTTTGAAAACATGATCATATGGCGGATGTAAGAAGATGAACGGTTCAAATCTTTGATATCACGTTTCGATATTTACGGTTAACTGAAATATGAGTTGATGTCATATAGTTTGTAGAAACTTTATAAACATCAAGCAATATTTTCACTAACCATAAAACTCTAAATATAATATCAACGATCCAAACTGTTCATCTTCCTGCATCCTCTAATAGATCAAGTTTTCAAAAAAGAAAATCTGAAAAAACAAAATTTGATGAGAACAATGAAGCGTAAATGTAAACAACAATCAACGATTAAATTTTGATCTATGATTTATATGATTATAGTGACGAATTTCGAAGTTAAGCTCTTCATGAAAGTTGTAAAGCTTGTCATTACGAGCGTTTATATATTTTTTCTATATTTTTTTACACTTCTACATTAATTAAAAAACTATTAATGACTTTAGGTAAGTGAAAATATACTTAAAAGAAAAATGTGTTTTATATTTTGGATGTGACAATATGATATGTATATACTTATTTAGTATTATGTTTTTCATTTGATTATTTATTGGTTTAAAATATATTTTCCTTAACGGGTAACGAGTCGGGTCATATTACCTGTTAATATTATCAGATCGATTTCGGGTCGGATCATTTTATCCGTTTATTTTAACGGGTATTACACTACACGACCCGTTAAGATATCGGGTATGACACGAAAACGACACGAACACGGAAAACACGACACGAATGCCAAGTCTAATGTCTGCGATGTCCGCATTTCTTTCTTTATTTTCAACAGTTGGATAGGTAGGATCATGTGCAATATTTTGGTCATCTTGGACTTGCTCATTTGGAATTTGGGTGCCAAAGATACTCTGACTATCAACCAGTGTGTTAAAGTGATCTTCATTTTCATTTTGTTCTCCACCCTTTTCCTCCTGATAGTATTCAAAATTAAGAATTAAATGACAAAGATTTAGTATGCAGCATCAGTTATGGATTATAATGACAAAGCTGCAGTTATGGATTATTACTTATACAAAGATTTAGTATGCAGCATTACATATGGATTATAAAGACAAAACTTCAGTTTTATAGCAGAATAATTATGCAGCATCAGTTATGGATTATAATCAGAAAGCTTCAGGTTATAGCAGAATAATCATGCAACATCAATTATAGGAGAATCAAGAATATGAATCAAATTTTATTATTCATATCTTGGTTATACAAAAATTAATATGCAGGATTACTTTTACATTTTTTTAGTGTGCATTATTACGTATATAAGTTTTTAGCATGCATTATTACTTATACAAGAATTAGTATCTAGCATCAATGATAAAAAATTAGTCTGCATCATTAGTTATACCAGACTTAGTATGCAGCATCAGTTACACTAGAATTAGTATGCAGCATTAGTTATACTAGACTTAATATGCAGCATCAGTTATACCAGACTTAGTATGCAACATCAGTTATACTAGAATTAGTATGCAGCATCAGTTATACCAGACTTAGTATGCATCATCAATTATAAAGACTTATATAAGTTTTTAGCATGCATTATTACTTATACAAGAATTAGTATCCAACATCAGTTATAAAAAATCAGTATGTAGCATCAGTTATACCAGACTTAGCATGTAGCATCAGTTATACCAGATTTAGTATGCATCATCAGTTATACCAGAATCATTCAGTTGAGGACATTTTAATATTTTTTTATGGCAAACTTATTGTAACAACCCGTCCCAGTTTTGGCAAATCGAAAGGGTAATTTGGTAATTTCACTTGGGTTGTTGGATATTTGTTTGAATTTTTACTTTTTGGTCTTAAATGGTGTGCCCAAGGGGGCCCACCCCTGATTTTTGTCCCTTGGTTTCCCCTCTCCCTCATTTGCCACGTGGTACCTCTCATCACCTTCCCTTATTCTTTTTTCCTCCCCCCCTTTGCATGAACAAACTCTCGAACCTCTTTCCCTTTCGTAAGTCTATTTCTCTTTACACTTATCTCTCATCTCCGAGCCACGCACACCTAAGGAACCATGATAAACGATGGCACCACCACCACCACCACCACCGTGTTAAGCCTTTTCTCTCTCTCTCTCTCTTCTCTGTGAAACACAGAGAACCCAACAACTCTCTCTGGCTTGTTCGACGGCTTCGAGCTAATTCCCGGCCATAGTTGGATCTGAAATTGGTAAAATCCTAATCTACTCTTAGTGGTCTTCATTTTGTTGGTAGATCGCATGCTATGGTGGAGAATTGGAGTTGAATAGAGCTCAGGAAGCTCATGCCTCATTTTTCGTCGAAAGCAGTTTGAAACCAGGTCGACCCGACTCTATAACCCAATGAACCCAGGCATTTGGGCGGTGCAAACCTAAGCCTTCGGCCCAATGAACCCAGGTCCAAACCCATTTGTTAAACCCAGCCCAAAAACCCTTGAACCTGCCTATAACTAAACCTAAGCCCAACTGAGAACCAGGCCCAGGTCCAGTTGCCCAAGCCTAACCTTGTGGCCCAAATCCTTGGCCTAAACCTGGATCCGGCCTAAACCCAGTCGGATCCCAGAGCCCTGGCCAGCACATGGGTGGCGCATAGGCGTTTATCCTAGTCGGTGTGTAGAGCACATGCGCTTTCACTGGAGGTACTGCAACGAATTTTTCGACAACCCAAAATGGCGCGTGGTGGTGCATGACCGTTCGGTTTGCCGCCCCATGGCGACGCATAGGGGTACTCGAGGTTCCCTGTTATGTTTTTTGACATCCTGAATCCGTTTATGACATCCGTTTTCTAAAATTCAATCGTTATGGTAGAGTTTTATTAATTAGACCCTTTATGTGCTTAGGTACGTTTATTAGAAGTTTCCATCCTTTCTATTTCACACAGCTCTTCGACGACGGAGTATCTGTGAGTGGACCCCTTCCAAAATGCATGTTTTATTATTAGAAATGCAAACATGAAAAGCATGATTTTATGGTTACGTTTTATGAAACATTTATGAATAAATTGGTTTCACACTTAATGAATTATCATGCTTTATGGACTTTACGTTCTTCGTAGTATATATGATTGATGACTATATACTATGAACATGATTTAAGATATGATGTTTGAGCTACTGAGCTCCGTTGAGGTATATATACTTATATTTTGGAAAAATTATGTTCAATGATTTTTGTGCTTATCTAGTGGTCACTATATGCCTACGGGCAAATGATACTTCTATATATGCCTTCGAGTGGGTGTTGTAGGAGCCTACGGGCGATTGATACTTATATATGCCTTCAGGTGGGTGTTGTAGGAGCCTATGGGTGAATGAAGTGCCTTCTGGTGAATGAAGTGTTCTAAATGAAGTGTTTTAATTAAAATGTTTTATATGCTTTTGGGCGATACTAATACCACTACTTAGCACGCTATATATAATATATGTTTTATGAAGGTTTTATGGCATGCTAGGGCTTTTGGAAAACCTATTACTTATTACGCTATATGAGCTTTCATAAACTTTGGGGGTTAGTACGTTGTTAAAGGTTAACTATGTTAGTACTACTTATATATCAACTTGGTCCACTCATGTTTTGTTTTATGCCCCCTCAGGACTTAGAATCGAGGTGTACAATCCTAGTGTCAAGGCACTCCCGCATCAGCATCTTTGAGTCCTCTCGGTGAAGGACCCATTCCTTTATTCATTCAATTTTATATTGTTCCTTTCTAGTGTCTCGGTTTAGTTGTATGCTCTGAACACGTTCCACAATTGCATAATCATTGTATTTAAATTTATAAGTTTTATTTATGTTTGTTACTTCTCAAGCATGTTAGTATGGCTTAGTCACTTTCGGGTGTCGGTTAGCACACGCCTACCCTGGTGTTTGGAGGATATCAGGGTCGGGCATGTCACTCATGATTTTATATAAAATATAAACACAAATTTTAAGCAGAATTAGCTTGTTTTTGGATTTACCATTTTGTTTGCTGGGTCATTGTCTTGACTTTGTAGCTTATCTTGGCTTTGTGTTTTTATCTTCCACTCAGCCATAGTCATTTGAATATCTTCATCATCTGTTTGTTCATTGCCTTTTTCTAACACACCTGAAACAATTCTTTCATCATCATCCTCTTCTTGCTATTGAAGACCAATCATCTCATCATCAGCATCACCTTTTTGACGTTTAGATGCCACTACAGTTTCATCCTTCTTAGTTACTTGCTCAGGTCCCATTACCATTTCATCTTCTTTAGGATCTTCATGTTGAAGCACTAAGTTTTTTTACACTTTAGCTTTCTTGGCTTTTGGTCCCTTCTTAGCTACTTGTTTTTCCATTTTCCTCTTTTTTTGATGCAGATAGAAGATCGAAAAAATTGTCATCATCATCTTATGAGCGTTGTTCAACTGACTCCTCAATTTGTTTTGCATTGTCCATCTGTGAAATACTAAAGAGTTATGTTTTTTGATACTTTGTTTAAAAACAACACACAACATGCACATGCAGAATATCTTTTCACACAAAGTACATGTAGAATCATGTTTTACATAAAAGTATATACAATATCAGTTTTACCTCCAAATTTTCATTTGCTTCTTTATAGATTTTTTTCATGTAGATTTGCCAAATCCGACTTCACTGCTGTTGACAAACGTTTCTCCTTTCCTTCAATTGGTTTAATGATTATGGTGTGATCACAAATCCAATACTGTAGACAAAATAAAAGTTAGAGATTTGTATATTTTTGTAAAATAAGACAAAAACTGATTTTTTTTCTTAGTTTTTGTTTGCTTACCAGTAAAAGTACAACAGCACCACTGACGGTTGGTTGTTTATCTCTTTTTCTCTTATGTGTTCTATCGATTGATTCCATCAGGTATCTTGCTGTTTCTTTGGCCCATTTGTACTAATTTATGTTATCGATGGCGTTATAATTCTTGGTCAAACTCCAAGGGAGTTTCCCTGCTGAGCTCCCAAGCAGATTTGTGTTGAGCAAATATAGAATTATAAGGCAAGTTGCATCTTGATCCCTTTCTGTTGTCCTAGCATCAAAAGCAAATTGATATGCTTGGGATCCCAAATATGCATTAGACATCATCAACATTTACTTTGCAATAATCATTTTTGAATTTGAACATTCCAATTTTAGTGTCATACCAGTTCACTAGATGTATGACATCCCAATCTGATTTCTTCTTTTGTAATTCACCTTTTATGTAAGTTTTCACTAGTTTGCCAAAAGGTGACATATATATATATATATATATGAACGCCAAGACTTATGGTTTTTCTTCAAGTTTTAGCTTGAGCTCTTGTATTAGTTCTGCAAAGGACAAGAGATTCAATCTTATCTGAGCATAGTTCTCATCTATTGGCCGACGCTTTACGGCAGGAGATTTTGGAGCTAACTTCTTTTTTATTGCAAAATATTTTACTTTTGGCTCCATCTTCATAAAACAAAGGAAACGATCATGAGTATAATAAATTTTCAAATAATAAGAAGTCATATAAATAACAAACTAGATGCAAGGGGCAAATGCTTAGCACACAAGCTAAATGCAGCATCACTAAGCACACAAGCTATATGCAGCATCACCTAGCATGCAAGCTATATGCAACATCACTTAGCAAACAAGTAGATACATCATCACTTAGAGCACAAGTAGATGCAGCATCAATTAGCAAACAAGGTAGATGCAGAATTGGTTGTTAACGCACTATGTAGATGCATAATTGTTTTAACACAAGCTTGATGCAACATCACTGAGTGCGCAAGCTATATGCAACATCACTTAGCGCACAAGTAGATGCAGCATCACTTAGCGCACAAGTAGATGCAACATCAATTAGCAAACAAGGTAGATGTATAATTGGTTGTTAATGCACAATATAGATGCATAATTGTTTTAAAACAAGCTTGATGCAGATTCCTTTTTTCTTTTTCTATAACTTATTTATGTGCAAAACCAATTTACAAACATAAGTAGAACCATAATTAATTTACAAAGTGCAACATCAGTACTAAGTGCTACATCAGTTCAAAGTACATCATCAAAGCTAGACAGTTAATATTTTTACTCACAAAATTTAGGCGCATATTCATTTTCTTTTTCAAATGTTGAAGAATCAGTATACATATAAACTAAAAAAGTGAAACTAAAACATCTAAAACACTTAAATTATTTTTTCTCGAACTGGAACATTGAATATTTTGTAAAATCAAGTGCAAAAAACACTTGATAATGCATGCGTTTTTGACAGTTTTGAAAAGTGTTTTCTGCAAAAACAATTGCAAAAACACTTGATAATGCATTCATTTTTTACAGAGTTCGAAATATAATCATGCAAAAGGACGATTTTTAGTAGTAGGAAAACCTTTGAAACTTATCTTTCTGGAAATCCAGTTGAACTTTGTGAATCACTTGCTAAAAATTCGACTTGAAAGTGTCAGAAACTATGGAGATTTTAGGGGTTTTTTTTTTTGTTTTTTTTTTTCTGGGGAAGTATCTTTTGCATGATAGGAATTTGAAATGATGGGTTTGGGGAAGAGGAAACTGGGGGTATTGAATAAGGGAAAAGGAAAAAGAAACCGGTTAGTTTTATGATTTTTGTCGTATAGTGGTTAACGTGGCCGTTTATTAACGGTTATAGTCGAGTAGCATGGGCCGTAATTTAGTCGGTTCGTTTCTTTTTGGGTTAGGTTTGGTTTTCTGTTATTGGGATTTTTGTCCCTCATATAATGTTTTAAAAGATGTGGAGTTGTGTGAAATATGATATATATTTATGTCTCTATAAGTAAGGCTCCCTTTTATAAAATGACTTTTAAACCCTATTTATAAATTTATAATATTATAGCTAAAAGAAAAGAAAAAAAATTAAAAAATAATGAGAATCGCATACTTCTTCTAATTTCAGCTTTGGGAATCACTCGTCCTGTTGGTCCCCAGATTTGCAATATACAACCCAAACTGAATGGATTTAAAAATATGATACAGACAAATCCTGCAAAAGTCCAAAATTTCAACTTAAGACGTTTGTAATGATTTTGATTTAGAGTTCAAAGGTATGGTGATGCCAATAAAGATACTTGCGAGTCCAATAAGATGAAAAGTTCAATATCACGACCACTATTGTAAACATTCCTAGTTTAAGTCTGATTGTGTAAATCCTAGTTTAGATTTGATTCTAGTTATCCTTTCCTATTGTATCTTGTATTCCTTGGGGATGAAGGAATATATTCTCTCCTTTTACTATTATAAATAAAGGCATAATGTAGGAGGGATAACAACACACATTCCCTTACAATTCTATAAACACATCACTCTTTGTTTCTTCTCTTTGTTGCCGACCCTCTTTAACCTTGTCAGATAAAATAGACCACAACACGTTATCAGCACGCTCCTACCGCTGCGCTTAGGAATTTGACGCTGAAGATTTTTTCTGCATCAAACCAGTTCATCCATATCATCACTCAATTAAGTTCATTCAAAACAACGGGTTTTATCTCGATATTTCTGCAACCCTGATAGCATGAACATTCACCATGATGCATGACCCAACTTTATGTTTTACGAATTTTAGATCCTACATATATTGTGTATGCCTCATAATCATAATTGTTGAATTATGTGAATTTGATATTGGTGATGCAATTATACGAATTCGATCAAATTATTGAATTGCATATGCATCCAATTGAATTATATATGAATTGTATTGAATTGAAAAAAGTTTCCGAGAAACCTAGGGGTTTTTTTTTTCGAACCAGTGACCCCGACAACATTGGGCTTACACGAGCCCATATAGGCTGCAAAGCACCGGAGCAAAACCCTTGCTCCATCTGAGAAGATGCTTTTGGCATCAAACCTTAACCCACGGCACCACCCGTAGTAGGCCATGACTTCACCGCCATTGTTCTTAGGAAATCACACCTGTAGTTGTGATTATGACCTTGCCATCATCGGAAACGATGGGTTTTTTTTCTCAGAAATCCGATGAACATCGAAGAAGCTCTTTGACAGATTCCTCGAATCCTCATCGCTCTCAGACCTCCCCAACGTCGAAACCTAGGTTTTCATCCAAGATTTGAGTTCCTAGTCGAACCCTCGTGCCTCGTCGTGCCATGTACCCTCGAGGATAGTCACTTGAAGCGACGCCGGCGTCTTTCAGCCACATTCTGACACCCAACATCGCTGGGGTGTCTCAAACCTTCTCAACCCGAGCCCAGTTAGGTCTCGACCCCTCGGCCCGTATCAGCGCCCGTTGGGCTTGCAGCTGTTATGTGTTGTCCCGGCCCAGATCCAACAACCCATTTCGTTTTCTGTTAGACCCAGCCTATGAAAAAAAAACAAACAATTTTTTTTTGGGCTTGCCTAAAGCGGCCCGTATGAACTTTTTTGTTTTGTTTTTTTTGGGGTTTGCTTACAGCAGTCCATTCCCCTGCTCCTATCTTTCCCCGTAGGCCTACAGCCTACACTCAAGACCCTTAGCCCAATTTTTGGGCCTAAGAAGCGCAGACCAATTTTCTTAAGCCACATGTAGGCTTAGTTTTTCTTTTGGGCCCCGAGTTTTATTCGCCTAATTATTTTTAGGCCCAATGGGTTTTATATTTTTTTCACCCACACTTTAATTTGCCCCGAAGTCCAAATAATTAAATTCAATTATAATTTTTGACCTACAAATTATATTTTGCATATTTTTTTGTATATATTTGTGCTTGCCTGCAGGAATATATGAACCTAAAGTTCATAATTATTTTGAAAGTTGAAGTTTCTTACAAACATGCCTTGTTTGAAAACCTGAAGTTTTTCACTTAAAAACATCACCCATGAAAACCCAAACTTTTTCATGCAAAATTAAACCAATGCATGTCTATTAGAACTTGTATGTTCTACTCCTATGTGAATGGATTGATTTTTCTCCATTACACTAACCACATCTTGTCCATCTATTTCATGATAAGAACATGTCGAATTTGAACAAACTCAACTTCACCGCTTTAGAGGTCTCTAGAAGGAATTACCTCAAGTGGGTCCAAGATGTGAAGCTCCACCTCACTGCCAATAACTTATGTCCTGCTATTGAAGAAGAGATGAACAACCCTGTTGGCGAAGCTGAAAAATCCACTGCTATGATCTTCATCCGAAGACAAATCCATGATGCTCTGAAAACTAAGTATCTTGCTGAGGAGGATCCATGTGCATTATGGGTCGCTTTGGCTGATTGTTTTGATCAACAAAAGGACATATTTTTACCTGAAGCAAGACACTACTAGCAACATTTGCGCTTCTAAGACTTTAAGTCTGTGAATGAATATAATTATGAAGTTTGTTGAATCCGATCACTTCTCAAGTTTTGCAATGAAACTTTGACTGGAGAGGATCTCCTGGAGAAGACCTATTCGATCTTCTTTACCTCTAATATTGTCCTGCAACAATAATATAGAGCTCAGAAGTTCACTAAGTTCTCAGATTTGATCTCTGTTTTACTTCTCACTGAAAAGCAGAACTAGCTGTTGATGAAGAATCATTACGCTCGACCTACTGGGGCGATTGTTGTGCTTAAAGCACACTGTAGCACCAACCAAAGCCCAAAACGCCAAAAAAGGCATGGTAGGGGTGGCCAGAAGCCATCCTACCAAGGTCAATAGAGTTAAGGCCCATCTAAGGGAGGAAACAAAGCCCATAAGCGCCTAAACCTCGCTCCCAAGGCCCAGAACTTCAAGAATAGGGGAAAAGCAACTGAAACCATGGACGATGATATGTGCTATTGTTGTGGTTCAAATGACCATTGGTCCTGTGTTTGCCGAGCTCCCAAGAAGGTTGTAGATGAATATCATTCTCGTTTGAATCAAACTTCATGCAAGTGGATGAACCGGAGACTACAAAGATGGAGGTTTCTGACTTTCAAGAGGATACCACCCCTATGGAAGATTAGAATCTTAGACATAGACTTATTTTTTAGTTGAAATAAGACAATGAGGCCGAATTCCACCTAGTCGCCAAACCCCTCATTTGATTTTGGTTGATTTTTGAACAATTTTCCTTTATGTTTGGATTATTTGTTGTTGATTTGTTTTTTGGATATTAAGTTTTAATTAATTACCATCCTTGAATAAATGAAATTATTTTGAATTGATATTTTTTTTAAAAACTTTTATGCATGTGACTGATTCAAATTAATTTTTCATTCTAGGTATGACTAGTGGGAAAGTTAATTGTCTGGTAGATGATGCAACCATGCATATAATTTTGCATGAACGCATCTATTTCACCAACTTGATAGAAGGATACGGTAAGGCATGTATAATGTTGTCCAATGGTACAATCTTGACCATTTCTAAGGCACTCTATTCTCCATGTTCCAGAAGAACGTTGTTGAGTTTCAAGGACATTAGAGATAACAATTACCACGCTGAAACCCACATACAAAACGAAGTTGAATTTCTATGCATGACTTCCTACGAATATGGCCATAAGCGTATTCTAGAGAAGATGGAGCGTACCCCGAGTGGTCTATATACTATGACCATAGGCCCCATAGAATGCCACTATGTGGCCTGCCTTACTACTGGGACCGCACGCGAAATTACACTTTGGCATGATCATTTGGGACATCCTGGACGAACAGCGATGCGTCGTATCCTCAAATCTTCACACGGGCATCCATTAACCCGAAGTTTAGGTTCGATCCAAGGAATCTCATCTCAAACATGTTCAATGGGAAAGCTTATTACTAAGCCTTCTTATGACAAGATTCATTCGAATCCTCCCATTTTTCTACAACAGATTCAGGGGGGACATTTATGGACCGATTCACCCTCCCTGCAGACCATTTAGATACTTTATGGTTTTGGTTGACGCTTCCACACGTTGGTCACACGTGTGCTTGTTGTCCACAAGGAACGCTGCATTCTCCAAACTGTTGGCTTAGGTTATCAAGCTCATGGCTCACTACCCTGATTATCCAATCAAATCTATTCGATTGAATAATGCTAGAGAATTCACCTCTAACACTTTTGATGACTATTGCATGTTGGTTGGGGTTAAAGTTGAACATCCTGTACCCCATGTTCACACCCAGAATAGCCTGGCAAACACTTTCATTAAGCACTTACAAATGAGTGCTCAATCGTTGGTCATACGTACCAAGCTCCCGATCGCTACTTGGGGTCATGCAATATTGCACACAGTAAAGTTGGTCTGTTTGAGGCCTGTTGTGACACAACCATTTAGTGCCCTTCAGTTGGTCACCGGATACGAACCCGACATATCGGATCTACGTGTTTTTGTTTGTGTGGTATATGTGGCAATCTCGCTGCCCTTATGTACAAAAATGGGGCCTCAGTGAAGGATGGGAATCTATGTCGGATATGATTCTCCTTCGATTATTAATTACTTAGAACCTTTGACAGGTGATCTGTTTACCGCTTGTTTCACGGATTGTCACTTTTATGAGACAATCTTCCCATCGTTAAGGGGAGATAAGAACGTCAACATTCCTGAAGAACGACGTAAATTATCGTGGATGACTCCCACTTCGTCTCATTTAGATCCCCGCACCGCTCAGTCTGAAACTGAAGTACAACGCATATTAGATCTCCAGAGCATAGCTCAGAGTATGCCAGATGCTTTCACCGATCTAGCGTGCGTGACAAGATCACATATTCCAGCTGCGAATACGCCTGCAAAGATGGATGTACCAAATGTACGACGGACTTCCCTCCTAGAGGCCCGGGACACCAATTATGGTGATCCACGTACATTAATGGCTAGCCAATCATTTGCCCCTTCACAAAAGCATGGTAGACCCCTTAGTTCAAAGGATTCACACCCCTGGAAGAGGAAACCCACTACAAAAGGTCCTGAAGAGCCTATTGTGAATCTGATTATCGCTTACTTATTTTATCCAACTCATGAGGAAATTCTAGATTATGGAAGTGTACTTGAAGAGGCGAATCTTCCTCCCGAGAATCGTGAGATTTCGGTCTATTATGCTAGCTTAGATGATGTGTGGCGTAGAAATGAGATGATTGTCGACGATGCATTAGCATATGCAGTAGCTACTAAGATCATGTTGAGTGATGACATTGAACTGCATTCCGTTGATGAATGTCGACGTAAAACTGATTGGTCAAGCTGGAAACAAGCAATCCAAGTCGAACTCGATTCGCTTGCGAAACATAAGGTGTTTTGACCTGTAGCTCTTACTTCTCCACATGTGAAGCCCGTTGGCTACAAGTGGGTTTTCGTTCGGAAGCGTAATGAGAAGAATGAAATTTTGCGTTACAAAGCTCGTCTTGTCGTACAAGGCTTCTGACAACACCCCGTGATTGACTATGACGAAACTTATTCACCCGTTATGGATATGATTACTTTTCACTACCTAATCAGTTTGGTAGTTTTTGAAAAACTGGATATCCTGATGGATGTAGTAACCGTGTATCTCTATGGGGATCTTGATACGGAAATCTATATGAAAGTTCCTGAAGGAATTACATTGACTGGTTTAAATATTTCCAAACCCCGGAATAAGCTCTCAATTCAACTAAGGCATTCACTCTACGGTTTGAAACAATTTGGAAAAATGTGGTATAACCGACTGGGTGAGTATTTGACTAGTCAGGGATATGTGAACAACAAACTATGCCCTTGTATGTTCATTAAGAAGTCACAATCGGATTTGCGATTGTTGCGGTATATGTCGATGACTTGAATCTTATCGGAACTCTTGAAGAGCTCACGAGAACTGCCACGCACCTGAAGTCAGAATTTGAGATGAAAGATCTAGGTAAGACTCGATACTGTCTCGGTCTCGAGATAGAGTATTGTTCAGATGGAATCCTAGTACATCAATCGAACTACACCTAAAAGGTGTTGCGCCATTTTAATGAGGATAAAGTGAAGCCTTCGAGTACTCCTATGGTCATTCGATCGCTAGATGCAAAACGAGATCCCTTCCGTCCGAAGAAGGATGATGAAGAGATTTTGGAGCCTGAAGTTCCTTATCTAAGTGTGATAGGCACTTTATTGTACTTAACTCAATGCACTAGACCTGACATCTCTTTCGCTATTAATCTTTTGGCATGATACAGTAATGCACCTACACACAGACATTGGACTGGCGTGAATGACATCTTTCGTTACCTTAAGGGTACTACAGATTTAGGCTTTTTCTATCTCTACGAATCCTCGAATGGTGCCGCACCCTATGCTTCTCGAGTTGATTCTCACCTTGTTGGTTATGCCGATGCAGGATACTTGTCTAATCCACACAAGGCGCGTTCTCAAACAAGTTATGTCTTTACTGTTAGAGGCACCGCAATCTCTTGGAGGTCAACTAAACAAACCTTAGTTGCCACTTCGTCTAACCATGCTAAAATTCTCGCCTTGCATGAAGCAACTCGGGAATGCTTTTGGTTGAGACCAGTAGTGGGCCATATTTGAAGCTTTTGCGAACTTTATCCCGCTGTTGGTGTCCCGACGATGATCTTTGAAGACAACGCAGCATGCATCGAACAGCTCAAGAAGGGTTACATCAAAGGAGACAACACCAAGCACATTGAGCTGAAGTTTTTCTTTTCACATCAACAACAAGAGTATCAAAAGATTAAAGTCACGTAAATCTGTTAACAAGACAATCTGGTCGACCTCTTCACCAAATCACTGCCGAAAACGACGTTTTAGAAACTTGTATATGGAATTGGTATGCGTAAACTTTATGAGTTGTAACTCTGCTATTTCTCTTTGGAATTATGTCAAACTCAAGGGGAGTATCCTGTAGATACTTGCTTGATCTTAACGTACTCTTTTTTCCTATGATTAGGAGCATTTTCCCACTAGATTTTTGCTACCTAACTAGGTTTTAACAAGGCACCCACCTTTGGTTGGTCATATCCCTGATGACGTCCCATAGACGTTTCTTTTGACTTTGCTGTAGACATCGAAATTTAATTTCCGTGTTTACATTTGCATTTCTCACATGTTTTTCCTTAGACTATGGATTTTGTCCCTCCTTGGGTTTTGGCCATAGCCTTAGGGTTTTTTAGAGAGGCTTACTATTTATGCAAATTCCTACCTTATTGAGAATAAGCGTTGTTCCTTAGAATCAGTGCCGAATAGTCGACTTCCTCAACTTTTGCATGATGCTAAATCTACCTTGAGTATTTACACACTCAAGGGGGAGTGTTGTAAACATTCCTAGTTTAAGTGTGATTGTGTAAATTCTAGATTAGATTTGATTCTAGTTATCCTTTCTTATTGTATCTTGTATTCCTTGGGGATGAAGGAACATCTTCTCTTATTTCACTACTATAAATAAAGGCACAATGTAGTAGGGATAACAACACATATTCCCCCACAATTCTACAAACACATCACTTTTTCTTTCTTTTGCCGCCGACCCTCTTTAACCTTGTCAGATAAAATAGACCACAACAACCACAATTTTTTTACACATAAAAAAAATGAGTAAATTACATTTTACTGTCTGAGATTTGGAGTTAGTTGCAACTTCATATAATATTTTTAAAATATTTTAATCTCATATATGATTTTAATGGTTGTAAGAAATTGAAATAAATAATAACTAAATATATAAAATTAACATGTTTTAAAGATGTTGTATCAACCATTATTATCATCTCATTATTTTGCCAAATCCCATTTAATCTCTCTCTCCTCAACAAAATTAAAACTCCAATCCAAACACGCCTCCATCACCAACGATCCAATTCCAATCCCAATTCATTTCGGATTTTGATTCGATTCGAAATTATAATTTAAACTCGACGAGGATGACGATATTCCAGCTCTCCTCCCCACCACCACCGCCCCCACCCTTCTTTAAATTCTCGTCCTCCTCCTCAGTCATTTTTGTCCCTCTTTGTTTGCCTCTAAGAAGCCATGCGCCGCCCACTCCCTGCTTTCCTCCTCTTCGCCTGCGCCTCCCTCTTCCTCGTCGCCTTCTTCTCCCTCCACCTCTCCCGCACCACCGACTTAATCAACCATCTCCCCATCTCCCTCGCCGATGACCGCCACCATTCCATCCTCGCCGTCCGCGATCAGCCTCTTCCCACCACTCAACGCACTTGCCACGGCGTTTCCTGCGTTGCTAACACTTCATCCACCGTCTCCGGTCTACTCCCTGCCTGGGAGGTTCTCCTCATCGTCTCCCCAGAGACTCCGCTGCCATTCGCCAGCAGTGACACCTATGTTTGTCTGTTCCAGAACAACGACACCTCGCCTGCCAGTCCTTCCAAAACACTGCCGTTTACAAACCGGATGAAGCTGATGTGCCCCATGCCCAACCGAGTGAAGCGTCTCCGCCAATTTTACTAACCTGTGTTGGGGAAGGGCTCCGACAAGGACACGCTAGTGCCGATTCCAAATTCACCGGAGCTAATCTGGTGGGACTTCATGGTCTACGAGTCGTTCTCGACCGAAGACGACGTCGTCCTGTTCACCAAGGTTTTGGACAACCGCCAGGGCATCAACCGACCTCCCACCGAGTTCAGGTGCATGTTTGGCGACACCAACGACAAAAGCAATGCCGTCAGAACCGCTGTTATGAGCTCCGTACAAGAGGTGTTCAGGTGCCACCACCCCAACGTAACAGCGGTCAATTCCAACATAAAATTCTCACTGGAGATCGTTGACGCAAATGTCGTAGTCCCGCCCGTTGCGTACTACTCACCCAGGCCACCTTTGGCAGAGATTTTTGAGTATGACCATCACATGACGTGTCCTTATGTAAATGATGGGTTATGTGAACTAAAAGGTTAATAACTTAAAAATTAAAATTTTCTACTATTTTCATAAAAACACATAGTGTATTCCCGACACAGCTAAATTTTTTTCCACCTCTGGAGACTAATGCTAGTGTGGGGACCACATAAATTCAACATAATAAATTGGAAGACGAGGTGTGCGTATGCACCATGGTGTACAACGTGGCAAAGTTCCTAAGGGAGTGGGTGATTTACCATTCCAAAATCGGAGTCGATCGCTTCATCTTCTACGACAACGACAGCGACGACGGTCTTGAGAATGTCGTAAAATAGCTCAACGATAAGGGGTACAACATTACAACGCTGTCTTGGATTTGGCCCAAGACGCAGGAAGCAGGGTTCTCGCATACCACCCTGTACGCCCAGCGTATATGCAAGTGGATCATGTACGTCGACGTGGACGAATTCGTGTTCGCGCCTTACTCGTGCGCCCAGTCGCACAAACCCTCAAAGCACATGCCGAAAGAATAAAGTTATTCTTACCACATTAATATACCACATTAGTATACCATATTATGTGGCATCTGATGTGAATATCCACAGTATCTAAATTAATCATAATTTAAATTAAATTTAAAACTATTTAATAAACTAACAATAAATAAAAAACTGAAATTAAATGGTAATTGTGGCATACGAGGAGTCATTTCCTTCCTTCCTTCCCCGTTGCTTCTTCTCCCGTTTCTTCTTCCTAGCCATTTTTTTGTTTCAACCCAAATTTTTTTTCAGCAACCTCGCCATCGATGGAAGCAGATCTTTTTGTTTCAGTTCTCAAACGATTGAGGTAAGAATGCAAACCCATACTTCCAGTGTGATATTGTTGGAAGTATTCCCACAAAGCCACTCATTTGATGTAATAGCTTTTGGAATACTTATTGTATTAAACTATTATATGTTTAATGAAGGGCAAAGCTTATTGTTAATCAATATTTATTGTATCATGTGTTTAAGCAATAAGGGAATCCAAGGAATGTATTTGATCTAAGAGATAAGTGATTTAAGTAAGTTAGATTAACGAGACCTTTCTCTTATATTCATTCCTAAAACATTCCTAGCCATAGGATTGCCAATTGGGCATTGACAATCCGCTAAGGTTAGTATGTGTTATGTCAACTCAAGCGTGAGTATGACTAGTCTCAAGTCATTTAGTGTTGGACACTAAGACAAACACGTAGGTGCTCGAAAGGGCAATCGAGTACACTGAACAATGATAAAAAGAGAGTTTGAACATACATGTCATGTAAGAACTCATTAGTTGCAATATGCAAAGTAATCCTTTAACCTGAGGCATCATAGATGTCTAATGATTAGGTCCTTGATCTTTGATCATGTCAAAGGCATTCCATCGAGAGTGTCCATGACATTGTTGGGGTTAAGCTATCTAGTCATGTAGGCATATGATTCGGGAGTCTTTGGCCAAAGCATACGAATATGACTTAGGAAGTATGTTCCAAATCATATTCAATTGAATCCTATACAGAAGTATTACATTGGATAGTAGACATGAAACAAACTATCACTCAAACAATGTGATTAAGAGTATTGTATTAGAGAAGGACCGTATTGCATTGTAATTGTAACTGGATAGGTTCTCCAACCAATTCTATTTAGCTTGGGTAGCCATGACATGCTGTTAGGTATTACTCATGGTTTGTGGAAGCCCTGAAGATTAGCAAACACTAAATCTTAATCAAAGGGAGAATTGAAATGAAGTTTCAATTCACAATTGATTGTTAAGAGTAACGATCGTCCACTGCCTCGCTAATTGGAACCTAATGGATCGTACACCAAGTAAGGATGAAAGTGAAGAAATATAAATGAAATAGATAAGCAATTAAATGGTTTAATTGAAAAATGGTCAAGGTTAATTAATTAGTTGATTAATTATACGAAAGGTTTGTATTGGACTTTTAAGTTAGTTTTGGGCTTCGGGGTCCAAAAGGGTTTGGTCCACTAGGCTCATTATGTTTAAGTTGTATGACAACTAAAACAAATATGGGCAAATAGCCCAATCACTTAAGATGGCCGACCATAGTGAGGGAAGTGGGAAGTTTTGCTTAATTGCAAGTTTGCCACTCACCTAAGAAAAGAGATATAAAAGCATCTTTATAGCTTTTACCTCATTAGGGTTTTCTTGAGACAAAGATGAGAAACACTTTCTCTCTTTTTTCTCTAAAAGAGGCCGGCCACTTAGGGAAGAGATAGCTAGCAATCTTTTCTTCTCTAAGTCATCCATTTCATCTTCACACCTCATCCTTGGTGTGGAGACTTAGAGACACCAAATCTTTGGTGTTTTTTTGGAGATCCTTTCCTCACATCCTCAAGGAGCAAAGGAGCATCAAAAGGTAGAAAATCACAAGGAAGATCCAAGGAGCTAGGAGGTGACTTGAAGGCCCTCCACTTGGGTGAATCCCTTGTGTAAACAAGGATGAGCTTCAAGGGTAATGAATCTCTAAATCCTTCCTTCTCTTTAATGTTGTTGAAGAGTCTCATGGTTCACCATTCACTAGGCTTTGAAAGTCATGGGTTTTAGAATTGTTTTTGAATGCATGCCTACTTTAATATGTTAATAGTTTGCCTATGTGTTCAAATATTCTCACATGTTCTTAGCTAGGACAAAAATTTTCCTTCAGATATTTCACCATTCGAGTCTCTTGGTCTTAACTTTTCGTTGTTGTATGCTTTTTATATTTCTCTCTCTCTCTCTCTTCTACAGGACCTGAGTAACCAGTCTAGCTTATTGCAAACCCAACTTTCCGAAATAAAAAAAGAGACTAAGGTGAATACCTGAAAATTTGGGTTGGAGAGCCATATTTTATGTTTCATTAATTTATGTTCTAGTGAAATTTTACTATGGTCTATGCCCCCCTAAACAAATGCTTTACCAATCTTGAATTTTACTAGCCTTGATAAGATCAACAGTGTAGAACAGTTGGGGGAAATGGAAGATTCACTTAGAGAATCGCTTAATCAGATTCGAACACATAAGGTATCCTCTGCATCCAAGTGTAGGTTTCATATGAAGAAATTTAGTGTATATACCCACCCGATGTTAGAATTCTTACGCTTGACAGGGTCGGCACTATGAAGTGTTCTTATTGTCTGGTTCAAAATTTTTAATTTTATTTTTTAAATTGTCTGATTATTGTAATTGGCCTAACTTTCCAATATTATATGCTACTAAAATGTTTCCACTGATAATTGGAAGTTGTGGAAATGATGTACTGCCTTAGATTGTAGCAATTTATAATTTGATTACTTATTAATTTGGGAATGTATGTGAATAGTAGTGAGTATGACATCATTGGAGTTTTAGCAAGAAAGCATTGACAATTACATACAAATGAGGAGTGTATAATTTTATGAGTATCCTTCCCCTGTAGTTTTCAAGTGGCCTTGTGCTACCTTTAGTTCTGATGCTATTGCACCTCTTGATACTAACGCAATCCAATTCTCCATTGGCAGGAAAATTTACAAAACCAGCAAATTATGTCGTTACAATGCACTAGTCAGGTAAAGCATTGCTTCTTTTCTGTTTTGAGAAACTTTTCTAAGGTGTTATTTACTTACTGATATTGGCAAACATAATATCACCACGGAGTTGAAGCCGCTGGTTGATGTGAAAATAAAGCAGGTCCTCGAAGTTGACAACTTTGATTTGGAGGGTGTGTCAGCAGAAGGGTTCTTGGAGAGAATCATTTCTGGGCTGCAAAGATTGGGAAAGAAAGATGATAGCAGAGATGAGAGTTTTGATGAGTCTGCAATTACAAGGCCGTACCTTTTCTGAAGCTTGGGAGATCAGGGAGAAGAGGAAGATAGAGAAGCCATTAATGAATTGGAGGTTTCCTGCATTGGAGAATGAAATTGACATGAAAGACAATCTTAAATGGTGGGCTCATACTATTGCTTCTGCAGTTAGATGACAAACATTCTGGTTCTAAGATTTTTTGTACTTTTTTTTTGTTTGGATTTTGCTTCAATTTTTTGACACTATTTGTATACAGTAGATTTACCAGGTTAATCAATATTGTTCTACAACTTGTAAATGTGAATAAAAAGTTGAAACATTTTCATGATCAGATTATGAATATTTGTGCTTAACTTCCTCTGCATTCTTCTTGAGCTATAAGCGTTGCTGCAAGATTGCAAGATTGAATCTTGGAAGAAATTGGTTTTTGGTTTATAGCTTTAGAAAGCGGTGTTTTGATATAAGCCTTTCGTTTTTCAATTTCGTTGATTAAACATAAGCTCCTTTTAAGAATTTGATTAAACTCCACTTTTAGTACAACAAGAATTAGAAGAGCAACATGTCTGCATACTAGCTGTTGTTACAAAATATTTGAAATGCATTGAAGTCTATGTTTAGAAGAAATAGGATCCAAAACCACAAAAACTCAAACTGTATAAATAAAATGAGGAGAAGTTTGTACGAGGCGAATACAGAATTCATGGAACTTCTTTGTTGACAATCACTGGGGAGGGCATTGGATAAGCTAATTAACAGCCTATACGTATAGACTAATATCTCATAAGACATAGAAAAATTGTAACTTGCTTAAAATTATTATGCAGTAGAAATTTCAATGAAAAGAAGAATTTAAACACATGCAATGGAACACAAAGATCAGATAATTAGATACCAAGATTTTGAAAGAGATGCACAACAAGATGACAATATGACCGAGTGGCAGAAAAAAAAAACAAAAAAAGGAAATCTCAATTGCTTACAAATTTATAAATATTGCACTTCTTAAAAGTTTTTAAAAGTTATATCCCACTTCGTTGAAGTTTTTAGAGCTATAAAAATATGTATGTGCTTGGGGTATATACATTTGTATGCATGGGGTATATACATTTATATCGAGTGGGCTTCATTCAAACCGTTCTGTTTACTCTATTAATCTCAGAATTACAGACCTCCACTAAATGGTATATACAAATTTTCCAAGCTTTTCATAAACGAAAAATGAAACTAAAACTCGAATTTCTTGAATCAAATTAACAAATACGTAGAACCTGAATGCCAATAAATAATAAAAATAATTACCTTCATATATGGGGCTGATAATAATCATCACGTGGTTAGTGTCCTCCAATTTTTCGGGTTCTTCTTCAACCCCCAGTGTCATTTTTCTATGAACAAATTTCCAGGTATTCACCTTATTCTCTTTTTTTATTTCGGAAAGTTGGGTTTGCAATAAGCTAGACTGGTTACTCAGGTCCTGTAGAAGAGAGAGAGAGAGAGAGAGAGAGAGAGAGAGAGAGAGAGAGGAATATAAAAAGCATACAATAGTTAAGAACAAGAGACTCGAATGGTGAAATATCACACTAGAAATATGGGTTTGCATTCTTACCTCAATCGTTTGAGAACTGAAACAAAAAGATTTGCTTCCATCGATGGCGAGGCTGCTGAAAAAAATCTGGGTTGAAACAAAAAAATGGCTTGAAAGAAGAAACGGGAGAAGAAGCAACGGGGAAGGAAAGAAGGAGATGAGACTTCTCGTATGCCACAATTACCATTTAATTTCAGATTTTTTATTTATTATTAATTTATTAAATAGTTTTAATTTTAATTTAAATTATGATTAATTTAGATAATGTAGACAGCCACATCAGATGCCACATAATATGGTATACTAATGTGGTATATTAATGTGGTAAGAATAGCATTGTTGCATGCCGAAATCTCTTCTGCCCCAAAACAACCATAACGACGACGTTGTTGGGCAGGTTTCGGTCAAGTGCAACGATTTCGATCCTTCAAACCGAACAACTCATCCGGCGGAAGGCGTGACACAAGGGTACACATGCCGGAGGTGGTTTAAGCAGCGGCACAAGTCGATAGTGCAGCTGGACGCGGTGGCCTATTTGCAGGTGAACGTGATACATCACTTTGAGTTAAAGAAGGGGTACATAACGAGGCAATTGAGCATGGAGAAGGGGGTGATGAACCATTACAAGTACCAGGCGTGGCCGGAATTCCAGACCAAGTTTCGGAGGAGGTTGTCAGCTTACATGGTGGATTGGACGCTGGCGCTGAATCCTAAGTCCCAAGACAGGACCCCAGGATTAGGGTTTCAGCCGGTGGAGCCAAAAGGGTAGGCGTGTTCGCTCCCTAAATCCGCCATGGCGCCTTGCGGGCAAGCCGGGGATTTACTTCACATATGAGATTGGTGGGTGCGGGCGTGCCACTACTAGATGCCGCTAATAGACGGGATTTGAGTGATTGAGGTTGCGCCTGAATTTGCCCGAATCAAGAGATTGTGTCATTTGAATGGGAGTTGCTCAAATTAAGGTTCTTTGTTTGCCTTAAAAATAAGGACTTTACTTATATGGAGAGATAGAACAATATGTAAATGATAAGGTTGCTTGGAAATATAAATGACAGAGGAAAGTGACTAAAATTGCAGATTGCTTGTAATTTATATGGCTGGAAATGAGTACAAAAAAGCTACAAATGAGATCGATACCGCAAGTGAGCAGCAGAACTAATAAGCTAGATAAAAGAAGGCTTTTGGCAAATCTGGTTTGAGCAGAGTTTGTGCTTTTGTTTGTTTGTTTGAGTGTCTCCAATCCTTGTGCATCTGCTCCTTTTTATAGAGGTCTGGAGGAAACCCTCCTGCTGAGGTTTTGTATCTGCCCGAAAGAAACTTGGGCAGCTTGTATTCCATTGCTTTAGACAACTTGCATGCTTTTCACTTGCCAACTTGTATGGAGAAATAATATTAAAAGGGGAACTTGCATTTCCACCACAAGCTTTCATCACATGTTTTCCCACTTGTAATAAACTAATCAATTAAAAGAAGTAAGTTGGCAAATTGGCTTCTTTCATCACACATTCTTGCCCGAAAGTATGCATGGTGTCCTTCCATCCACTTGCATGAAAAAGCATGCACTTGTCTTGATTAAACAATTCCCTTGGCAAACCTCCACCACCCAAACAAATAGGAGAAATAATATTATAGTGCCAAACCCTCCACTTGCAACTAAATATCTTTCCAAGTTAGTCTTCTTGCATATTAATCCTCCAAATACCATATTTTACCCAAATTGCCCAAATAAGTAAAATGGGTATATTTTAGGTGTAAACAGTGCCCCCCAAGTTTTACAAATTTGAGCAAAGTTTGTGAAACTTACAACCCTAATGCTGCCAGGATTGATGTCGAAGGAAGAGGCACGTCTACCTCTTCGGTCCTTCTGTCGTTGACAAACTTTGGAAAGAGGAGCAAGGCAATTGGTATTGCAACTAGCATTGGAAAAAATGTTGTCTGACTTGTGCATCCTTCTCGTTGATACCAAAAAACATAGGAGCATCTTCACTGGTTACCGAGATAGTAAACTAGAAAAATGCCCGAAGTCGGGCAAACTGGAAAAGAGAGTTAAGAGAGAAATAAACTGGGCAACTATTCTTTTTTGTCGTTTTCTTTTGGCCTCTTTTCATATAATATATAATATAATATAACTATATATATATATATATATCTCTGGAGCCCTTTAGGGCAAAGTGAAAGAAAGAGGAAAAGAAAGAGACAAGGAGAAAGAGGAAAAAAGGAAAAGAGAGAAGAATGAGAGAAAGATAGGGACAGCCACTTGGGCTTTTGGGAAGAAAAGTTGACTGGCCTACCCTATAATATAATCTATCATATATTATATAGATATACAGCCCATTCGGGCAGAGCAAAGAAAGCAGACTTCGACAGAGATACAGAAAAAGAGAAAGAAATAATAAAATAAAAAAGAAAGAGATGCCCTTTCGGGTAAGAAAGGGACAGAAGAGATAAGGAATAGGAAAAGAGAGAGAAAGAGAAAGAAATAATAAGAGAGGGACCTTTTGTCGGGCAACAGAGCAATTTTTCTTTCTCAGTCTTTAGGCAATATCGGGTTAAACGAAGCTGATTTTCCAAACTTGGAATCATAGGCTACCTCCGTGGAGTTTGCTGCAAGAGCAATGGACTTTTGCCGGGTATGAGGATCCTATCTTGTCAACAGAAGAAGTCACCAGTAGCAAGGGCTTTGTTGTGCCATCTTTATCGCAGCAATGTTCGAATGCAATGGTCCCAACAAGAGCATTGAAATCCTCTAGCAACTTCCCCACTCTAATCACATTCCAGGGGTTCCTATACTGCTCTCTCATTTTATAATCAAATGAAAAACTAGTACAGAATACTAGTCCGACCTTGCGCCGGAGTCCTCGCCATCAGTTCTTTCTACAGAGGCGCGTCACCCGATGCGTACCCATTCCAGGCCATAAACTGATCGATTCTCGAATAGAAGAGCCAACATCGATGGGTGCGAACTGTCATGGGGTGAAGTTATGATGGAAACAACATGGATTTGGCTGAGAGGGGTCGGACGTTTGAGAAGCTGCGGATGTTATGTTGGTGGTTGAATGATAGCTGACATGGTTCCCTCACTCCGACTTCTGTGCATCGAGAAATCCTGCTTTGAGGTTCATAAGTCTGCTTCCCAGATCAAGGTAGTGATGCTGACTATGCACTATTACTTTTGTTCCGCTCGGAGAGAGGTGGTCATGTTTGACCGATCTGCAGAATCCTTCAGAAAGCTGGACTTGATTTACTGCCGGTTGTAGCACATCAAATGGGGAAGAAGTCCTTCCAGACTGATGGCTTACCAGGAGTTGTAGTTCACCGCAAGTTGACCAAGATATTTTGCCGTTGAGATTTTGTTGAAGCACAGATCCAGAATAGTCAGTGGTATTATTTCAAGTGACCGGGAGTGGCAACCACCACATCTGCTCCTTGATCAGTATCTCTCAGTTGTGGACCCTTTGGAGCTTCTTCATACGAACGCACAAGACATCTTCGACAACTTTCCAAACTTGACTGCCTCCTTTTGAATCCGTTTTGCCAGCTCCCTAGTTTGATGATAACATCAACACAGTTGGAAATGGAAGGAGTGAGCGGGGCTGTACTAGACTTTGATCCGCTGTTTGATGTTCTTTGCCCGAGCTGCGGTTCCAAAACACCAACCATGGATTCGTTTTTGGAGTAATAACACCACCTCGGGCTCATGGGATTTTGCAACAACCCCGCTGGCGGAAACATTGCTGGAATTAAGTTCGTTATCACTTCCATCATGATGTTGCAGCGCAGGTTTTGGCTGGCTTTTGTTGTCTTCTTCTTCCCGCGAACTCCGGCATACTGGAGAAGTGCCTCTCGTATTCTTCCTTTGCTTTGTAGGCGGCATATTGGGCGGCCATGGCTTGCATCTTGTCAACCTTGCCCACTTCATGCTGTAGAAGCCTGCCCTACGTTTAGACAGTCTGGTATTTACAAGA
Organism: Malus sylvestris; assembly: GCF_916048215.2. Taxonomy (NCBI): domain Eukaryota; kingdom Viridiplantae; phylum Streptophyta; class Magnoliopsida; order Rosales; family Rosaceae; genus Malus; species Malus sylvestris. The sequence goes on from NC_062275.1 coordinate 38,210,772, forward strand.
AGTTTCAGTGCTCTCCTTCGAACCTTTAATTCTTTTGTAAGCAGCTTGGTAACACGTCATTGAAGCTACAACGGTCATGGCAAGAACACTTCAGATATGTTTGCCAGATTAAACATGGGGCCCCACGTTTGATTGACAACATCGAGCAAGATAAAATGTCCTGCTCATCGGGCAAGATTATAGCTCTCTCGGGCAGCAGCAACATACTTTCATCAAGCATTCGGGCAAACTACAAAAACAATTCTGCACCCACCATCCAACCTCCACGGTTTAATCGTAGCCTCCAATGGTAGCCGTCGAAGTAGCCCGACCCTTGGTTGTAGGAGCTGGTGAGAGTTAGGGAGACATGCAGAGTCTGTTGGTGGTGAGCAGGGAAGACGTCACTTCCGTCGGGCATGGTTATGGTGGTCTCATCGGGCACCACCAATCGGGCAAGATAACCCCCTGCTCTTTTGCAATAGCCATTGAGAAGCTGTCTGATAGATTTTTGCACAGGAAAGCCATGATTTGGCTCTTTATAAAACCTCCAATTCCAAGATTATGGGTGAGATTTGTGGAAAATGTAGTTTTATTGGATGGTTTTGGGTTCGGGCTAAATACACCCATTGGATAAGAGAAAAGTGGAAAGAAGGGTAAAAATGGCTACTCACAAACTGCCCAACTCTTTGATATTTTCTGTAAAGTTCCCAGCAAGAAAACAAAAAGGGAAAGAAAGCAAGAAAAAGCATGAAAGCAAAATGTTTTTGTAATTTTTAATTTTTATGGCTTTTCTTTGTAACAACACAAGAAACACACAAAGAAAACAGAGCCCTTTCGGGCAAACAGAAAAAGGAAATTAAAGGCCCTGACGGGCAAGAAAACAAAAATAAATAAATAAAAAGACTTGTCAGGCTATTAAAACAGTAAAACATAAAGAACATAAAGACAAAGCCCTTTTGGGTGAACCAAAACAACAAAAAGAAAGCCCTTAGTCGGGCAACAGAAATGCCCACTCGGGCTAAGTGAAAAAGGTTACCCAGATTTTTAAAAGCAAAAAGGAGAGAGAGCCCTTCTTGGGCAAATTAAAACAAACCAGATTCATTTTTTATATTTTCTTTGTTGTCTTATCTTCAAAGCTATACATATAATATAATATACTATATATATATATATATATATATATAACAAGCCCAATCGGGCAAAGAACTTCCACTGTCCTTTTTGACATATAATATATAGATATATATATTAACATAGCCCTTTCGGGCAAAGCAATTTAACATATAAAATATATATATATAAAAAAACTATATATATAGCCCTTTCGGGCAACATTTTTCAAAATATATTACTATATATATATATATATATACTCCATCCCCCACTATAACATACATGTACATACAGCCCTTGTCGGGCAAAACACTTTTATCATAGAATATAATATAATATAAATATAGATACATAGATATAAAAGTGTTTTGGGCAGCAGAAAGATAGGAGAGAGAGAGACGGGAAGGAAAAGAAAGGAAGAAAGAAAGAAACAAAAAGAGAAAGGAAGGAAAAGGAGGAGAAAGGTACTGGAGAAAATGCACAAAAGAACAACACAAAAGAAAGCCATTCGGGCAAATTGGATGAAGCCCCTTAGCTGCTCAAGTGTTATTTTTCTCTCAACACTCAAATCTTTTTCTCTTTTTAAAATTGAGTGTAGAGAGATCATACCCATCATTTAAATTGGCCATGCCATATAGCTTGGGAACCATAGGAGGTGGCCATTCATGTTTGATCCCAAGCTTTGTCCTCCTTGAGATCTCGATGCGGACAACATGCTCGTGTTGGCGGGGAAGATTATAGGAGCTATTTTCTTCTTCTTCGGGCTCCACATGAGGTGTGGGCTCATACCCCCCGAGCGTTGGTGTTTGGCCTACAATAGCCATCATCTCCATCTTAGCTTGGTCTCCTACAACCATATCCATTTTCATGGATTTTTCATTGGGTGGGGCCATTGTTTGGCCTTCATCAACGTGTATGATTTGTTCTTCCTTTGTTGTAGTAGGGTGAGCGTGCTTTGTAGAGGAGATTTGACACATTTGATCTATCAACTTTTTCAAAGTTTCTCCAAAAGTTGTATAGCTTTCCTCCACCCTTTTAAAACACTGAGTGACCTCTTCACCATACTCGATGCTTGCCACATGGAGTTTGGACATCTTCTCTATTTTGCCCACATCCTCTTTGTAGAGCCTTTCATCCGGATGATCATGAGTTGGCATCTCATATATTGGCTCTATGTACTCATTGGAAGCCTTTTGATACTCAAAGCCATTTGTTGGCCTATCATAGTATTCATGAATATGATTGTCTTCAAAAGAATAATAACCTTCATCATAGCCATAAGTTGGCCAATCTGTAAGATTATTATTTATTTGATGGCCATTAGTTGGCCGACAATCATGTTCCATGGGACTTGAGTACTCTTCAGCCATGTACCCATAAGTTGGCAACTCACAGGTTGGCTCTATACCGTCATCCTCCGAAAAAGTAGAAAAATCATGAACATAAGGATTGTTCATGATTTAACTCCATATAAGGGTCCCACCGGGCGTGCCAAAATATGTTCGCTCCCTAAATCCGCCATGGCGCCTTGCGGGCAAGCCGGGGATTTACTTCACATATGAGATTGGTGGGTGCGGGCGTGCCACTACTAGATGCCGCTAGTAGACGGGATTTGAGTGATTGAGGTTGCACCTGAATTTGCCCGAATCAAGAGATTGTGTCATTTGAGTGGGAGTTGCTCAAATTAAGGTTCTTTGTTTGCCTTAAAAATAAGGACTTTACTTATATGGAGAGATAGAACAATATGTAAATGATAAGGTTGCTTGGAAATATAAATGACAGAGGAAAGTGACTAAAATTGCAGATTGCTTGTAATTTATATGGCTGGAAATGAGTACAAAAAAGCTACAAATGAGATCGATACCGCAAGTGAGCAGCAGAACTAATAAGCTAGATAAAAGAAGGCTTTTGGCAAATCTGGTTTGAGCAGAGTTTGTGCTTTTGTTTGTTTGTTTGAGTGTCTCCAATCCTTGTGCATCTGCTCCTTTTTATAGAGGTCTGGAGGAAACCCTCCTGCTGAGGTTTTGTATCTGCCCGAAAGAAACTTGGGCAGCTTGTATTCCATTGCTTTAGACAACTTGCATGCTTTTCACTTGCCAACTTGTATGGAGAAATAATATTAAAAGGGGAACTTGCATTTCCACCACAAGCTTTCATCACATGTTTTCCCACTTGTAATAAACTAATCAATTAAAAGAAGTAAGTTGGCAAATTGGCTTCTTTCATCACACATTCTTGCCCGAAAGTATGCATGGTGTCCTTCCATCCACTTGCATGAAAAAGCATGCACTTGTCTTGATTAAACAATTCCCTTGGCAAACCTCCACCACCCAAACAAATAGGAGAAATAATATTATAGTGCCAAACCCTCCACTTGCAACTAAATATCTTTCCAAGTTAGTCTTCTTGCATATTAATCCTCCAAATACCATATTTTACCCAAATTGCCCAAATAAGTAAAATGGGTATATTTTAGGTGTAAACAAGGCGGAAAAATTTTGTGAGGTTAGAGAAGAGGGGTTGAAGATGTTGACGCATAGATGGTTTGGGTCTCCGACGCCGGATGGCTACACGATGGTGTGGCAATCATGAAATATATATCTCGATTAATTCCATATATATGTTTTTTTCCTACTTGTTTGCTGCCGGGCGGCCATGGACGAGTTTGATTGGATATATGTAAATGAAGACAAAGTACAGGCACAGAAGCTTGGTATATAGAGCATGAGTTCATGTTTGTCACAAATGTGCACATGAGATTTAAGTCATAGGATTCTTACAATTTCTTTTTCATTCTGTTCATAATGTTTGTTTTTGGTATAAAGATATAGATTTTATTCCTGTGATTAGGTGAGAGAATATGTTTTATTGCCCCTCATGGGAATTTGACGATCTATTTTTTTTCTGTGTACCTTACTAGCTGAATGTGAAATTAAGATCAAGCAATTGATTCATTTGTTTTTTTTCTAACTTCTATTTCATGTATTTTAGTTATTTTGATATAGATCATGTATATTCCGAGAACACTGCGATCTCAATTTGTAGTTGGGAGAAAAAAAAATGCATGATAACAAACTGGGAATGTGTGTTGGTGTGTAAATGTATTTGCTGTGTTTGTTCTTGCTTATTCAAGTTGTAGGATTTAATGTAAGCCATTGGATCATATTCCATATGACGTCTTAGATTAGATTTTATTGAGTCATAGCTTATGACAAGTGTAAGCATCTTATATAATGACTTAAGCCCTGAAACTTCCATGATTCTCTGATCTCCTTCTGCTAAGTTTTCGATTTCATAAAATTGTTTCATTGAATCCACTCTACCTAGAATCAAAATACTAACATGGCCTCAGAGCCAGGTTCCTTCACAATCAGGGCGTGAATCTGTGACTTGTTTGGTAGCGAAGAAACTCAGAAGAAAATCTAGCTTTGTTGCAACAGAAGAAAATTCTGAAAGCTTTTGGGTTACTTGATAACAATTCTAATATGGCTGGATTGAGTGGTGCGGATCTCCGAGCACCAGTTTTCAATGGAGAAAACTTTTATTTCTAGCAGATAAGGATGAAGGCCATATTCCAATCTCATGAGCTATATGATATGGTTGAGAAGGGGTTCAGTCTTCCAATGAAGAGGGAGGAAGAGCTCATTGCAAACGAGCTTAAGCTTCTAAGGGAGAATATAGTCAAGGATACTAAGACTCTTGGCATCATTCAAGGGGCTGTGTCTGATGAAATTTTCATAAGGATCGGCATGATAGAGACGACAAAAGAAGCCTAGGATGTATTGAAGCAAGAGTTTGTGAGAGACAAATAGGTAAGATCTGTGAAACTTCAAAGTTTAAGGCGTGATTTTGAATATACTCGAATGAGTGAGCATGAGACATTTTCTATGCATCTTGTTCGATTGCTTGAGCTTATTACACAAATGAAGAGTTATGGTGAAGATATTGGAAATCAAAGAATTGTTCATAAGTTATTGATTAGCCTTCCTAAATCTTATTATAGTATCGTGTCTGTAATTGAGAATACTAGTGATTTAGAGACTGTTGATGTTCAAGATGTTGTAGCTACTCTAAAAGGGTATGAGCGACAAATTGAGAGGCATTCTGAAAATAGCAGTGAGAAGGCATTTGCTAGCTTGAGTATAGCTCCCAAGAAGAACAATTATAATGCCAATCAAAACTTTAAACTAGTAAAGAATTAGAAGACAAAGGGCAAGAAGTAGGATAACAAACATGTGTACTAGCAAGGGAAACCTGTTGAAACTTCTGATGGTGCTAAGAACCCTTGCAAATACTATGACAAATTGCACTTTGGAGAATGTTGGTTCAAGGGAAAGCTCAAATGTCACAATTGTGATAAGCTAGGCCATATTGCCAAAGATTGAAGGTCTAAGAAAGTCACTCAACATGTGAATTTTGTTGGTCAAGTGTAGAATGCATGTAAGGCAGCTACTGTGAAGAAGGGTGAAGATATTTGGTATGTTGATAGTGGTTGTAGTAACCACATGACAGGGAGAGAAGATCTCTTGGTGAATATTGACAGGAGTGTCATTACCAAAGTTGAAATGGGCACAGGGCAATTGGTTGACGTAGTTGGAAAAGGTGATTTACTAGTTAAAACTAAGCAAGGTAAAAGGTACATAAAGGAGATAATGTTTAGTAACTGGTTTGAAAGAAAATTTGTTGAGTGTAGGACAAATGATGGAGCATGGGTACTATCTTGTGTTTAGGTGAATTGAAGTCAGCATTTATGATGATTCCACATGTTCTAACTTAATTGTTAAGATTCCTATGAAAGGAAATAACTTAATTGTTAAGATTCCTATCAAAGGAAATAGAAGTTTTCCTTTAAAATTGCAACCAGGAATTCAAATAGCCATGAAAGCTAGTGTTGGACAAGCTACTGAGATATGGCAAAGAAGATTGGGGCACTTGAACATAAGTGCTTTGATGCAGCTACAAGAGCATGAAATGGTGACTGGATTGCGTGAGTTGAAAGTGAGTGCTATAGTATGTGAGGGATGTGCACTTGGAAAGCATTGTAGAGATGTTTTCCCCAAGGAAACAAATTAGAGGGTTGCTCTACCACTGAACTTGGACCTATGCAAACACATACAAAAGCTGGAAACAAGTATTTCATTACTTTTATAGACAATTGTACAAGAATGGGATGGGTCTATTTTCTGATAAGCAAATCTGAGGCATTTAGTGTGTTCAAGAGATTCAAAGCAACTGTTGAGCTACAAAGTAGGTATAAACTGAAGAAATTAAGTGACAGAGGAAGAGAATACACTTCTCTTGAGTTTTCTCAGTTCTGTGAAGATCTTAGTTTGGAAAGGCAACTTACAATGGCCTATTCTCCTCAACAGAATGGTGTTGCAGGATGAGAAATAGGACCATTGTAGAAATGGCTAAATGCATGATGTTGGAGAAGGGCATTCCACTTGAATTCTTGGCAGAGGCAATTAACATTGCAGTCTATATCCTCAATAGGTGTCCCACTACGGCTCTGAATAAGAAGAGTCCATTTGAAGCCCATAGTGGAAGGAAGCCTAGAGTTAAACACCTAAAGGTGTTTGGATCCCCATGCTATGCTCAAGTCCCAACCCAGATGAGATAGAAATTTGATGCAGCAAGTTCCAAATATGTATTTCTTGGTTATGGAACTTGTGAGAAGGGCTACAGATTGTACAATCTAGAAACCAAGAAGATGGTTATCTCTAGAGATGTAGTCTTCGATGAGAATGCTAGCAGGGATTGTAAGTTTTGTACTGAGAAGAACATGACTATTGCAGTTACTAATGGAAGATATGGAGATGAAATGAGTACTGTTGAGATTGAAGAGAATGATGGAGATGTAGAATGCACATAATCATTACAGAATCAACATGATCAAGTTGTTGCTTCCTCTCCAAGTCAAGAAGAACAAGTGGTGCACACTAGTCCACAAGAGTATGATCATACTCATCTCACGTTTAAAAGCTTGAATGAAATATAAGAAAGGTGCACTTTCTGTGTTGTGGAACCTGAATTCTTTGAAGAGACATCAGGAGATGAAGCTTGGAGAAAAGCTATGTCCACAGAGATTGAGATGATAGAAAAGAATGATACCTAGGAGTTGGTTGATAGGCGATTTGATCAACTAGTTGTTGGTGTTGTTTGTACCATACTTAACCAATCCTGAAACTACTGAGCACCGGTCAACGTTACACCGTCAAGGACCCAGAAGAGTTTCCCTTCAACCAGGAGGCTAATCACAACGCAACACGTGTCGACATCAGAAGCCAATCATAGCGCGACACGTGTCAACATCAGAAGCTAATCACAACACGACACATGTCAATGTTAGAATGAAACTAGAAACTCTCTTCTATAAATAGAGATCTTTCTCTCACAATATTTCCTAATGTCATTTGTACTAAATCATTCACTTGTACTCACTAAAGGAGAGCTTGAACCTATGTACTTGTGTAAACCCTTGGTGCGAAATATATAAGCACACAAATTAAACCCTCTTTTTATAAATTGTAGCAAAGTATGTAAGTAGGGATCGTTCTAGGCCGGGAATTAGGAGAGATTGCTAAATCACTTGAAAACTGACTAAAAAACGTAAAAACAAAGTTAAAACACTAAACTAGACTCAAAGAATGCAAAACTAAACTCTAAAACACTAAAACAAACCAAAAGACTCAAAACAGCACAGAAACACTCAAAACTGCCTTAAAAACACAATCTGGGCAGTTTTGAACACCAGCACAAATTTGGACGAAAATAGGTTATAACTTGACTCAAGACACTTAAAAACACAAACTAAATTGATTTCTAACTAATCTAACACTTCAAAATAAATGGGGATTTGATTTTGACGAAATTTAAAACAAAACAGAAACTTTGTAAACTAAACAGATTTTAAAACGAATTTGATTAAAGTGAATGGATGGAAAGCTAGCTAAGGGGTTCTTCTCCACACATGTCACACTTGCATACGAAACGATTTCCAATTACTTTTCAATAGATTATGAATTCTCAACGCCCCAGATTAACCGTGAATTGCACTAATTAACCCTCAGATTTTCCTAAAGTTATTGAATTGGATGATTGCATACAACAACCCAAAGCATTCCCCACAAGTTCCCCACATGAATTGCATAATAGAGATACAAGCAAGAATCATTAAGTTCTACGAAAACCATAAGCATTGACGAGGCACTTGTTACTATGAATTGCATGAAACTTATGCCAAGAATTTACTTAACACGATTGTGATCAACAACCTTTACTACTTGCGAATATAAGTTCATAACGAGAAACTCCCTTATATCCTAGCATTAGATTTATGCATGACAATTAAGCGTGCACTCTCAACCAACACACACAAATCAGTTTAATTCATATAGATAAGTAAATTGAATTCACAACTTATGAAATGCAATTAGAAGTAATCAAATCATATAGCAAGCATAAAACATGGTTTCGAATCCCCCCCTAGCCAAGGGGGGTTTAGTTCCTCATACGCACAAAGCAAAGATAAATAAATTTAGACATTGAGAACAAAAGAAAGAAAAAACCTAGACGTTCCAACGATCCAATCTTGAACAGCAAGCACGTCCAAAGTTCTCCTTCTCCTTCCTTGCTGCGGCACAAGACTTGGGGACAGGTTTTGGGTGGTATTTGTATGGGGGAATGGATATGGAATGGTGTGGTAGTGTTTAGGATGGGTGAGGGGGTGCCGCAAAGGTGTTTAGGTCTGGAATTATGGAGTATGGTGAGTAATGGCAGCGGCAAAGGAACAAATATGTGTTTCTGGAGTGAATTGATGTATATGGGAGGTGGTAATTCGACCAAGGGGTGAGTATGAGTATATATAGGCACATAAAACCCTAGGGAAATCAAATATGGACTTGTAAAATCCAAATACACAAGGAAAAAGGCTTAACAATCAGAATCCACAAGGGAAAAGGTCCACAAGGTGCGGCAGGTTTGGATAGGGTAAGATAAGGCTTCTAGAAAGCCTTGCAAGGCAAGGAAAAGGGTTCTAGAAAGGGATAGGTGCGGCAAGGATTAATATGTGAGGGAATAGGCCTTCTAGAAACCACAAACACAAGGAATGCATGGCATGGGAGGGTTCCTTGCTGAAATTGGTTTGACATCTTTCTAGAACAAGGATTAAGGTGTCCTAAAACGTTTGGGATTCCTCTATGTAGTTAGAACCTTAATGCATTAGGATTGTGAAAGCTTGCCTTGATCAATCCTTCTTCTTCTTGGAAACCTTTTCCTTCTTTGACTTGGAATACTTCTTTGTTGCTGAAACTCGAGGCCAATTAGGTTTAACTTTCCTACTTCAAGTAGGAAACCTTGTTTGAGTAGGAATCTTTATTCTTCTAAGAATCCATCTTCAAATAGGAATCCTTCGTTGACTAAGATTTCATCTTCAATTAGGCACTTTCCTACTTCAACTAGGAAACCTTGTTCAAGTAGGAATCATCATCTTCAAGTCTTCAATTTCGTCCATTCTCTTGGCTCCAAGTATGTGATATCCATTCCAAGCTCCATTTTGCTCCAAAAGGCTCCAAAATGCATCTTTTTGTATATTTTGCCCTTAAAACCTGAAAACACATAAAACTAGCTTAAAAGACTACTTTAACTAAGAAAACACCATGGAAATGCATAAGAACTAGCTATATAAGGGGCATAAATATGCTCCTATCAACCCTTCACAATTAATGAAAACTCCTCTACTCCGTGGACGTAGCCAATCTGGGTGAACCACGTACATCTTGTGTTTGCTTCCCTGTCTCTATCCATTTACATACTTATCTACACTAGTGACCAAAGCAATCTAGCGAAGGTCACAAACTCAACACTTTCTATTGTACCAAATTCCTCGTTGATTTTGTGCATTAACATTTGGCGCCGTCTGTGGGAACGACACTTATTCTCACTCTCTTCAGCTTTGTTAAGTTGGTTTCCACCATTCGTACACTCTCTTTTGACCAGGCATCCCTCTCCAACATGGGGAGCGAAGGAAGCCATAGCACACAGAATGACACCCCTCTTGCACCTAGTGCGAAGCAACGAAAGAAGGAAGGAAAGAGGGTTGCTCTTTAAGCTAAAGTCGATGAGCTAAAATCTCAAAACAACAAGATAGCAATGAAGAATGAGGTCCTCCAGGAGCAGTATGAGAAGCTCTTTGAGATGCTCCACGAAACTAGGCGTACTCAAACACGCGAACTCGTTACCCATGTGGACATCAACCATTATCTGGATGCCTCCCAACAAGGAAGGTCACCTTCCTTCGACATGGGTATCCCTGATGAGGAGCGAGCTAATCATCAAAACATTGATCAACATGAGACTTCTCTCAACCCAGCTGCTTCGACCCGAAGCAAGAAAAGTGGAGGAAGACACCTCCTTGCAGAAAGGTTGGAAGGATCGAAAGCTGTTTATCGTGATTGCCGAGACTTCCTAAAGCAACGTCGAGAGAATCCCCTCCACTTAAGCTCGAAGATCAATGACCCAAGGGTTTTTGAAAGACTCGGTCCCCTCCCACATCCCAGGCCGGCTAACAATTTAGGGAAGGGGCAACAAGTCCTAAAGAAACACGAAGGTATAGGGGACTCAGAGATGTTTCGACAAACATACCTTGAAAGTCAGTACGGCGAGTCTAGGGAAAAATCACATGCTCTTGATCAAACCTTCCTACTTCCAAAAGAAGATGGAGATTTACGAAAGAAAGCTCCAGTGGTACATGACTCCACTCAGGGCCCTCTTGTCCTACAGCTTCTTAAGGAAGTAAACAAGTTGAAGGCCAAACGACAAGCTGAGATACCTGATTGGAACCAACCTAGGCCTGGCCCTCTTACAAGGAGGATCCTCGACACCCCATCCAAGTAAAGACAAAGCAGAAGCTTGGCTTGCAACTCTATACTGGAAAGGAGGACCCGATTGAACACCGTAACCTTTTTTAGTCCATCATGGCATACCGGATGCACACCGACGAAGAGCGATGTCTTCTCTTCCCCTTCACCCTCTCTGGCGGAGCTCTAAACTGGTATTGCAGTCTTCCACCTGAGACGGTAGACTCATTTGAGGAATTGAGGAAACTGTTTCTTTCTCAACACATTTTTCAGACCAATCGCTTACATTCTGCAGATGACTTGTACACTATTTACCAGAAGCTGGATGAGTCACTACGAGAGTATGCCGGTCGCTTCAGCCATGAGTATTCTCGCTGCGCTGAGGCAGATGATAAGACCACCCTCAAGGCTTTCACGGCAAGTCTACGTGATTGTTTCTTCAAGTACATGATCAATGCCAACACTTGGAAGACTTACTCTGAGGTGATGGCACAGGCTTACAACCATGCCTCCGCTGAGGCAAGGACACATCAAGGGAAACCCCCATAGCCACCCCTTATCAGCAAGTAGGGAGTGGAAGCCAGATCCAACCAAATAAGAAGACCTTGACCTTCCAAACGGAAGCGGTGCCTCCCCTTGCCTTACTTAATACTTTGCCAAGTCAACAGACATATCAATCTCAGGGCAAAAGGAAAGATTTCCATCATCACCAGTCTCATTTTAGTAATAGGAGTAAGGGACACTACCGCGATAACCAATGGTTTCACCCTGATAATCCCCGACCCCAGGCCGTCAACACAGTGGGTCAAGCACGTGTCAGGACAGCCCCTACCCCGAGGTATGAGGCATACACACCTTTGAACGCCACATGCATGGCCATTTACCCTAGCATAGCACACCTGATACCGAAGCCAAAACTGAGGCACTCGGATTACAAGTCCACGAAGAATACGGGCACGTTTTGCTGCTACCACGAGTATAACAGCCATGACGGCGAGAAGTGTATCACCATTCGTGATCATATTGAAGTTTTGGCACGTGAAGGAAAAATTGATCAATTCCTCCTTCACCCTCCAAGGGGTAATCGTAACCAATGCCAGGTGAATGTCATATACTTCATAAGTGGTGGCACACCCATATCTAAATCTTCCAACAGGGCCATGAAAAATAGTGAACGAGCTTTAAGGTCTGGCTACCAAGTGTTTCACGTGGAAGACATTAGGGGGGGCAAGCATCAAAAGCCTAACTGGGATCCTATATGTTTCTACCCTGAGGAAGAAAGAGGTATCATCTACCCTCACAATGACCCACTGATCGTGGAAGCTTACATAGCCAACTTTGAAATACGACGAATCCTAGTAGACACAGGGGCTTCGGTCAATATCATGTTTGCCAAAGCTTTCAGGGTACTTAATGTAGCTGAACACTTGCTCAATCGCTCGATTTCCGCTTTGATAAGCTTCTTCGATGATATCGTGCAACCTTTGGGGAGTATACACTTATCTTTCACCATTGGTACAGGCCCTTACACGGCTACCATTACCACTAACTTCCTGGTGGTTGATTGCCCAACGACATACAATGTCATCTTAGGACGCACATGCATTAATGATCTCAAGGCCATGATATCCACACATATGTTGTTGATGAAATTTCCAACCCCCTATGGAAATGGTTACATCAGAGGAGATCAACTTAGTGCATGATCATGTTACAACACTTCGGCCAAGCAACAACACCTACCTGTGCCTAAGGAAACCCTTTTTATACATGACCAAGTCATAAAGACCAGCCTAGATGAAGCCAACTTGGATCTTCATGGTGGCAACAGTTAACCCGACGATCCTCGAGATGACTTTTTCACCTAGTGAGCATAACCCGCTGAAGAGTTGGAGAATGTCTCTATCTCAAAAGATTATTCGGATCGCATGGTGACGATTGGCACCACCTTGTCACCACCCATTCAGTTGGCATTGATCTCTTTTTTGCAAGAGAACACTGAGGTCTTCGCCTAGTCATACGAGGATATACCAAGCATTTCTCCTGATATCATCTATCATCGCTTAAGTATTGACCCCAAGACCAAGCCAGTGAGACAGAAGCGAATATCCTATGACGCTGAATGGTACAAGGCAATGAAGGCAGAAGTTGAAAAACTCAAAGGCATAGGCTTCGTCCACGAAGTCAATTATCCAACGTGGGTAGCAAATGTTGTCCTTGTTAAGAAGAATTTGACCAAGGAAAGTCTCCTGCTCCAAAAGGTCTTGTGGAGAATGTGTGTCGATTACACCGACCTAAACAAAGGATGCCCGAAGGATAGCTTTCCTCTTCCTCTCATAGACAGACTTATAAACTCTACAGCAGGGTGTGAACTCCTGAGCTTCATGCATGCTTACTCAGGATACAACCAAATCCTTATGAACCCTTCGGACCAAGAATACACAGCCTTCACTACTGATAGGGGACTATATTGCTATAAAGTCATGCCCTTCGGCCTATAGAATGCAGGAGCGACTTATCAGAAACTGGTCAATTCAATGTTCGCCGAACAGAATGGAAAGAGCATGGAAGTTTACGTTGATGATATGCTAGTCAAGAGCAAACATGCTGACCAACACATCACCAACCTATCTGAAACTTTCACCATTCTGAAGAGGTATCGAATGAGGTTGGACCCCAACAAATGTGCCTTCGGCGTAGGCTCTGGCAAATTGTTAGGCTTCATGATAAGCCAACGAGGCATTAAGGCTAATCCCGAGAAGATCAAAGCAATCCTCGACATGAAGGAACCGATAACTTCAAAAGACATCCAAAGCCTTACTGGCAAAGTGGCAGCCTTAACTAGGTTCATCTCTAAGGCCACAGACATATGTGCTCCTTTCTTCAAAGCACTTAAGGGAAGTAAGAAGTACATTATATGGACTGATGAATGTGCTGAGGCATTCAAGAACCTCAATGACTACATGAGTAAATCCCCTCTGCTCTCCAAACCTGAGGTTGGTGACACTCTCATTATTTATCTGTCGGTATCCGCTTCAGCAGTAAGTTCCCTTCTCATTCGAAAGGATGGTAATGTCGAACGGCCTGTCTATTACGCTAGCAAGGCCTTACAAGATGCGGAGACATGATACTCCAACATTGAGAAATTGGCTCTAGCATTGGTCATGTCTGCTCGAAAACTTCGCCCTTACTTCCAAGCACATTCCATCATCGTGCTTACCAATCATCGTCTTCGACAGATACTCCAAAGTCCTGACACTTCCGGGCGAATGATTAAATAGGCTATAGCATTGGGTGAGTTTGACACCTCCTACCAACCAAAGCCAACTGAGAAGGGCCAAGCAGTGGCAGACTTCATCGCCGACGTCACATATCCTGTTGACATTGTTTCTACGCCTAAAGAAATGGTTTCATTACCTTCGGAAGCTCAGAAAATAGAACCAACAGCCCCAACATGGAGTCTATATGTTGATGGCCTGTCCAACCAATAGGGTTGTGGAGCAGGACTAGTCCTTACAACCCCTTACAAAGTGGCGATGGAGTATGCTCTTCGTTTCAAATTTAAAGCGTCAAACAATGAGGCCGAATATGAAGCCCTCCTAACAGGCTTACGTTTGGCTAAACACCTTGGGGTTAAACGAATTGATATCTTTAGTGACTCCCAATTGGTGGTTAACCTGGACACCAACAACTTTGATGCTAAGGATAGCTCCATGGTAGCATATCTGGCACAAACACAATTGCTGCTCAAGCACTTCCACTACCAGATCACCCAAATTCCTCGAGCGACAAACAATCATGCAGATGCTTTGGCTCACCTCGCTTCAGCGGTGGAAGATAAGATTGGGAGAAAAATTCAGGTCGAATTGTTAGTAGCACCAAGCACCATGGTTGCGGAAGTGTGCAACTTACAACAGGGGGATAGTTGGATTACCCCGATTTATAGATTCCTTGCTCATGGCACCCTTCTAAATGACAAAGTCCAAGCTAAGCAGATTTGATACAAGGTTACCCGTTACTTGATCATTAATGACCAACTCTACAAGCGGGGTTTTAACCTACCATACCTAAGATGCCTTACGCCCGCAGAGGCGGAAACTATCATTCGGGAAATACATGAAGGAGTCTGTGGAGATCATGCTGGATCTTGATCCCTAGCACACAAGGCTTTTCACCAAGGATATTACTGGCCAACACTCCACCAAGATGCCATCAGAATATCCCGCTCATGTGATAAGTGTCAATGCTACGCAACTATTCTTCACTTTCCTCCCAAGCCGCTTACTCCTATGATCAGCCCTTGGCCCTTCGCCCAATGGGGACTTGATTTGATCAGCCCAATGTCTGCAGGGAAGGGCAAGGTTCGCTATGTAATGGTTGCAGTTGACTACTTCACAAAGTAGGTCAAAGTAAAACCCTTGGCAACCATTACTGAGGCAAAAATAGAAGACTTCGTATGGAAGAACATCCTTTGCATATTCGGCATTCCCAATGTGATAGTCACTGATAACGGGGCGACAGTTCGACAACAATAAGTTCAGGATGTTCTGCTCTAAGTTCAACATCAACCTATGTTTTGTCTCCCCAGCTCATCCCCAGTCTAAAGGACAAGTTGAAGCTATCAACAAAATAATCAAGCAAACTTTGAAAACCAACTTGGACAAGGCTAAAGGTTGTTGGCCAGAATTTGTACCCCAAGTTCTTTGGTCATACTACACTTCGTATCGGACATCAACAGGAAAAACCCCATTCTCACTTGCCTTTGGTACAGAGGCAGTTGTCTCAGTTGAGCTTGAGCAAGCAACGTTCTGAGTCTAGAACTACGTGCAAAGCAAAAATGACAAACAACTTACCCTCAACTTAGATCTAGTCGAGGAACACAGAAACCAGGCTCACTTGAGGAATGTCGCCTACAAGCAGCGCATCTCCAACTATTATGACTCAAGGGTTAAACCTCGTTCTTTCAAAGTAGAGGACTGGGTATTGAAGAAAAGATTACTCTTCGACAGAGTCCCAAGTAAAGGAACACTTAGTCCAAACTGAGATTGACCGTTTGAAGTTGTTGGCATCAGTTGCCTTGGCTCCTACAAGCTTAGAAGATCCGATGGCAAGACCATTGGCCATCAATGGAACGCTGATCACTTGAAGTACTATTACAAGTAAACTCACATTGTACAAGTGTTAAGCTTCAGCCGTTCGGCATCCTATGTAACGAAGACTATTTGGCATGAATTCAATAAAGAGGTGATTTAGACAACTCGGTCCTAATTCTCATACATTCCTAGCAATGAAACACTCGGGTTCAAAGCTTCAACATGAATGCTTCCAACATGAAACAAAGTCTAAGTATAAGTCAACAAGACTATACAAATAAACGAACAGCTTCACAATATATTCCTTCAATCATACATTCCAACACATTCATACATAAGCCAACTGTGCTTTGAAAGGGTTCAACATACTTTGTGTCATTCAACACTTGCTACAATGTGCCTAGACACCTTGCCCTTATTCTCACCAACCAGGTGATGAAATGTGAAGAAGGAACTCATCTTCATGCCACCAACTCGGTGATGAAAAGTACAACCTGTACTCTAATATTATTTGGCAACTTGCCACTCATGCCACCAACCAGGTGAAGAATGAACTCATCTTGATGCCACCAACCAAGTGATGAAATGTACAACCCGTACTCTTCTTCATGCCACTAACTAGGTGATGAAATGTACAACCCGTACTCAAATATCATTTGGCAACTTGCCACTCATGCCACCAACCAGGTGAAGAAGGAACCCATCTTCATGCCACCAACCAGGTGATGAAATGTATAACCCGTACTCTCCTTCATGCCACCAACCAGGTGATGAAATGTACAACCCATACTCTAATATCATTTGACAACTTGCCATTCATGCCACCAACCAGGGGAAGAAGGAACTCATCTTCGTGCCACCAACCAGGTGATAAAATGTGATGAAAGGTGATGAAGGAACTCACCTTTGTACCACCAACCAAGTGATGAAAACAACTCACCATTCATTCCACCTACCAGAAGACGAGTGATACAACTTGTACATATGAACTCTTAGAATTCACAAATAATAAAAAACCCTCAAGCTTGACAACTCAACTAGGGGAGCACTTATGCCCAACAAGAGTTATAGTCACCAACAAAGTCTTATTGCAAGCCAACAACAACTTCAATGCATGGCATACAGAGATCAAGCTATTCAGCCCTCTTGCATCTGCTTCAAACATTTCCCCACTGTAACAATGCAAACACTATAACTCGTAGAAAGCTTCACACACTCTTGATCAAGATAGTGTGAAGCAAAATCAATTTATGGTGCCAACAAGAGCTTCATCAATGGGGGGCAACCATAATTCTCAAAAGCTTCACACACTCTTGATCAAGACAGTGTGAAGCAAAACCAATTTATGGTGCCAACAAGAGCTTCATCAAAGCAAGGCAACCACAATTCTCAAAAGCTTCACACACTCTTGATCAAGACAATGTGAAGCAAAATCAATTTATGGTGCCAACAAGAGCTTCATCAATGGAGGGCAACCACAATTCTCAAAAGCTTCACACACTTTTGATCAAGATAGTGTGAAGCAAAACCAATTTATGGTGCCAACAAAAGCTTCATTAAAGGAGTTCAACCACAATTCTCAAAAGCTTCACACACTCTTGATCAAGACAGTGTGAAGCAAAACCAATTTATGGTGCCAACAAGAGCTTCATCAATGGAGGGTAACCACAATTCTCAAAAGCTTCACACACTCTTAATCAAGATAGTGTGAAGCAAAACCAATTTATGGTGCCAACAAAAGCTTCATTAAAGGAGTTCAACCACAATTCTCAAAACCTTCACACACTCTTGATCAAGACAGTGTTAAGCAAAACTAATTTATGGTGCCAACAAAAGCTTCATCAATGGAAGGCAACTACAATTCTCAGACCTTCGAAGCAAATTCAATTTACAAGGTGTGGCTTGCATCACAATCTCTTGCTCAACAGTGTGGAAGCAAAATTTGTATATGTTGTCTCTCCCACATTTTCAAATTTCTAGTTTCCCAAAAAAAAAAAAAAAAAAAAAAAGGGAAATTCAACAAAGCTTCATCAATGGAGGACAACAACAAATTCTCAAAAGCTTCACACTATCTTGATCAAGATAGTGTGAAGCAAAATCAGTTCATGGTACCTAACAAAAGCTTCACCAACAAAAGCTTCAACTACAAAGCTTCACCTACAAAGCTTCAACTCCAAAGCTTCACCAAGAAAAGCTTCATCAATGGAGGACAACAACAAATTCTCAAAAGCTTCACACTATCTTGATCAAGATAGTGTGAAGAAAAATCAATTCATGGTACCCAACAAAAGCTTCAACTCCAAAGCTTCACCTACAAAGCTTCAACTCCAAAGCTTCACAAACATAAGCTTCATCAATGGAGGACAACTACAAATTCTCAAAAGCTTCACACTATCTTGATCAAGATAGTGTGAAGCAAAATCAATCATGGTACCCAAAGAAAGATTCAACTCTAAAGCTTCACTTACAAAGCTTCAACTCCAAAGCTTCACCTACAAAAGCTTCAACACAAAAGCTTCACCCACAAAAGCTTCAACATAAAAGCTTCACCTACAAAAACTTGACCCACAAAAGCTTCACCCATAAAAGCTTGACCTACAAAAGCTTCACCCACAAAAGCTTCACCTTAGAAAGGAAAGGAAAGGCCTCATTCGTCAACTCCCTCGACCGGAGACTTGGGGGACTCCTACTATATGCTACTGCACCTTGATACTCGGAAGTCTCACAACCACTCAGTGACTTGGATTTTTCAAGTCTCTAAACGAGAAGTTTTCCTTACTCGGGAAATTGAGGGAGCACTACCTCAACAAAGCTTCAACATACAAGCTTTAACACAATACGTTGAAATGAAGCAAAGCTTGTTTATTGATATCTCCGATAAGTTACAGATATGTACATATACATGAATCCAAATAAACAAACAAGAGGAAACCTTCATAAAGGTTGCTCAGGAGAAGTCTTAGCAATCAGCAGTGCCCTAGAAAGAGAAGGCACCAGAGGGTGATTATTCGGAGCCTCAGTACTAGGCAGAACCCCAGAAGGAGGAGGCACCGAAGGTTGATCATTTGGAGCTTCATTACGCGGTACAACCCCAGAAGATGAAGGCAATAAATGCCTTTGGAACAAACCCACAAACCTCTGATGATCAAGTAAAATCTGACCATTAGATTCCTGCAGCTGGTCGAGCTTTCTCTTCATGTTTGTAGCATAGTCATGTGCGAGCCTGTGCAACTGTTTATTCTCATGCTTGAGCCCTCTGATCTCCTGTTTGAGACTTATCACTTCAGCCGCCAATGATTCAACTTGGCAGGTTCGAGCAAATAGGCGTTGGGCCATATTAGACACAGAACCTGCACACTGAACACTGAGAGCCAGAGAATCCTTAACAGCCAACTCATCAGACCGTTTGGAAAGTAGTCTGTTATCTTTGGGAGGGAGAAGGTTGCTGGCCACCACCGCAGTGGTCATATCATTCTTTATCACAAAGTCCCCAACGGTAAGAGGACCAGTAGGGGATAAGAAGAATGGGCGCCGTATGTTGTCTTGAGAAGGCATGGCTGCCTCTTCACCAAAGTTCAAGTCAAAACGACAGTCAGATGGGCCAGACATTCTCAGAAATGATGAAGGAGAAATGAGGTGCAATAAATCTCTGAAGTAAGGGGAAAATTCCTACAAGCAATAACTTTGTGAATGTACTCCTTGGACACAATTGGTGCCCTTATAAAAGAAAGGGCAATAGGGCCGTTGATTCAAAAATCAAAGAGGCACCACTCTCCGGATTCCGAAGAGGCACCGCCCTCCAGATTTCGAAGAAGCACCACTTTCCACACGCAACATCATCCTCGGGTACCACAGATAACTTTGCCAAAGATCTCTGACAAAGTTTAGACGCATAAATTTTGAAGGTCCAGCTACCCTACTATTATCCACAAGGGTAAAGGAACAACACCACTGCTTGAGAGTCCCAATGTGTGCCAACCTCCATGCACCGTGGCAAGGCAAACTGGCAAAAATGCCCAACCTTTACTCACATTCGAGAAAACACTCCCAACAAGATTGCTTGCTCAAAAATCGAAGAGGAACCACTCTCCGAATCTCGAGAGCCAGACTCCTAACATGATTACTTTCTCAAAAATTGAATAGACACTGCTTTCCGAATCTCGAGAGACAAACTCCCAACAGGATTGCTTTCACAAAAATCGAAGAGGTACCGTTCTCTGAATCTCGAGAGCCAGACCCCCGACAAGATTGCTTGTTCGAAAACCAAAGAGGCACCGCTCTCCGAAGTTCGGGAGCCAGATTTCCTTGGATAAAGCTTGTCTGCAATCTTCACACGCAACATCAGCTTTCCAGATACCACAGACCACTTTTTCAAAGCGCTCTGACAAAGTTAAAACACGTGAAGCTTGCAGCTCCCACTACATTGCTATAACCAAGAAGGGTAAAGGAATAGCATTATTACTTGCTCAAAAATCGAAGAGGCACCGCCCTCTGAATCTCGAGAGCCAGACTCCCAACAGGATTACTTTCTCAAAAATCGAAGAGGCACCACTCTCCGAATCTCAAGAGCTAGACTCCCAACAAGATTGCTTTCTCAAAAATCGAAGAGGCACCGCTCTCCGAATCTCGAGAGCCAGATCCCCGACAGGATTGCTTGTTCGAAAACCAAAGAGGCATCGCTCTCCGAACTTCGAGAGCCAGATTTCCTTGGATAAAGCTTGTCTGCAATCTTCACACGCAACATTAGCTTTCTAGATACCACATACCACTTTTTCAAAGTGCTCTGACAAAGTTAAAACACGTGAAGCTTGCAGCTCCCACTACATTGCTACGACCAAGAATGGTAAAGGAATAGCATTACTACTTGTTGTTAGGGAGACTCCTATATATGTCAACCTCCATCCTCCACGGACAGGCAGACCTGTAAAAATGCTCAACTCTTCCTCATATCTGAGATGGCACTCCCAACGAAGCCTCTCGAAATACTCAGCTTTCTTCCCCCCCCCAATAATACCTATGCAAACCAGCCACACCAGAGTAAGAGTATCTCATATTATCAGGGTCAAAAGCAAGAGTATCCTATATCATGCTTTTTCCCTGTCTTTTCCTTTGCCCTTGTTCTTACCTGCAAGACAAGGAGAAAGAGAGCAACCAGTCAGCACTTGGAATCAAACTTCCAGTCAGGAACTGACTGCCTGGAACCCCTTACCTGATTACTTACCTGACATTGCTCTCGAGTACTCATCTTCAACATCTTATGCTTCCAAAAAAGATACCACATCTGCCTGAGGAATAGATAGGGCAAGTGAGAAGGATACAAGGAAGCATGTGGAGACACGCGCAACAGAACACATACCGATTCATCTATTACTTCGTCAACAACAAAAGTATCCTATATCATCAAGGTCGAATGCACTCTCGATTTGATGGACTTGTTTTGACCCTCAAATTCTTGAGTCGACCTTATACTCTGGAGGAAACTAGAAAACCCTCCAGCCCAGTTCAAGAATAAGCCTGTGGAAAGTTACTTCTTCAAAAGCAAAAGTATCTCATATCATCTCTTCTCCATTTGCTTCTCCTTATCCTTGTTGTTGTTAACGACACAAGAAGAAGGAGAATAATCAACCGGAAGCCGAAGTCGAACCTCTGATCCAGGTTGCTTACTTGGAAGTCTGATTGCTTACCTTGTCTGTTACCTCTTTCGGCAAATCTCCTAGCTCGGCGACTTGGGGGACTCCTACTATAGGGTTTTGTATCGCACTTGACCAAGCCCGAAACTACAAGTAAGCTTTAAGTGAAATTGATACATTACCTTGTGCATCTTCATCAGTTAAAGATAACACCCCTGGATGGAGGAAAAGTACTTCCAGAGAAGATGCCACATCTACGTATGAGACACATAAGGCAAGTGAAAATGATACCACACTTCGGTACTTAGAAGTTTCGTGATTACTCAATGGCTTGGATCTTGCAAGTCCACAACCGAGGAGCTTCCCTCACTCGGGAACTTAGGGGAGCACTGTTTGTACCATACTTGACCAATCCTAAAACTACTGAACACCGGTTAACATTATACCGTCAAGGACCAGGAAAAGTTTCCCTCTAACCAGGAGGCCAATCACAGCGCAACATGTGTCGACATTAGAAGTCAATCATAGCGCGACACGTGTCAACATCAGAAGCCAATCACAACACGACACATGTCAATGTTAGAATGAAACTAGAAACGTTCTTCTATAAATTGAGATCATTCTCTCACAATATTTCCTAATGTCATTTGTTCTAAATCATTCACTTGTACTCACTAAAGGAGAGCTTGAACCTATGTACTTGTGTAAACCCTTCACAATTAATGAGAACTCCTCTACTCCGTGGACGTAGCCAATCTGGGTGAACCACGTACATCTTGTGTTTGCTTCCCTATCTCTATCCATTTACATACTTATCTACACTAGTGACCGGAGCAATCTAGCGAAGGTCACAAACTCAACACTTTCTATTGTACCAAAGTCCTCGTTGATTTTGTGCATCAACAGGTGTCAAATGGGTTTATAAAACAAAACTAAATCTTGATGGCTCAGTGCAGAAGAACAAAGCAAGATTAGTGGCAAAAGGCTACTCTCAAAAGCCTGGAGTTGACTTTAATGAGACCTTTGCACCAGTGGCAAAGCTTGATACCATTAGGACTTTAATTGCATTGGCCGCTCAAAAGGAATGGAAATTGTTCCAATTGGATGTCAAATATGCATTTCTAAATGGTACACTACATGAGGAGGTGTATGTTGATCAACCACATGGATTTGAAGTGAAAGGACAAGAAGATAAGGTCTACATATTGAAAAAGGCCTTATATGGTCTAAAACAAGCTCCTAGAGCTTGGTATGATGAGATAGATACCTATTTCAACAAGTCTGGATTTGAGAAAAGCCAAAGTGAAGCCACCTTGTATATCAAATCCAGTGATGCAGGTATTCTTATTGTATCTCTATATGTAGATGATATCATCTACACATGGAGCTCTGCTGCAATGATTCAACAATTCAAAGTGAAAATGATGAAACAATATGAGATGTTAGACTTAGGATTGCTACATCACTTCCTTGGTTTGGGGATAATTTAAACTGATAAAGGCATATTCATTCACCAGAAGAAATATGCCAAGTCTTTGCTTGAAAAGTTTGGTCTAAATGACTATAAGGCTGTGGGAACACCATTAGCAGTCAATTAAAAATTGTCTAAGTTTGATGGAAGTGAGGAAGCTGATGAAGGTCTATATAGGAGAATTGTTGGTAGTCTATTATATCTAACAACTACTAGACCAGATTTGATGTATGCATCTTATTTGCTAGCAAGATTTATGCATAAACCTACCAGGAAACACATGGGGACAACAAAGAGAGTTCTAAGATATGTGCAAGGGACTCTGGATTTTGAAATTGAGTATGTGAAGGGTAAAGCAGCTATGTTGATAGGCTATTATGACAGTGATAAGGCAAGGAGTGAAGATGATATGAAGAGTACCTCAGGCTATGCATTCAATTTTGGCTCAGGGATATTCTATTGGGGTTCTGTCAAGCAATGCAATGTGGCTTTGTCCACTGTATAAGCTGAATATGTGAGTGTTGCAGAAGCCACAACACAAGCAATTTAGTTAACGTTTGTGTTAGCTGATTTTGGAGAGGAACAAGTGGAGGCTTCACCCTTGCCATGTGACAATACATCTACCATATCAATGTCCAAGAATCCAGTTTTCCACCAGAAAACCAGACATATAAAAAAAAGGTATAATTTTATAAGAGATGCGATTCAAGATGGCACAACTGTATTGAAATACTGCAAAACAGAAGAGCAGTTAGCAGACATTTTCACCAAGGCTTTAGCTAAAGATTGATTTGAATACTTAAGAGCTGCACTTGGAGTGAAATTAGCAAAACATTTAGAAGGGAGTGTTCGTGTGTAAATGTATTTGTTGTATTTGTTCTTGCATATTTAAGTTGTAAGATTTAATGTAAGCCATTGGATCATATTCCATATGACATATTTGATTAGATTTTATTGAGTCATAGCTTATGACAAGTGCAAGCATCTTATATGATGACTAAAGATTCAATGGTTGTGATGATTTTGTAATGATGAGAGAGTGTGAGTTGGGTTAGCTCCTCCTCTAATGGTCATATATTCTCTCCACATTTCTAGAGTGAGAGATATAATCCAATGAAGAATTCTCAAGCCCTAAAACTTCCATGATTATCTGATCTCCTTCTGCTAAGTTTTTGATTTCATAAAACTGTTTCATTGAATCCATTCTACCCAGAATCAAAATACTAACAATGTGAATATCATTGCCAAAATGTTTGATACTATGAGACATTTTAATGCAGCAAATATAAATAAAGGTAATTTAGCCAAAAGTCAATAAAAATTTTACTATTAAGCCATATATCAATGACATATTTTTGTTTTGGACTTAATCAATGATATAATTGTATTAATTAGGCATAGGCCAATAATGAATGCCCATAGGCTTTAAGTCATATAAATGGTTAGAATTTGACTATTCTATCATTCTTTCTCTATAAATGTCATATGGGCTTAAGCTATTATAAATACGAATTTAGATCATCTTCAGATCAATTTTGTGAGATCCTTCAGACCGAGGATCTCATCCATTGATAGAAATCCAACAGCCAAAATTTCTTATCCTTCCTATTTTCCCCTCAACTCTTCTCTTTCTCCTTCACTTTGGAGCTCTCAACCTTAAACCATCAACTCTCCAAATTCCAAATTAATTCAACCCCACATCAAAATCAGTCTTAACACCGCCACAACCCACCCAAACCACAACCACCAATTGTAGGTCCCTCACCTTACCTCTCCAAAATCAACCCTAGCACCGCTACATCCCCCAATTGCAAATCCCTCAACTTAAAATCTCAGCTGATGTTAACGAAACAACAAAGAGAGGGGTCATGAAAACCAATGTCTTTTGGTTGTAAAGATCTTTTTATAACTATGGAAGAACATAGAAAGAGAAATCTCAAAGATGAAGAAGAAAGAGATGACAAAAAAGCTAAAATAGTAAGGGATAGTGAAAAAATAAATTAGACTTAGAGCACAGATGACCTGCAATTGAATTTGGGGTTGGTTAACAACGGTGGGGTGTGAGGGTGCGAGGGAGAAAGAGGAGTTGAGGGGGAAGAGAGGTGGGGGCCGTTGGATTTCTATTCTAATGGAACTGATCTTAAGAGGATCTGAATCTTATAAATAGTTAGAACATGTATATTCTATTACTCTCTCTCGCCCTTAGTTTATATGGAGGAGTCTACTCAACTCAAAAAAAAAAAAACAAAAAAAAAGGAACCAGGAAATGGACACTGCATTGCAGTGTCCGAATCCAAATGTAAAAAAAACAGAACCAAGAAACAGACACTGCATTACAGTGTCTGAAGCTAATGTAAAAAAAAAGAGCCAGGAAACGGACACTGCTTTACAGTGTTTGAATTTAAATGTAAAAATGAGGAGTCACATAAGATGTGAAGTGTATGAGATGTTGAGTTATGAAAAAAATAAAACTAGAAAAGGGACACTGCAACGCAGTGTTTGAATCTAAAAGTGAAAACAGAACCTGGAAACGGAGACTGCATTGGAATGTCTAAATCCAAATGTACAAATGAACTATAGGAGGCGTGTGGGTGACTTGAAAAAAAAAAAAAAAAACAAACTAGTAAATGGACACTGCAACGTAGTGTCTGAATCCAAGATTCCAAATGTAAAAAACTGAATCAGGAAACAGACATTGCAATTCAATGTCTGATCCATATTGACTTGCTCTAAATATAAAACTATGAGAAATAGAGTGTTAGTTGAAGTGAGTGCCAACTGTAGTGGCAAATTTTGTAATTATTGTTTATTTTAAATGCATTTAAGTATCACAATACATGATTGACCTATTTATAATTAACATAAATATTGTTGATATATTGTTAATTGTAATTTTTATTGATTTTTCCCAAAATCACCCTATAAATAAATATTGTTTCCGAATTGAAAGAGATTAAGTGTTCAGATTATTCTATGAGAAACTTGAATATATAGGAACTTTGATCACTGTTATTTTTTAGAAAACAAATCAACTAGACTAGAGATTCTCTCTTACACCAAATACGTAACGCTATAAAATCATTAGTCCGTTGAATGTTTACCATGTGTTCAAAAAGTGAACAAATTAACCAATAAACTATTTGATGTTTTGGTTGCATTTGAGTAACATCTATGAAAGAGAAAAGAAATGTGAACAAATTATAAATTAATAAGTAATCTTTTTTCTGAAAATATGATTTTAGCATTTCCAACTCAATTTTCTTCATATAAAACCCTACATAACCTTTTTACTCAAAGAAAACCCAATGACTAGGATCCACATAAGCAAATTCATTAATTTCATATTACTTCACACATTTTACATTTTTCACATGCCTAAAATACCCCTATTACATATTTGATGTAGACAATTAATAGTAAGGAGAGAGTAAATGATTTTGCAACAAGAAAAAAAAAAGACATTAATGTTAAAAATTTATTGCATATTAATTTTTTAGAAAGGCTTTGAATTTTCTAAAACTATTCGATTCAGTTTTTTTCACCCTCCTCTTGATTACTTTTGAATTTATCCTTTTTTTTATTAATATCTTAGAACATTGTATTTCATTATCTACATGCACATTAATTTACCTACAACAATTATACCATGGTTGTATAATAATATCTCTTTTTTACAATGATGCAAAATAATGTTTATACAAACAACAAAACGTGCCTAACATATGTACTAATTGTGACAGCCTGTCCCGAGATATTTTTTTCTTGATGGCGTGAAATGTCGATTCTACCCTTTTTATTCTTGAGTTGTGTGTGCGTATAACCTAAGGTTTTGGACTAATAGGTTCTATCCCTTATTATTTGGACCCAATTAGAACTAAGGTTCAAATTGTTTTGGTTTTGGTTGTTGTTAGTGACCCAAAACTAGACCACACACACCCACACACACACACACACACTCTCTCTCTCTCCTATTAACCCTCTCTCTCTTCCCTCTCGGTCTTTCTTCCATTTTCCGTACAATACGTACGGACAAACCTCAAACTTGATCATTTCGTTGCAAATCAAAGTTTTTGAAATCACCTTTGTGTTCTTGGTGAGCTCAGGAACACATCTATACCATTTTTAAAACGTGAAAGCTTGTAAAACCCGAGAAACCATAATCTCTGATGTGAGCATTGTTCATGCAATCGTGAATGTGAGGTTTTTAGAAGATTTTAAGCTGTTAGTGGGCTTTAGGACATCGTCATGAAGCTCGGAGAAGAAAAATGAAGTGAATTGGACGTTGAGAAGTCCCAGTTCGTGAGTTTCAAATTTTGGCCAGATTATCAAGGGTTCTCTGGCGAGATTTCGTGGATTTGAAGGCTTGAAAGTGGTAAGGTTTTGTTCCTCTCATCCTAAGCTTCAATTTGGTTCAAATTTCATGGCTTTTGGTGAAGAAATGAAGAAGATATTGAAGTTTTAAAATTTCCCAGTTTCCGGTGAGTGCAACAATGGCCAGCGCTGAACTCCGACGAACCAAGGAAGAAGGAAAAGAATATTCCATCAAAGTTGACGAAATATTCTGACGCCGTCAGGTAACCTTAATGGCATATTTTGATTTTTAACAGAATATTCCTTAACGCCGTTAGGGAATCCGTTTGGTGTGCCAGGCACGTGCCTACGCGTGAGCCATGCATCTGGCCGTGCCTTGGCCGGCGCGTGAGGGGTATATTCAAATACCCCATTTGAGCTTTGTATGAGAAGTTATTTCCTAGTTTTGTGTATGTGCTTTAAATAACGTTTATTCAGTTACCCATCAATCGAGGCTCAAGGGCTACGATCCTTCGACATATCAGTGAGCGGGCTTTTGGTTTTCCGTATATACCTATATACTTGAGTTTTTCCTAGAAAATGAAATTGAATGATTATACATTTTGAAATGCCATGCAAAGTATATGTCTATTTTATTATGCATTAGTAGTTGCATATATTTATAATTGGTGCTGCGGATGCATAGGTAAGTGCCAGGTAAGTTCATGAATTATAGATAAGAGTGATTCACTTATGTGAGATATGATGTGATGTATTGAGAGTTCATAAACCTGCACCCCGGTGTTAATGCTCCTGCCCAGAGTTAGGTCACAGTCCTTCACATGATGTTCACCTCCCGCACCATATGCTCACCTTGGATCCATGTTAGGTGCACAGGCTTGTCGTACAGACCATTATAGGTGGTTCCGACTCGTAGGTGACCCGCAATTATTCATACAATCTTCACTTATCATAGCACTAGAGCATATTTCCTTTACACCTAGTCTTGTTGACAGACCACTTGAGGTGGTTCCGACTCGTGTGCAGGAAATGGATTTGATTTGATATGATTGAGATTAGTTATGAGTTGTATACTCAGCCATGCAGTTTGAGTTAGAGGGATTTGGCTGATGCAATATTTGACATTGATATATTTTGCCTGGATTACTTATGGCATTGTATTGAGATACTTTGGCATGGTATACTTCTATGGATTTTCATCTTGAGTATGATTTCTGTTATAGTATAAATATTTTCTGCAAAATTATACAGGTTTTACGGCGAGGGGTTAGAACTTTTGAGAAATGAAATGATTTGAAAAGCTTTGTTTTTGCCCACTCACACTTTTTGGGTAGAAGTGCTTGGTGGATCACAAGGATTTCGGCAGGGGTTCTGACAGAATATCATTAATGTAGGATCACCTTTGGGTGTTGAATAATTAGTACTTATCCTGCTTGACTGCACTTAGGATATTTATGCTCTGGTTGTGTATTTCACACTTAATCTCACTCTAGCACCTTATCTTAGTTAGTACTCTAGTTGATTTGGTTTTTGTTTATTCGTAATTCCTTATATCTCTATTGCTTCCGCACTGTGCACTTGGCTACGTCACCTTCACGTGACGGCCAACACGCCCTGATTTAGGTTGGGGTGTGTCACTAGTACATGGAAAATAATTTACCTATATTAAGAAGAAATGTAGTTCGATGCATAGTATTAAAAATACTATGTTACACCCATGTTTATACAACAATAAAACGTGCCTAACATATCTAACAATACATGGAAAATAATTTACCTACAAGTTAGATAAATGTTATTTGGTTGGGTGTAGTACAATTTTTTTTAATAATTGGAAAAATTAAATATAACTAGGTGTAGTGTAATTTTTTTTATATAATTAGAACAAATTAATTTACCAACCTACTATTTGAAATGTTCATTTCTAATGATGCAAAATGATCATTACCTAACTACAAATTAATATCCAATAATTTACCTACAACAATTAGGGGTGTAATGTAATATCTTTCTTTACAATGATACAAAATATTGTACGTACCAACAGCAAAACATGCCTAACATAAGTACTTGTACATGGAAAATAATTTACCTATAACAAAAGAAATGCAGTTTGATGTATAAAATCAACAATATTATGTTCCACTCATGTTCATACAACAACAAAACGTGTCTAACATATATAACAATACATAGAAAATAATTTACCTACAAGTTAGAGGAATGTTATTTGATTCAAAATATATAATATAGGTGTAGTATTATTTTTTTTAAAATAATTGGAACAAACTAATTTACCTACCAATTAATATGGGTAAAATTGCTACAAAATATATCACGAAAAAAAAAAAAAACTACTTTTCTAGTTTGACATGGATACGGTTAATGCAAACACTTATTACATTTTATTTCACTTTTTCTACTACTTTTAATTTGGCATAAATTTAGGAATTTGGAAAAGGGACTGTACAGTATGAGTGGCATGAGTGTAAATAAATTGTATTAATAGGTCAATAGTGTTCCCATATGTTTTCAAATTTTAAATTTGGGCTTAAACTGGATCTTTAAAGATAGATGGGTTTTAATCTAGAAATAATGAGTTGTAAGGGCCAAAATCTAAAGCACCCTATCTTTTTTAGCTTGGAAAAGAAGCATTGTTGAATTGTTGGTCTTGCACACATAATCCCTTCGATCAAATTCATCCCATTAATCAATTCACGTCCTTGAAATTTGATCCAACGATTAAAGCTATTATAACTTTTAAAGAGGCCTCCTATTTTTAGCCGTTGGATCAAATTTGAAGGGCGGAGATTGATTGATGGCGTAGATTTGATGGAAGGGATCCGGCCCTTTCCCTTGCATACAATATTTTACTACCTGCTACTACTTTATCCAAGTTATAAATGTTTACCAACAAGACTAGTATTAGGGGGTTTCAAGAGGACTTGTATAACACGGGTACTTTGTTATGGCGGGATTTCATGTCATTAATACAAAGACATGTGTTTGTTTTTCTTCAAATGTCCTTGTATCATTGACATGACGTCAATATGACGGTGGATCTATATCATACGAGTTGCTCTCGGCTTTAACTGTATATTATTCCAACTTATTTATGTTCTTTCTAACCTTCTGTGTCTATGGACATTTTGCAACATTCAATGTACGTTTTGCAACAAAAACTTAAAATCAACTATATAAAGTCCCAACAAAATGATTAGATAACTTGATAAATCCTCAGAAGTTCAACCCAAGGAATACTTTCTCCCACGAGGAAATCCCTTTCGCAATTTCAGCCTCTAGATATTATTTTGTATTTTTTTTTTAAGAAACAATATTCTGTACACTAATACGAAAGAATATGCTAGCAATAATATGATTTAAATTCGCCTTATCAATTTGCAATTAATAAAAAGTGTTACTAAATCCACCGCATTGTCCTATTTTTTCGCTTACATTTTAATAAAAAATTTAATGACATGTTTATGCTTATATAAAAAAGACTTTTAAATCCCTATCCATTTCTCTCCATCACCGTCTCTCTATTCCCTGTTCTTCTCTCTTCCATTTCATCTCTCTTCTTGGCTTCTCTACAGTCTCTATCTTCCCCATTCTTCTCTCTTCCGTTTCATTTCTCTCCATCCGGGAGGAGGATCCATTTTTTTCCGGCGGCCGAAGAAGTTCAAGAATCCGATGACAGGTAGCATTTCTCATTATTTGTTTCTATGATTTCTAGGGCTCCAATTCCAAATATGTTAGTCAATTTGTAGTGTTTTCCAATAAATTTTCAACTTTTCTACATTTTAATGCTATTTTGAATAGCTTCTATTTGGGTTAATATTTGAACATTGGACCTAAATGAAGGAAAGTCCAAGGATGCCAACTAAAAGGGGACTTGCCCGAAGCCTAGCACCAAGCCCAAAGGCAAAGTCAAGCCTTCTCAGCCAAGATACAAGCCACATGCTTACCATTGAAGTGACAAGTGATGAAGACTAACCTACTACCAGCCAAAGAACACTTTTTAGTGGCATTACAAGTAAAAAGCTAATGACTCACTACCTTTCAGATGCTTTCAAGTAAGTGCAAAGTCACAGCTGTCGAGCTAATTGGCCTATAAAAGGAAAAAGAGGCCCTAAAGACAAGGACACTCAACCAATCAAACAAACAAACATACAAACTCTGCTCTCAAGCCAGATTTGCAACCAAAAAGCTGTAATCAACCCAGATCTCAGATCTTTTAGCAAAAGCTATAATTAGCCCCGATCCTATTAATTTTCAAGATAACTCCCTACAAAAGCTATCTTTTGTCTAGTTTAAAAGCTCTGCTATTTCCCTTAATGGTGTAGTATCGATTCCCTTGTGTAAAACTTGTTTACCATCCATCCCTTTTTAGTATATTGATAGGATTTTTTACTACTCATGTGAAACGGCTTAAATCTCCTATTTTACTTGCAAGAATCACAAGGTTATTGTAGTATAAACGGATCTCGCAAGGTCGTCTCCACAGGGATTATTAAATAATTCGAACTAATCAGATTCCATTTAATTATTGTAAAGTAGAAATTGAAGTGATTGATTTTATAACCTAATTAAAATAAAAACGAAATTAATGAATTAAAATAAACAATCTGCAATATTAGAGCTAGAGAGAAAAGAAAACAGTTTTGAGAGAATAAAATTAAGAAAGCACTAGGGTTCCACCATTACCTAGCAATCCTATGAATTTTTACCAATTACTTATAATCTACACATGCCACTTTGAAGGTTAGATTTTCCTAATTCATATTCTACTTGGAACCTCCAACATAGAACGTATATCTAACATGCAACCCGTCCGGACGTTCGGATCAAATCTAAACATGAAAGACTCATTATGCTTTATGAAAATCCGTTGAAAAACCATGCAATCCTTAAGACGTGATATTCATCCGAAGAGAAATTACAATTATTAATCACAAGAAGCTAGCGTCAATTTCAGGGAACCTTCCGACCAAAATTGCATCAAATTACTTTTCTAAAGATCCTAATGGTGATCAGGCATTACGACAATTAGATAGTTTTTATCCCGGTGATTAACAATTCAAAGTACGCATACAATCGATCATAAGCTATTAAATAAAAATCACATATTCATGCTAAGGCTCAAGGCTTCGCCCTAGCAAAAGGAATTAGTTACGCATATTCATAATTGAAATCATAGAAAATATATTCAAGAAAAGGATTGAAAGCACCTTCAAGTAAAAAGTCTTCACAACCCTAACAATTCTCTGTCTCCCAAAATTGCATAAAAGAAAACGTCCTCTAAAACTGTAGACGGCCAAGCAATATATTTTCTCAGCCACCACACAAACCCTAGCAAACTAAAATTAATAAAAACCCTAAATAAAAATAGCAAAATCTGAACAGCCACGTTTTTGACCCATAAGCTGATCCAAAACTGGCCCAATATAGCTGGATTTAATGTTTGGAATATTCTGAACACTTTTCCAGAAGGCCATGAACCCATTCGAGGTCATCTTGGGCTCCAAAAATGCAATTTAAGCCCAAAAACGTTATTTTCCAGCACTGCGCATTGCTTCTTTATTTCATCGCCAGAAAATAACCGCTTGGTGGAAAAATCCCAAATTTTGATACGATCAAGCTAAGTGACTCACGAACGTCCTCCAACTAGAATTACTCCAAAATTCGTCCATTTGATCCTGTTTTTCTCCAGAGGAAGTCGAAAGTCCTATATTAAAAATACAATTCAAAGTATCAAAATTCTTCCAATATATTAACCAAAATATACTAAGATTAGGGTAAAATATATAATATAAAATCTACTCATCATATATAAACCTTGTAAGTTCAAAGAGAAGTGACTACAAGAAAGTTCAACCATGACAAACAAGGTGAAATCTTGCCCGAAGCTCTTTGTTTGTTTGCTAAATTAGTAGATCTATTGCTTAATGCATTCTCCAGCATGTATTCAAGTTATTTCCATTTGTTTTCCTATTTTAAGAGTCTCATTTGCATCTGGATCCAGTTAGTTTAATGGATATGTTTTCATTAAAAGCAATCTAGGACCAAACAAATGACTTAAGAGGATCTGGACTCCCTACATTCGAACATACAAGACTATGAACTAAAAGTCTTTGTTCACAAGGCAAGAAAAGAACTTAATGCAGACTTAACCCATCCACAACAATCCTTTGATAACAAGAAGTCCGAGTAACTTGGGGCGCAAGTAATCAACTTAAAACACACTGTTCTACATCTGCTATATTGAGATAGCAGTTGCACGCTTAGCACTTAGTTTTGATTGCAAGCATCAAGGCCTACACCTAAGGCCCCACAAAGGAACCTTTCAGAACTAACTTTGTCCTCTTCTTGGAGCACATCAACAAGTAAGAGCCCAACTACACATCAAAAGTGCCAATCCTTTATGGAGCTGTGCTGAGGTCCGAGGATCCTTCTCCAGAGAAATCTTTGCCACCAACATAGTTTTGGCATGCCCAGTGGGACTCCATTAGTCTTCTATGCCAAGAAAAAGGAGGAATGAGAAAGCCTTCAGGTGGAACACAGAATACGGGCTACCTCGGTGTCTACCAAGATTGAGCATGAAAAATCATCCAGAGGATTTTCCATCCCTGCAAGGACCAACTATTCTAGAAAACCCAACTTCATCTGAGAAGTCAGGAGGAAAGGTGACCAATGAAGATTTGCAAGTCACCATGGTACAAGTGCTCAAAAGTATGGAGAAGATCACTTTGGAAACCAGAGGAGAAGTAAGCAGACTTTGTTCTTTAACAGGGAGTTTGCAAAGAAGATTAGATATGGAGTACTCTACTCCGAAAAATGGTTATATCAGGGAAGTGATGAGAGAGGTTATTCCTGAGAAAGAACCAGTTATCCCCTTTATTTCCTTTGCATGAGGAAAAGAAGGATAAAGGAAAAAACAAGGAAGGATCTGGATCTAGTTAGCCAGTGTTGGAAGAGATCCTAGAAACGGAGTTGCCAGACCCCTTATTATTTTCACTAGATAGTAGGGGCAGAGTGGGCAAGAAAGAAAGAAGTATGGGATGCCCTAGTTAATCAGAGAGTCCAATGGAAAAGGCAACCTTACCAAGGCAGACAAGCCTCTTCCTTATAGGTCCCCACCATTGGCTAGTAAGGGAAGGGATGCCAAGTGGAGACAGCCCGACCCAAAGAAAGAA
This sequence comes from Malus sylvestris, assembly GCF_916048215.2. Classification (NCBI taxonomy): domain Eukaryota; kingdom Viridiplantae; phylum Streptophyta; class Magnoliopsida; order Rosales; family Rosaceae; genus Malus; species Malus sylvestris. The sequence continues at coordinate 38,245,422 of NC_062275.1, forward strand.
ACCTTTTTGGGCAATGATCGCAGCTCGAAATGGGGAGCCCCACATACCTCATACAACAATACAACTAAACAACAACTCAGAGATGAGTTAGTTAAGTTAAGAAAGATAGTGGCTCAGAATGCTCAACTCTAAGCTCACCCGCTGTTCAGGATCACCAGAAGCCATACCCAGAGTATATTGATTCAAGATGCCCGCGTTTCCCACTTTTAGTGGGGATAATGGTAGTGTATCCTCTAAATATCACATTTTCAAGTTCTCCAACCATTGCGTGGCATTCGAAGACAATCCTAATTATAAGTTAAGATTGTTTGGGAACTCATTGGTTGGCCTAGCATCCCAATGGTATTCTTTGTTGCCCCCCAATTCTATTGCTAATTAGGGGCAAATGGAGATGGCTTTCCATGAGCAGTTCTATAGGATGGAGCCCAAGATGTCTATCAATGATTTAGTGGAGATGAAGCAATACGAACAAGAGTCTATAGAAGACTTCATGATGACGTTCAGAAGGACAAGAATGAGGTGCCAATTCCCTATCAATCATGCCCAACTCATATCCGTTACTCAGAAAGCTTTAAGGCTACCTTTGAGGAAAATGTTTTATAATGCACAGTTCAATGAGTTACCAGAGTTGGTATTTGTTGCCACAAAGTACAAAGAAATGTTGCTTGAGGAACAGCAAGTGAAACACTCAACTAAGGCTTCTCCTTTTTACAAAAATAAAGCTGCAATTCACCAAGCGGAGTTTGAAGGAGCTGAGCCAGAACAAAATCATAGTGTTTAGGCCCAAAATAATATTATTGGGCCGAACGTAGGTTTATGTTCGGTCCAAAGCTCTTCCAAAAATACTATGGGCTGTCCAGTGGTCATGAGCCACCCAGTCAGGTCGACCGAGTCCTATTGCAAGAAGGATTGATCTGGATAAGAACGAATGGGTCGAGTCCTAGTATGATAAGGGGTCTTAATGGAATAAGGATGCTAACATTTGAGAAGTGAATGTGGATGGATAAAGAGTTTGGTTCAAGGTCCTAATGGAGGTAGGATTGGCCGAGACTTGGTTAGATTAGGATAACGAATCTTAATCCAAGTATAGTTCTGGTTCGGCCATGATGAGATTGGCTGCTATAAATAAGAAAAGGGTGCATCATTCTAACCCCCCCAATTCAACACACAAAACTGCCCTGCGTAAACTCTCGCTCTACGCGAAACCTCTTAACAACTTTGAGATTTTTATTTTCTTTTCACCGACACATCTTCAGGTTGGATAAACAGCACTGTGAAGGAAACCAGTAACACCTTCAGTTTGGATAAACAGCACTGTTGCCGTAGAATTAGCCGACCGTGGAGTACCTTCAATTTGGATAAACAACACTGTATCTCGGCAGACTAATTACTTATCCAAGTCTTGATTCACAAGGGTTTTGAATCTTTGTTGGTAGAGGCCATCTCATCAGCCTTCTTGGCATAGTGGGGTGTTACAGCTTACTGGGCTCGGCACATTGAACGCCAAGTTGTTTTATGATTAGATACTCACAAGTGGGATTTAGAGTTCAGCATTCTGACGGCCGAACTACGTTTACGATAAAGACGTACATTTGCTTTGAGTACCTGTGCCCATATAGTTTGGTGTCAATTCGGTGTGCTTATACTCTTACGAATATAATCACTGTGACTGAATCCGACACTGATGATTTGTGAACTTCGCAAAACTAGCAGCCTTGCCTTTAGGCTCTAGAACTCGAAGGTCGAGACGTGTTCCTTCCTCGACCGCAATCGCAAGATTAAGAAGTCAGTAGTGCGCCCAACGCCACGTAACACATTCTACTCCCCGGCCGAGCTTGGTCAACAAGTTAGCACGCCTCGCACACAACCGAAGGACATAGATAGCTTACTAATTACTCGGCCTACGCGCCACGTAGTTTTGGTAGTTTTTAGGGTCAACATTTTGGCACACCCGGTGGGACCCAGTGTTAAAACTACAAAGTTCATGCCCGTCAAAACACGATCGGTTAAAAAGAAAACAATCATGGGAAAGTTAACAACCGACCTACCAGTTCAAAACCCCCGACAAAATTTGTCACATGCACAAAATCCTCTTGTTACTGTGACACCTGAGGCTGCAAGTGTGACACACCGAGAAAATGAAGTTTGTCTCGGTAACTAGCTAGTGGAGGACTATGATGAAGATGGTGGTGAAGGCTCTGACCCCCTAATTAGGTCGTTTCTTTAAAGACGGCTTGAAGAACAATCTCGACAGGTTGAACAAACAATTAGCCAAAAAATGAACAGTTTGCTCGAGGTGATACAAAATAATAATGATGCACATACCAAATTGCTTGAACTATTGGTTAGTAGAGCCTTCGAAGGGGGGCCTACTGATTAGTCCCGACAACTTCCACTCAGAAGTAATCCGCTACAGGCTGAAACGGGATTTACTCGGCTCAAAAGGATTGACTTGGAAAAAAATGAGGATCAAGCAGTAGATTAGATGGATCAGACCAAAGAGTGAAAACAACATCAGTCGATATGATCGAGGTCCAAAGGATGATCGACTTGGCCTTAAAGAAAGGGCCGAAGTTCCTGAAATTCATCCATCCATACCCAGCTTACGTAGAGAAGTTTGAATATCCTAAAGGCTTCAAGATCCCAGATTTCAGCCTTTCTGCTGGAGAATCGTCCCTGTCCTCGTTAGAACATGTGGCTCGGTTCACTACACAATGCGAAGATGTTAATAATGACTTCTATAAACTACGACTATTCAACTTCCTGCTAACAGGTTTAGCATTTGCTTGGTACATCAACCTCCTGCCTAATTCCATCCAGAGTTGGGAGGAACTAGTTGAAAAGTTCCATGAACAATTCTATCGGCCAAGGATGGAAATGTCAGTCTCATCACTGGCCAGGATGGCTCAAGCATCTAATGAATCACCAATGGGATACTTAATGAGGTTTAAATCAGCTAGAAACTGGTGCTGAGTACCTCTCCCTAAAGTTGAATTCGTCATAATCGCTCTGAACGGCTTGGATGTGGAATATAAAAAGAAATTCTTAGGGGCAAACTTCCAAGATATGTACGAACTAGCCCAACACGTTGAGCAATACGATTATTTGCTCCAAAAGGAGAAGATCTTGAAGTCCCCATCTTGGGGAACGATTTACAAAAATCCCACGGTTAGCTATGCATCAGCCGAAGACGAAGATTCCCAATACGTCAATGTGGACGCAGCCGAGATAATGATAGATAAACCGTACGTTTGCAAGGCATTGGCTCAGATTCATTCCAAGGATGCCAAAACCCGCTCGGCCTCTGAAGAGATAATTAAAACATCAAAAGTTTACACTTTTGATATCACCAAGGCCGATGCAATTTTTGACAAGTTGTTGCTAGCGAAGATCATCAAACTTATGCCAGGACACAACATTCCTAAGGCCGAAAAGTTAAAAGGAAAAACATATTACAAGTACCATAACTCGAATAAACATACCACAAACAACTGCGTCATGTTCCGTGATGCTATTCAAAGCTGGATTGATAAAGGCAAGCTAAAATTTCCTGAAAAATAGATGACTATCGATGTTGATCCCTTGCCCTCGACAATAGTCAGCATGGTAGATGCTCATTTTACCAAGAGCAAAGGGAAAGGGAAAGCCGAGTTCGTTCTAATACAACATGTCCCAAAGCAGAACTCTCAGCCGTGACTCAAGATTGATCTATTTTCCAACGAACCACTCACAGAGTTTTCAGGATTGACCATAGTCAAATCTATGTCAGACTCCAGTACAGAAGAAACCGATGGATCGATGGTTTTATGCAGCAGTCGTAAATCATGCATCGTCCTAACCGAACCAAATGAGAGATCACCTCAGGCTCCAACACCACGACAAACATCCAATGCCACAACAACACCTCCAAAGAAACTTGACGGAGGCCAGCGCCGGAAAGTGTTCGACAGGCTTGGCCCTCAAGTACGAACGGATGGCCCAACCTTAGCCAGATAGTGTCTTGATTTCGATGCGCCATTTTCTAATGAGGATTATTACTTGTGTAACTCCAGTAGCTCAAGTTCATTGGTGAATCAAAAACCTTCAAGCCACCTGAGCCAAGCGACCAACGTTGGTATAGTTTTAATTCTCCCACTAGCATGTATACTGCATTATCCAAATCTTAAAAACGTTGACGCCAGCAGATAGACTGCATGCCTCGATGACAGGCAGGACAGGCTACTTCAGCTACCAAATGGCAGCCGAAAGAAGCAGTAGGTAGTGGAGATAACAGACAAACCTCGACAGTCATGGCCAAATTACTTCAAGGGAAAAGAGTAATTGATCGCAACTTTGAAACCGCCATTGAAGAGTCCGAGAAGCGCATCAAACTCCTCATTCAGCCCGAGGAGATGAAAGCACATTTCGAGCATTTCAGAAAATAAGTCTGATGCGAGAATTACTTGACACACAAATTAAACCCTCTTTTGACAATTGTAGCAAAGTATGTAAGTAGGGATCGTTCTAAACCGGGGATTAGGAGGGCTTGCTAAAACCTCTAAACTGACTCAAAAACAAAAAGAAACAAAGTTAAAAATGTAAACAAAAGATTTTAAAACAAGAAAGTAAAAGGGGGATTTGAGTTTGGTGAAGTTGAAAGTAAAAACGAATAAACTAAAAACTTAAATAGATTTTAAACAAATTTGGGTTGAATGGATAATGGAAGGCTAGCTAAGGGGTTCTTCTCCACACATGTCTTGCTTGCATACAAAATGATTTCCAATTGCTCTTCGATAAGTTATGAATACTCAACGCCCCAAATTAACCGTGAATTGCACTAATTAACTCTCAGTTTTTCAACAAGTTATTAGATTGGATGATTGCATACGACAACCCAAAACATTCCCTACAAGTTCCCTACATGAATTGCATAATAGAGATACAAGCAAGAATCATTAAGTTCTATGAAAAACATAAGCATTGACGAGGCACTCGTTACTATGATTTGCATGAAACTTATGCCAAGAATTTACTTAACGTGATTGTGACTAGCAACCTTCACTACTTGTGAATATAAGTTCATAACGATTAGGTGAAACTCCCTTATATTCTAGCGTCAAATTCATGCATGAAAATTAAGCGTGCACTCTCAACCAACATACACAAATTAGTTTTTATACGAACGGATAAGTAAATTGAATTCACAATTCAAGAAACGCAATTGGAAGTAATCAAATCATATAGCAAGCATAAACATGGTTTTGAATCCCCCCCTAGCCAAGGGGGGTTTAGTTCCTCATTATTACAAAACAAAGATAAACAAATTTAACCATTGAAAAACAAAGGGAAGAAAGCACCTAAACGTTCCAACGATCCATGTTGGATAGCAAGCGCGTCCAAGGACTTTTCTCCTTCTCCTTGCCGCCACAACAAGGTTGGAATGATGTTGAAGGGTTGGTTATTTGGAGGAATGGATGGGAAGGGGTTTAGATATGTAGGAGAGGCAAGGAAAGGCTTGGAGAATGGTTAATTTCTGGATGATTTGAATGAGGTTGCTGCCATGGTATTTATAGGAAGAGGATGGACATGTTTAATGCAAAAATCTGGTGGAATGAAGTAGGTAAGGCATGGCAAGGTGGAGAATTGTTGGTGAGGGTAGGTTTTGAGTCATCCACTCACATGTCATGGTGAGTTAAGCATTGTATCATCCACTCAAATGTCATGGTGAGTTAAGCATTACATCATCCACTAAAAAATCTGGTGGAAGTAAAACAAAGGGAAGGCTACGGCATTGATGAATTTTATGGGGTATGCATGGTTTTGAGTGAAGTTTTGGCCAATCCTTCTAGAAATTTATCCCTTCTTGCAACTTGTATTTGTTTCACCAGATTTTTAGCATGTTCCTAGCCTCTTTTGTCTTCAAATTCGTCCATCCATCTTGCTCATATCATATGTAATCCATTCCAAGCTCAAAACTGCTCCAAAATGCACCAAAATGCACTTTCTTGCTACCTTAGCCCTTTGGACCTACAAACACACGAAAATGGCTTAAAGTACTAAAATAACTAAGAACTAATAACGTAAATGCAAGAAAACTAGTTAACTAAGTCGCATAAATATGCGTCTATCAAATTCCCCCACACTTAGCTATTGCTAGTCCTCGAGCAAAATAAAACAAATAAAACATAACCTAACCTTCCAACATTTGCCTTAGGGATTTCCAATGCACATGACATGTTAAAGATTATCATTCCCACAGAATTGAGTCAATTTAACACTTAAGCACATACTTAATCATAGTCACTACTTACTAATTCACAATTAACCAATTAAAACAATGTTTTGAATGTAGTAACATGCCTTAGAGAATTCCCTCAATCCTTACAAGATACGCACTCTATTTTCACTTAGATTTTCTAACTACACACCCTATACTAGTTATATGTGAGAGAATTGATGTAGATATAAAAACGAATGCTCACATATATGTATAACAAAGAACACAATTTCTAGAGTTAATAAGCATGTTGAGATATGATCTCATGAATGGAATGCTACTACTTAGATGCGAGAACCAGTGACCATATGCTCATACCAAGTTCAATCTCCACAAATTGAAACACATAACACTCAAGATAGAAGTCAAGGGTTGTAACGGGGCTTGGGGTATTGGCTAACAAAGAAAGGATAAGGAAAACAAACGTTCTTAAAGTGATAGTAAGCAAAGTAATGAAATTGAGACTTAGAATTTACTTAGATTGCAGAAATTAGCTTTAAAACACAAGGGGAAGATTTAAACAACTCCTTAGGGTCGAATTCATTGTTTTGGACCCCTTCTTCATCAAACAACACTTTAGAACTCTTTTTCACTTCTTTTCAACTCTTTTCGCATTCTTTTCACATTTTTCTTTTCTTTTTTTTTCTTTCTTTTTACCCGTGCCTATGGCACATAATTCCTTATGAAAAACACTTCCCCCACACTTGTTTTCTGCCACAAAGGAATTCAATTTGAATCATGCTTTACTACGCTTTAAGAACAAGGTTAATGGATGGTCCTAATCTAAGCTAGGTGAGGGTAATGTGGGTTACAAAGAAAAGGTTCACAAAGCTCAACGGGATTAAAACGTACAAAACATAATGACATAGGGGATTCACGGCTTTTTGGTTATGGTGGTGGTCACTACACAACTTTATCTTGAATATGTGTTATGCAAATCAATGACATGCTTTGAATGAAATGGGTATGAGTTCTAGCATTTGGAACTAAATGATGAAACGCCTTCTAAGTAGTAACCAAGCAAAGAATAATGAGATCATGCAACGACTTAGAAAACAATAAATCACAGATTATTAACTCTCCAAATAAACGTTTAGGCTCAAGTCTCACAAGGTTGTAGCGTTAGTTTGAGTTCTTTCCTTCAAGCATGTTACAAAAACTGATTTTTCCTTTAAGATTGCATGTAAATTCATAAGTTATAACCACAACCAAGCATAAACAAAGAGTAAATCAAACTTTCATCCATGTTAGTCACTCTCTTTAACAGCCATGAAATTACAAACCAACTCCTCATCATTGTGTTGGAAGGTACCCTAAGACACAAACAAACACACAAAAACAACTCTTTTTGGGTTTTGCAAAGCAATTTTTTCAAATTTTTATGTGATTTTCGGAGTTATAAGTCAGCACACACTAAAACTCACCAAAACAGCCTAAAAACACCTAAAAACAGCAAGAAACAACATTGGGAAGTATGAGTGAGAAAACCCTACGAATTTGCATCAAAACACTTTGGTTACCCCCCCACACTTAAACCAAACATTGTCCTCAATGTTTCAAAGCATAACTAACACAAAAACACATAAACAAACAAACAAACACTAACAAACTAAATATGGCAGAAACTAATTAAACAACAAAGAGAAGGGTTTAGGAACGCAAATATGGAATTGGAGTGCTCTTTAGGCCTTCCTTTGTCGAATGCATGGGTTGCCTCCCACGAAGCGCTTTCTTTAACGTCTTCCAGCCGGACGGTACCTCCATTTAAGCTTGACTAGGTGCCACGGCATGGAGGGGTACATCCTCCATGACATGCTCCTTGAAATACTCATGCATTGGGTCTATGTATGGCAGTGGATAATGATGGTCCCAGATTGTGGCATTGAGTTCCCCAAGGTCAAAGTAAAAACTCCCATAATCATGGATTCGATTTGGTACCTGCACCACAGAAGGCAATGACCTATTAGTGGAAATGGGAATTGGAATTAGAGGATGAGGCTTACCAATGCATGTAGATGAAGACTCAAAAGGGGCAGCAAAGGTGGTGCTCTCGGCCAGATTTGGTATTTTGGGTGTAATGACATGTTTTGTATGCTCCACTCCAATGCCCTCTTCGATGATGCATCTAGGGACATCCTTCTTGATTGGTGCGCATGAATGTTCCTTCCCCACATGTTTAATCACATCTATTGCAAAACAAGAACGAACATCATGAGGATTCTTAACATATTCAGGAACTTTGAATTTAATCAATTCATCACCAAACTCCATTGTTAACTCTCCCTTAGCCACATCAATCTTGGTTTGGGCTGTCTTCATGAAGGGCCGCCCTAATAGTATCGGCAATGGGGTAGAATAGGGTGAATCCTCCATGTCAAGCACGTAAAAGTCCGCTGGAAAAATCAAATTGCCCACCTGCACCAACACATCTTCCAAAACACCCTTTGGATATGCATTAGAACGATCGGCTAATTGAATAATCACACCATCGTTTTTAAGCTCACCTAAGTTCATAGATGCATAAATAGAGTATGGCATAACATTAATCGAAGCCCCTAAGTCTAACATGCATTGTTCAAACTTAGTCTTGCCAATAACGCACGGAATTGTAAAACTACCCGGATCTTTGCATTTAGGGGGTAATTTCCTTTGTAACATGGCAGAAACATTCTCACTTACTTGGACCACCTCTTTGTTCGAAATCCTTCTCCTTGATGTACAAAGTTCTTTTAAAAACTGAGCATACCTCGGGACTTGCTTAATTGCATCAAGGAGCGGAATATTGACTTGAACTTTCTGAAAGGTCTCTAGAATGTCCTTCTCGGCTTCTTCCTTCTTTGATTGCCTAAACCTGCCAGGAAAGGGCACATTTAGTGGAATGGAACTAGAAAAAGTCGAATTTGGACTTACCTTGGTGGTTTGGGACGGCTTAGGAGGGCTAGATGGTGGTGGCAAGGATTGTTCATCCTTGGCCGTGAGTTTTGGTCCCTGTGCTTCCTCTTGTAGCAACTTTTCATCCTCATCGTGACTTGATTTGGATGATTTTGGTTTGGCTCCAACCTGTGTACCACTTCTCAACATGATTGCATTGACGGTTTCAAAGCCTCCTTTTGGATTTGCAATGGTTGAGCTAGGCAACTTGCCTTGCTCTCGAAACTGCCCCATGAACTCGGCAATTTGCCCTACTTGTTTCTCCAACTCGTCCACCTTTTTGTCCCTATTTTGCATTCCCTGCGCCATAGAAGTTAGTAAATTAAAAATTTGATCATTATCAATAGACGAACCTGATTTTTGGGCAGGTTGTGCTTGGGGTTGAGTTGGTGCAAACGGCTTTTGATAGAAACCCGGGGGTTGTTGCCTCAATCCGCTTTGTTGTTGGCCTTGTTGGGGTTCTCGCCATTTGAAATTTGGATGATCACGCCAACCGGGATTGTAAGTATTGGAAAAGGGGTCATTCCTTGGTTGGTATTGGTTGTCAAATCCCACGGCATTGAGGGTCTCCCACCCTCCATTTTCTATCAACTGTGGGCACTTGTCCGTAAGGTGGCCTTGCATGGAACACACGCCACAAGCTGCCACGTTTTGCACTTTTGGACCTTCCACTACCTGAGAAAGCAAAGTAGTAAGGTTAGCCATTTGATTTTGAAGTTCGGTTATGGCACTTACCTTATTGACTTGATGTGGTCGTGGGTTACTCCTTTGTCCAACGCCTTCGTATTGTTGAGCATTCAACGCACGGTTGGAAATTAAAGTCTTTGCTGCCGTGGGGGTCTTGTCCACCAAGGCTCCTCCCGCCGAGGCATCTAGCATTTGACGTTCGATAGGTAGTAGCCCCTCGTAGAAGTATTGCAAAAGAAGTTCCTCCTTCATCTGATGTTGTGGACAAGAAGCAACAAGAGATTTAAAATGTTCATAATAAGTAGGAAAAGATTCACCTTCCTCTTGTTGAATTCCACTTATCCTTTTCCGTAGGAGGATGACTCGAGAAGTTGGGAAAAACTTCTCCAAGAAGGCCCGTTTCATGCTTTCCCATGATGTGACGGTTCCGGGCGCCAATTCGTACAACTAATCCTTCGCCTTTTCCAAGAGAGAGAAAGGGAAGGCTTTCATCTTCAAAATACTCCCATCGACATTGACAGGGGTCATGCTCGAACACACCACCTCGAATTCTTTCAAGTGTTTGTTAGGATCTTCCATGGACAACCCATGGTACTTCGGAATGTGGTGTAACAAGCTTGACTTCAATTCAAATTCTTCTGTCTTTCCTCGGGCTGCTGCGGGGTATTGGATGCATAGAGGTGCGGCATTGTCCAATCCCGAAGCTGAAAGTTCTTTGATTGTTCGATTGTCCACCTCCATGTCTTTTTCTGCCTCCTCCTTTTCTTCAAATTTGGATTCAGAACTAGAACTAGGTGGATTAGGTTCTGGTACTTTCCTTTTCCTTCTCAAAGTTCGTTCAAAATTGTCGTCAAACTCCGATATATGTGCACGAACTGGTTGAGAACTACGAGTCATAAACTAGTACCTGAAATAAACAAAATAAAATTAAAACTAAAATTAAAACACACAAAAAAGAAATAAAAAGAAACAATGGGGATTTAGCAAAGTTGCTAATCCCCGGCAACGGCGCCAAAATTTGGTGCGTAAAACGAAGTATGTAAGTAGGGATCGTTCTAAACCGGGGATTAGGAGGGCTTGCTAAAACCTCTAAACTGACTCAAAAACAAAAAGAAACAAAGTTAAAAATGTAAACAAAAGATTTTAAAACAAGAAAGTAAAAGGGGGATTTGAGTTTGGTGAAGTTGAAAGTAAAAACGAATAAAAAACTAAAAACTTAAATAGATTTTAAACAATTTTGGGTTGAATGGATAATGGAAGGCTAGCTAAGGGGTTCTTCTCCACACATGTCTTGCTTGCATACAAAATGATTTCCAATTGCTCTTCGATAAGTTATGAATACTCAACGCCCCAAATTAACCGTGAATTGCACTAATTAACTCTCAGTTTTTCAACAAGTTATTAGATTGGATGATTGCATACGACAACCCAAAACATTCCCTACAAGTTCCCTACATGAATTGCATAATAGAGATACAAGCAAGAATCATTAAGTTCTATGAAAAATATAAGCATTGACGAGGCACTCGTTACTATGATTTGCATGAAACTTATGCCAAGAATTTACTTAACGTGATTGTGACTAGCAACCTTCACTACTTGTGAATATAAGTTCATAACGATTAGGTGAAACTCCCTTATATTCTAGCGTCAAATTCATGCATGAAAATTAAGCGTGCACTCTCAACCAACATACACAAATTAGTTTTTATACGAACGGATAAGTAAATTAAATTCACAATTCAAGAAACGCAATTGGAAGTAATCAAATCATATAGCAAGCATAAACATGGTTTTGAATCCCCCCCTAGCCAAGGGGGGTTTAGTTCCTCATTATTACAAAACAAAGAGAAACAAATTTAACCATTGAAAAACAAAGGGAAGAAAGCACCTAAACGTTCCAACGATCCATGTTGGATAGCAAGCGCGTCCAAGGACTTTTCTCCTTCTCCTTGCCGCCACAACAAGGTTGGAATGATGTTGAAGGGTTGGTTATTTGGAGGAATGGATGGGAAGGGGTTTAGATATGTAGGAGAGGCAAGGAAAGGCTTGGAGAATGGTTAATTTCTGGATTATTTGAATGACGTTGCTGCCATGGTATTTATAGGAAGAGGATGGACATGTTTAATGCAAAAATCTGGTGGAATGAAGTAGGTAAGGCATGTCAAGGTGGAGAATTGTTGGTGAGGGTAGGTATTGAGTCATCCACTCACATGTTATGGTGAGTTAAGCATTGCATCATCCACTCAAATGTCATGGTGAGTTAAGCATTACATCATCCACTCAAATGTCATAGTGAGATAGGCATTGCATCATCACTAAAAAATCTGGTGGAAGTAAAACAAAGGGAAGGCCACGGCATTGATGAATTTTATGGGGTATGCATGGTTTTGAGTGATGTTTTGGCCAATCCTTCTAGAAATTTATCCCTTCTTGCACTTTGTATTTGTTTCACCAGATTTTTAGCATGTTCATTTGATGTTTTCACTTCAAATTCGTCCAAACTCCTTGCTCCATGCATATGCACTTCATTCCAAGCCCAATTTTGCTCCTAAAAGCTCCAAAATGCTCCTTTTTGCATACTTTGACAATAAAACCTGAAATTGCACGAAAATGACTTTAAACACTAAACTAACTAAGGAAAAACAACATAAATGCATGAGAACAAGCCAATTAAGTCGCATAAAAATGCTCCTATCAAAGTCGAAAGCAAACTTGCCCCATTACCCCCACAAGAGCCGTTAATAAGAGTTCGATGAAATCTACACCCTTCATTCCTCGACGAATCCTTAGAGTACATGCGAAAATTTCACAAGAAACATTCTGCCAATGACTTGTATGGCCGACCTAAGGCGTGTCAAGAAGCTCTTGACTTGGCATTAACTTGCCCTGATACTGAACAGATTATCCAGAAAACCATTGATCTAGAAATGAAGGCCAGGTTCCAACATATACGTGAAGTTCGGGTCCTCGGCTTTGAGGTCGACCCATACACAGACATAGACACTGCTGAGCTCCCTTTTTCACTTGAGGACCTTTTATATTTATGATATCATTTCAAAGTCTTCTCGGCCATATCTCTCTTCGGCCTAACGACCAATGAGCAAGATCGTGTGGTGCATTTAGATGCCTCCCTAGACACAAAGAACGCTCGAATCGCCTATGAAGAACCAGCCCGTAAAGCATTGCAGGGACAAAATCAAACCCCAGCAACGAATACACTCGAGGACGACAACCAGAATGAAACAGGTTCAGTTTACACACCACAAGAGCAAGTATCCGATAAGGCAAAAGATGATCAGGTCGAGGAAGCTCCAAAACATCATACCGCACTCGATAATTCGAAGGACGACAACCACGACCCGATGGGCCCTTCAGTCCTCGAAAATATAGAAATCAGCATGGTCCATGTCCTACCTGTTGAATTTTAACCGACCACATACCAACCAAATTTCTTGGATGGGAATGTGGTTGCCAAGGAAGTAACACAAATCGATTTCATCGCCACCAAAGACGATGGGCCAGCAAGTAAAGACGACAATCTTAAAGCAGCTTTGGTCGTGCTGTTTCCTCGCTCTTCTTCGGTTAATCTTCAACATTTGAAGCCGTTGTATGTCACATCTCACATTGAAGATTATCCCTTCTCTAAAATCTTCGTCGATTGTGGCTACGATCAATATCATGCCCGTATCCGTCATGAAGGCACTACGATGATCCAATGACAAACTCATTCCATCAGGAATAACCATGAGCAGTTTCATTGGCGACAAGTCTTACCAAAGGAGTACTTCCTTTAGAGGTAGGCACCGAGACTGTCCATCAAGATTCGGCGAGACTCGGGCTGGCCGATTTGATCATAGACATTGATGATTGAAGGCAAACAAGACAGATGCCAGGCCGCGGTTTCATCTACCATAGAACTACTGATGGCCCATTGGTGTGATATTACCAAGCAACCAAATTCGGGCGTAAACTTAGTCGAATTTTTGGCCGAATGAGACAACGACCCAGTACTGTCACTGGACAAAGTCCAAGCTACACCAACCGAGCTCGAGGATAGTCAACCTTAAGTCCAAGATGCTTTAGAGGAAATAAATGTTGAAACAGCCGAAGACCCATAGCCTTTGTTCATTAGTGTTTTTTTACCCCAACATTTAAAAACCAATTTTTGTAATTTGCTCGAAGAATTTAAGGATTGTTTTTGCTTGGAGTTACCATGAGATGCTTGGTTTAGATCGAACGCTAGTTGAACATGAATTACGCATCAAACCTGGGTGTAAACCATTCCGCCAACCACCTCGATGATTTTCAACTGAAGTACAACTCGGCATAAAAGACGAACTCGTTCGACTTTTAAAGGCTGGGTTTATTCGAACAGCTCGATATGTTAAATGGTTCACTAACATCATCCCAGTTTTAAAAAAAAGGTGGTGGCTTGTGTATCTGTATTGAGTTTTGGAATTTGAACCTAGTGACTCCTAAAGATGAATATCCAATGCCAATTTCAGATTTGTTAATCGACGCAGTAACAAACCACGAGATCTTATCCTTTATAGATGGACATGCCAGTTATAACTAGATTTTCATCACCGAGGATGATGTCCATAAGACCGTTTTTCGTTGCCTGGGGGCACTAGGCACATACGAATGGGTCGTCATGCCATTCGGCCTCAAAAACGCCGGCGCCACATACCAATGAGCCATGAATACTATTTTCCATGATTTGATTGATACCATCGTCGAAGTCTATATTGATGATGTTGTAATCAAATCAGCACGTCGGCAAACACATTTGGATGATCTCTGTCAGGCTTTCCTGCGAATACGCCAGCACAACCTTAAATTGAATCCAGCCTAATATGCTTTCGGCGTATCAGCTGGTAATTTTTTAGGATTCCTTGTACATCATCATGGAATTCAAGTGGACAAAAATAAGGCTCGAGCAATCATCAACGCTTCACCCCCTACAACTAAGAAAAAACTACAGTCGTTGCCCGGCAAGATTAACTTTCTCCGTCGATTCATTACCAATTCGGCGGGAAAAATAAAAGCCTTCTCCACTGTTGGAAATGTGCCCTAAAACCAATCATATGATGATACTTTACGGACATTTCACATGTTAAACTAATCTAGTTTAATATCAAGGGCAAAGATTATTGTTTGAGCCGTCTCATATAAATGTTATACGCTTAAACGATAAGTCCAAGGAATATGTGATTGGGAGAATGCGATCTAAAGAAGTTAGATTCATGAGACCATTTTTTCGTAGACACATCCTAAACGTTCCTGATAATAGGATTGCCAATTGGGCATTGACAGTCCGTTAAGATCAGTACGTGCTGTGTCTTCTCTCAGGGAGAGTGACTAGTCTCGAGTCATTGGTGTGTGTGACATCAAGACAAGTACGTAGGTGCTCAATAGAGAATGAGTTCACTGAACACGATCAACAGAGAGTTCTCATATTCATGTCACATGAGAACTCATGGTTGGGATAATGCAAAGTAGTCTTTTGACCTGAGGCATCATAGTTGTCTTGCGGTTAGGAACTTGATCTTTGATTATGTCAAAGTCACCCCATCCGCGGGTGTCCACGGCATCGTCGGGGTTAAGCCACTTAGCCATGGAGGCAAGTGAATGCGCAACAAGCGATCTCTAACCTTTAAACCGTTTGGAGGAGAATACTCTATGATATGATTAAGAATCTTTGGCCAGAGTATGAATGAGATTTAGGAAGTCGTTCCAAATCACATTCAAGGTAATCATATAAGCACACGAATCACATTGGATAGTAGACATGAATAAACTATCAAACCAAACAATGTGGTCAAGAGTATTGTATTAGAGAAAGACCGTGTTGCATTTGTAATCCTAAACTGAATAGGTTCTCCACCTCTTCTGATTAGCTTTGGTAACCATGATATGCTGCTAGGTGTCACTCATGGTTTGTGGAAGCCCTAAACGTGTATAATCACTAAAGGGAGAATTGAAAGTAAGTTTCAATTCACAATCGATTTGAAATGGTTCTAATCGCCCACTGCCTCGCTAAAAGGAACCTAATGGATCGTACACCGTGTAAGGTGGAGATTGAAGAAACAATGGAGATGAGTAAGAATAATTAAATGGTTTAATTATTTATGGCAAGGATTAATTAATATGTTAATTAATCAAACGAATAAGTTCGTTAAAGACCTCGGGATAGTTTTGGACCTTAAGGCCCAATGGGCTTCAAACGTCAAGCCCATTGACTTAAGTTGTATGATAACTTAATGAATAATGATTCACAAAGGCCCAATTAGCCCAATAATACCCTAAGGCCGGCCATTTAGAGATGGAGTGAGTTTTGGACTTATTTACAAGTTTGCCACTCCAATGAATTAAGGTATAAATATGACTTTATAGCCAAAATTCATTTAGGGTTTTCTTTTGGGGAAAGGATGAGAACATAAGCTCTCCTTTCTCTCTAAAGTGGCCGGCCTCCTTGGAGGGTTTAGCTAGCAATCCTACTACTCCAAGGTCACTCATTTCTTCTCCAATCTAACCTTGGTGAAGAGACTTAGAGGTTCTCAATTTTGGGAACTTGGAGAACCATTTCATCCATCCAAATCCATAGATCTAAGAGGCAAGGAATGAAGGCCCTCTCTTTGGGTGATTAGCCTTTGCTTATGAAAAGAGGAATCTACAAAGGTATAATTTCTCAACTAACAAATGTTGTTTTAAGTTGAGTCAAGGTTCACCAATCTACTAGGCTTTGAATTTAATGGGTAATGTTTTGTTTTGAGTGCATGCAAGCATGATTCCGCCTTTAATTTGTTAATTGCTTGATGTAGATGTTATTCAAATGAACATGTTTTCACAAAATAATCCTTCAAGTGGTATCAGAGCCTAGGTCTAGTAGTTGGTGAATCCTTTTGGGTTTTGTAGTTCATAGTCTTTGATTTAAATGTTGTAATTGTTACAAGCTTTATTCTTGCTTCTTTGAATATAAATTTTGTTTGAAAATTTGCCATCTCAAATGTTGTAGATGTAGTTCATATGAGCATGAATATTGGAGCTAAAATTTGGTGCCATGTTTTTGGGAAAATTCGGCCAAATCCAAAGGGTGGATTTTTGGGTTCATGTTTGACTTGTTAAAAGTGTTTTCAAGTGACTTTTGGAACCTCTATGTACCCTAGTTTGGTTATATGTTATTTCCCTTAAGTTTGAGTGGTTTTGGGATGTCTTTGGGTGAAAAATGTTCATGGAGATTTTTTGAGTTTTTCATGAATGTTCTTCATTGTTCTTGGAGTTTTAGCCAAGAACATAAAGTTTGGTGTTTTGATTCAAAGTTTTGATTTATTTCATAAAGTTTTTTGTTTTATGCTTTTCAAATGTTTAAATGTGTTAGATATTTATTTAGAAAGGTGTAAGAAATATTGGTGGGTGTGTAAGGATTAATTCCCTTTCACACACACCACTTGCATGACATTTATGTCATGCACCATTTGCATGACTTTATGTCATGCACCACTTGCATGACTTTATGTCTAAAACTACAAATCAACACACACATCACTCCCTTCTCTCCAAAACCGGCCACCCTACAAGTGGGGTGTTTTTGGGGCTTTTATGCAATTACATAAAGTTTTGGTACTTTTGTGTAATTTGTAGTTTGACCCAAAAGTTTACGTATTTACGTAAAGGCCCAAAATCATTAAAGAACAAATTGTTTTGTTCCTTTAATGAAGTTTTTGAATTTGTTGAAATTTTTGGGTTCTAGTTGTAATTACATGAAGTAGTGGACTTTTGTGTTTTTACAAAATGAGCTCAAAAGTTTAAGTTTTGCAACATAGCCCAAAAAGTTGAGGTTATTGCATTTTGGCCCAAATTAGGTTGAGAACAAAATGGTTTTGTCTCTTTAAATGAGAATTGGATTTTCATTTCATTTAGCTCCATTTAAATCAATTCTATGGATACAAAAACCAAATGAAAATGTTGCATTCAATTTAATTAGTTAAAGTGTTAATTAATTAAAGGGTGATTATGAACCTAAGCCTACGATAATTGAGCTATGTGAAAGGCCGTTTCAAATTTGTTTGAACCATGGGAATGTGTAGATTAGATTTTGGTTGTAATTTGTTTTATTCAAATGTTGTAAAGAGCATAAGCTCATCTTTACTTTGAAGTACTCCTTTCTTGTATTATTTGATATGCATGAAAATGGAGTAGAGGGTCCAACGCCCCTAAGCCAACACGCCTTAATGTGATTAAACGCGTAACTAAAATCAATCACCATCCCTAGACCGAGATTCAACACTAGGCTCATGTTGAATCTAAACAAAGGTTCATAGTCATCCTAAGGCCCTAAGGCAACTATATAGTCCATCAAATGAATGCAAAGTTTATGTTAGTAGTATCATATACTCTTGCTTTAAAAACCGTTTTATAAGCATAGTGGGAGTATTATATACAACTAAATTCAATCAAATGGACCAATAGTTGTAATAGGACCAAAATTGTTTTAATAAAGATTAAAATGAATATTTATATGTGATGAGACCTAAAAACCCTAAACCAAACCATTATTAAGTTGAGAAGCGTGAGAGTGCTTTGAACACTCTTTCGTGGCCTTCCACCGTGGTAGGCTCCGATCGTTTGTGACTCGTACACCGGCTTCACCCTATCATGGGGGAGTACAAAGTGCGTGCTTACACTCAGGGGGGAGTCTATATGCATACTTGATGTTGTGAAAGGTAGGCAACGAGAATAGCCAACATCATATCATTGTGAGGTTGTTCTTGAACCCCTACCCGAACTTGCATGGTGGGAATGACTTAACTAAGTGCAATGGAGCCAACATCATATCATTGTGAGGCTACATTCTCTAGAGGCCAAATAAGATGGGTACTTGCAAGAGATGCAAATGAGTAAGCGTACTCTCTCATTATTATTAATGCTAGCCAACATCATATCATTGTGAGGTGGGCTTGGTAATAGTGAGTCTCCCATACCCTACTAAGAGTTACCTCTAAAACTCTCGAATTCCAATGAGGGATATGGAATTTGCCAAAAATAGTGGGTGGTGCTATTTGATTTAAAGACCCGAATCAAATGGCTTAAAATCAATCAATTTATATTCGTTATGTATTTGTTTACCAATATATTTGCAAACGCTATCCAAAACTTGACAAAGAAAAGCCGAATGCTTTAGTTTCCGGACTTGGTACAACAATCCCAAAGATTGTCTTAAATGGATTGTATATGTACCTAAGTAGTCTCATCCTCACAATCTTCCTATTGATAATGTACCATTGGAAGAAAATGTTAGATAAGTCTATCATAAGGAGGACAACACTTTTAATGTCACAATTCTTCACTTACAAATCCTTGTATGAAGAAATAAGAGTTGCTTTGAACAACCCTTAGTCAATGCAAACATTAGTGCTTGTTTCTTTGTTACATGAACAAGGAACTTTAGAAGTAAGCACAAGGGCATGGACACTTTATGTGCCATGATTCTTCACTTACAAATTGTTGTATGAAGAAATGAGAGTTGCCTTGAACAACTCTTGAAAGTTTGTAATTATGTTTAGAACATAATGGTTGGTTGACAAAAATAGTCCATCAACATGGACTAATGATGATTTTGAATCATTGAGTGTTGAAGTGTTAAACCACTTCACGAGACGGAAACTAGGCTAGGACTTCACCTTTATGTCCCTATCCTAATGGTTCATTAAGTTTATTGTAAACTATGTAGTGAATAATAAACACATGCTCTCCAAAATGTTTGATGTGTATAACACAAATGAAATAAGTTTCAAGAGAGATAGTGGGAGTTTAGGGACCATGACTATTGTAGTCAAATGAGAAGTCAAATGAAGAAGATAAAATTAACTCCAAGGGAACAAACTTTCTTTATGAAAGGATGGACATTAGAAGGGGTATTTGCAAGAAATGTCTTGCAAGTGTCAAGAACACACCTTTCGAAGGTGTTGTAAATTGTTCTTGAATAGTTCAAAACAGTTGGTTCTTCTACTTGGATGCTTGATTCCGTATTAGTAACTATGTTTTACAATCGTTGTAAAAGTGTGACTAATAAGAAGTAGAAGATATATGAGAGAAGAAAAAGGTGCTTCACATTCGGAACGTGAATAAAATAAAGATCTCTGCGAAAGCAGATAGTACTTACTTCCTCATATGAACTACCAAAGAAATTGGAAAAACCAAAGATTGTCTTTACATTCCAATTTTAAGGAACTTAATTCCGTCACTATAGTAGAGATGGATGAATGTTTTGTTTGACAAAACATTGTTCTTTATTAGTCAATAATTGGATTATAGTAATCTAATTGATTGTCTCTATAGTAGAGATGATATGGTAGTGTTAACTGTTTAGAATATAATGATGCTTAAAAACCCAAAAGGTTGCAAGATAGTGACTAATCCCAACTGAGTTGTGATACCTCTAAAACATAAATTACGAGTTGGTCATAGATGGATGCTTTGGATCGTTAGATCCGGATCCAATACCTTCTTGTTAAATTGTATAGAGGCGAAATGTTCGAATCTTTATTCTTTTGGAAAGAAGAAAGAATCACAAAGTTGTTGAGGTTAATTCACTTAGATGTTAATGGCACTTGTCCACAACATAATACTACTCATGATGGATGACATTCACCGAAGATCACTCTCGGTTGGACTATAGTTTATTTTTGAATAAACACAAGTCCGAATACTTTGTAAAATGTTTCAAAGAATTCAAGAAATGTAAGTTGATGAGTAAGACATCTAAAGTATTTACCTCCTTAGATTTGATCCAAGGAAAAGTAACACTTTAGATGAGTTTCCTTGAAAGATATCAAGGAAAATAGCATCATATGATAATGAATTTCTCCATTAGGAGAAGAACGAACTCGAATAAGATTTAGTTCCTTAGATGTTATCTATTACCCATATATAGGATATATACTTCTAAAAACAATATGATTGTCAATTAGAAGATCTTCCAAAATTTTCATGACTCCATAAGATGTAGTTGGAAAGAAAGACAAATCTCAAGCATGTTAAGATTTGGGGTTGTGTGCTAATAAGCAATATTTGTTTGATAACAATCTTGTGGGATATCCTTAAATTAACTTTTGGATATCGCTTCTATAAACCAACTACCAAATGTTGTTTTGTTGGGTAGTTCATTGTAATCTTACAATATGATTTGCCTAAGTGCAAATGAATGAGAGATAGAACTCAAAGAATGGGTTCTTTGAGAGACAAGATAATAATCAACAAATATAACAACCTAGTTCCTATACCACAAGCTCCAAGGTAGTCGAGAAGGATTTATAAACTGTCTCAGTTGAATGGTTTGAACTTTATGACTATGTCATAGAGTTACACCTCTTAATTCGAAAGAAATAAGAATGAAAATCCTTATGACTACATTGAGTGTATATATGATATATACTCAAGGAAATGGTAAAGTACCATTTGACCGGAAATAATGAAACCTTCATAAGCTAATTGGTAGCTTAAGGTGACTACAATCAAAGAGAATGGTTGACTTTGAAGAAACCATCTTTGAGATAGTCTTGGTTTCAATTAATTCGAAGATTGCTAGCTACAACTAAATGGTGATTCAATGTTTGGACATAATATGGGTTTCCGAAACCATTATTAAGATAGTCTTGATAATATATGTCTAAAACTATAAATCACAAGACATGTAAGTTGTAGAGATCCATCCATCATGAATCTTAGCAAGCTAGTGGGAGCCATAAGCGTCTTATGAGAGAAAGATCAAATCAATTGATTTCTCATAAAGATGTAAATGAATCTTTTGTTTACTAGGTTTACAAAAGAGTAGTGGGAGTTAATCATGTTCCTAAATTTAAATATATATATATATATATATACACACACATATATGATATATTAATTTTGGAAATGAAAAGAATACTTCTTCGTTAAAGTTATGACTTTAAACATTCTATAAAGATAGAATGTATATGGGAGACATAGTCTATAAACATGGGATGGAAATCTATAATGATAGATTTCAGGATATAATTAGATTATATCAAGCCCTAATGATAGACAAGAGATGCTAGGAAGTTTCTCATATGATGACAAACTTCAAATCAAAAGGACAACTCTAGTGAGACTAGGAAGTTGTTCTTCTCAAAGGGAACGTACCCTTTTGACTTATAAAGAAACATAATGCATAAATAGAATCCTTTATGCATACGCAGAAAGGTGATTTACGTATTTCATATTGTATGAAACACATTGATATGAATTGTACCTAGATCGGTACAAGACAATATCAATGCAAACCCAGGATCAGAACCATGGCAACTGTCAAGTGAGTCCTTAAGTATTTAAGAAATACTAAAGGATAGATTCCTCAAAGAATGAGGAAGAATTAGAGTAACGTAAAGGAAGCGTAAATGTATTAGATTACGAATCTAATCCATCATTGGATGTTTCTTCATTATGAATGAAGAGATAATCAGATATCTCTTTATTATGACTAAAGAGATATTTGGATGGAAACATTAAAAGTAATGACTTTAGTGTGTTCCATTATGAATGCAAAATATATTGCCTTATAGAAGTTTACAACAATGTTGTTTGGATGGGAAAGTTCATTTATGAACTCTCTATTCGGTTCCAACCAGAAAGTGTCTCTAGTGTACTGACACTACGACACTAATGGGGCGATAGCTCAAGCCAGGGAATCAAGGTCTCATCAAGATCCGAACTCAAATGAGAGACTGAACCACATGATTAAGAATCATGTATAATGGTGACGTCGTTATTCTCAAGGTTGCTTCTATGGATAACATATAGATATCCATTGTCTAGGCCTACTACTCAGCCATTTATGAAATGACTACAGAAGAGGTATCATCACTGATGACCAAGCTGATTGGCTCTAGTGCAAGTGGGAGATTGTTGGAAATGTGCCCTAAAACCAATCATATGATGATACTTTACGGACATTTCACATGTTATACTAATCTAATTTAATATCAAGGGCAAAGATTATTGTTTGAGCCGTCTCATATAAATGTTATACGCTTAAACGATAAGTCCAAGGAATATGTGATTGGGAGAATGCGATCTAAAGAAGTTAGATTCATGAGGCCATTCTTTCGTAGACACATCCTAAACGTTCCTGATCATAGGATTGCCAATTGGGCATTGACAGTCCGTTAAGATTAGTACGTGTTGTGTCTTCTCTCAGGGAGAGTGACTAGTCTCGAGTCATTGGTGTGTGTGACATTAAGACAAGTACGTAGGTGCTCAATAGAGAATGAGTTCACTGAACACGATCAACAAAGAGTTCTCATATTCATGTCACATGAGAACTCATGGTTGGGATAATGCAAAGTAGTCCTTTGACCTGAGGCATCATAGTTGTCTTGTGGTTAGGTACTTGATCTTTGATTATGTCAAAGTCACCCCATCCGCGGGTGTCCACGGCATTGTCGGGGTTAAGCCACTTAGCCATGGAGGCAAGTGAATGCGCAACAAGGGATCTCTAACCTTTAAATCGTTTGGGGGAGAATACTCTATGATATGATTAAGAATCTCTGGCCAGAGTATGAATGAGATTTAGGAAGTCGTTCCAAATCACATTCAAGGTAATCATATAAGCACACGAATCACATTGGATAGTAGACATGAATAAACTATCAAACCAAACAATGTGGTCAAGAGTATTGTATTATAGAAAGACCGTATTGCATTTGTAATCCTAAACTGAATAGGTTCTCCACCTCTTCTGATTAGCTTGGGTAACCATGATATGCTGCTAGGTGTCACTCATGGTTTGTGGAAGCCCTAAACATGTATAATCACTAAAGGGAGAATTGAAAGTAAGTTTCAATTCACAATCGATTTGAAATGGTTCTAATCGCCCACTGCCTCGCTAAAAGGAACCTAATGGATCGTACACCGTGTAAGGTGGAGATTGAAGAAACAATGGAGATGGGTAAGAATAATTAAATGGTTTAATTATTTATGGAAAGGATTAATTAATATGTTAATTAATCAAACGAATAAGTTCGTTAAAGACCTCGGGATAGTTTTGGACCTTAAGGCCCAATGGGCTTCGACCGTCAAGCCCATTGACTTAAGTTGTATGACAACTTAATGAATAATGATTCACAGAGGCCCAATTAGCCCAATAATACCCTAAGGCCGGCCATTTAGAGATGGAGTGAGTTTTGGACTTATTTACAAGTTTGCCACTCCAATGAATTAAGGTATAAATATGACTTTATAGCCAAAATTCATTTAGGGTTTTCTTTTGGGGAAAGGATGAGAACATAAGCTCTCCTTTCTCTCTAAAGTGGCCGACCTCCTTGGAGGGTTTAGCTAGCAATCCTACTACTCCAAGGTCACTCATTTCTTCTCCAATCTAACCTTGGTGAAGAGACTTAGAGGTTCTCAATTTTGGGAACTTGGAGAACCATTTCATCCATCCAAATCCATAGATCGAAGAGGCAAGGAATGAAGGCCCTCTCTTTGGGTGATTAGCCTTTGCTTATGCAAAGAGGAATCTACAAAGGTATAATTTCTCAACTAACAAATGTTGTTTTAAGTTGAGTCAAGGTTCACCAATCTACTAGGCTTTGAATTTAATGGGTAATGTTTTGTTTTGAGTGCATGCAAGCATGATTCCACCTTTAATTTGTTAATTTCATGCTGTAAATGTTATTCAAATGAACATGTTTTCACAAAATAATCCTTCATCCACGCCCTTGAAACTTAAGGATTATGACACCTTCGAATGGCATGCAGAACACCATGAGGAGTTTACATAGATCAAGGTTTCCCTCACGACTCCACCCATCATGGTCCCACCATGACATGGCATACCTCTCAAGCTGTACATCTCCGGGGCAGAAGAATCCATCATATGCAAGAATAGGCCATTTTTTATCTTAGCCGAAATCTCAACCCAACGGAGGTCAATTATTGTTCTGTCGAGAAGCTCTGCCTTGCCTTATTTTCCGTCGCATCAAAACTCAGGCATTACATGCTCCCATCGGTCACTCAGGTCATCGCCCATACCAATGTCATTTGTTACACGCTCACTCGGCCCATAGTAAAAGGCCGAACCAGAAAGTGGACAATGGCACTATCTGAATTCAGTTTACAATATGTGCCCCAGAAAGTTGTTAAAGGCCAAGTGTTGGCCGATTTCTTGGCCCAACATCCCTCACCATATAGTTTTGGGGGCAATAACATTGAAGTCGGCATGGTGGCAACACGTGATAATTACTGGACAATGTACTTTAATGGCTCTAGTACTTCAGTCTCGGCTGGCATGGGGATCGTTATTCAATCCCCAAATCACAGTTGCTGGTATTTTTCTCTCAAGCTTGATTTCGATTGTACGAATAATCAGGCCGAATACGAAGCCCTTATCATCGGCCTTGATGTCCTCCATGACTTGCGGGCAACTTGTGTCCTTATTCTTGGTGATTCCGAGCTTGTGATTAACCAACTCAATGGGACTTTTCGTTGCATGAGTTGCACCCTGGCGCCCTATCATATGGTTGCCAACTATTTGGCCAAATCTTTCGATGGCATCACTTTCAAACACATTTCACGAGTTCGAAACACAGACGCAGATGAATTAGCTCAAATCACCTCTGGAGCATAACTCATGGGGGGCAAACTAGGCCGAGAAATACTTGTGTCACAATGAGCACACCCGGCCTTGGTCAATCAACAAATCCTCCAACGCGATTGTGTGATCCGTACACGAGTCATGTCCTTACCTTCGTTGTTGAAGTAAAGGACCCTATAGAGGTTTGCACTATCGAGACATTACCAAACGATTGGAGAAGGGTGATTATGCGATATCTTGATAACCTTAGTGATAAACACGACCGACGGACAAAGGTCCATGCCACAAACTACGTGTCATACCAGAATGAGTTGTATCGAAAAGGTAAAGATGGGTTATAGTTACTATGCCTCGGCCCACAAAAGGCTGCCCAAGTAATTACAGAAGTACACGAAGGAATTTGCAGGGCTTACCAATCTAGATGAAAGATGCGTTGGCTGCTTTGGAAACACGGCTATTTCTGACCGAGTATACTAAAGGATTGTATTAAGTACACAAAGGGATGTGTACAGTGTCAAATTCATGGGCCTATATAGAGAGTTCCAGCTGAATTACTCCACTCGGTCACCAAACCATGGCCATTCAGAGGATGGATCATGGATGTAATTGGTAAAATTATATCGTTTTCTGGAGCAGCAAAACATTCATGGATACTTGTGGCGACCGACTACTTCACTAAATGGGTTGAAGCAAAATCATATGCCGAATTAACGTCCAAGGAAGTTTGCAATTTTGTAGGAGAAAACATTGTGCCATAGTTCAGCATACCAGAAACGATCATAACTGACAATGGTACAATATTTACAGTCGATAGGTTCAAAGAATATACAGCAAGCTTAAAAATTCAACTCAAACAATCCACGCCATATTACCCACAAGCAAATGGATAGGTTGAAGCAAGTAATAAGGTTTTGATCAGCATTCTCGAAAAGATGATAAAATAGAAACCGGGCATGTGGCATTTGAAGTTGAATGAGGCTTTATGGGCATATCGGACCTCACTTCATTCGGCAACAGGGACCACCCTGTATGCATTAACTTATGGGCACGACGCGATATTACTAGTCGAATTGAGTATAAATTCATTACGGATAATTGAACAATGTAGTTTGTTCAGTGCCGAATACAATAAGTCCATAGACAAGAATTGGAAGACTTGGATGAAGCTCGACTTGATGCTTATAATTTATTAGTGGCACAGAAAAAGATAGCCAAGCGAGCCTATAATCAAAATGTCAGACAAAAAATGTTCAGCACAAAGGGAGTTAGTTTGGCAAACTGTGTTGCCCGTGGGAATCAAGGACCCTAGATTCGAGAAATGGTCATTGAATTGGGAAGGACCGTTTGTCGTTCACAAAGTTCTCAGCAAGGGGGCATATCACCTTAAATATCGAATCGGTTTAGTTCATAAACTACCGATCAATGGGAAATTGTTTTAAAAAATATTATCCAGTTACTTGGGCGATGCAAGAGTAAAAGTTCATTTCATTAATCTTTGCATAAAAAAAATGGTATACAATCAGAATTGATCGACCAATTTACAATTAAAGACAACTTTTAAGGGGTTGAAGGAAGGAAAGCTTCAATGGTGGCTTTCAGCTCTAACCACCTCACTTCGCCCATTGTGATTTCAGCTTGCTGAGTCCTTATGTCCATCTTTAGTTACTCAATCTGCTTCATTCCAGCTGTGTATTCTTCCAAACGAGGTTTGCTCGACTCAAAATCCTTTGCGAGATTAGAAGAAATGGCCAACCACTGACGTTGGAGTTTGGCAATTTGACAGTTGAGGTCAGCAATTTGTCGATCGAGGTCGGCCAACTTTCCATTCCTTGCCTTTATCGCCTCAACCTCTGGACGGAGAGCTTCTTAAGCAACCAACGTAGCCTTAAACTCGTTTTCTGCTCAAATAGCCCTTTTGAAGATATTAAAATAATCTCAAGTTCAATCCAGGGTAGAAGACAAGCGAGTGACAATTTCATTGCTCAATAGGCCGTCGGCTGCGAGGTCATTCAAACATTCTCCTACAAAGTTGAGACCTTTGTGTTTAAGGATTTAAGGAGCCGAAAGAGATAAAAGCCCCTGCAGCTTGGCAAATACGGTCAACTCGGCTGCTGATGCAGATGGTCCAGTAATGGAAGCAAAAGGACTAGCCGCCCTCGAAGAACTAGAAAGAAGGGCGTTGAGTTCGACTTCCCACGATGGCTACATATAAAAGCATATGTTAAGAAAAGTCAAGTCAAGAAGCCAAAGAAAAATAAGGTTTGCTCTAAGACCTGCCGAAAAAAGACTTCGACCATATCTGCTGGTTCGTTGCTCGAACCTAGAGAACTTAGCAGCTGAGCCCAGTGTTTAAGAGAGCCTCTTAATTCGCATGGCCGATGGAGGCTATCCACATTTGACAACCACTAGGGTAGCCATGAAATATAGATAACACCCTTCGGCACATAGAATTTTCGATCAAATGAGTAATTGGGCACCTGACATTTAATATTTTTGGCTTAGATTTCTCAAGCAGGAAATTAATAGAAGGGTAATGAAGGTTCTTACGAAGGTCAAAGTAACCTCTTGCAGAGGAATGCTAAGATTCTGATCTTGGGGATGAATCGACATCTTTGCCGTCGCTTCTGTTTCAACAAGAGGTACCGCTTCATGCCCCTTGTTTGCTTTGGCAGCAGAAGGGTTGACTTGACCAGCCGTTTCGACCACCGGTTAGGGGTTAGGGGTCGTTCTCTCACCCTGCCAAGATTTCCTCACCAATTGGGGGCCTTCGCTCTCATCCTCCTAAACAAAGGGTCAATCATTAAACAAGGAGTTTTAGATGGAGGAACATTATAAAATGTTATACCTTTTCTTCTAGGATGATCGCAGTAGCCTTTTTTAGAGTAGGGGGTTCTTCTCAACTGAGGGAGGTGTCTCCTCTAGAGTGGCAACCGCTGGGCTGGTTTCAACATGAGCAGTTGCCAAGGCTAAAGTTGCAAGCCGTTCAACAACTAGGTTAATGACCAACTCAATCACCAGGGTTGGCTGCACATCGGCCAAAACTTCGACCACAGAATGAGGGAGAGAAGGAGCAGTTGCTCCTGCAGTTTAGCTGGAGATAACATGAATCTCCCGCTCCCCTTTTTTAGCTAACTTCTTGATGCGTTTTGTAGGCCGGAGAGCATCTCCTGCCGTTCTGGCTTCCAGGCGGGGACGTTTACTCAGCGGAGTCGGTAAGCAGCTGCCATCCTTTTCGGATGAAGAGCAAGTTTCTTCTTAGTTGCGGCCATGGCCACTACTTCAACCCTCTTGATAATACGGCTACCTTAAAACATTGAAATCGAGTTAAATTAAAGCTCAATGGAAAATAAATAAATAAAGAATGTAGAAGGTATATACCTTAGGCCGTATCTTTGGATTTTGGGGCAATGACTTTCTTCAGGCGATCGTCAAAAAGTACTTTTGAAATTTCTTTCGACCAGCATGTGAAAGAATTCCTTGGTGTAAGCCTCCCACCACTTGGAAAAGGTGCTGGCGCACCGGGATTCTTGGTCTCTTGGCCAAAAGTAGAATTTGGCACGTCGTTTGGTAAACTCTTTTTCGGCTGTCTCGTATTCCTTTTCTGAGGAACCAAAAAAGCGTTCTCGACTTAAGAGAGAGCGAGATAAAAGGAATGGCAAGGGGCACCCTTAGAGATAACCCAGTTGGCGAGCCAGGAAGTTGGGGTGGTAAACTTCTTAAATACCCCGCCGAGCTTCGCAGCCATAGGGTAGGTCACAAGCCATGATGAATGACCCTCAAGTTTCCCAAAGATCAGCATCATCATCCGTTTCCCATGTCGATTGTGGAAGAATGATGGAAGATGGGTATGTCCGGGGACAGCAGATTTGGAATTCATTGTCGGACAAATCCTCAAGGCCGAAGAATTATTTGAAAATGTCTTCAGTCGAGTGACGAGGAAAGGGTCGCGAAGCTAACTCCAGACCCATAACTGTGGAGGAGTTAAATATTGGGATTTCAGGCCGCAGGGTTGAGAAGTAGACTTGCAGCCAGAGCTGGAAGACTTAGAGTGGGCCGTTTTGGTGGAGGTTAATTTTCCCCAAAGTTGCTTTGGCCAAACACCAGGTAAGGTTGGCAAGGACAGCTGAGCTAAGAGCCAGGGTGTAGCTGCTAGCCAAGGCATCAACGACATGCATGTTCTCGACCAAGCACTTATTCGACTTGGCACAAAAGAAATACTTGTTGTACCAGTAGAATAAAAAGGCCCTATGTTCTCCTTTTTTGAGTTTTTCACCTTCGAAACTGGCGAAGTGGGTGACCAGGGTGTTGTAATTGAAAAAGTTCTTATAAAATTTCTGCACTTCCTCTTTTGAAGGCCTTTGATCTCCCTTCGTCAGAGCTTCGACGGCACGTTCCTCAAAGACCATCTTTAAGTCCAAGTCAAATTTGTACCCAGCGAGAAAAGTATCAACCAAGAGACCGGTTGGAGAGGTGCCAAGTATGGCAATCATATCTAGAACCGTTGGGCTAAGGGGGCCGAGGGGGAGAACCATCGTGTTGCTAGCCGAGCACCAAAAGCTTAATGCAACCATCACAAGCTCTTAGTCTAAGTTCATCTCGATGATCGAGAGTTGGATGGCATCAAAAATGTCGAGAGCCTTCCACTCATCACCGAAATATAACTCCATCCGAGCAACCCAGGCAGCAGTGGTCAAGGGCCAAATACCCTGGGGTCTGGCCAATTCCTATTTTGACTAGTCATACCCTTAAAATAAGGGTTTTAGGCAGTGCTCCTTAGCATTTCGATGATTGCTTCTGGAACATTGTCTTTGAATAGTGGGCCTAGGGTTTGATGGGAGATGTTTGGTTCATCTTCAAATTCAATGGTTTTTATCGTGTTTTGGTCGGTGATGTTTTGACACTTGCTGCACTCCTCAATCAACTTGTTAATGAAAACATTAGCAGCCATTGGAGAATAAGTTTTTCTGGGTATTAAAGGAATGTTTTTTGGTTTTCGAAAGAAAATGGCGAAGAGATTTGAGAAGAAATAGCAAAGGGATTTGAGGGTTCTGGAAGCGTAAAAGGTTGAATGAAGAGAGGTGAATATTTATAGGCATTTTGGGGGGAAGACCCAACAGTTTAAAGTTTCAAATAAAGGATAAGACCAATCGAGTATTTGGTAATCATGATGAATATTCAAAGAAACTAGGTGAAGGGACCGAGAAACTCGCAAATCAAGACTACACGACAGCGTATAACGGCAAGTTTAATTATGAAGAGACGTTTAAGAATCTGCATGAGACTGAAAATTCACGAATCAAGGTTATAATGATGACATGGGCGTTTCAATGTCAAGTAATGAAAAACATGCCCAGAAGATGCCACGTGGCAGAGTGTCTGACAAAATTAAGATCGCGCGATCGTGCTTCGTAAATGCGCCTGGTGAACGGAATATTTGAGACTTTTCATCATCCTTAAAAGATACCTTTAGGGTTTGATTTCACTTCTTCAAGGTCGAAACTCGACTAAGGAGTTCAAGGCCAAAGACCTTAGAAGTGAGGGGGCAATGTTTAGGCCCAAAATAATATTATTGGGTCGAGTGTAGGTTTATGTTTGGTCCAAAGCTCTTCCAAAAATACTATGGGCCGTCCAGTGATCATGAACCGCCCAGTCAGGTCAACCGAGTTTTATTGCAAGAAGGATTGATCTAGATAAGAGCGAATGGGCCGAGTCCTAGTATGATAAAAAGTCTTAATGGAATGAGGATGCTGAGATTTGAGAAGTGAATGTGGCCAGATAAAAAGTTTGGTTCAAGGTCCTAATGGAGGTAGGATTGGCCGAGACTTGGTTAGATTGGGATAAAGAATCCTAATCCAAGTATAGTTCTAGTTCAGCCATGATGAGATTGGCTGCTATAAATAAGAAAGGGGTGCATCATTCTAACCCTCTCCCCCTCAATTCAACACACAAAACTGCCCTGCGCAAACTCTCACTCTACACGAAACCTCTCAACAACTTTGAGATTTTTATTTTCTTTTTGCCGACACATCTTCAGTTTGGATAAACATCACTATGAAGGCAACCGGTGACACCTTCAATTTGGATAAACAACACTGTTGCCGTAGAATCAGCCATCATGGAGCACTTTCAGTTTGGATAAACAACACTGCATCTCTGCCGACTGATAACTTAACCAAGTCTCGATCGACAAGGGTTTTCGAATCTTTGTTGGTAGAGGTTATCTCATTAGCCTTCTCAACGAAGTGGGGTATTACAGATTACTGGGCTCGACACATTGAACGCCGAGTTGTTTTATGATTGGATACTCACAAGTGGGAGTTAGAGTTTGGCATTCTGACGACCAAACTACATTTATGATTAAGACGTACATTTTCTTTGAGTACTTGTGCCCATATAGTTTGGTGTCGATTCGGCGTGCTTATACTCTTACGAATATAATCACTGTGACCGAATCCAGCACCAATGATTTGTGAACTTCGCAAAACTAACAGCCTTGTCTTCAGGCTCTTGAACCCGAAAGCCGAGATGTGTTCTTTCCTCGACCACAGTCACAAGATTAAGAAGTCAACAACGCGCCCAATGCCACGTAACACATTCTACTCCCCAGCCAAACTTGGTCAACGAGTTGCCACGCCCCGCACACAACCGAAAGACGTAGTTAGCTTATTAATTACTCGGTCTGCGCACCACGTAGGTTTGGTAGTTTTTAGGGTCAACAGATAGCCATGGAAGAGAAAGGATGGACATATGTGCGGCAAAGATGACTACCCCCTTCAAACCTTTAATAGTGAAGAGGTTAGTCCAACCATTCAAGGATCATAAAGTGGTGATGAATGATGGTGCATTTGTTCCTATGAAACCCCTTAAATACCAGAGTAATTCTTTTGATTTAACCAAGGCCTTGGAGATCTATGAAGAGTTGGTGCTGGCAAGAGTGATCGTGCCCAACAACACCAAAAAGATATCTAAGCCAGAAAATCTAAGAGGAGATAAGTATTCCAAGCTGCACTGTACCTTCAATCACTCCATAACCAACTATGTCCAATTTAGGGATTGGATACAAGACCTCGTAGTGAAGGGAAAATTGTTGTTGGAAAAACCACAAGCCAATATGATGATTGACATAGATCCTTTCCCAAAAGCCCTAATAAACATGATCAACTTGACTTGGGCGGAAAAAGGGAAAGGGAGAGCTACTTGGGAAGTGAAAGCAGGAAGGAGGCAAGTTGACATACCAACATAATGAACTATCAAGCTGCCCAAGAAACCAAAAGTAGCCATGGTTAAAGGACTGGTGTTGTGTAGTAACTGCCAGGGTGAAAGTGAGTTAGAAGTACCAGCATCAAGAGCCATTATTGATTAAGAATTGATCAGAAGAAAGGAGAAAGAGGAACAATAAGCCAGCAGAAGTATCATGCAGGCAATTGAGAAAGAAACCTCGAGAAATGTTTTCCAAGGGTTGTGATGCGAGAAATATAAGCACACTCAAATTAAACCCTCTTTTTGACAATTGTAGCAAAGTATGTAAGTAGGGATCGTTCTAAACCGGGGATTAGGAGGGCTTGCTAAAACCTCTAAACTGACTCAAAAACAAAAAGAAACAAAGTTAAAAATGTAAACAAAAGATTTTAAAACAAGAAAGTAAAAGGGGGATTTGAGTTTGGTGAAGTTGAAAGTAAAAACGAATAAACTAAAAACTTAAATAGATTTTAAACAAATTTGGGTTGAATGGATAATGGAAGGCTAGCTAAGGGGTTCTTCTCCACACATGTCTTGCTTGCATACAAAATGATTTCCAATTGCTCTTCGATAAGTTATGAATACTCAACGCCCCAAATTAACCGTGAATTGCACTAATTAACTCTCAGTTTTTTCAACAAGTTATTAGATTGGATGATTGCATACGACAACCCAAAACACTCCCTACAAGTTCCCTACATGAATTGCATAATAGAGATACAAGCAAGAATCATTAAGTTCTATGAAAAACATAAGCATTGACGAGGCACTCGTTACTATGATTTGCATGAAACTTATGCCAAGAATTTACTTAACGTGATTATGACTAGCAATCTTCACTACTTGTGAATATAAGTTCATAACGATTAGGTGAAACTCCCTTATATTCTAGCGTCAAATTCATGCATGAAAATTAAGCGTGCACTCTCAACCAACATACACAAATTAGTTTTTATACGAACGGATAAGTAAATTGAATTCACAATTCAAGAAACGCAATTGGAAGTAATCAAATCATATAGCAAGCATAAACATGGTTTTGAATCCCCCCCTAGCCAAGGGGGGTTTAGTTCCTCATTATTACAAAACAAAGATAAACAAATTTAACCATTGAAAAACAAAGGGAAGAAAGCACCTAAACGTTCCAACGATCCATGTTGGATAGCAAGCGCGTCCAAGGACTTTTCTCCTTCTCCTTGCCGCCACAACAAGGTTGGAATGATGTTGAAGGGTTGGTTATTTGGAGGAATGGATGGGAAGGGGTTTAGATATGTAGGAGAGGCAAGGAAAGGCTTGGAGAATGGTTAATTTCTGGATGATTTGAATGAGGTTGCTGCCATGGTATTTATAGGAAGAGGATGGACATGTTTAATGCAAAAATCTGGTGGAATGAAGTAGGTAAGGCATGGCAAGGTGGAGAATTGTTGGTGAGGGTAGGTTTTGAGTCATCCACTCACATGTCATGGTGAGTTAAGCATTGCATCATCCACTCAAATGTCATGGTGAGTTAAGCATTACATCATCCACTCAAATGTCATAGTGAGATAGGCATTGCATCATCACTAAAAAATCTGGTGGAAGTAAAACAAAGGGAAGGCCACGGCATTGATGAATTTTATGGGGTATGCATGGTTTTGAGTGAAGTTTTGGCCAATCCTTCTAGAAATTTATCCCTTCTTGCAACTTGTATTTGTTTCACCAGATTTTTAGCATGTTCCTAGCCTCTTTTTTTCTTCAAATTCGTCCATCCATCTTGCTCATATCATAAGTAATCCATTCCAAGCTCAAAACTGCTCCAAAATGCACCAAAATGCACTTTCTTGCTACCTTAACCCTTTGGACCTACAAACACACGAAAATGGCTTAAAGTACTAAAATAACTAAGAACTAATAACGTAAATGCAAGAAAACTAGTTAACTAAGTCGCATAAATATGCGTCTATCAGGTTGGGAGGAGATTCTCAACCAAAGGGCTTATCAGAGGTATTCATAAATTATGAAGCCCCCCCCAACCAAGTACATTCGGTTAGAGGACAGAGAAGCCAAAATACCAAAATGGATGGATGTAAGGCCCCTCCCCCCCCCCCCCCAACCAAGTTACAATGATGTCAGAATGAAGGGAAGTACAAAGAGCATTATATCCCTATTCACCAAAAAAGATTATGCCCGACTCGGGCGGAAATGGTACATAGTAGGAAAAGATGGGAGGCCTGTCAAAGAAATGGGAGCCTCTATGATCAAAAGAGTTCAGAGACAGCACAAAGCCCACATGAACTCATTAAAAGTCCCAACTGCCTCGGAAACCTCTGAAAATGTGAAGTTTGAGAAAGTAGCTCATGAGGTAGAAAATGCATATAGCAAGACTAAGGTGGAAGGAGACCATGTGCCACAAAGCCCTCACCCTGGGAAGTACAGAATCCTAAGGAGAGCTCAAAAGGACATGATAATGATACCAACACCAAGATGGAGCCCGAAGCCAATATGTTTTGGAACTATCTCGTCTGAGAGAAAAATGCACCCACCGTTGCTAGTTGATACTCTCGGTGAGAACCTAGTATAGGCATAGAACTTTGGCATAACTCAGGAAGAAAGGTTGCCCGAGCTAATGTTATCAAAAGAAGCACAGGCTTGGTTAAATGAATTCATGGACCACATTGGGGGCAAGAATGAGGACTTACCTAAACCTAGCAACTTCCATGTAAACATGACATTTGTTCTATCTGCCATGTTTTGTCCCAAGCATGATCAACCAGCCATAATGGAGGGTGATTACTTGGCAATAAAACCTATGATGGCACATGTTAGTGTTGAAAAAACGGGAAAAGATGAGTCGGGCAAAATATGTTTGCCCAAGCTCACAAAAAAAGAGCCCGAAAAAGTGTACTCAGACAAAATGGTCTTTAGTCACCCTAGTTTGACCCTAGCCAACCATCGCAAGCCTATTTATGTAACTGCTCATCTGGAGGTAGTGCCCTTCAAAAGGGTTTTGATTGATGGAGGAGCTGCAGTCAATGTGTTACCATATAAGTAGATGAAAAGGTGTGTAGAAGTGAAAAGGATCTCATCCCCACGGATCTAACAGTTTCCAGTTTCTCTGGAGCCATCACTAGAACTCATAGGATATTGCCCCTGGAGGTTAACTTGGGCTCCAAGCAAATCATGCTAGCCTTCTTCGGTATGGATAGTACTTTCACCTTTACTAGGCTGAGATTGGATTCATCAAAGTCTCTTTGTGCCTTCCACCCTACACCAATAAGTAGCAGTTTACCATGAGAAATGATGGAGGCCGAGTCACGGCCATTTCTCCCCACTGCGAATGTGGTAGAAGCTAGCTTTTATAATCCTAGTATTGAGATTCTCTAGTGCTTAAAAGCTGATAAGAACGATCGCTCGACTAAGGTGACGGCCCAAAAGCTTCTGGAACAAGGATTATTCCTCACCAAGGAAGAATGGGATAGGCCCTATATTGTCCTAACTCCCAACACCAGTGATGTCAGAACAAATAAGAAAAGACCATGTAGTTGCAGTCAAGTCCTTAATCAAAGGACTGTTGGTGTATGGAAGAGAGAAGAAGCAGGAAAGGGAGAGTTGATGCCTGAGCATACAACAAGAAGGTAAAATTAAAGACCTTCAAAGAATAAAAGTTAGTATAGAAAGCAATTCTGGCTTTAGGAGCTCAAGTTAGAGGCTTTGGGAAATGGAGTCCTACTTAGGAAGTATCTTTTGTTATTCACCAAGCACTGGATAAAGGAGGATATTACTTGATGGATTTGGAGGAAAACTTGCAAAAACATCCAATTCATGCTAAGTTTTTAAAGAAATATCATCCAACTTCTAGGATGTTAGAAATTGTTATATTGAAGAGAGTTAGTGACTTCAAAGAGAAGTGAAGTTAGATGGTGCAATAAGAACTTCAATATAATGCAAGAAGTGAAACAAGTAAAGGCAAAGAATAATTTTATTTCATAAAAAGAAAGTTACAATGGCCCTAGCCTAACAGATTTAGATCTTCACCCATAGTGATTATTCTGGAGTAGTAAGTCTGCATAGTTGTAAAAATTCTGGTGGGCTCGGCCAAAACAGTGCTACTATTAACAAGTTGAGACTTAACATGTTCCAATTCCAGATTTACCTTTTTCACTTATTCAATCTGCTGTTTGAGTGTGCTAAGAAGAGTCGCCTGTTTAGCCTTTAGCACAGCAAGTTGCTCTTCTAACTTCTAAATTTTAGAAGTCACCACCCTGATCCTCTCATCTATCACTGAACCTTCACCCACCAGTTGTTGAATATGAGTGGAAGTACTGGATTGTTTCTCCTTAAAGCATCTCACTCGATTAGCTTGCCTCTCAGCCCTCTAATGCTGATCCCTAAGAGCCCTCAAGTTCTCAAAATATGAAAAAAAAATGACTCATGTTGAACTCTTAATAGTTGATCAGCCTTGAATAGATCTGTTATGGCATTCTCTACGTCGTGAAGAGCCTTGAGGCTGAAGGAAGCTGAGAAGTCCCCCTTCACCCACTCTTGAAAGACTCAGTGTTGCTCTTGAAAGCCAGAAGATTCAGAGGGATGCCTTGAGGATTTTAGCTTTGTCTTGAGTCACCCAAACTCTTTAAAAAGCTCGGGCAAAGCTGTAGTTGTGGAAATAGGTGAAGGAGAATAGGGCAGTGCTCCAACTTCTTTAGAAGGCGCAGCAATAGAGAAGGTCTCAACAGAGGGAGGAGCCCGATAAGTGGGAGTAGTAATGATTGTAGAAGCATTGGTGGTCTTAATCTTCTTCTTAGGACTAGGGATAGGAATCCTTGTGATCCCAGAAGCTAAAGGAGGTCAAGGAAGTTATGTCATGCGCACCAAACGTGGAGGAGAATTGCCCAAGTCCTCTCCAGGGCCCTGTTGCAAAACCAAGAAAAATAAAGTTAGGAGAAGGACTACAATTCAAAATGAAGGAAGGTAAGATTAGAGAAGTCACTATACCTTAATGGAGCCCGAGGCCTTGGAATGAGGGGTAGTGACTCCTAGTTGCCCGGGGGGGGGGATCATTCCCACTAACTGGAGTAGGAGGAATTGTGCTCGAATCCTCACCAAAGGCCTATAAATATCAAGGATAAAGAGCACATGTCAGTAACTAAGTTATGGAAAAGAAGATAGAAGTGAAGGTACTTCTATACTTGAGCAGAGTCTTGAGTAGGAGGAAGCTCCTCTGTAATGGTTGCTAGATGAGGAGAAGCCCATGGGCTAATTACCTCTGAGACCATGGGGATTTCAAGGACTATAAGCTCCCCTAATGCTGTTGCTATTGGTTGTTGTGACTCATGAGCTAGAGATGGCTGGGGAAAATTGTTGTGTTCCTTCCGAGTGCAATATAGGGTGTCGAACCACAGAAACTGATTAGACCTCTATAAATTACTAGCCTTGAAAGAACCCTAACTAAACAATGAAATAACAAATTGAATGTAGGTTTTGTGCTGTTAATGAGAATAACTAAAAATGCAAGAAAAATGTAACAACGAATGATATGTTGATTGAGAAACGATGAGGATGGGTCCAGGGATTTCGAGTTCACCATTACAAAACCAACTCCATGTTTATAAAGTTAAACCGTATTCAATTACCAACCTATTTTCGGAGTTCATTTTACATATATATGATCAGCATATGATGTGGGTTTTTGATCAAATTCTCCTAATCTACAACCTAATTGGGATGTTCAACTTCGGTTCCAAATTAAGAGTCTTTAGCATGCAAGAAAACGTTAAAGAACCAAAGAAAATACATGGCAGGATGTTTGCATACCATTCTCTTCATTCATTCACATGTCTACCAAGATTAAGCATGATGTTTACTATAATCTTGATCAAATGATCTGTAAGAAATCCTAATGGTGATCAATCATTAAAATTAACAAACAAAATTAACAAAAGATTCAGTGAACGAAACAAGAGACAGATTGATGAATTGAATATTTTAACATAAAAACAAGGATCAATTGTGCAAGGCTACATCGAAATCCCTAGCTATGAATTTAGTTACACATCATGTTCACAGAGATGAAATTGGAAATACACAACATGAGTGAAAATAAATAAAAGAGAGAGGAAACCCTTGAAGCAATTCTGATGTTGAACTCCTCGAAGAACAACCTGTCGGGATGAGTCTTTGATGATGTTGGAGTGTCTAGAATGGGTGGAGTTTTTAAGTGTGGATGAAAAGAGAGAAAAAATAGTTACTGGAGTTGTGAAATTCGCTCAGAATGAAGGGTGTATGTGAAAATGGCTAAAAGGCTAAGTTTTATAATGTTAAAAAGCTGTTACAGATTGCCATTACACCCCAGTAATTGGGCATTTAATTCCCACTTTTTTTTGCTGTTATTGGTCTTATAAAGAGCCATATTCATCACCATATTCAGTTTCCACTTTTAATTCTTTGTCTACGTCAGCATCCTTATTCAATTCTCCACTTTTAGCACCATTTTGACTTATATGTCCTCAACTGAGCTCCAAAATATGATTAGCTTCACACTAACACAAAAAAAGGTAAAATGCAACTAGTTTAACTCAAAAATATCACAAAGGGAGTAGGAATGGATGGTATAAATGTATGAAATATATGATTTATCAAAAATAAGAACAAAAAGTAAGTATAAATAAAAAGATATTAAGACAGAAAAATTCAAGATAGAAGTACTCATCGGATTGTTGCCCCCTTCCACAAAGTGCAACATCTCCCCAGTTGACAGGTCAAACTGGGAAGCAGGAGCCATCACCAATGGAGGACAAGTTGAAGGAATAGAGGTAGAGCTTTGCCCGACTGAAGGTGTAGCTATTCCAACCTTAGCCTACAAAAAGAACAGTTAGGTATTAAAACTCTATGGTGATGGAAATATGAGTATAAATAGTGGAAAAGAGATATACCTCGGAAGGCATAGCCCGAGAAGGGTAAGCATGCGTTGGTCGGGCAGGCGGAGATGAAGCCTCGGGCTGAGTTGACCCTTTTCCTCTAATGTCGTATTTAAAAATACAAGTAAAGAGTCAGTGCAAATATTGAAAGAATGAAGGAGAGCGAGGCACTTAAAAGAATTGAACCTTTACCTCCAATTCCTTGAGGGTAGCATCAAGAACAGGCTTGTCTTTCTGATATAACTTTGCTCCCGATGGCTCATCCCTTGAGATGACAGTGGGCTTCTTGGTTGCTTGGGGCCTTAAACCTAAAAGAAATGGAGTTTTTCAGCTCTTAAAAACAAAATGCAAGTAAGAAGGAAAAGTTGAAACAAAGTTCACTTACTGAAGGTTTTCTGTTTCTTCCTACCCATGCTCACCTCAGCCACAGAAGCAGAAGACTTGAAGGAGTTAGCAGTTTGTGCCCTTGTTCTCTTCTTGGTAGAGGTTGCCCGTAGACCAAGGATGGAAAGCTGAGCTTGAGGTCGCTCTTCGAGCTTGGACTCTGAAGATTCTACCATCGTCACCCTCGTTCACCGTGTGGTCTGGGTTTCCACAACAGGCTCAACCTCGCTCTCTACCTCAATTACGGCTTCTTAAATGACAAAGGCATCCCCAGCCTCTTCATCCCGCCCGACGTCCATTTCTGCTGGGTTTCCTTGGGCTGCAAGTGTGAAGAAACCAAGGAAAGAATTAGAAATGGGCAGATTCATGAAAATGCCATAAAATTACAAGTTAAAGGTAAAAGGTACCTATCAAAAGGAGTTGATTCTTCTGATGAATCATTTCCTTCCAATCTTCAAGCTCATTTGGCTTTGGATAGGACTTGATGGATAGTTGCTTGAAGAGGCGGTCATGAGCTTCGCATAGGTATCCTCCATACTTCTTAGTCCATTTTGCTTCCCACTAAGAAGAAAAGCTTGAAGTGCATTTAAAGTTCAGGGCCATGGGCTTTCAAGCAACTGTGCTCAGTACCTTGAGGCTTCGTCGGATAGCTCAAAATGTGACTTCTTGTGGAGAGTGAAGACGATAGGAGGTACCGCAATGAACGAAGTCGAAGAAAGGCACCAAGATAGCTTGTCTAAACCCCCAACTATCTAGCACAGAAGTTGGGGTGGTAAACCTCCAACCCAGTCTGATAGCGGTCACTCCTTACTCCCCAAGCTAGGTTCCTTGGTTGAATACAACTGATAAATCTTTCTCTATAGAAGAGATTAGGGTCTTCTCCAAAGGAATCTTGAAAGGCTTGGTCAGAAAACCAAGGGTATCTCTTCACTGCTGAAGCTCCCCACTCCAAGTTTGCCCGAGTCCTACAGACTCTGAAGAAATAGAGACAAGCGAATGTAGAGTGATTGGTTGGAAAACATTCGGCTAGAATTCGGGCAGGAGCAACACCCTTGGGGAATTCAAAGTTGAGAGCCCAAAGCTCGAGGAAATACCATTGAAGCCAAAGCTGAATCATCCAAGTTAGACCTTTAAGGTTGGTTTCGAATGGTTCACCCTTGGTAATCTCATATAGGAGATTATAGAGATAAGAGAAAAGGAAATGACCCGTGGCCACATCGTCGAAGTTGTGTAGTACTTCTACTAGAGGGGTCTATTCAACTTTTACTCCTTTAGACTTATTTGGAAATGCGTGTTTATTGAGCCAGTACAGTAGAAAGTACATATGCTCTTGGTCTCTGTTGGCATTGGAGGAAGAGGGGCCAAATTCCTTCTTGGCAAATAAGATAAAACCCATGAAGGAAGTTCCATAACTCTTGAAAGTCGTAGAGTTATATTATAATTGAATCATAATTGAATCACGGGACCAGAGCTGCCCGAGCTCTTAGTGGTAGGGTGAAAAGAAGGAGCAGCCCAGTCATGGGTAACATCTACGACCCTACCCGAAGGCCTTAGCCTGAAGACTTGCACCATGTCAAGGATGGTAGGGGACATAGGGCCCATCCTATAGTCAAAATTGTTGGTACCCAAGTTCCAGAATAGGAATGCAGTTGTCAGTAATAACTCAGGCTTGGCATTGACCGTGGTCTTGGAGAGCATTATCAGCTCATAAATTCTGTTGTTCATCCACTTTTGCTTGAAGGTGGGCTCAAGCTCGTTGACCCATTGTGTCTATGCCTCATCCTTCATGAATGGGAGGCCACGAAGGTGGCTTGACCATTTAGAAGACGAAATGCCCGACTTAGCCTGAAATGGGTTAGGAGTGAACCATTTCTCCTTGGGTATGTTGCTTTCTACAACTACGGGAACCTAAGAAGTCTATGCAAACCCCAAGAAATGTACTCCTCCCTCCTCGAAGAAAAGTTCAGTATGCAAGCCTACCCAAGGGCGATGAAGGTCGTTGAGCAAGCGGCGCATGGTAGTAATTCCCTCATCAGTCTCACAGGTAGATTGAGTTCGAGCAACTTTGGGTGCCATTGGATGATTTTGAGGAGAAGATGGGAAGAAAGTTGGAATTAGGGGGCAACAACGAAAGAACAAGAGAAGTTTCTGAAAGTTCTTAGAGTTCTAGGAAGTTCTCGGAATTTAAAGGCTCGAAATGGCTAAGTCACTTTGTCGAGGAGTTTAAGTGAGGATTATATAGTAAGTGGTTAATTAACGATGGAATTCGTGGGTTAGTGCAAGGGTTTTAGTTAGCCAACGGCTGCTTTAAATGGTGCAAGTCCCGAGTAAATGAATGTGATGGTTATTTAATCATTATTAGCATCTTGGGTTGCAGACTTAACAATGATTAAAGGGGGCACTGTTTGGGTTAATATTTGAACATTGAACCTACATGGAGGAAAGTTCAAGGATGCTAACTAAAAGGGACTTGCCTAAAGCCTAGCACCAAGCCCAAAGGTAAAGTGAAGCCTTCTCAGCCAAGATACAAGTTGCGTGCTTACCATTGAAGTGACAAGTGATGAAGACTAACCTACTACCAGCCAAAGAACATTTTCTAGTGGCATTCCAAGTAAAAAAATGATGACTCACTACCCTTCAGATGCTTTCAGGCAAGAGCAAACTCACAACAATTAGGCTAATTGGCCTATCCAAGGAAAAAGAGGCCCCAGAGACAAGGGCACTTAACCAATCAAACAAACATACAAACTTTGCTCTCAAGCCAGATTTGCAACCAAAAAGTTATAATCAGCCCCGATCCCAGTCCTTTTCACGATAATTCCCTACAAAAGTTATCTTTTATCTAGTTTAAAAGCTCTGCTATTTCCCTTAGTGGTGTAGTATCGATTCCCTTGTGTAAAACTTATTTACCATCCATCCCTTTTTAGCATATAAACCTTGTAAGTTCAAAGAGAAGTGACTGCAAGAAAGTTCAACCTTGACAGACAATGTGAAATCTTGCTCGAAGCTCTTTGTTTGTTTGCTAAATTAGTAGATCTATTGCTTAATGCATTAT
Source organism: Malus sylvestris (assembly GCF_916048215.2). Classification (NCBI taxonomy): domain Eukaryota; kingdom Viridiplantae; phylum Streptophyta; class Magnoliopsida; order Rosales; family Rosaceae; genus Malus; species Malus sylvestris. The sequence continues at coordinate 38,288,486 of NC_062275.1, forward strand.
CCAGCATGTATTCAAGTTATTTCCATCTGTTTTCCTATTTTAAGAGTCCCATTTGCATCTTCATCTGGTTAGTTTAATGGATATGTTTTCATTAAAAGCAATCTAGGACCAAACAAATGACTTAAGAGGATCTGGACTCCCTTCATTCGAACATACAAGACTATGAACTAAAAGTCCTTATTCACGAGGCAAGAAAAGAACTTAATGTGGACTTAACCCATCCACAACAATCCTTTGATAACAAAAAGTCCGAGTAACTTGGGGCGCAAGTAATCGACTTAAAACACACTTGTTCTACATCTGCTATACTGAGATAACATTGGCACGCCTAGCACTTAGTTTTGATTACGAGCCTCAAGGCCTACACCTAAGGCCTTACAAAGGCACCTTTCATAACTAACTTTGTCCTTTTCTTGTAGCACATCAACAAGTAAGAGCCCGACTACACATCCAAAGTGCCAATCCCTTGGGGAGCTGTGCTCAGGTCCGATGATCCTTCTCCAAAGAAATCTTTGCCACCAACAGCTTCCAACTCATTTGAATCAAATCTCAACTTTAGGACTTTTTTACTATGTCTGATTTTTTTACTTTCACTTTTTGGATTTAATTCTTTCGATTCGAACAAAATTAGTTGAATTGAGGAACAGATCTCTTGCTCTCTACAACTCTCCAACAAAAACAATGACTGTGGCTTTCAAGGTTGTAAATTTCACAAGAGAAGTTAATTTTTGGGTTTAATTTGTACTGTTAGTTCAAGGGAGGGATTGGGGGGTGGAAACAAAACATTGGAGATGTGGTAGTAGAAAGGTTATTTTAGGAATAATGGTGGGTGGGAAAATAAAACTTTTAATTTTTAATTCTTTATGGTTGGGGCCATAATAACGATTAACATGGATGGAAATATAGGACAATGGGATGAGCTTAACATCACTCTTAATAAATTGTGAAAGAAGAAGCAAATATGTGGGTTCTCATTTATAAATCTTTAAGTGACAACGTAGAACAATCTTGGGGATGTAGCTCAGATGGTAGAGCGCTCGCTTAGCATGCGAGAGGTATGGGGATCGATACCCCACTTCTCCATATTTTTTTGTTTTGCAAAATTTAATTTTTTGCTCAGATAAAAACTTGACTTTTTCTTTGACCCCCCAATGCCAATGCCAATGTCAATGTCAATGCCTCGTTTGGTAAGTTTATATTTGGTTGAATTAATTAATTAATTTCCTTTTCACCATTTTCATATTTCTTCAAACCAATATGCTCAGTTTTTGAAATGCGCATCCACATTGGATTAAAGTTAAACCAAAGAATTTTTAAAATAAAAATGATTAATCTGTCAACCGGTAATCATTCCTTGAGCCAATCAGACACCCACCTTGATAATATATTTTTAATTAGAAACAAAGACAAAATAGAATCCTCATCTGTTAATCTAATTCCATTAATCCCCACTGCTTGTATATACGCCCCCCGCTCCGACACCCTCACGGTGGTCAAAGCTGCAAAGCTAAATCCGGCTGCGGTTGCTGTTGCTGTTGCTGGTGCAGACCCATTTGAGGTGAGCCTGCTGCACCCAGTTTGACGTTCAAGCCCGAGGGGAATGTATAAGCAACATGTTTATTGTGTAAGGATGAACCATTCCACGATGCTTCCCCACCAAGCACGTGGCTACATCTCGGTCCACTTGAAATTTCTGACAATCTGGCTTCGTCTGAGCATAATGTACTTTGAGGTACAAGTTTGTTTGTGTGGTCATCGGATGCAGGGTTGCTTTGAACCCTCTGTTCCCTCTCACGGACTGAAAACGGTTGCATCCTCCATGTCTCATTTTCTCCTATCCATCCTGGACCAAACTTGATTCCAACAGGCAAAACACTTGCAATTTTCTTTGAAGCAACCTTCCAACCAACAGGTCCAAGATTTGCAGCAAAACGAGCTAGACTCCTTGCATAACCATGCTCAAATTGTAGACCTACCTGGTTTATATGTTGAGAAAAAAAACAATTAAACAAACACTAAGAAATTATGTTATACAAGAATCACATCTTTATACAAGTCCGACAAATATACGTATACATGAGCTACTGTCATTATACAGATTTATGAAGACATCTATTCACATGAATGTTTTCTATTTTTCTAACAGCAACCCCTTCCCCCATCACTGAATAATTCCAGTCTCCCATTTAGAAAATAATACAAGAATGTTCTCATTAAACATACCGCTACAAGTTGCTTCCACTCTCCTTCACAACCAGAAAACATTGATGGCTCATCACCAAAAGCCAGAGCTTGTGTATAAGTGTCACGTCTGTTCTCATCTACTGTAAAATGTTTCTTTCCATACTTTAGATCACTCCTCAATACAGAAGCTGCAACCCAAAAAAGAAATAGAAAGGGTCAGCATTTGTTAAATAAACTAAGAGAACCAAATAAAACTTGGAAAAAAAACTGAAACTGAATAATGAGTACAAATCAGTGAAGCAGATGCAGTTGAAATAACGTACCTGGAAATTCATTCTCCCAGCCAGGCAACCAACTAGCACCAGTTTCACCACTAAGAGACCCATGGGGGCCCATATTTAATGCATCAGAAGACCTGAACTTATGGGGAGCAGGCCGTCTTAGATTGTATGTGCCGGACAAGCTAGGATTCTCTCCTCCAGAAGCAAGAGTAGTTTCTGATACAAATTGAGGACCTACACGATCAAGTGGAGAGCCTTCAATTGATTTTTTCATGCTCTTGCCAGGTGGCCTGCCTCTCCTCGCAATTTTTGGTTTCGGATCACCATCTTCGTTTACTTGCCTCAAATTTTCGAAGTCCTTTTTTGCAAGCTCTTGTATAGATCGTGCCTAAAGACATAGTCATTGTTAACCATCAAACATGGTGAGATTGACTAAATAGGAAGAAGTGTACGTTGGACGGGTCAAACCTGTCGAAAGTAAATAGTGTCTGGTGCATTATACTCCATTGCATTTGAACATATCAAGAACACATCTTTCTGCAGAAATTAAACATTAAGTCTCAAATTCCTGTCAAAGTTACTAAGTTAACAAAAAAAAACAAACTAGAAGTAGAGCACAATATATCAGAGTTTAGTGCACCAAGAATAGTGAATCACACCATTTCACTATTCCTAACGTTCCAGTCATACATCAGGGTGCCAAAGTAAAAAATGTTTAATAAAATAGACCAAGGCCAATAACTTGAATACCGAACGGAATGATAAGTTGCACTATGTTCTCAGTCCTGGATTCATTTGCCTTCTTTGACTAGCAACAGGCTCAACTTGAATTAACATGCCTTATATTACCATAATTGACATCTTTGTAATTTCCAAAAGACAATAATCTCTGGTGTACTTATCAATCATTCAAAAGCCACATCTAGGAAACACTCGTACATAAACCCTTCATTTATTTCTACAGCCGGTGGGAGGGAGAGTGAGCAGGCAAAGGAGATGAGAAAGAGAAGCGGATGCAAGTTGAAGGTGAAATTGAGGCAGCTGTGGTGGGTGAGTGTGCGTGTTTCAAAACTGAAACCTAGCAAGAAAAAGATCATAATACAAACCTCAAACTGCTCCAAGTTGGAGTAAGCTCCCTGATCTAGTTTCGTCCTCACGGTTCCAAAATCCATTGGGTTTTGAATGATTTCCTGATAATCAGGAAGCTGAACAACCAACATATTCACATCAAACCATGAAACCGTTACTCGTAAAACAAGCCAATATCAGCACCAGAAGAAGCCATTTCAACATTAGAAAACACACCTCTTCTGGATCAACGGGCTCAGAGAACACCCCGCGAGTGTCCTTTCTGCAAGAAAGTTGAGACCAACGAGTGAACACCCATGGTGTCATTTCAAAGAGTCAATGAAAAAGACAACTACTTTGGAACCTAAGACACCTACTTTTGAAGCCTATCAAGGATGAACACCAGCAACTTTTTGTCTGGCAAAGGTGTCGTGGGACCGGATTCCACCTGCGACCCTGTCCACAGAAAAAAGTTGACAGTCATTAGAATTTAACCCCCAGGAGATACCTTTTGAGGCAAGACTTGCGATTGACTAACAGTGTCGTACCATGTAATAAACTGCTACTGTCTGTCGCTTTCAAAATCTCTTCACGCCTCTGCAAGAAACCATTAACACCAATGTCACTGCTAAATTTACCACTAACACAAACAAAACATAATTAATTTATTATTTAATTTTCTGCAATCATTGGAAAAGTAAATGAACAAATAAATCAAGAAAAGACAAACTGGAGCTTTTCCAGACAAGGTGGTCTGCGTCTTTCTATGGTACCATTTAACAGATGAAGAATTTAAATTAGGAAATAAAGAAAAACTGCCCAGTCTCCAAATATATCAATTAATTAAAATTAAATAATGTCCAAACATGACAAGTCAAACGCCCCAACGACTCCACTCCGCCCCCCAAAAACAGCTTCTGGTTTTCGCGCGAAAATCCCTAAAAGATTCTAATTCCCAAGATAAAGCAAAAATGAATAAATTTCATTACTTTTTTTTTTCAAAATTAAGCAAAATACAAAGAAATTTCATCACTTTTCTCAAATTAATAAAAAAAATCTAGGGAATTAAGTGCAACAACGACATGGGTTTGTGTTTAATTTGAGAAAAGTAAAAGGGTTTTGGGATTTGTAGTATGATGATCACCATATGATTAGATCCGTGGTGGACGGTGCTGATCTTGAGAGCGGCCTCCGGATCCTCACCACCCGCGTTCGAATCGGAACCGTAGGCGCCCGAATTAAAGGGCGACAATGTCGGAGTCGAATTGGGATTAAAACCGAGGAGGGGCTTATGCTTCTTCTTTGCGCGCTCATCGTCGTCATCGGCATCGGCAAGGGAATTGGACGGCGGGGATGAATCGAGAGGAGTAGGGTTCCGGCGTGTGGATAGACGGCGAGGGTTTGGGCATTGGTCCTGCTGCTGTTGTTGGAGGAGGGCGCGTTTCTGGAGATCCAGGAGAGAAGGACGACCTTTCTTCTTTTTGGTTGGAGGATTATTCATCGTCGTCATCGGCCGGCGTTTCTGTTTTCTGATGCCTCCACCTCGCCCCGCCTCGCCCTCTTCACCTACTATTCTATTCAATCTATAATCTTTCTTTCACTCTCTGGTTCTAAATTCCAATTAAGCTACTTTTTCCCTTATTATTTTATGAAACTATTATTACCACTTCTAAAATCTTATTTTAAGTTTCTCATAAATCTATTTTTTTTAATTATATAAAATTTGAAATGCAAAATTAGATTTTTAGAATGCAAATAATAATTTTTTTTATTTTTTACTTTTTATTAATTAATTTTATTACCTTATTTTATTTTTTTGGTAAATACTTTTTTCTTTGTGAAAAAATATATTTATGTGTTTTCGTAGACATCGAAATTTCGATAAAATAAATATTGATCAATAATTAAAATTTTAACGTTCACGTGTCACGTAAATTTTACACATAGCATGTGACTCAACGAGAAATCGAGAATCATCAGAAAAGTCATCAAACATGACACGTGTCAACACTTGGCAGAAATAATTTATTTCATCTGATTATTTAAATCCAAAAATCAAGTTTTTGGAATTCTATAAATAGGAAGCCAAGACATTCATTTTAGGGGACCAATTCATAACCATATTCACCTCACACCAAAACCTTGAAGATTTGAAACTCCAAAGCTCACCAAGCAAATCCCGAAGGATTAAGAAAGCTCTATTTGTTCTTCGTCAAATCCTCATTCAAGATCAAGCCCCAACGACCCTTGAAGAACTTCCACTAGTTCAAGATCAAGTCTCAATGGCCCTTGAAGAAAGTGTTCATCATTCATCATCCGTTCATCCTAAAGATCAAGCCCTGACGACCCTTTGGATCAACAACATCAAATCTACCCATTACAAAGATAGAATCAGAAGCTAAATTTGTAGAAGAGATTGTAACCCCTAAATCATTAATACAAATATTATTTTGTACACGTGTTCTTGTCTCGTTCATCGCAGGAATTTCGGTGTTTACAAATTTGGCATGCCCGGTGGGACCTTTCTCTACCTCTCATCTCAATCTTTGAATCCACAAAAAGCACAAATGGCATCAAAGAAAGCTCAAGTTGTTCTCGCAACCAATGCAAGGAACAAAAGTGTCATCACCGTAGGTGGTATCACTTCGAGCGTCACAACTCGAAGCAAGGCAAGAGCTCTTTCTGCCACCTCTTCTGCCTTTGCATCAACTCCGCCAAAGGAACAAGAGCACCTGAGGCACGAACCTGTGATCACCCTGGCCTCACTAAGAACGCCAAGGGAGGAAAGCCCAAGGAAGTACTCTAGTTCCATGTTTTCCGATGCCGACTCAAGCGGCAGCTCAACCATGCAAGTCATGACCACGGAAGCGACCTCAATCGATGAGCAGCTGGCTCATATAAATGAAGCGATCGCAAGGCTAACACGAATTGTGGAAGAAAAAGACTCACAAATCGCTGCACTCGCTAACCAATTAGAGGCGCAGCAAGACGATAAACCCGACCTAAAGGGTAATCCACTAAAAAGAGAAGCTGGCAAAAAAGATGAGCCTCCGATGGAGAAAGCCAATGTGAAGTCGGAGCCAGACCAAGCAGCGGCACTCATGGGATCTCTTTCTATCCAGCAGCTACAGGAGATGATCGCCAGCACCATCAAGGCACAGTACGAAAGAAGTTCACATGACTCCGTACTATACTCAAAACCCTATTCTAAGAAAATTGACGCTTTGAAGATGCCGAGGGGCTATCAGCCACCAAAGTTCATGCAGTTCGATGGAAAGGGAAACCTGAAACATGTCACCCATTTCATTGAGACCTACAACAACGCGGGGACAGAAGGAGATTACCTCGCCAAGCAGTTTGTACGCTCGCTGAAAGGAAATGCCTTTAAGTGGTACACGGACGTAGAGCCTGAGTCCATTAACAGCTGGGAGCAATTGGAAAGGGAATTCCTCAACCACTTCTACAGCACCCACCGCAGTGTGAGCATGCTAGAGCTGACAAGCACGAAGCAATGGAGGGATGAGCCAGTCGTGGACTACATCAACCAATGGCGCAATCTAAGCCTCGACTGCAAGGACAGGCTCTCGGAGATCTCTTCAATCGAGATGTGCGTTCAAGGCATGCAATGGGGATTACACTATATCCTTCAAGGTATCAAACCACGGACCTTTGAAGAGTTAGCCACCTGTGCCCACGACATGGAGTTGAGCATTGCTCACCATGAAAAAAAAAAACCAATCACCAACTTTAAGAAGGACAAGGTGTTTGCCCCAAATGTAGATAAAACTGGGAAGAAGCCCGCCAATGAAGCTTTTATTATCAACACTGCGCCCATCAAGACCTCTTCCACGCCTATCAAGATCTCCTCCAAAACCAAAGCAAAAGAGATAAAGAGAGGTGAGCCTCCTCGCACCCAAGACAGGTACAAAAGCACCTTGAAGGAATTGGAGCAGAAGGCGTACCCTTTTCCTGACTCAGACATGGATGCAATGTTAGACGACTTGCTGGAAAAGAAGATGATTAAGTTATCAGAATGCAAGCGCCCTGAAGAAATCAATCGCGTGAACGATCTTAGGTACTGCAAGTACCATTGTATCGTGAGCCATCCTGTTGGCAAGTGCTTCATCCTCAAAGAACTCATTATGAAGCTAGCACAACAAGGGAAAATCGAGCTTGACCTCGAAGACACGGCCGCAACACATACTACTACAATTGCATTTGGATCCTTCGATCCCATGCCTCTCCAAGCGACACCTGACCATTCCTATCAATGCTTAAGTTGCACAATACCTTCTACGCAACCATCGCCGGGGGCAAACGAACAAGATGCACATATCGATGATGAAGAATGATGGACATTCGTGACCTACAAAAAAACAAGGAAACCAAAACCACAAGCCACGAGACCAAAGGTGGAACAAGGGAAAAATGACTGTCGCCGCAACAGTAGGAATCCCAAAAGAAACATGAAAGCTGTTAAGCCAACGTATGCTAGGGAATCTATGGAGCAAGAGCCACGCATTCCTATCTCCTTTCACGAGTACTTCCCGGGGGACTTCTTCCAACAGTGCACTATCGCTACATGTCACATGGTCGAAATAGACATGGAAGAGCCCTCAAAAGGCAAAGTTATCGCCACTGAGGGAGAAAAAACTCTCATGCTTAAAGAAGGTCTGCCAACACACTTTAGCATCGAGGAAGCGCTACGATTACCAAAAAAGATGCGAAGAGCACTGGTAGTGGTCTTGGAAAGTCCCAATGACCACGAAGCGCAAGCGAGCAAAGACGAAGGTTTGATGCTTCGACCACATGAATGCGCCGCATGTTGTGCCACCTACGATGCAATCAATTTCACTGACGAAGATTTACTACTGGGATCAAAGCCTCACAACCGTCCTCTCTTTCTCTCGGGGTACGTAAGGGAGCACAAAGTCAACCGCATGCTTGTGGATGATGGATCAGCCATAAACATCATGCCAAAGTCAACAATGGCTACAATCGGCATCAAGGTAGATGAACTGTCCCTAAGTCGTCTACTGATCCAAGGTTTTAATCAAGGAGGACAAAGAACGATGGGCATGATCCGAGTGGAGATGACTATTGGTGAACTCAAGTCAAGCACGATATTCCACGTGATTGATGTAAGAACTTCCTACGACTTGCTCTTAGGAAGGCCTTGGATCCATGCGAATGGAGTAGTACCGTCCACCCTTCACCAATGCTTAAAATTTTACCGAAAAAGAGTGAAGGTGATCTATGGTGACACCAAACCATTCACCGAAGCCGAATCACATTTCGCAGACGCCAAGTTCTACATGGATGAAGACATGGTGCCCGAAGCTCTTCCAAAAGAGATCAAATCCACAGGCAAAGCAACACCTAAAAAGTAAAAGTGGCAAGCCATGCCCAAGAAGCAAGAGGGAGAAGCTATGCCTTCTTCAGGCAAGAACGATGATGAGCTTGCTAAACCTGCAACAACCAAATGGAGTAGGACGCCCTCAAATGGACCAAACACACCCGTCTTCTGATACATCACGATGTCTAGAAGAAAGAATGGTTAATCTCCGTTCGAAACTGGAGCAAGCAAAGCCGATACACAGCGACATAAAGATAATGTAAAGTTGCTCAAGACGAATGCAGTTTTGCCTCTAACACAGCTAGGCGACGCTAATTTTGCAAGATTACCACAAGGCTTCATAAAAGCTCTACCAAAGAGGGTGGAACCAAGCTTTCTCCCAACAAAAAGGACCGAAGAAGGTTTTGATCCAAACGCCTACAAACTCATGTCGAAAGCTGGGTATGACTTCGCTTCTTCTTCGAATCCTGGAAAGAAGGTTTCAAACACCATCAACAGTAAAGAATGTGACCTCACTAAGACTCAAAAGAAGTTGAAAAAGCATGGTTATGGAGTTAACAACAACAAAGCTGGACTTGGCTTCACACCAAATGCACCCGTGAAGATTTCAAGCAAAGCGAAAAATGCTAGCACTTAACACATCAGCATGAGCATTGAACAAGATCTGGAGGAGCCTAAATCCGCCCCTCGGACGTCAGTCTTCGATAAGATGAATTGTTCAAGACCTAGAATGTCAGCACTTGATCGCACTGGTGGTCAAAACCGAACCTCCGTCTTCAAGAGGCTTAACAAGCCAACATCCCAAAGCTCTGTTTTTGAAAGGTTGTCAAAACCTAAGAAACAAAGCAACACAGCTAGCTCTCCTCCTCGTCGGTCAGCTTTAGGAAGACTTGAAGACAACATGAAGTTTTCTAGAAATAGGGAGACAATGTCAAAGGAAGAAAAGCTCGACAGGCTAGCAGAAAAAGGCGATATTCGAAGCTTAATTCCTTTAAGGATGAAGCACCAAGCAATCTTGGAGGTTGACACAAATGGACCACTGAAAGTAAGAAGGCGTACCATCATCCACACTGGACAATAAACCATTGTTAAAACACTTTCAAGCCTGGATGAAGCTGATATTAACAACATGATCGAAGGTGATCTAATTCAAAAGGTCATGGACGCAGGACGAAACTTAAATGTTACCTTTAAAAACTCAGGGGAACTCCGCGCTTGCATAGATTCTTGTAACTACAACACCCGAAAGGACGACACTGAAGAGGAAGTCCAAGATGTCTTCCACATCACAATCCAAGAAAGCAAAGAAGATGAGATCCCCAAAGAAGATGTCACTGCTGCGCCAACACAACTTAAGGATGGGGGGGCAAGCCACGGTTGATGATCTTAAGAAGCTCAACTTAGGCATAAAAAAAGAGCAAAAACCTATCTTTGTAAGTGTGCTGCTAAGTGCGGACGAGATAGATGAGTATTACCAACTGTTATCAGAGTACAAAGACGTCTTTGCTTGGACCTACAAGGAAATGCCCAGCCTTGAACCTGTCATCGTTGTGCAGTCAAGCCTGGAACGCGACCGATAAAGCAAACTCAAAAACGCTATCGATCTGAGCTCATTCCACAAATTGAGGCAGAGATTGACAAGCTAATTGAAGCAGGCTTCATTCGAGAGCTGCAATACCCCAAGTGAATCTCCAACATCGTCATCGTCCTTAAGAAATCTGGACAAATACGTGTTTGCGTAGATTTTCGGGACCTTAACGACGTTTGCCCGAAGGACGACTTCCCCTTACCAATCATTGAAATCATGGTGGACGCAACCATTGGCCACGAGGCATTGTCATTCATGGACGGCTCTTCTGGATACAATCAAATTCATATGGCTCTTGAAGATGAGGAACTAACAGCATTCCGCACTCCAAAAGGTATCTACTATTACAAGGTGATGCCCTTTAGTCTAAAGAATGCTGGAGCTACATATCAACGCGCAATGTAGAAAATCTTCAATGACATGCTACACAAAAACGTAGAATGTTATGTGGACGACGTTGTGGTCAAAACAAAGAAAAGATCAGATCACTTGAAGGATTTGCGAGTAGTGTTCGAAAGGCTGCAAAAATACAACCTCAAGATGAACCTGTTAAAATGTGCGTTTGGCGTCACCTCCGGAAAGTTCCTCGGCTTCATTTTGAAACACCGTGGTATTGAAGTGGAGCAATAAAAAATCAAGGCCATTCAAAGCATGCCTCAGCCAAGAAACCTGCACGAGCTGAAAAGTCTACAAGGACGGCTAGCCTTCATCAAACGCTTCATCTCCAACCTTGCAGGGCGTTGTCAACCATTCAGTCGACTCATGAAGAAGGATGTTCCATTTGTATGGGACGAAGCATGCCATAATGCTTTTGAAAGCATAAAAAAATATTTGTCAAGTCCACCTGTCTTGGGGGCGCCTGTGCCCAGGAAACTACTCATATTGTATATCGCCGCTCAGGAAAGTTCAGTTGGAGCACGCTTGGCGCAAAAGAATGAATCCCAGAAAGAATGAGCGCTATACTACCTCAGCCGAACTCTCACCGGCGCTGAGTTGAACTACTCCCTAATAAAAAAGATGTGCCTTGCCTTGGTTTTCGCCATCCAGAAGCTCAGGCATTACATGCATGCTTACACTATCCACTTGATTGCTAAAGCTGACCCAGTCAAATACGTCATGTCTAAACCAGTCTTTACAGGACGACTCGCTAAATGGCTGTTGCTTCTTAATCAGTATGAGATCATCTACGTCCCAGCTAAAGCCGTCAAGGGGCAAGCGCTAGTAGACTTTCTTGCTGATCACCCAATCCCAGCTGATTGGAAAATCTCAGACGACTTGCCTGACGATGACGTATTTTACATCGACATCTTCCCGACATAAACGATGTTTTTCGAAGGATCTGCACGAGCAGACGGAACAGGGGCAGGAATAGTATTCATGTCGCCACAAAGGCAAATACTACCTTATTCCTTCCAACTAAGCGAATTATGCTCCAACAACGTCGCTGAGTACCAAGCATTGATCATCGGGCTCTAAATGGCAATCAACATGGAAATCATAGCTCTCGAGGTATATGGCAACTCCTAGCTCATAATCAATCAACTCTTGACTGAATATGAGGTGAGGAAAGATGATCTTGTCCCATACTTCTGGCTGGTAACTCAATTGCTACAAAGGTTTGAGGCTGTAACACTATAACATGTGCCAAGAAAAGAAAATCAAATGGCAGACGCTCTTGCCAACCTAGCCTCAAGCATGACATTAGGAGAAGACGAAGCTGCAGATGTGCCAGTCTGCCAAGGTGATCCCCCTCATCACTGAAATGCTACTGGATGATACGAATGTCATCTTAGTACTTCCAGTCGATGTTAGAGAGTAGAGACAACTGTTGATCGACTACTTAGAGCATGGAAAACTTCCAGATGATCCTAGACACTGCTCCGAAATACGTCGACGAGCACCTCGCTTCCTCTACTATAAAGAAACACTCTACCGGCACTTTTTCAAATGAGTACTTCTAAGATGCCTAGGTGAGGATGAAGCCAATCAAGCCATGGAAGAAGCACACTCAAGCGTGTGCGGGGCGCATCAATCTAGACCAAAGCTACATTTCTAGCTCAAAAGAATGGGTTACTACTGGCCAAGCATGGTGAAGGACTGCCCAAGCCTGCCAATTCCACGCTAACTTCATACATCAACCACCTGAGCCATTACACCCTACAGCTGCTTCATGGCCATTCGATGCATGAGGATTGGACGTAGTAGGACCAATTACTCCAAAGTCATATGCAGAAGAAGCTTACATCCTAACTGCAACAGATTACTTCTCCAAATAGGCTGAAACCATACCCTAAGGGAAGTAAAGAAGGAAACTGTCGTCCGTTTCATTAAGGAGCATATCATCCACCGATATGGTGTGCCTCGCTACATCATCACTGACAACGAAAAACAACTCTCCAACCGACACGTGGACGAGCTTTGCAAGAAATATAAGTTCAAGCAGCACAAGTCTTCCATGTATCATGCTCTGGCCAACGGTCTTGCAGAATCATTCAACAAAACATTGTGCAATCTCCTAAAGAAGGTGATCAGTCGAACAAATAGAGACTGGCACGAAAGAATAAGCGAAGCACTTTGGGCATACCGGACGACACATAGGACTCTTACCCAAGCTATGCCTTATTCTCTTGTATATGGCGTGGAAGATGTTCTACCACTCAAAAGTCAAATCCCCTCGCTAAGAATGGCTATACAAGAAGGCTTGACTGATGAAGATAATGTGAAGCTGCGCCTTCAAGAGTTGGAAGCACTCGATGAAATAAGGCTCGAAGCTTAACACTTGGAATGCTACCAAGCACGGCTATCCAAGGCATTCAACAAGAAGGTCCGCCCAAGGTCTTTCTAATATGGAGATCTCGTCCTTGCATTGCGTAGGCCTATCATCACAACTCACAAGACAAAAAGCAAGTTCACATCAAAGTGGGATGGACCATACGTAATACAAGAGTTCTACACCAACGGCGCCTACTTAATCATGGCAGAAGATGGCTTGAAGATCGGCCCCATCAATGGCAAATTCTTGAAGCGCTACTACCCCTAAAACAAACGCCATACTTCTGGCCTGCAAGAGCATAAACTGCGCACGGCACAATAATAAAAAAAAATGCATTTGAATTACGTTATGACTTGGTCCCTCCTCAACAGAGGGTACGTAGGCAACTTGAAACATCAAAACTTCAAGTACAGTCACACCATCTAAAAAAAAAAACCCTTTGAAGAATGAAGAGCAAATTCAAGAATGTAAATACTTTATTTCTTTGAAAGAAGGAGTCGGCTCCAAAGCCTTATTACAAAAAAAAAAAAAAAAAACAGAAGATACTACTTGAAAACTATGTCCCTAAAACTACGAAGGCGATCGTCAAGCAAGCCTTCCAAAGTCTTCAAAGTCTCTACCTTGGTGGGAGACAAGATGGGCAACTCCATAGTCATGTCTTTCTCTCGTTCTAGACGCGAAATCTCATCTTGGTACTGAGAAAGTGTAGTTCCCTGCTCCACGAGAACACTCTCAAGTTGCAATGCTTCGATTACCAACTGCTCTCGCTCTTGCACCAACCATCTAGACGCACCTGAATAGAAGTTAAAGAAGGCTCTGTAACTTGATAATCTCCCGAAGCAGCTTGCTGAGAAGACCGGACTTGAGCCAGTGACAAGTTTATTGTTGCTAGCTGATGAACTCTAACATCTGGACTCAACTTCTCCAAGGAAATAGTGCGCAAGGAAGAATACTCAGTCGAGGCGGCCATAAGTTCGGCAATCTTGATCTTCAAAGATGAAGAATCAACGTTAAGGTTGTCAATCACAGAAACAAGCTTCGACAATCCTTCTTGAGCAACGTAAGGTCTTCCAACGGACACTTAGAAATCCTCTCCTCAATATGGCTCTTGATCTCCATTGCCGCACCAAGACCGATGCGATGGATGAGTCACTCAGTACCGCTAAGGTTCGACCCTCTCAAAGAGATCTCAGAGCTAGCTGGCAAAGGTGTTGGACGCATGACGGGTTCTTGCATACCTTCACCTACACATGGTAAACTCAAGAAGTTCGACGAATTTGGAACAAGCTCTGTACCAGGCAGATCCCCGATCTCCCTGTCTGTAGGTAGGTTGCCTGCAAATAACATCTTCGTATAGGAATAAACATCTGCAGTTGCCAAGTCAAAAGGACAAGAAGGCCCAACCTAAAGAAGACAAAGAAAGATGTTAGAAACGAAAGCCAAAATGATGAAAGTAGAAGAAATCACGAAAGAAAATGAAGTACATACATCTCTCTCAAATGCCACACGGCCATCGAATTGAGGAGGTCAAAACACTTCTTTCTTCTTATGACAAAAATTCACATCGCTGTCAACCTAAGCATCCTCAAGTGGTCGCTTGTTTGAAACTTGTTGACGCTACTGCAAAATAAATCCATCTTCGTGCAAATCAACTTCATCTCCCGCCTCTTCAAAAGCATCCGGATGTCGAGGAGACAAGCATGGGCGTTAAGGGGCTAAAGCTACAGGTCTATCTTGCAAAGGAGCCACACTGGTGCAATCAAGAGCTACCACTTGCATAGGAACCACAGGATAGCCCTCTCTCGACATATCATTACCTGAGTGAGAAGAATTGGTACCACTTGCCATCCCCAAGTTCTTATAATATACCTTTGACCACCAACGAGCATAAACACGGGTCACTGGATTACTCTTAAACTCATCCTTGGCTAGCAGCATGATAACAACATTTGTACATGCACGGGTACAAGACTTCCAATGCATATACACGGCTTGCAAGGATGCTGATTGGTTCTTTTCCTTCAGCTTGCCTGGCACGTTTTGGACAAAACCAAATTGCCTATCGAAACGGTGGGGACTATATGGCTGAACGATGCATCGGTCTTCTTGCCGTAAAGAAACAAACCCAGAACGAAGACTTATAAGATAAGACAAGTCTGAGAAGCGGAGATGCGAATTGTCTACGATGCCTCGCCGCACTGAGCCAACTCTCGCTAAGGGGTCCATCCTCAAATCTTCACAACTTTCAAATAGCGCTCGTGCCTGCAAATCATCAAGGCTCTTCGCGGAGAGCATGCTGATGTGAGAATTACTTGACACACAAATTAAACCCTCTTTTTGACAATTGTAGTATAGATGTAAGTAGGGTATCGTTCTAGGCCGGGGATTAGGAGGGATTGCTAATCTATTCTAAATTAATTTAAAAATATTAAATAAGACTCAAGGACACAAAATTAGGCTAAAAACTCTAATAACTCGAAACACACTTAGAATGACTCAAAATAATGAAAACAATCAAATTAGACACTAGGAACTGAAATGGACGAAAATTGAATTAAAAGACTAACAACAATGAAAACTAATTAAATAATAGAATTTAATAATGGGGGGTTTTTGGTTTTGACGAGAAATAAATTAAACTTAAATAAATTACAAAATTGACAAAAGCATGAAATTAAGGTGAAAGGATAGGTGACGGATTAGCTAGAGGGTTCTTCTCCACACATGACACATATGCAACCTAAATTGATTTTCAGTTGTTCTTTCAATAAATTATAAATCTCAACGCCCCAAATTAACCGTGAATTGCACTAATTAACCCT
Source organism: Malus sylvestris (assembly GCF_916048215.2). Taxonomy (NCBI): domain Eukaryota; kingdom Viridiplantae; phylum Streptophyta; class Magnoliopsida; order Rosales; family Rosaceae; genus Malus; species Malus sylvestris. The sequence goes on from NC_062275.1 coordinate 38,304,558, forward strand.
CAGTTTTTCCACAAGTTATTGGGTTGGATGATTGCATACGACAACCCAAAACATTCCCTACAAGTTTCCTACATGAATTGCATAATAGAGATACAAGCAAGAATCATTAAGTTCTATGAAAAACATAAGCATTGACGAGGCACTCGTTACTATGATTTGCATGAAACTTATGCCAAGAATTTACTTAACGTGATTGTGACTAGCAACCTTTACTACTTGTGAATATAAGTTCATAACAATTAGGTGAAATTCACTTATATTCTAGCATCAAATTCATGCATGTAAATTAAGCGTGCACTCTCAACCAACATACACAAATCAGTTTTTATACGAACGGATAAGTAAATTGAATTCACAACTTATGAAATCACAACCGAAGGTAATCAATTCATATTACAAATATATTCATGGCTTTGAATTAACCTCTAGCCAAAATAAATTTAATTGCACATTATTAAAACAAAAATAAAATAGAAGTTTGGAAAGATTTAACCGAGAGAGAGGAGAGTGCTTGCTGCTTCTGTCTGTCTGACTTCCCTTTCTGATCCAGTCTGCCCTCTCTTGCCGTGCCTGCCCATTGCCTCTGTCTTTCTGTTTTCGCACTCTAACCTTTCTCCCATCTGACCTGCGTCTATCCTCACGCTGCCAAAGGCAGCCCTCCTTTCTTTCCGCCCCCCAGCTGCAAAGCAACTTTCCTCCCGCGTCAATCCCTCCCTGTTTTTCTGCGCCTCCTGCGCTCTCTGCGAGCTGCCCAAAGGCAGCTCCTCCCTCTCTCTCCTCCTCTCTCCCCTTATTTCCTATTAATCTCCCCCTTTCCTCCTGCCTTTTCTTCTTATTTTATGCGCCCCCTAGCTGCCAAAGCAGCATCTGCCTTCCACCTACCCGTGTCTCAGCTTTCCCCCTTTTTTTTTTTTCTATTCCATCTTTTCCCGCATACTCCTGCCTTCCACTCCTCACGTTTCCACCTTGGATTCCTTCCTTTCCAGCTGCAAAGCAGCTTCCTGTTGTTTTAAGAAGTGAAGAATATGGGAGTCAACGAGGTAAAAAAAATATAAATCATGATGCTCTCTTGCTCCCTCTTTGACCGACTCTCCCCATTTCTTTTGTTTATGCCGTGACATAATTCTACCAATAATCCATGACAGAATGAGAACGACTAAAGCAATTTTCGACGAATTTATTATTTAAAACTCATTTGTGCTATTTTTATTTTCTTTGCATAACAAATCCTATAAACACAAAAATAACGTAAATAGCTCAAAAATGTAAGGAACTAACTAAGAAAAGAAGAGTGAATTCGAAGTAAAAATATATATAAATATGATCCGATCACATGCCAGAATACTTCGTCATCAAAGGCCCTAGCTTGGCTGCAGTCGATGAAGAAGGCCTTGACTTGTCTAGAGTCAACAAAGAAAAATAAGTGCCAAAATATTCACCCAACCAACTATACACATAGTGGTAAGGAATCATCGCAGCACGATCTTCAGTGCTTGCCGAGTTTGAAACAATGTTCAAGCCATTGTAAATGTTGGCTAAGACCGGAATAGCAAGGCTAAAAGACTCACCTGCAGCCATCTTGCTAGCAACTTTGAAAACTCCAGGACGAACTAAGTTGACGTCGCCTGTCGGGAAAACAAACTTACAAAGCCAGCAAGCTAAGAAACAGCTAGGTAAGACTCCTTCATATGCTCTGATGCTATGCCAAGATCCTCAAATGCTCTCAACTTGTCAGAAGAACTATGCCTGGTTGAGCCAATAACACCGGACGGGTCTGAGTCTCCCTTTGGCCCAGTGGTCTTGTTACGGCCACTTATCTTCAAAGACTTCTTATACCTCATGGCCTCCCAGTACCAAAATCGGATCCATGAGGAAATCCTCACGCCTGATTTACCTTGAGCATCCTGGAAAAGCTTGTGATACGCCTAAAACAAACAGCGGCAACTCGCAGGCAATCCTTGGCTATTGCAAAGAGAAAGTTCCTCCGCGCTGGGAACAACCTCATAAAACTTACCGTGGATCAGCAAGCCTCCTATCCTATGAAGATCCCAAAGTGAAATTGACATCTCCCCTTGCGTTGTGTGAAGTGTATTGGTCGCTGAACACCAATGCTTAAAGAACTCGTGAAGGACGGAAGGATAACGATCATAACTAAACAAAGATGCGTACATAGCGTGGTAAAGACCCACGTTGGTAAGCACATCTTTAGATCGGCTTAGGACATCTTCAAGCCACTCCCAATAAAACTCATCAAAGACGGCTTCCCCAGTAGTCGACAAGGTACCATTCCAAGCCATGGCTCCACTGCGGATGTGATCACCAAGAAGTTTAAACGAGGCCGGATGATGGTCATGAGCATGGTGCAAAGGATTCAAAATAAGAACCCTCAATGTGCACGCCTTTTTCTTTGTATTTGGTTGAACAGTGTCTACCACCTCCCAAGATCAGAAGACCACGACTTAATATGCATGGAGTTGTCTTTCGCGAGAAGAGCAAGCGCCTTAGGACTAGTAAGTGGCGCGTAAAGCTTCAACGTTGTTCCCTCATCTTGCGAATCGCCTTCCTTCGCAAGAATGGTGATGGTGTTGTTCTTAAAACATTTGAAAAATACCATGACCACAAAAAAAAAAAAAATCAGCCACAAAACTTGAGCAGCACGACAAAGAGGGCAGCTACAGAGCAGTCCTTCAGGGCACACTACAGTGGCAAAGGAAACCAAAATGTTACGCAATCGCACTACGTAAGCAGTTTCTTGCACCGTACGTCGACGTCACCACCAAGAAAGAACTGTGACCAAAAGGCATTAAGCAGCGAAGCCCCGCTACAGGCTCTTGTACAGCACCACACGGTAGCGCACCACCAAGGGAAAACTGTGATTAAACGACACTACACAGCGAAACCTTGTTGCAGTCTCTAGCATAAGCACTAGGCAACCTGCTCACTCCGCCACCAACAACCACGTCTCTAAAAGCTTCATGAGAATCTCGGCATCATGCTCTGCCTTCTTAAAATTAAAGATTCCTAGCATTGCAGCAAAGAAATCCATCAGTGGGGGGCAGATAAATTGTGCCAAAAAAAAAAAATAGACGCATCATATTTTATATGTAATACATGCACACGGTATTAGGATGGTTCAATCAATGTCCTTACATATACATATATATATATATATATATATATATATATATATATATATATGTACAAGTCAGAACATTCAATCAGAACATTCAATCAATTCCACACATATATATATATATGTGTGTGTGTGTGTGTGTGTGTGTGTATATATATATATATATGAATGCACACAACCCCAGGATATCAAAGTCGTCCTCAGGCTTGAAACAGACGGGACAAATATATATACATATATGCATGGCTCAAAAGATGGAAATGCTATGCATGGCGTCCTCAAGTTTGAAACAGACAGGACAGTTACTTTCCACACACACAAATATATATATATATATATATATGTATATGTACGGCTCAAATGATCATGGCGTCCTCAAACTTGAAACAGACAGGACGATCACATTTCACATTCCATATATATGGCATAATATATATATATATATACGGCTCAAAAGATCATGGCGTCCTCAAACTTGAAACAGACAGGACAATCACATTTCACATTCCATATATATGGCATATATATATATGTGTGTGTGTACAAGGCGAATGGAGATACATACATAACCCAAAGGATTGGAGTCGTGCTCTGCTGAGAGAAACTGCATGGAGGAATCTGCTATGCCATGCCTTTTATTCTTCCCCTCTGCAGCAACGTCTCTCTCTCTCTCCACACAACTGAACTCCCACGAACGGCAACTCGCCCTCGTGGTTCAAACCTCCACTCGCAGCCACACTTCTTGTCCAAGCATCGAGCTCACCACACGACAGATGCGAAGAACACGTCGCAGCAAGGAAACAGGACAGTGCAGCGAGAATGGCAGTACAGCGAGGGTGGTGCAGCACAGGAGTGCAGGACAGTGTAGTCGGGATGCAAGACAAGTGCAGTGGCTGTGCAATAGCCATGCGGTGCCCTATATGTGCGTATGCCTGTATATATACACACACAACGATCTCAACAGTTGCAAAAGAGACTGATCTGCATAAGCAACAGTAGTGCGGTGACTATGTAAATGATAGTCTCCAGAGAACTAAGTGAAAAAAAAAACAGTCCGCATGCGGAGAAGAATGCAGGTCCTTGACTGCGATAGTAACCCGCACGCAAAAAAGGGTGAAGCACGGTGACTGTGCAAATAACAGTGACTGTGCAAACGACCACCCGTGCCTGGGAAAGAAAACCAAAATGAGAAGTGATGGGATGGTGCACTGGAAAAAAATATGATTATGTACACACACAAAAGGAAGGTGCAAGCTACTGTTAGCAAGTCAAGAAAGAAAAAGGAAAAAGGTGGTGGAGACATAGTGATTGAATGGAAGAAAGTAGGGAGAGGATGGCAAATTTTTGTCTAAAAAAAGGGTGATGGAAAGGTGCACGGCACCATCTTGGAAAATGGTGATTAATAAAAAAAAAAAATAATAATAAAAAAAATAAATAAATAAAGAACATGGTGGAATCTTGGTGCGTCTGCACCATGCAAAAATAAAGGGAAGTAACACATCTTAGTGAGATACATGTTTTGTTTGTATTTAACACAACATACTGAATAAAATAAAGCATGTCCATTGATATCTCTAAGAAATTGCAATTGCATAATAAAAAATAAAAAATATAAATAAATATAAATAAATAAAAAGGGAAAAGAAAAGCAAAAGAAAAAAATCCTAAACCCTAAAAGAGGGAGCCTTCACAAATGTCACTTATGTGAAGCTTCAGTACTTGAAGCCTTAGTACTCGATGGAACCCTAAAAGAGGGAGGTACTAAAGATAGATTATTCGGAGCCTCAATACTTGGTCGAACTCCAGATGACGAAGGCAAAAAGTGCCTCTGGAATACATCCATAAACTTCCGATGGTCACTTTGAATCCGACCTTCGGAGTCCAGCAACTGATCAAGGTTCCTCTTCATGCCCATCGAATAACTATTTGCAAGTACATGCAACTCTCTATTCTCGCGCTTGAGCTGTCTGATCTCTTGACTAAGAGTTGCCACCTCGGCTGTCAATGATTCAACTTGGCGAGTTTGAGCAAGTAGGCGCTAGCCCATGTTAGAAACAGAGTTCGCACACTGGACACTGAGAGCCTTGGAATCTTGAACAGCTAACTCATCGAACCGTCGTGAAAGTATCATATTATCTCTAGGAGTGATGAGGTTCGTAGCTACAACTGTAGCTGTTGTTGCATCCCTCATCACAGAGTCTTCAACTGTAAGAGGGCCATTAGAAGATAAGAAGGACGGGCGTCATATATTACCCTGACGCGGTGCACTTGCGTCACTACTGAGACTCAAATCTAAGCAAATGTTAGACGGGTTAGCCATTTCCAAAAAGATGGTAAAAGAAAAGGGTTGGAGTGAGTAAAATCTCAGAAATACAGCAAAGACAATTTTCAAGGACGGGCAATCTTCAAAGTGTGCATGTTGAAAACGATTGACACCTCTTTAAAAGGAAAGGCAACACAACCACTTGTTAAAAAAATCGAAGAAACACCACTCTTCGAATTTCAAAACTCGGATCTTCTTGCGTAAAGTCCGTCAACACTTTTTGGACGCAATCTCAGCTTTCGACTATCACGTGCAACTTTGTCAGAGATCACTGACAAAGTTAAAAACATGTGAAGTCCATTATTCCCACTACCACACTTTTGGCCGACAAGCGTGGGTGACAAGGCCACATCCACACTGCCACTTGTTATTAGGAAATCACCATATAATTCGACCTTCATCCTCTATAGCAAGGCACACATCCAAAACGCCTGACTCTTCTTCCTTGCCGAATGCACCTGTAACTAAAACTTCTCAACATACCTAGTTTTCTTCCTCCCTAGAAACACCTCTTCAACCAAGTCACACCAGAGCAAAGGTATCTCATATCACTAGGGTTGAAAGCAAGAGTATCTCATAGCATGCTTTCTTCCTATCCTTTTCTTTGTCCTCCCTCTTCACTGCAAGGCAAGGAGAAAGATAGCAATCAGCCGGCACTTGGAATCAACCTTCCAATTTGGAACCGACTACCTGGAACCCCTTCCCTGATTGCTCACCTAGCACTGCTCTCGAAGTACCCATTATTTCAACATCTTATGCTTCCAGAAAAGATACCACGCTTGCCTAGAGAACAGAAGAGGCAAGTGAAAATGATGCATCGAAGCATGTGGAGACAAGCGCAACAAATACATATGCTGATCATCCGCTACTTCTTCAAAAGTAAAAGTATCTCATATCATCAGGGTCGAAAGCAAAGGTATCTCATATCATACTTTTCCCTATCCTTTCCTCTACCCTTGCTCTTGCCTGCAGAACAAGGAAGAATAAGGCAGTCAATCAAAACCTAAAATTAAACGTCCTATCAGGAACTGATTGCCCAGAACCTTTGCCTGGTTGCTTACCTAGCATTGCTCTTGAGTGCTCATCTTCAACTGTTGACGGGTCTCAAATTTCCTCAGCAAATACTTCAAAACAGTTGATATGGTGTTGGCTCTTTACACTGAAGCTGCCAAGCATGGATGAGTGGCTGAAGAGTAATGTTCTAAAGGACCATTTAAAGGCAAAGGGTTACGCACCACTTCGGCTAGGCGAAAGAAACAAGCAGAGAAGAATGCAGCGCGATGAGCTGGAACAAATCATTATGGCAGGACACCCTTCTCGGCAAAACTGCATAATCTACACGGAGGAGTCTAAGTCAAATCCAAGCCCGCCGTCGTTGCTATAATCAAATAGCTCGAGAAGCTTCAACAGCCTTTCGTTGGTACTGTCACCGAAGAGCAAAGTCTCGACAACCTTTGAAGATCATACAGTTCACCAAACTGCTTAGGGTTCATATGAAAATGCTGCGAACTTCCTTGATCTTTCAAAGCAAATTCTTTGCAGCATCTGACCTTATCCCCTGACCTTCATCAATACGAATGGGAAAGATTGAACAAAGAAACAGGCTATCACCTCCGCCTCGTGCCTGCCTGCCAGGTGTTCAAACCCTGAAAACTACTCAAGATCAAGCCCTAACGGCCCTTGAAGAAATCACAAGTCCGATTCAAGATCAAGTATCCACCATCCTTGAATCAAATCCAGTTCAAGATTAAGTCTGTGGAAAGTCCTTTGAAGGAAACCAAAAAACCCTCCAACCTAGTTCAAGATCAAAGCTGTGGAAAGTCAACAAGCGCATCAAAATACATGCCGATTCATCCATTACCAAAGCCAAAGATCATCTACCATGTGAAGCTCCTTGTGGTCCAATTCCAACCTTCAAGATCAAGCCTCAACGGCCCTTGAAGAAATTTCAAACAAAAGTTCAAGCCTCAACGGCCCTTGAAGAAATTTCAAACAAAAGTTCAAGAACAAGCCCCAACGGCCCTTGAAGAAATTACCAAATCTAGTTCAAGATCAAGCCTTAACGGCCCTTGGATCGACATCTATATTAAGAGACTTCAAAACACATCTTCTACACATGACAAGCACATGTATACGACGCGCCTTGAAGTGGGGGCATTTGTAGACATCAAAATTTCAGTGAAATAAATGTTGATCAATAATTAAAATTTCAACGTTCACATGTCACGTAAATTTTACACATAGCATGTGACTCAACGAGAAATCGAGAATCATCAGAAAAGTCATCAAACATGACACGTGTCAACACTTGGCAGAAATGATTTATTTCATCTGATTATTTAAATCCAAAAATCAAGTTTTGGAATTCTATAAATAAGAAGCTAAGGCATTCATTTTAGGGGACCGATTCATAACCATATTCACCTCACACCAAAACTTTGAAACTTTGAAACTCCAAAGCTCACCAAGCAAATCCCGAAGGATCAAGAAAGCTCTCTTCGTTCTTCGTCAAATCCTCATTCAAGATCAAGCCCTAACGGCCCTTGAAGAACTTCCACTAGTTCAAGATCAAGCCCCGACGGCCCTTGAAAAAAGTGTTCATCATTCATCATCCGTTAATCCTAAAGATCAAGCCCCGACGGCCCTTTGGATCAACAACATCAAATCTACCCATTACAAAGATAGAATCAAAGGCTAAATTTGTAGAAGAGATTGTAACCCCTAAATCATTAATACAAATATTATTTTGTACACGTATTCTTGTCTCGTTCATCGCAGGAATTTCTGTGTTTACAGTTTTGTTTCGGGTAATGTATTTCAGAACACTTGGGCTGCAGTTGGCAGTTCTCATCAAACGTCAAAATTTGAGATTTGGTTAGAATATTTACAAGGCATTCTTAGGGGGGGAGGGGGGGAATTTCCGAAAATCTCGAACTGAACAGAAAAAATCTCGATCCTAAAGCAAAAATTTCCCAAACCGAAATTCCCGAAATTTTCGAGATGCTATCCCGAACCGATCTCGAAATTTCGGTACGGGATTTGGGATTGGCATCTCGATATTTCGGGAATCCATACCGAACCGAAAATATATAATATTAATTATTTTATATATATATATATATATATATTATTCTTTTATAATTGATGCTAGTAGTTTCTAATTCATGCTCCACAACTTGGAATGCCCTATACTTTGCATATTTTTCATGTTCTGTTTGATATTCATTTGGATTTTATTATTGCTACTACCATGGCTGATGATTTCAGAAAGCTTGATTCTTTTGTCTCAACAGATTGCAAAAAGGGTTTAATTAATTTGAATTTTGACTCTGATGAAAACAGTCAGGCATGTCAGTTTTAGATTAAATGGTAGTGTGAATGAAATGACATTCCTAGTTCATGAATGTGTTCTTGAATTATATATTTGAACAACAATTCATAATTTCATATTTCAATTTGGGATTCCCGATTTGCCCCGAAATCCGGTAAATATTTCAGGATTCCTGAAATTTTGGTTTGGAATTGGTCTTCAAATTCCCGTCCTAAAAAATTTTGGTTTGGGATTCGGGATACTAGTTTTGGTATGATATCCCATACCGAACCACCCCTAGGTATTCTACTTAAAAATACTTTTTGATACAATAATATATTTATATTCGAATTTAAAACTTTTTATTTTTAATTTGAAAAGTAATATTCACAAATCTATTTTTACGGTTTTACTTTCCACACACGCCCTTATTAATTTTTTGTCATTGATTTTCTTTAATTTATTCAATCAGACGACCAAAAAATTGAAAGGGTAAATGAGAAGTAAAAATGAGCGTGTAGATAAAACTACCCTTTAACTAATGGGTGGGCATAAACTTCACCTACTATTCTATTATGATAAATGCTAGAGTACATTTTTGCCCATCACCATAAACTATGGTGTATGCTTACTATACACCTAATCATTTGTCACACATCTTTTCACTTAACTTTGATTAATTTTTTTCAAAATTGAAAAAAGTAGCATTTAATGTGACAGTTAACTAAAATTAAGTGAAATGACACATGACAAATGATTCGATGTATGGTGAGCATACGCTATAGTTACGGCGGTGAGCAAAAAAACACCCTAAATGTTAGCAACTTTTACACTAACTTTTGAATTGGAACATTCTTAATTTAACAAAACATTTATTGCTTTTAAAATTATGTTTTCTATTTTTTTTTTCATATTTAATTCTTTGCCAAATGCATTACAAGTTTTTTTTTGTGTAAAAAATTAACACATTTTGTGAAAAGATAAGAAAGTCCAAATGCAAAGATTAGTGCAAAAGTGAAACGTGTTATGTAAAAAATTGACAAGCAAAAGTTTCCATCCTCACTCATCTCTCCATTACTTCAAATTCAAATTAAGAAGTGATTTTTACACACATTTTTTATCCTCTCACACACTCATGTTTAATTTTGATCATTGATTTCATTTGATTTATTCAATCTGATGATCATAAATAAAATAAAATAAAATAAAGTGTGTGATAAGCTAAAAAGAGTGAATAATACTCAAAACTTCAAAACTTTCAAGTTATTACAACAAGGACCCAAAATATTCATGACCAAATAAAATTTTATTCAAAGGACTAAGCTATTTGCCCTTTAGTGAATGAGAACATAAATATGAAAGTATAAACTTTTGGACGGAAATGCAAAGACACAAAAGTATAAAACTTCATGTAATTTCAAGAAAGGCTCGAAAGGCTGGTTTTGGAAGGCTGTGGATGAGTGAAAATTATGTGCCCCCAAATTTATTCTCCAACCCCATGGTGGCGGCGGTGACGGTGAAGCCATGGGAGGGGGTGAGAATTCATGAGTGGGTTTTTTCGACATGCTTGTTCGTGGGAATGCTAGCACTCTTAGAAATGCGAGTACTACTCACAAACTTATCAACATTAATCCCGGTAGCAGATTTCTTCCAAGTTGCCTTCGGAATCGAGTTGGATATTAGCGAGGGGTTGGCTTTGGATGAACCAATGCTTAGGTTCGTCCTAGGCATGCTTGTGAGCGCACGGTTATGGGGTCCATAGACGTTTGTTTTCCGAATGGCTCATCCAATTCACTAGCATGTTGAAGATTTGTTTTTGCAACGATGATGAAGAAACTCGTCCCTCTCTTTCGATTGTCCATGTTGCCTCGGTTTTGGATGGGCTTTATAATGATATGCTTGGGCTTGTTCTTGACAATGCTAGTGTCGGTTCGGCGTTGTATGGTCTGAAATGGCCCTCGCAGTGCACTAACATGTTGAGTGTGAGTTCATGCGGCGGTGATGAAGAAGTTTGTCCCTCCTTTGACGGTTAAGAGGGCTTTGGAACCAAAGCTCGTGCTCGTTCTAGGCATGCATTGATCAGGGCTTGGTGCTATGTGTTAGATCCTTCCTAACCCCCTGCATGTTGAAAACAAGTTCGAGCAGTTGCAACGAAGTGTTTGGACGAAAGCCTATCTTTTTCTCGCATCAATGAATTAAACATTTATAAAAAGCATCATGAGAAACTCATAGGTATTATTTGCTTTCTATTAATTTTTTTTATTGAAATAACACGTTTGTCACCTATGGCACCCTGGATCAAGCTCAAACTGGCATTGGCAAAAAATTTGACGTCTTTCATTTTATGAGGGCTAGAAAGTTGGTGTTCAACGATTACCACATCATTGTGAAGTGGATCGTAAGACCGAATATAAGTTGATCGACTACAAACTTGATCTTACTGATGCAGATAAAACCACGAAACGTAGATTTCTGGTCCATTTATAAGTTGTACAAGGATGATGAGAGACTCACATTAGTAATGCAATCATGCAAGTCGTTTGAACAATCATGTTCTATGTTTTATTCACTTCTTCTTCTTCCACCATTTGAGCTTGTGAACTCTGAGGTTGCAGGGATTTTGAGTTTTCGCATTTGAAAAAATGTTAGGGAGACCATCTATATAATCAATATTTTGTAGACCACGTATTGTGGCGATTGATTGTTGGATAACTATGTGCCCTTTTCATCGTTAATTCTCCATGTCTCCACTTTCAACAATTGAAATAAATTAGGTCATGTTGTGACATATTCTAGCACATGTGTGTAAATCACTAGTGGATTGTATTAGGATACTAGAATATTATATCATTTTATAAGTGTATTACTTGTAGACAAAGAATCTTACCGAGTTCACTATAAATAAAAACACAAGGCATGAGGAATAACACAAAAAATTCGTCGAGTCCATCTCCATCTATCTCTGACGCACCCTTCCTCCCTTCAATAAAATAGGCCACAACAGGCCCCACATATTTTCCCCTTCACAATAATTGTTGCTAGAGTTACTTTGCCCCGTCCTTGATAGGGACAAAATTTTGAGAGGAATGCTAGGTTCATTCCCCCACTTGCCTTCTCCAACTTGGCTTTCTCACTCAATAAATGCCATGTGGAATATCATGACACCTGATATTATGTATTAATTGTGTTTAAAATTTCTTTCATCTCGTTCCACTATTACTCCTGATTAAACCAAAATAATATTATTTACCAAAGTTGACAAATTTAATTATATTTGGCACAATTGCGAATATTTGACATATATATAATTTTGGATTTTAATCAGGTTCAATTTTATATGTGGGACAACCTTTGAAACTTTTTTTTCTCTTGTACTGTCTGGGCAATGTATTGTTTTTCTTTGGGCGAATAGTCTGCAGCAAGCACAATGGAAAAATAGACGTAAAAAATAATGGAAGAAGGTAACAAGAACCTAAATCGAAAGGAAAAGAATTAAACAAAAATAAAAATGAGTCCTTATAATACTAAACTTGTGTAAAAAAAATATTATCTCTACTGATTAATAAAACACTCATTGTTAACCAAAATTCTATGAAATTACCAGTTTAACCCTTTAATTAAAACAGAACATGAATAAGAAATATGGGACAAAAATGTAATTTCACACAACTAAATTTTGCTGTTTTTTTTTTTCAAAACATCACATACATGTAATCCTAACATATCTCTAGTTATAAAAATAAAAATATATAAATAAACAAATAAATAAAAACTTCTCATTCCCACGTTCTCTATCATTCCATTTCTCTCTCCTTCTATTTCAAATTTTTTTTTTTAAAAAAATATTTCTCACACACTTTATGTGTGCCCATGTGCTAGTTAATAATTAAAATAATTAGATTTATCAATTTCGGTGGATAATATTAATTATTTGGTTGACATATGAGGTGATTAATTCCTCAAGCCCTTTTTCATCTCTCTCTCCCGCACCCTCTTTGACACACCTTGACCAGAATTAGGGCATGTTGGGCGTCATGTGAGGGTGACGTAGCCATGTGCACAATGCAGAAATAATAATGATAGTAGAGAATACGAATAAATGAAAACCAACTCATAAGAGTACTAGTTAAGACAAGTGCTAGAATATGTGTGAATACATAATCAGGGCGTAAGTAGCCTAAGTTCAGTTCAGAAAATAAGTACTAATTAAACGACACCCAAAAATGCCCTACATTTGTGATAGTCTGTCAGAACCTCCAATCAATCTTCATGAGCCACCAACGAACATGCTTATCTAAAACCTAGAGGGGCGCAAAACACAAAGTGTGAGTAAGCAAAAACAAAGCTTTTCAAAACCATTTAATTTGTCAAATGCTCTAACCTTTCGCCGTAAAACATGTATAATTTTCCCAGAAATAGAATATATATATATATATATATATATATATATATATATATATATATATATATTCAAATCATACTTCACATATCCATATTCATAAGTATGCCATGCCAAAAATATAAAACAGAATAAGTAACTCAGGTGAAAATAAATTCATGGAAAATAACATATTAGTCGGAACCCCTGTAGAGGTCTGTACGGCTGAATTCATAGCTAATTAGTCAATCTAGCCGGAGTCACCACAAGTGACCTATACGGCACTCCACTGCACACGAGTAGGAACCATTGTAAGGATCTGTAGGACAAGATTGGGTGTAATATAGTTATGCTCAATGCTACGCTCTCATGGTAGCTATGCAATAAATCGCTAGTCACCTAAATTGGATCCAATGTGAGCATATGGTGGGGGAGGTGACATCATAAACAGGCATGTACCATATCTCTGACTAAATCACAATCATCCGGGATGCAGGTTTATGAGCTCTCAATCACGTCTCCCATTATCAATATCTCATACAATAAAACATAACTCACTTGGTACTTACCTGAGCGTCCACAACACCAATTCATATTATACATCATATACTAATTCATATTCTGAATATAAATTTATATGCATGACATTTCAAAGCATACTTTCATTTAAACACATTTTCTGAGAAAATACCAAGTATATAAATATATATTGAAAACCAAAAGCCCACTCATTGGTATGTCGAAGGGTCGTAGCCCCCGAGTCGCCCTTGACTGCGCTCATCCTCTGGATAGGTCTCACCTATATGCGAAATAACTGAATAAACGTTATTTAAAGCACATAAACAAAACTAGTTAATAACTTCTCATACATTGCTCAAATGGGATGTTTGAATATACCAACGTGATCTACACAACCTCATGAACATCCCTATATTTTTAGAAAAAAATTTCGACGCCCCACGCGCCGCCACGCTCCGGCAAGGGTACGGCCAGACGCGCCTCCACGCGCTGGTAACCCTGACGGAATCCTAACTGCTGTTAGGAATATTCCGTTAAAAAGAAACATAAACCGTTAAATCTACCTGACAGCGTCAGAATATTCCGTCAACTTTGACGAAATATTCTATCTTCTTCTCCGATTAGCTTAGTCGGTCGCCGTTGCCATCGCCGTCCGCCGGAAACTGGAAAAATATGTAAAACCTCATATCTCTCTCATTATTGCACCAAATTCCACGAAATCTTCACCAAAATGAAGCTTACAACATAAGGAACAAAACCTTACCAATTTTGGGACTTGAAATCCTCGAGAATTTGCCGGAGATCCTTCAATAATCCGGCCAAACTTTGAACTCGTCGATCTCGACTTCTCGACGTCCAATTCACCTCGTTTTTCTTCTCCGAGCTTCGTGGAGAAGTCCTAAAGCTTCCTAGAAGCTCAAAAAACACTGAAACCTTCACATTTACGTGTGCATGAACAGTGCACGAAAATTGAGTATCTTGGGTTCTCGGGTTTCGAAGGTTTCACAACCAGAAAAGGGTATGGTTGAGTTCATCATAACGTGATGTTCCGGTTCAATAATGTATTATGATGCGAAGAAAGATAAACACAAGTCATTATATTATTGGACTGAAACGATAAGCCATTCCCTAGAAATGAGAAATTAACATAGCAAGGAATGCTGCATAAAAGAAGCGGGGCCTCTAAATCCTTATGCCTAGTACATAGTATACCTACCAAACCAACCGATCACAACAGGCTGTTTTAAATGCTATGACTAGAAAACAAGCAAAACATAGGCAGAGTATACTTTGTATACGGAGGAAATGGTGCTTACCCAATTAATTGTGTGTGGGTGACTAATCACTAATCATACTTAGTATGATGTAGAGAGCTTAGGATGTGCGTGTGTGTGTGTGTGTGTACACAAATGTACTCGAGCTTCACACCGACCCAGACACTGAACCAGAGGCAAAGAGCCGTGAAAACCTACCTGTGCTCTTCTTAGAGGTACACTTCTCATTCTTTTTACCTACTAAGTTTTACCATCTGTTATTGTCTTCTTATTTTCTGTTCATGTGTTGTGCAATTGACTACTCGTCATTCACAAAGACTCCAAAGGAATTTGCACAAGAGTTGGCAAAGGAGGCGCATTGGGATAATGGGTTTAACTTGGTCTTGGCAGATATTCCCAAACCCGATTTACCTCTCCAACAGGCCAAAAGGAGAAGCGACTCTTATTCAAGAGGTTTCTCCAGGCATGTGGAAGGAACACACTGTGAACTATCAAATTCAGAAGCTGAATTGGTTGAAGGAGATATGGAATCCATAAATACAGCTCAATTATTTTACTTGTATGTATGCATTTCTGAGGATAACTCCGCCAGTGTAAGTTTATCTTACATTGCCGGTCCCAAGCCCGGATAAAGGAGGAGGGGGAGGGCGTCAGGTAGTCGACAGCCGGCACTCCATGATTACGTCGAATCCTTATGAAAATGAATCCAGAACGAAATCGCGCTAAAGCTAGGGCGTCACCCGTAAGTGGCGCGCTGTGTGGCCCGAGCACAGTGATAAGTGAGCAAGGGTCGCTGTATCTCCATCGGCACCCGGATGCAGTGTTAAATGAGCAAGGGGGCCATAGAAACTTCTTTTTGAACGACTCCACTCAAAGTTGTTTGGGAGCATATGCTCCTATCAACTTTACACGGGACACACAAAAGAAGTACTTTGATCCTATTAGACGGGGGAGGGTGAAGAAGCTAGGACAGAAGGGTAGAGTTCAAGAGAGCAAAATGCGTTTAGGAACGTGGAATATAGGAACCTTAACGGGAAAATCTATGGAAGTAGTGGAAGTTATGGTGAGGAGAAGGATAAATATTATGTGCCTACAAGAAACTAAGTGGGTTGGTCGTAAGGCAAAGGATCTAGAAAACTCAGGGTTTAAACTTTGGTATTCGGGCACAAATAGAACAAGAAACGGTGTTGGCATCATCGTGGACAAGGCCTTGACACAAGATGTTGTAGATGTCAAGAGGGTAGGAGATAGAATCATGGCAATCAAGATTGTAATAGGACAAGAACTTATCAATGTGATTAGTGCGTACGCACCTCAAGTAGGGTTGGATATGAGTTCGAAGGAGAAATTTTGGGAAGACCTTGGAGACTTGGTGCAAGGAATTGCTCAGACAGAGAAGTTATTTATAGGAGGAGATTTAAATGGACACGTGGGCAGGGAGACAGGCAACTATGGAGGTTTTCATGGTGGCCATGGTTTTGGGGAGAGAAACGAGGATGGGGAAGCTATCTTGGATTTTGCAATGGCATATGATCTCTTGTTAGCCAACACCTTCTTTAAGAAGAGAGAATAACATGTGATCACCTACAAGAGTGGGTCGTCAAAAACACAAATAGATTTTCTTCTAATGAGGAAAGGGGATCGTATAACTTGTAAGGATTGCAAAGTTATACCAGGAGAGAGCGTGGCTAATCAACATCGCTTGTTGGTGATGGATGTACATATCAAAAGAGTGAGAAAAAAGAACAAGACTTGGAAGTGCCCAAGGACTAGATGGTGGAATCTAAAAGAAGAAAAACAAGCCATTTTCAAAGAGAAAGTAATCACCCAGTGTGTGTGGGATAGAGAGGGGGAAGCTAGCCAAATGTGGGATTCCATGGCTAGTTGTATTCGAAAAGTAGCAAAAGAGGTATTAGGAGAGTCCAAGGGCTTTGCCCCACACCAAAAGGAATCTTGGTGGTGGAATGAGGAGGTACAAACAAAGGTGAAGGCTAAGAAGGAATGTTGTAAAGCCTTATACAAGGATAGGACCGATGAAAATGGTGAAAGGTATAGAAAAGCGAAGCAAGAGGCGAAGAAAGCTGTGAGAGAAGCTAAGTTAGCGGCTTATGACGATATGTATAAGCGACTAGATACCAAAGAAGGAGAGTTGGATATCTATAAACTAGCTAGAGCAAGGGAAAAGAAGACAAGGGACCTAAACCAAATGAGGTGCATCAAGGATGAGGATGGAAAGGTTCTTGCTACAGAGAACGCGGTTAAAGACAGATGGAGAGGTTATTTTCATAATCTTTTCAATGAATGACATGAAATGAGTGCTTCTTTAGGGGAGTTGAGTAACTCAGAAGAGTGTAGAAACTACTCTTTTTATCGTCGAATCCGGAAGGAAGAAGTGGTTATAGCTTTGAAGAAAATGAAGCATAGAAAAGCAGTAGGCCCAGACGATATACCAATCGAAATGTGGAAAGTTTTGGGAAAGACAGGTATAACATGGCTCACTGACCTTTTCAATAGGATTTTGAAAACGAAGAAGATGCCAAATGAGTGGCGAACGAGCACTTTGGTGCCTATCTACAAGAATAAGGGCGACGTACAAAATTGCATGAACTATAGGGGTATTAAGCTAATGAGTCATACAATGAAGCTCTGGGAGAGAGTCATTGAGCATAGATTGAGGCAAGAGACACGGGTTTCAGACAACCAATTCGGGTTCATGCCAGGGCGCTCAACCATGGAGGCAATCTATCTCTTACGAAGATTGATGGAAAGATATAGAGATGGGAAAAAGGATTTACACATGGTCTTTATAGATTTGGAAAAAGCGTATGATAGGGTCCCAAGAGACATTCTTTGGAGGATTTTAGAGAATAAAGGAGTACGAGTAGCATATATCCAAGCTATAAAGGATATGTATGAAGGAGCAAAGACTGCCGTAAGAACTCATGAAGGACAAACCGAAAGCTTTCCCATAACTGTAGGATTACATCAAGGCTCATCCTTAAGTCCTTATCTTTTTGCATTGGTAATGGATGAGTTAACAGGACATATTCAAGATGATATTCCTTGGTGTATGCTTTTCGCAGACGATATAGTGTTGATAAATGAAACTCAGGAAGGGGTAAATGCAAAGCTTAACCTTTGGAGAGAAGTGTTGGAATCTAAAGGTCTTCGCCTAAGCCGATCAAAGACAGAATATATGGAGTGCAAGTTCAGTGCAAATGGAGGCCAAAACGAGTTAGGGGTGAGGATCGGAGATCAAGAAATACCAAAGAGCGACCGTTTTCGTTACCTAGGATATATATTGCAAAAGAACGGAGAATTAGATGGAGATCTCAACCATAGAATACAAGCTGGATGGATGAAGTGGAAGAGTGCATCCGGCGTGTTGTGTGACCGCCGTATGCCACTGAAGCTCAAGGGAAAATTTTATAGGACGGCAATAAGGCCGGCGATGCTGTATGGTACAGAATGTTGGGTGGTGAAGCATCAACACGTACACAAAATGGGTGTAGCGGAGATGAGGATGCTTCGTTGGATGTGTGGGCACACAAGAAAGGATAAGATTAGGAATGAGGATATCCGGGGTAAAGTAGGAGTAGCCGAAATTGAAGGAAAGATGAGAGAAAATCGGTTACGGTGGTTTGGACATGTGCAAAGAAGGACTACTGACGCTCCGATTAGAAGATGCGACTATGGGACAGAGGTTCAGGGCCGAAGGGGTAGAGGAAGACCTAGGAAAACTTTGGAAGAGACTCTAAGAAAAGACTTAGAGTACTTGGATCTAACGGAGGACATGACACAGGACCGAGCACAATGGCGTTCAAAGATTCATATAGCCGATCCCACTCAATACCTGTCACACCTGTCACAGGATCGAAGAGGCACCTACTTTTCCAGCCTTGTCAACACCTGTCACACGCACACTCAGCTTTGCGGAAATTATGGGCATTATGTCGAAGATTTCTGGTGAAGTAGAAAGCACATGAATCTTACTGTTCAATCACCCACTTCCCACACGCAACATTAGCTCATGGGTACCACAGATAACTTTGCCAAAGTTCTCTGACAAAGTTGAGACACGTGAAGCTTGCAGCTCCCACTACATCGCTCTGACCAAGAAGGGTAAAAGAATAGCAAAGAAACAACACTAACAAAGTTTAGACACATAAATTTTGAAGGTCTAGCTACCATATTATTACCCACAAGGGTAAAGGAACAGTACCACTGTTGGATAATTGGAAAGTCCCTGTGTGTCAACCTCTGTGCTTCGTGGCAAGGTAGACTAGCAAACATGCCCAACCTTTTCTCACATTCGAGAAAACACTCCCAACAAGATTGCTTGCTCCAAAATCGAAGAGGCACCGCCCTCCGAATCTCGAGAGCCAGACTCCCAACATGATTACTTTCTCAAAAATCGAAGAGACACCGCTCTCCGAGTCTCGAGAGCCAGACCCCTAGCAGGATTGCTTTCTCAAAAATCGAAAAGGCATCGTTCTCCGAATCTCGAGAGCCAGATCTCCGACAGGATTGCTTGTTCGAAAACCGAAGAGGCACCACTTTCCCAACTTCAAGAGCCGGATCTCCTTGGATAAAGCTTGTTTGTAATCTTCACACACAACATCAGTTTTCCAGATACCACAGACCACTTTTTCAAAGTGCTCTAACAGAGTTAAAACATGTGAAGCTGGCAGCTCCCACTACCGTGCTATGACCAAGTAGGGTAAAGGAATAGCATTACTACTTGTTGTTAGGGAGACTCCTATATATGTCGACCTCCATCCCCAACGAACATGCAGACCTGCAAAAATGCTCAACCCTTCCTCATATCTGAGAGGGCACTCCCAACGAAGCCTTTCGAAATATTCAGCTTTCTTTCCCCCCGATAATACCTCTGCAAACAAGCTATACTAGAGCAAGAATATCTCATATCATCAGGGTTAAAAGCAAGAGTATCCCATATCATGCTTTTTCCCTGTCTTTTCCTTTGGCCTTGCTCTTACCTGCAAGACAAGGAGAAAGAGAGCAATCAGTCAGCACTTGGAATCAAGCTTCCAGTCAGGAACTGACTGCCTGGAACCCCTTACTTGATTACTTACCTGGCATTGCTCTCGAGTACTCATCTTCAACATCTTATGCTTCCAAGGAAGATACCGCATCTGCCTGAGGAACAGATAGGGCAAGTGAGAAGGATACAAGGAAGCATGTGGAGACAAGCGTAACAGCACACGTGCCGATACATCCACTACTCTGTCAAAAGCAAAAGTATCCCATATCAGCAAGGTCGAACGTACTATAGATTTGATGGACTTGTTTTGACCCTCAAATTCTTCAGTCGGCCTTATACTCTGGAGGAAACCAGAAAACCCTCCAGCCCAGTTCAAGAATAAGCATGTGGAAAGTTACTTCTTCAAAAGCAAAAGTATCCCATATCATCTCTTCTCATTTTTCTTCTCTTTATCCTTCATGCTGCCTGCAAGATAGGAAGAATGTGAACAATCAGCCGGAACTCGAAATCAAAGTTCTGATCTGGGACTGATTGCTTGGAGCTCTGATTGCTTACCTTGTCTGTCACCTCTTTCAGCAGATCCCCTAGCTCAGCGACTTGGGGGATTCCTATTACATGGTTTGTATCGCGCTTGACCAAGCCTGAAACTACAAGTAAGCTTCAAGTGAAATTGATACATTACCTTGTGCATCTCCACCAGTTAAAGATACCACCCCTGGATGGAGGAAGAGTACTTCCAGAGAAGATGCCACATCTACTTACGAGAAAGATAAGGCAAGTCAAGACGATACCACACTCCGGTACTTAAAAGTTTCGTGATTACGAGATCATTCTCCCACAATATTTCCTAATGTCATTTGTACTAAATCATTCACTTGTACTCACTAAAGGAGAGCTTGAACCTATGTACTTGTGTAAACCCTTCACAATTAATGAGAACTCCCCTATTCCGTGGACGTAGCCAATATGGGTGAACCACGTACATCTTTTGTTTGCTTTCCTATCTCTATCCATTTATATACTTATCCACACTAATGACCGAAGCAATCTAGCGAAAATCACAAAAAGCGACCGTTTTCACTACCTAGGATCTATCTTGCAAGAGAACGGAGAATTAGATGGAGATCTCAACCATAGAATACAAGCTGGATGGATGAAGTGTAAGAGTTCATCCGGCGTGTTGTGTGACCGTCGTAGGCCACTAAAGCTCAAGGGAAAATTTTATAGGACGGCAATAAGGCCAACGATGTTGTATGGCACAGAATGTTGGGCGGTGAAGCATCAACACGTACACAAAATGGGTGTAGCGGATATTAGGATGCTTCGTGGGATGTGTGGGCACACGAGAAATGATAAGATTGGGAATGAGGATATCCGAGGTAAAGTAGGAGTAGCCGAAGTTGAAGGAAAGATGAGAGAAAATCGGTTACGGTGGTTCGGACATGTGCAAAGAAGGCCTACTGACGCTCCGGTTCGAAGAGGTGACTACGGAACAGAGGTTCGGGGCCGAATGGATAGAGGAAGACCTAGGAAAACTTTGGAAGAGACCCTAAGAAAAGACTTAGAGTACTTGGATCTAACGGAGGACATGACACAAAACCGAGTGCAATGGCGTTCTAGAATTCATATAGCCGACCCCACTTAGTGGGAAAAGGCTTTGTTGTTATTGTTGTTGTTGTTGTTGTATGCATTTCTGAGGATGATGCAGAAGCTAGGCACAGAACAATAAAATACAAAACCCGGTGCCGTTTATTTACAGCACAAAAACATTATGCACTTCTATTATTTATAAAGAATGACATAGAGAGAACGAAGCGTGAAAGAAAACGTATGAAAATAAAAACCCCACTCAAGGTGGGCAGAAAGAACTTTTATTCTATATGAGAGCATCGGTCATAAATAATTGCAAATTACAACAGGCAAGCTGGAATTTTAAAAGCCTAACCTTTTTCTTCCTCTAATTGCAACAACTGAGACTTTGTTTCTTCATCTAGCTTCAGTCCTGCGATATCGACCTCCTTGCATGCACTAGTACTCTTTTTCCAGGCTCCCAAAAACCATGTAAACTTTAATCAATCCCAACTACAGAGAATCTTGCCTCCTTGGGAGATCATTTGAGCAATGACAAAGCTTTACTGCCACGCCATAGGCTGGAAAGTCACAGAGTTTTGTATATGATGACATGTGAATCATGCCCAGATTGTGTAAACCAGTCAGAAACACTCTACAACTTCACCTCAAGCCTGATGCACATTCCATAATAAAATAATCTGCCCTTATTAGGGCGTTTCATGCATCAGGTTAAGGCTTCATATAGCATCATTCATACCCTTGAAGAGATTGTAACACATTAAAATTATGTTAGAGAGCTTTCATCTGATCTTTCAAGTGGCTCTCCAATATTTTTTTCCCACAGTTCTCTCACTATGTTATCATAAACAGCAGTTGAAAGAACTCTTTGTCCCATACTTTTTATGCATAAATGTCTCAATCAATAAATCATCCCAATCCCCCTGTCCCTTTTATCATATTCTTCTCTTGCTCACATCTACCTTCTTTTAGTCAGTATCCAGTTCTATTGTCAGAAAATTGACCAAGGGTCTAAGGCACAAGCTAAAACAATGGTTATGAACTAGTATAGATTACAGAAAAACAACATGAATTCTTCAGTACCCAAACCAAGCACTCACCTGCACGTGACCAAGTGTAGGATGAACCCAGTGGTTGGCTGAGATTAAAATACGCGTTAATTATGCCAGTGCTTCTTCGTTATCAATGTCTCTCCAAATACTAAGAGCTTAACGCAACAAAAGTCACAGAAGCTCAGCCGAACACAATACCGGTAAGAAAATTGTCTGCAACAGAATCTGTAGTGATCTCCACTATTAGAAGAAATAAAGTTGAGAGTAGAATTAAAAACCCAAGGGTGGTCCTTGTACAGGTTCTAATAAGCAATGATACAATCGTATCTAGCTCTTGATGATCTTAAAATTGCAGAGGAAGTACAAAAGGGATGGCAGTGGGAAAAAAAAACAAAAAGAAAGAACCAAAGAATACCCAACTCAACAACAACAAAAATTGTTGGAAGACTCATTAATTAAACCCAAAATGTTAAAATAACAGCAGCCAAAACCATCTTTTACCCTTTCTCCCCCTCTCAACATAGTGGAAAGGGTAAATTTTGAAACTCCCTTCCCTGATTTCCTACATCTTCAACAATCAAATAAACAGTGAGAACCCACTAAACTCACACAAGCTCACGACTCAAACTCACCTCACTTAAAAGGTTAAACGCAGATAAAAGAAAAATGAAATCAAGAATAATGATAAAAATGGTGGTTGCAAAGGCCACAAAGTGGAGAATTATGAAGAATGAGATGAGCCAGCGTTCACCTTTGATGTTAACAAATGAATAATAGCAGCAATGCTATAAAAGATAAAGGCGTAATAGTAGCATCATCTGAACTAACACTCACTGGTGCAAACACGCACAGATCACACATATAATTATTATGAACAGATGTGCAAAGGATAGAGCATCGGCTAATAACTTGTCAACAATTGAACTTTCATAAAGTTCAGAGATCAAGTGTGAACCATCATCTGCCCTGGCACACACAAGCACAAATACACACTCATGCTCACACAAAGGAATGTAGCATATGTACAAAAAAATTGAGGATCGGTAAATAGCTTGTCAACAATTAAACTTACCAGAAGTTCAGAGATCAAGAGTAAAACATCATGTACACCACACACAAATGCATGCAGAAATACGTACTCATTTGCAAACATAGAGCATCAGTTACTAACTAGTCAACACTATGAAGTTACCTGAAGGCTGAAGTTTAGAGATAAAAGTAAACCATCACACGCACCAATGCACGTTATCGAAAATAAGCATTTATTCTCACACAGAGGATTGTTATTAACAGAAGTGAAGAATAGAGCAAAGTTAATAACTTGTCAACAATAAAACTTAAGTTCAGGGATCAGGTGTATACCGTCGGCTGCATGAACACATATACCCACACGAGCACACACAAATACACACTCATGATCCCATAGAGGAAGGTTTGGAAGAGATGTACAAGAAATAAAGATTTAGTTAATATCTTGTCAACAACTGAACTCACCTAAAGTTCAGAGATTAAGTGAACACCATCATCTGCACCATCATTGCACCAATATTAATAAAAATTTTAAAATTTAAAAAAAAAAGAAGAAAAAAAGACAGAATATCACAGCATTATGAATCTATATGGAGCAGGAGTTACACCTATAGTAGGTCATACTTGTAGAATAAGACATGCTGAATTCAAAATTAATTTACAGAAGTTCAAAAAAGGACAGCCATGTAAACCCCAAAAGAAAATTAGAATATAAAATAAAAGTAACCAGACAGATGCCAGTTGGACCTTTTCAAGAGTTTTAGATATTGTAGTTAAACTCAAACAAGATATCCTTCTGTTTTGATTGCGAGGGAGGCAAACGCGGGAGACGGGATTGGAGTTCCGGCTTTGGATAGCATTCACTGTTACCACACAAAAAGAGGAAATAAATACTGCAGAAAGCAATTATCTGCAATAACTGAGAGAAATCTATGATGTGATAGAGTGGTCATTTCATTATCTAATGCAAAAACATTATCACTTCCATTAGATATAATTATTAAGAACGAAAATATGAGAACACATATGAATGCCAACAAATCGATGTCCCTGATGGCTCTATGAAACTTTACAATATATAGAAGATAACGGAAGTACACATACTCCAAAAACCAATCAACATGGGCAGAAATAACTTCTACTCCACATGAGAGCATCACTAATTAGCAATTACAAGTTACAAGTTACAACACGAAAGTTGGAATTTCAAAAACCTAACCTTTTTTCTCTTTCTAATTGCAACAACTGAGACATTGTTTCTTTATCTAACTTCAATCCTGCTATTTCTACCTCCTTGAATACATCCCTGCACTTAGCCAGCCTCCCAGAAACCACGTAAATTTTAATCATGTCTAAATATACATCATATGTTGGAGAGAAACCTGCTTCCTTAAGCTTTGAGAAATATCTTACTGCCCTTGGATGATCATTCAGGGCAACAAAAAGCTTTACTGCCACACGATAAGCTGGAAAATCAAAGAGACAATTTGAAGCCTCCATTTCCCAAACCAAAGCTAGAGCCTCCCTGTATTTCTTCTGCGAGTAGCGACTATGAATCAGAGTTGTGTACATAACGACACTTGGATCATGCCCAGATTGTCTAAACCAGTCATAAACACTCTCCACAACTTCAAATTTCCCAAGCCTAATGCACACTTTCATAATAGCAGTACAATCCTGCTGACTTAAATTCATGTCTTCCCTTTCTCCAAGCTCGTCGAGTAAGGTCATTACAAGCCTGTGCTTATCGGGGTTCTTCCCAAGCTTGAGTATCAGCTTAGCATATAAGCCCGGATCCAACTTTCTTCCACTATTCTTAGCTACCAATACAAGCTTCCAAGCTAGATGCAAGCTTCCTCCTTTAATAAACCCTCTCGCCATTGCCTCAATCACTCCACGACTTGCCAAACTAGCAAACTTGTCCAAATTGAAAGGCAGTTTAAGCTCGTGGTGCCTTGCCAGGACCTCAACCGTTGAAGCCAAAAGGCGGTCATCGGGGAAGAGTTGAGGCTGTTTCTGAGCCCAAGAGAAGGTCTGCAGAGCTCTCTCAGGGAGACCCATGTGACCCAATTCCCTAATTGTCATGGAAAGAGAGCCTTTTCTAAGACACTGAATCCAATTGTTCAGAACTCGTCCCGCGTCTTCGTCTGCTCCAAGGCTTCTGATTTCCCTTGCTAACCCAACAAGCGCATTAGGGTTTTTGTAGACTTGGTCGCAAACGGGCGGCACCTTAACATGTTTCTTGGGCGTGGGAAGTCCCAAAGGTCGAAGCTTGTGAGGAAGTGGGAGCGGGAAAGGCCTCTGTCGATTCAGCATTCCGGGCTTCTGGGGTATTCTCCCTTGGAAAAGGGATGAAATAGCTTCGATCTCATCTGATTCCCACGCAATGACGCCATCTTCTTTACCTTCTTCATCTGCTGCTGCTGCCTCGAATTCTTCTGTTCGAGATGAAGGTTCTGTGGAAGTGCTTGTGTTGTTCAAGAAGGGGTCGATTCCAAGGAGGTCCGGAGGAAGCTTGGTGCGCCGCGGGTAGCGAAGGTTCTTGGGAAGTCGTGTCCTAGTGTTAGAACGCTGCGCCACTGCAACCAGCCGGCGGCCATTTCTTGCAAAACTTTGAGGGAACAAAAAGGGATTTGTAGCGGACAATAGAGAATCCATTGAATGAAAACTATGACCCATGATTACAGAAGTGACATTTCCTCAAACACTTGGTCTGCACTAGCCATGTAGAGAGAAAATAGACGCAATGCTCGTACAGAGAGAGCCTTATTCGTACGGATATAAAGGAAATATAAAGGTTGGCCCTTAATTTAATGGAAAACTAACCAAAACCCCTAAAAAGCTTTCATTTTAATCATGGGCCAATTTTTTTTATAATACCCAAAATGGGCATGAGAAAGAAAACAAGGAAGAAAAACATTTCAGAAATATCACATGCAGGCTCAAAACAAAAGCAAAAATGGGCTTCAGGAGACAACCATGCACCAAGCTCACATGCATTTATCAAGACAAAACAAAAGAAGACAAGCAAGTTCACATGCAAAGCAAAAAGAAGACAAATCAGTCAGATCACGTTTCTGAAACAATGATGACAATTTCAACAACAGTAGAAGATGACAAGTACCAAGGAGATGTCCATACCATACATTTGTAAAGATTTTAATTTTTTCAGAGTATTCTCACTCAGTCTATATAAGAGGAGTTTCATTCATTGTAAAAACATACCTCAACATCTCAACACCTGAACACCCTACACTCACCATATACTCACACCATCCTTCAATCCTTATACACTTAAGCATCCAAAACCTTCCTAGCATCCTTTGTAAACATTTCTTTGTAAACACTTCCCTTGTAAACATTTCTTTGTGAACACTTCTCTTTATAAACATTCTATATATCAACAAAAGTTCAAGTCTACCGATTCAAGCAATCTCTAAGTCTTAAGTACGCTTTCTTTTCTTTCTTTAGTGTTTTTGTTTAATTAGACTTCTAGTCCAAAACAGGGAAACATTATTGTAGTTATATTATTAACATGCTAAACTGACGATCATACTTTGTTTGAGCACTCTATTATAGTTGAATGCATGTCATATAAATAACTGGACATTAACCAGGGTATCTCTCAGTTCTTCATACCTCTGAGTTCAGCCTCTAAGGCCTTATACTTGTACTGTGAGTGGCCATCATGTTGAAACATGTTGAGTTCCATGTGTAAGGTTTCATGTCTAGTTGTTATAATGGTCATCCGACTATTTAACAGGGGCTGCTTTTCGAATCTGGTATCAAAGCCAAGTTTAGCATTTTAATAGTATAACTATAATAGTAAAGTACTTTAAGAACGGAAGTCATTAACACAACTCATATCACACTTGTTTATTTTGTATGAACAATAGATATTATTGTCCTTGTAGACCTTGTCAACCATAACCATCAGGTATCTATTGTCCTAGACATCCAACTATAATTAGCATAAAAAGCAGATTAGCATATATATCCAAAAGAATTAGCAGGACTTTGAAGAAGCATAAGTTTTATCTTGATTATCTTGATTATCTTGAACATTTTTCATTTATTTGTAAATATAATAACACAAAAGTGCAGCATAAAGTTTTAGAAGCAAAAAGAGTAACATATCAAGTTTTAAAGACCTTGAGAGAAGAAAGAGAGTTTCTAAGAAACCAGTTAGCCGTAACTCTAGAGAAATGTAGACTGTAGTTTATAATAGATTATCTTAATTTAAAAATTAGTGAACCTTAGAAAAGAAAAATAACCTTAAACCAAAATAGTTTAGTTTGTTATTTTCCAATGAGAAAGTATAATCATATTCTGCATGGTGAAGAAAATCCACAAGCCAATAGTATTGTTGATCTTATTATTAGCCAAGCAGAAAATATAAAATTAGAAAATAATAAGCATAATCATTTGTTAAACCAATTGTTAGAGCATTTTTAGAAAAAATCCATAAAAACAATTAGACAAAATCTAGATTATATTACATCTCATTTAGAAGATAATAATAAAAATATTCAAAGGTTTCCTAGCAAAAGAGAGATAAAAGAGCTTGTTGACTTCATAGATAGTAAGCCTAAGCAAGTAGAACTCAGATCATTAGAAATAGTTGAGCAGTTAAAATTAGAAGTTCAAAAAATTCAATTAGTGCTAAATGAGTTAAGTGAACAAGTAGATAAGTTACTTAATAAAATAGATAAATTATTAGTTTAATGACCGATTCTAGAACTAGCAGAAAATATATCCAAGCTTTGAAAAAAATTAGTAAGCTAGATAAAAAACCAGTAGGTTTAACAGATTTTTCAACACAAGTATCCAGTAGTAATATACTCATTAGGCAAAATAATTTAATTATTCAATTAGTTTTAAGTTTGGCTGAAAAATTAGATCAAATTGAAGAACAAATAGCAGAAATAAACCAAGTTTTACATAAAGCATCTTCATCACTTCCACCATCTTTGTTAGAAAAATTAGAAAATTTAACTTTAAGTACAAATAATCATATTAGAAGACCTAAGATAAATCCTTTTGATAATAGAAAATGGAACTCATTAGGAGAAAATGAAAAGAAGTAGTTAGAGCTGAAGATATTTATCCAAATGAAGAAGAAGCATACAAATTTATTAGAAGAGGATTTGAGGGAACATAGAAAAATAAATATAATTTATATCAATTAGGTTTATTTGAAAATAGAAGCAGAATTATAAGTAGCATCAATCAACATGAAGTTAGTTGTATTAATAAAGAAGTTACACTTAATTTAATTAGTAAAGAAGCAATTACTCATTTGAGAAAATCACATTTCAGTCAAATTCACATAGGAACAATATTAATTGTGTGGATGCAAATTTCTTCCTCCTTGATCTTGGACAAAATTGCACCTACAAAATAAATAACACATTTGGTTACGGCCACAAGCCTCATGCGCCCACGATGAATGGGGGGGGGCTTTGGCTGAAGAACCTCCGATGCCAAAGTTAGAATTTAGAGAGAAATAGTGTTTAGAGAATTTTGGGATTTTTGCAAGAGTATTCGAATTGTGTTTTGAACAGAAGAGATAGGTTTAAATAGGGGAGTGGCTGGCCTCTTAGGGTGAGAGAGGACCGGCCACCTTGCCTTGTTTGTGGGTTTTGTTCATGATTGATGATACTTTTGGGAATTATGTAGTTAATTGGATGATCTTAATTAGCAATTAACATATTATTTAGGTAAATATATTAATTGGCTAATTAGTCATTACAAAAGGAATGAATATATGATTTTTATGGTATGATTAGCTAATTAATCAAATAATGGTTGAAAAGATTAGCTAATCAATGTAAAAAAGGCAAGTTATGGTGGAAAAACAAAGGAAATGGCCGGCTCCTATTTTGGAGAAGAATAAACGGCCTTTTGGGTGGTTTTTAGGCTTAATTGTCAATTTAATTGATAATTAATGAGTTTATTAGGTAATAATCCCATTAATTTGTCAATTAACTCAATATATATGGAATATTTGGTAGGTTATTGAATGATTAGATAATTGCTTGGCTAAAAGAGGGAAAGTGGGGTAAAAATGTATGGAATGAGATAGGTTTTGAATTGTTACCTATTTTGGGCATTTCTAAATTGGTTGAGGATGATTGTCCGCCGCTCGCGCGTAGGACTCTAGGTATGCCTCAAGGGTATTTTTGTCCTCTTTTACCCAAAAATCCACGTGTCGCCTTGTGATTATTTTTGGCTCCACAAATGCCCCCACACCTGTTGGGCAGCTTGCAGGAAAAGGCAGCAGGTGTAGAGATCTTCTTGCTTTAGGAAACTTAAGACTGCTTCCTATTTTGATGTTGATTCTCTCTTTAATAGGAAATTAGATCCTTATAGGAAAGGGAAATAAATTTCTCTCAAAGCCTATTTAAGTCCACCTTAAGTGGGTTATTAAATTAACTTTGGAGAGCGATTTATTCTACCCTACAAGAGAGAGATAGCTTAGAGGATATTTGTTCCCCCTCCTCTAGCAATCTTCTACATCTTGCCTGTGCAAAGGACCGTCTTTCGTTGCTTTATTCGTCTTCTTCGTGCTGCACTGAGGTAAGAAAAATTAATTTTCCTTATCTTCTTCTTGGATGGTGCTACCGTGGGGAAGCCGTCGGGGTGATGCGGCACGTCGGCTGGCATGGGCCAGGAGTCAGCTCGGCATTGGCCGAGGAAGTATTGTGGCAGGGACCACTGCTTTAAGTTGCTCAACTTGGCTAGAACCAAGGGCAGCTTGTGTGGCTTGGGCCACGAATTGTGGCGCTGGGGCACAGTACTAGGCGAGTCACATGGCTTATCCTTTTAGGCTTTTGGACATGATGCGAGCTAGGCCAGTTATTGAGAGAAATGAAGAGGTTGCGGGCCTTATGAGCTGCTGGAATGTTGGGTTGAACTCCCCCTGCTAGGTACCATGAATGGTGTTGGTTACTTTAACTCTCTTCGTCAGGAGAAACGTGGGCTGCTCCCCAAAAGAGGAGGTGAATAGGATCAAGGTGGATGCATTGGCTCGTCCAATCACTGTTGTGGATCCTGCTGTAAGGGAAGGTGGGAAAAGGGATCTTCCCTGCCTGCTCAAGAGATGCTGGCTGAGAAAAAACCAAAGACTTCTTTAGCTGCTCGCGCGGGTTCACCGGCTGCCTCCAGGCTTGTGATTGACTTGACTTTTTCCAAGGGGACGAAAAATGAGGGTGCTAGATCTGAGCATGTGGTGCCTGCCATGTCAAGAATGGCTAGTACGATTGCTGATAGGATTGTTCGGCATAAAGGTCTTGTCATGCCCCTAGTGCCGAATTTTGTACCAAGACGTTTGTTGGGAGCTAAGTCTGGTTCACCTTTGGAGAGGCTTGTTATTATGAATAGCGATAAGGTGGACTCTGCTATTAAAGTGGCGCCAAGGCCCATTCCTTATGCTGCTGAGACTGATTCGCCTGCTGGGAATGAGGAGACTGCTCGCGTAGGCAGCTGTGAGAAATCCACTAAGCTCGCTTTTGGGGAGGCTGCTGAGATCTATGTGCTTTTGAAACCAGATCTCTTGAAAACATGGACGCTTGTCTCAAGTTTGTTGATGGCGTCAGAAAGGTTGTTTGCCCAAGCTCGTTTGTGAAGCATACGACCCAATATAGAAAGACTGCTCTGCTTGCTATGATGCAGATATAGCAAGGGTGCTAAGGAGATGGAAAATACTGTGGCAGATTCTGAGCTCGTTGCTTTGAAGGGGTCTAATATTTCTGCCCCCACTTCTTTGTGGCTTGAGACCGCTCACCAAGAGATCGTTGACTTGAAGATTAGGCTTGACGTGATCCAACTTAAGCATGAAAGTGCAGAGAAGGAGATCGGATGTCACATACCTTAGATTCAAGATCTTAAGCATGTCGTTTCTGAGTTTCGTTTTGCTGCAAAGGATGAAGAGTTGATTACTGCTTATAACCAAGTGATCCACTTCAAGAGAATCATCGATAGGCTTGAACCCCAAGTGTTGGAACTTCAAGGCGTACTAAAAGTCTGAAGAAGGAAGTGGATGAGATGCAGAGCATCCATGTTGGTCTGCTCGAGGAGGATGAGCAGCTGAAAGGTGAAAAGGCTGGGCTCGGGGTTTCGAGACCTTCTCTATTTCTCCGGAAGACTTGCTTGATTTTACTTTTGAGGCTTCCATTGGTGAAGTAGTTGGAGATGTTAGTGCCCAGGCTGGGGCAGCTGGGGTGAAGCGCTGGATGATACCACTGCTAAGAACGTCGCGGCTGTTGAAGGTGTGGCGACGAGTAGTCGTGGGATGTCTAAGCTGCTATAGTCTTCTAGGTAGCCTTTAGGATTTTATTTGTTTTTCCTTGTAGCTTTTGTTTTGCGTAAACTCCTTCGGCCTTTGCTAGTTGTTTATAAACATGTTTTCCTTCACTTTTCTTCATCTTCACTTCTTTGTTCATGCCCTAACCTTTAGAATTGATAGACCAGTGGCAGGCATACTACTTGTTTATAAGCAGATAAGCCCACGTAGCCTATGCAGCCGTAGGTGTTGGTGTAGAACTTTGTAAAGTTGTTAGCCATAGGGTTGGCAGCCGGATGCCTTACTTACAGAAGCAGACAAGTCCGCGTAACCACTAGGCTGTTAACCTTGGTTTTCTCCAATTCCGTAAGTTGCGTAGCAAGTATCACAACACTTTAGGACTTGATGTAGGTTGTTCCGGGCTTGGCAAAGGTGAAGCTTATCGACTACGTAGCACGTCGGCAGTGGATAAAACTTCATATATACGTGCTAGCTTGTTTAACCTTTCATAAGAATGTGCGATTGTATAAGTCTAGCGCGGTTTTACTGCTTGAAAGGCAAGCCGTAGACAGTCTTCCAGAATCCGTAGGCTACCTTAGTTCACTCGATAGCAGCTTTAGGGTTCCAGGGCAGCCGTCTGTAGGGCGTACTGCATAATGTGCGCCCTCCGTCTCTGAGGTTCGGTTCCCCATGGATTAGGCCAAAAGACCCAAAATCCTTCAGTTAGCTAAGCCTTGAAAAAGACCATTGTGGCTACTTCTAGGAATCCTGGCGCAAGCCATCATGCATCTAGTTATACTAGGGCAGTCAGGCTCATCCACGTCTAGATATTCGGAGTGTAAAGTTTATCCTCCTGTCTTGGAGAGCTGACCCATATGGGTGTCGGGGAATTGGTTTACCCTTTCACACTGGAGAGCAATTAGTTTACCCTCTCGCACTAGAGAGCATAATTAGTCCCTCGGGAGGCGCAATTCATGCGATGAGTCCCTAAGTAGGGCGCAGTCTTCTTTTGAAGTGCATGAGTGATCAGTTGTTGTAAGCATGCAACCGAGCCAAGTTGTGATTACTTCTGAATTCCTCATTAAAAAATGAGTGAAATGAACGAGAACTTAGCTGCAAGGTAGGAACTGCATAACAACTAGATAGTCATCGGCTTGTGAGGTGGTGCCCGTCGAGCTTCTTGAGTCTTTGGGTTTTGTTGTAGCTGGGGAGGAGTTGCTGCTGGTAGGCTACTATTCAAGTGATGGTCTGTTCACGCTTATCCTCTGCCAAATCTAAACTTGTGGCCATCTCCTTACCATTCGGTTGTTCGTCTTTTGGTGGTGTGATATTCCCATAGACATTCGAAGAGTTCGTTTAGCCATTTTCCCTTCTTGTTGGTGAGGGATTTCTTGAGGCAGTCGAGGATCGTCTTATTGGATACTTCGGCCTGCCCATTGCCTTGAGGATATCTCAGCGTGGACATGTGCTGCTAGATGCCATATTCTTAAGGCACTTTTATACTAACTCCTTAGCATCTTGGTGCATGGTAGGCCAATAGTAGCCTGCGTTAAGATCCTTTTATGCTAAAGATTGGCCTCCAGAGTGGTTTCCACATACACCTTCGTGGATTTGATCTTAGAACTTTCAAGTCGTCGGGAGGCGCTAGGCAGCGGATATATGATCCGGTGTGGGATCTTTGGATGAGAATGCTATGACACTTAGGTTGTTGGCTCCATCTCTATGCTTGGCTTGTCAAGTGTTGGAAATGTGCCCTAAAACCAATCATATGATGATACTTTACGGACATTTTACATGTTAAACTAATCTAGTTTAATATCAAGGGCAAAGATTATTGTTTGAGCCGTCTCATATAAATGTTATACGCTTAAACGATAAGTCCAAGGAATATGTGATTGGGAGAATGCGATCTAAAGAAGTTAGATTCATGAGACCATTCTTTCGTAGACACATCCTAAACGTTCCTGATCATAGGATTGCCAATTGGGCATTGACAGTCCGTTAAGATCAGTACGTGCTGTGTCTTCTCTCAGGGAGAGTGACTAGTCTCGAGTCATTGGTGTGTGTGACATCAAGACAAGTACGTAGGTGCTCAATAGAGAATGAGTTCACTGAACACGATCAACAAAGAGTTCTCATATTCATGTCACATGAGAACTCATGGTTAAGATAATGCAAAGTAGTCCTTTGACCTAAGGCATCATAATTGTCTTGTGGTTAGGTACTTGATCTTTGATTATGTCAAAGTCACCCCATCCGCGGGTGTCCACGGCATCGTCGGAGTTAAGCCACTTAGCCATGGAGGCAAGTGAATGCGCAACAAGGGATCTCTAACCTTCAAACCGTTTGGGGGAGAATACTCTATGATATGATTAAGAATCTCTGGCCAGAGTATGAATGAGATTTAGGAAGTCGTTCCAAATCACATTCAAGGTAATCATATAAGCACACGAATCACATTGGATAGTAGACATGAATAAACTATCAAACCAAACAATGTGGTCAAGAGTATTGTATTAGAGAAAGACCATATTGCATTTGTAATCCTAAACTGAATAGGTTCTCCACCTCTTCTAATTAGCTTGGGTAACCATGATATTCTGCTAGGTGTCACTCATGGTTTGTGGAAGCCCTAAACGTGTATAATCACTAAAGGGAGAATTGAAAGTAAGTTTCAATTCACAATCGATTTGAAATGGTTTTAATCGCCCACTGCCTCGCTAAAAGGAACCTAATGGATCGTACACCATGTAAGGTGGAGATTGAAGAAACAATGGAGATGAGTAAGAATAATTAAATGGTTTAATTATTTATGGCAAGGATTAATTAATATGTTAATTAATCAAACGAATAAGTTCATTAAAGACCTCAGGATAGTTTTGGACCTTAAGGCCCAACGGGCTTCGAACGTCAAGCCCATTGAATTAAGTTGTATGACAACTTAATGAATAATGATTCACAAAGGCCCAATTAGCCCAATAATACTCTAAGGCCGGCCATTTAGAGATGGAGTGAGTTTTGGACTTATTTACAAGTTTGCCACTCCAATGAATTAAGGGTTTTCTTTATAGCCAAAATTCATTTAGGGTTTTCTTTTGGGGAAAGGATGAGAACATAAGCCCTCCTTTCTCTCTAAAGTGGCCGGCCACCCTTGGAGGGATTAGCTAGTAATCTTTCTCCTCCAAGGTCACTCATCTCTTCTTCACATCTTACCTTGGTGTAGAGACTTAGAGGTTCTCTATTTTGAGAACTTGGAGAAACATATTCTTCCATCCAAATCCATGGATCTAAGAAGCAAGGAATGAAGGCCCTCTCCTTGGGTGATTAGCCTTTGCTTATGCAAAGAGGAATCTACAAAGGTATAAATTTCTCAACTCACTTTGATTTAAGTTGAGTCTTGGTTCACCAATCTACTAGGCTTTGAATTTCATGGGTAACGTTTTGTTTTTGAGTGCATACAAGCATGATTCCGCCCTTTAATTGTTAATTGCATGCTATAGATGTTATTCAAATGAACATGTTTTTCACAAAATTTCCTTCATCAAGATATTCCACCGGAATAGAGCGTTTTGAGTTGGTGATCGAGTGCGGAGCCTAGGCCGGCTAGTATGTCTGCATGGGCGTTGTCTGCCCAGAGAACTTGAGTGAGAGTTTAAGTCTGAAATGCCTCAAACTGCTTGCGTACTTTCTCTAGGTATTACGTCATCGACATGCAAATGCCAGAAATCTCCATTGAGGGAGCAGGTGCAGCTAAAGTGTGCTCGGCTGCCTTCGGGGAGCCGTTGGGCCGCTCTGTTGCGTTGTCAAGGCTAGGTATGAAGGCGCAGTAGAGAGCCGTAGGCTGGGGCCATGTTACATGTATCAGGAAATGCTCAATTTCTAGTATTGGGCCACTCTAGAGTTGAATAATGGAGCAAAGGTCGGCTAGGGCCGTATGACGCACATCAGGAGGTAGTGTTCAATTACCGGTACATGTTGCTCTTATGTAGAATCTTCTGAGGTGACGAGGACAAAACTTGCTTATGAGTGTTCCTTCCAGTGTTCGT
Organism: Malus sylvestris; assembly: GCF_916048215.2. NCBI lineage: Eukaryota > Viridiplantae > Streptophyta > Magnoliopsida > Rosales > Rosaceae > Malus > Malus sylvestris. Next base: position 38,340,501 of record NC_062275.1, read on the forward strand.
CTGCCCTTGGCGTGTCTTTTGGGTCGAGTTGTTGCATTTGTCAGAAAACTTTGCATCCGCCAAGGTATACGCCTTTATTGTCGTGCGTCTGGATTCGGCGAAATAGTACGTCATGATGATGACTGCGTGCATTTGAAGGTAAAACTTGACCTTTCAGGTTACAACAAATATTTCCAAAGTTAACTTTTGAATTTCTAATAGCATCGATGAGAGCTTTTAAACTGTAGAATACAGATAGTCGGGCCCCCAGCTCTTCTCGCATGATGATAGAGCTTATTTCTAGTCTAGATACCGTCAAACACGTGAATAAGTCCTCCACTGCTTCCGGTTTGGATAGTAGGGATGTGACGTCGGGTACTTCTTCAAGTCTTTGAATGTGCATTGGCGAGCCTCATCCTAAAGTGCATGCTTCTCTACCAGAGAGAAAGAGTCTGCCAGAGTTAGATCTTCTTTAGGATCAATTTTTCGAATAGCGGGTGGTCTGCTGGAAGTCCTTTTTGGAAGGCTACTCTAGCTATCGAGTCGTTGCATCCGACTATCCTTGCCTTCTCTACTTTGAACCTCCTCACATAGTCACGAAGTGACTCATTTGGGTTCTTCTTGACGTCGAACAAATGGTCAGACTTCTTTTTTATCAAGCGATAGGATGAATATTCTTTGGTGAAAACCAAAGAAAGTTCGTAGAAATTCCGGATGGATTGTGGTGGCAGGGTGTAGAACCAATCTTGCGCCTCTCCTTGTAGAGTGGTGACGAATATCTTACATATGAGATCATCGTTGTTTCGATAAAGGATCATTGCGCTTCGGTAGCGCTTCAAGTGTCTCTCTGAGTTTTCATCCCCTTTGAAAGATGTGAAATGTGGTGTGCTGAACTCGCGTAGAGGCTCTACCTGCTCGATCTCGTCCGTGAAGGGTGACCTGCTTATGTTGGTCATGTTCCGTGGTAGTGCCTCGTCGGTGACCTCGTTGTGTTGGAAATCATGCAATCGTTTGGTCAAGAGTCTCTCTACTTCTTCCTAAATTTGCCTTTGTTGGGGTAGTTGAGCTCTCGGCTGCCCCTAGCCATGACTTACTGGTCTAGGCTACTCTTCCATGTGTTTGGCTCGTCCATGCCGCAGATGCAGTGCATATGGTACGTTCCTAGCAGGCAAGCGAGTTCTTTGCAGGCTGCTGGTTGAACTTGAGCTGGATTAAGTGACTACTTCTTTCCGTCCTTCGTGCTGCCTACTTTGATGTGAGGTGGATGATGTTTCTTGCGAGCTTAGCCTCGAATAAACACTTTGCCCGGAAGGTTGCTCATGTGACTATCGGAATGTGGCCCTAACCGTGAATGTGTGCTCATCTGTGGGCCTAGTCGAGAGTGCACGCTCCTCCGAGTGTTAAGACGGGAGTATACACTATATCGGGGGCCCAATCGGGAATGTACACCGCCCGAACATTCGGCTCGTGGCTAGTCAAGTGGCTGCTTACTGGGACGCTGCTGGAAAGGTTCGTCTGCCCTTGTCCTACTTCGGGATACCTCGTTCGGGACACGTTGGATCCCGATACGTTGCAAAAGTTGATTTACCAAGGTTGTCTGTTGTGCAAGGGCGCTCGTCAACTCTATGACTTGTCGAGACAGGTGTTGTTCGCCATTTGGATTGGAAAAGCTTGGAAGGAATGCACCTCCTTGGGCAGTAGAAGGGTGGTAGACTCCGGGCACGAGATTTGAGTTGGGAAATGTCAAATCTGTGAAAAAATGTGGTGAGAATGCCCTCGGCTTGATGGTTGGTCCGGATGGTTGAGATAGTCTTGGGCCGACTTGGGCTGCTTGGAAAGTCACGGGAGCAGGCTGGGCCGTGAGAGTGGGCTGCTCGACTGGAGAAGGCTGGGCCACAGGAGTGAGCTGCTCGTCGAGAGCAGGCTGGGTCACGAAAGCAGACTGCTCGGCAGGAGCAGGTTGGGCCACGGGAGTGGGCTGCTCGACGGAAGCAGGCTGCTTAGTATGTAATGCATGCGAATGCGAGGCTTGGGCTCGGGCCGGTGCAAACTTGGTGCCGTGAGCCTTGGATGGCACGGCTCGGGCCGTGGTGAAGGCACTATGGACCTCACCACGGGTGGCTACCTAGGTAGCCACCGTGGTGGTTCCCATGGTGGTGGTGCTACTCCACTTATTGTCGCATTTAGCCTCACGGATCTCCGCAATCCTTTTTGTGCGAGGGTCTTTTACGAGTATGAATTTCAACTCTCAATGAAAGCACCAATTTGTGGATGCAAATTTCTTCCTCCTTGATCTTGGACAAAATTGCACCTACAAAATAAATAACACCTTTGGTTATGGCCACAAGCCTCACGCGCCCACGATGAATGGGGGGGCTTTGGCCGAAGAACCTCCGATGCCAAAGTTAGAATTTAGAGAGAAATAGTGTCTAGAGAATTTTAGGATTTTTGCAAGAGTATTCGAATTGTGTTTTGAAGAGAAGAGAGGGGTTTAAATAGGGGAGTGGCTGGCCTCTTAGGGTGAGAGAGGACCGGTCACCTTGCCTTGTTTGTGGCTTTTGTTCATGATTGATGATAATTTTGGGAATTATGTAGTTAATTGGATGATCTTAATTGGCAATTAACATATTATTTAGGTAAATATATTAATTGGCTAATTAGTCATTACAAAAGGAATGAATATATGATTTTTATGGTATGATTATCTAATTAATCAAATAATGGTTGAAAAGATTAGCTAATCAATGTAAAAAAGGCAAGTTATGGTGAAAAAACAAAGGAAATGGCCGGCTCCTATTTTAGAGAAGAATAAACAGCCTTTTGTGTGGTTTTTAGGCTTAATTGTCAATTTAATTGATAATTAATGAGTTTATTATGTAATAATCCCATTAATTTGTCAATTAACTCAATATATGTGGAATATTTGGTAGGTTATTGAATGATTAGATAATTGCTTGGCTAAAAGAGGGAAAGTGGGGTAAAAATATATGGAATGAGATAGGTTTTGAATTGTTACCTATTTTGGGCATTTCTGAATTGGTTGAGGATGATTGTCCGCCGCTCGTGTGTAGGACTCTTGGTATGCCTCAAGGGTATTTTTGTCCTCTTTTACCCAAAAATCCACGTGTCGCCTTGTGATTATTTTTTGCTCCACAAATTAGAATAGCAAGATAACCAGAGCGCAAGTAGGCATAAAAGCTTTAGTATACATATATGATGATAGATGGGATAATCACTAACAAGTAGCAATAGCAATAGCTAAAGTAGACTTAAGTTCAAACTTAGCAGTCAGTCATAGGATGTATTCCAATTTATGTGATGACAATTAATGAATTTAGTAAATATATTAAAGTAAGCATAAGAACAAAAAATTATAATATGAAAGGAGAGTATAAAAATTTGAGTATTAGCTTAATGTATATTGGTAAAGTGTCTAATAGATCTAATCATAAGTTTAATTTAGAATTTCAAAATTTAGTTCAAATATTTGGTAGTAAACATGTAAATATGATAGAAACAAAACCCGTAAATAATAGTTTTTTAGAAGGAACTCAGTGGACATTACCTAATTTACAAATAGCAAGAAATAGACAACCAGATAAAGTACAAATATATGAAACTAGTACGGGTCAAGCAACAATTAGATTTAGTAATTACAAGCAACTAGAAAAAATAGAAGATGATGAAAGTGAGATCGAAAATGAGAATATTCATATGACTTTTGATAATTTAGATATTAATTTAGTTGAGCAAAATTTTGATCATATTGTAGATAAGTATATAGAAGATATTGATCATTTAGATGAAGAACAATATTTAGAAAAATACAAAACATATGATTTACGACTACACAGAATTTCAGATGAAGAGATGAAAATTTTAATTTTAGAAATTGGAGTAGAATATATATTAGGATCAAAAGAATATAATAATTTATTAGAATTGAAAGTAGAATGTAATCCAGCAGAAGAAAGTAGTACATCAGGAGTAGAAAATCTAGGACACACAGGTAGAACCGATCAACAATTTTTTAGACCAACAAATGAACAATATAAACACCAAGCTAGAGTAGATTATATGGATTAAAGTATGATGAAACCACCTAAAAAAAATAGGATTTCATATTTGAGAGGATTAGAAAAATTAATATAGCAGGAAATATATTAAATTTAGATAATGTAGATGACACACCCCGACCTAAATCAAGGCGTGCTGGCCGTCACGCGAGAGTTATGTAACCATGTGCACAGTGCGGAAGCAAAAGAGATATAAGGAATTATGAATGAATAAAAACCAACTACTAGCAGTACTAGCTAATATAAAGTGCTTGTGCGAGATTAAGTGTGAAATATACAACCAGAGCATAAATATTATGGATGTAGTCAAGCAGGACAAGTACTAATTATACACACCCACGGGGAATCTGATGCGAAATATATAAGCACACAAATTAAACCCTCTTTTTATCAATTGTAGCAAAGTATGTAAGTAGGGATCGTTCTAGGCCAGGGATTAGGAGGGATTGCCAAATCACTTGAAACTGACTCAAAACGTAAAAACAAAGTTTAAAACACTAAACTAGACTCAAAGAATGCAAAACTAAACTATAAAACCCCAAAACAAACCAAAAGACTCAAAACAGCAAATAAACACTCAAAACTGCCTTAAAAACACTTTTTGGGCAGTTTTGAACACCTAACACTAAATTGGACGAAATTGGGTTATGACTTAACTCAAGACACTTAAAAACACAAACTAAATTGATTTCTAACTAATCTAACACTTCAAAATAAATGGGGGATTGAGTTTTGACGAAAATTGAAAACAAGAACAAACTTTGTAAATTGAACAGATTCTAAAACGAATTTGATAAAAGTGAATGGATGGAAAGCTAGCTAGGAGGTTCTTCTCCACACATGTCACACTTGCATACAAAACGATCTCCAATTGCTTTTCGATAAACTATGAATACTCAACGCCCCAGATTAATCGAGAATTGCACTAATTAACCCTCAGTTTTTTCACAAGTTATTGAGTTGGATGATTGCATACGACAACCCAAAACATTCCCTACAAGTTCCCTACATGAATTGCATAATAGAGATACAAGCAAGAATCATTAAGTTCTATGAAAAACATAAGCATTGACGAGGCACTCGTTACTATGAATTGCATGAAATTTATGCCAAGAATTTACTTAACGCGATTGTGACTAGCAACCTTCACTACTTGCGAATATAAGTTCATAATGATTAGGTGAAACTCCCTTATATTCTAGCATCAAATTCATGCATGAAAATTAAGCGTGCACTCTCAACCAACATACACAAATCAGTTTTTATATGAACGGATAAGTAAATTGAATTCACAGCTTATGAAACGCAATTAGAAGTAATCAAATCATATTGCAAGCATAAACATGGTTTCGAATTCCCCCCTAGCCAAAGGGGGGTTTAGTTCCTCATACTTACAAAACAAAGAGTATTGAATTTAAACATTGAAAACAAGGGAAAGAAAAGACCTAAAACGTTCCAGCAATCCTAACTCGAATGGCATGCACGTCCAAGGCTTCTCCTCCTTCCTCTTTGCTGCGGTACAAGGTTTTGGGGACAGATTTGGATGGTATTTGTATGGAGGAATGGATGGGAGATGGTATGGTGGTGTTTAGGATGGATGGGGGGTGTGGCAAAAGAGAGAAAGATGGCTGAAAATGTGTTTGTGATGTAGTGTATGAATGTGTAGATGGGTTTGGCTAAAAGAATGGATGGAGAATGGGTGGTGTGGCTGATTGTATTTTTTTGATGTAGTGTCATGTGTAGTGTTCTTCCCTTCACTCCCTATTTATAGAAGCTCCAAAGCAAAGAATCACTCAAGTGGCTTCAATAAACAATACAAACAAAGACCAAAATGATGCAAAAATAGTTAGTTTACATGCTCTTTTATCATTGTGTCTTGCCTTTAACAAAAGGCAATCATTCCTCTTTTGCTAATTCAACTCCTTTGTAGTTGTCCATGTGCCTTCATTCTTCAATTTCTGATGCATTTGCCTTGTATTCCATCCCTTTTCCACATGTACTAGCTGTTAGACAACTTTCACACACATGTTTTGCATCATTTCAGCTTGCAATTATGTTTGTAGTTGCTGAAAATGTGAATACAACTTGTAAAGCAATCCAACAAATGGCATCTTTCACTTATTTTCCTTTCAAATTGTTCCTTAAGTGTATGTATCTGCACACTTCCACACTTCAACTTCATTATTCAGATTTTTGCATGTGTTGAAACCCTTTTTAAAACACCAAAAACGTCCATCCCACTTGCTCCATATGCATGCAATCCATTTTGGCCCAAAATTGCTCCAAATTGCACCAAAATGCACTTTCTTTCCAACTTTGTTATTAGGACCTACAAACACACGAAAATAGCTTAAAACACTCTTATAAGCAATAACTAAGTAAGTAAATGCAAGAAAACATGTTAACTAAGTCGCATAAATATGCTCCTATCAGAATCCTACAATTATGATGTTCTGTTAGAACCCCCGTCGAATTTCCTCATGATCCACCAAAGCACTTTTACCTAAAACCTGGAGGTGCGCAAAATAGAAAGTGTGAGTGGGCAAAAACAAAGCTTTTCAAAATCATTTCATTTCTCAAAAGTTCTAACCCCTCGCCGTAAAACCTGTATAATTTCTCAGAAAATAACAATAATAATAAGATGTATCATAAATCATACTCAAGATGAAAATCCATAGTAGTATACCATGCCAAAGTATCTCAATGCAATGCCATAAATAATCCAAACAAAATATATCAATGTCAGATATCGTATCAGCCAAATTTCGTCCTCAAAATTCAAACAATAATTACAATCCATTAATAATCATAAAACAACCTTGGATACATATCCCTCATCCGGTCCTTAATTTCCCAAGTGGCTTTCTCCACCAAGTGATTTCTCTACAAAACCTTCACTAGGCGCACTGTCTTATTTCTTAGAACCTTATCTTTCCAATCCAAAATAGTCACTGGCTCCTCATCATAAGTCAAATCCGGATTAATTTCCAAAGGTTGATGAGGTATCACATGAGAAGGATCTGAGATGTAATGACGAAGCATAGAGACATGAAAAACATCGTGCACTTTTGACAACTCTGGAGGCAACTCAAGCCTGTAAGCAACCTCACCGACTCGTTCAATGATCATATACGGTCCAATGTAACAAGGACTCAGCTTGCCTTTCTTTCCAAATCGTAATACACCTCTCCACGGTGATAGCTTCAGAAATACCCAATCACCTACATTATATACCCGATCAATGACATGTCTGTCCGCTAGACTCTTCTGACGATCCTGGCCGCTTTCAAGTTAGACTTAATCACCTGAACATTCTGTGTAGTCTCATCCACGATCTCAAGGCCCACCAAAATTCTTTTGCCAACCTCTGACCAACATAGAGGTGTATGACAAGATTTACCATAGAGAGCCTCGAAATGTGACATACCAATACTTGAATGAAAGCTGTTGTTGTAGGCAAATTCCATCAAATCCAACCGCTTATGCCAAGCGTCACCAAACTGCAACACTGAAGATCTCAGTATATCTTCCAACGTCTGAATAGTCCTCTCTGATTGTCCATCTGTCTGAGGATGCTATGATGTACTATAAAGTCATCTCGAACCCAGAGCTTCCTGGAATGCTATCCAGAACTTAGAAGTGAATCTAGGATCTTGATTTGAGATAATACTAACTGGAATCCCATGGTACTTTACAATCTTCGATACGAATAATTCAGCTAATCGGCTTAAAGGATATTTCTCCCTCACAGGAATAAAATGTGCAGACTTAGTAAGCCGATCAACTATCACCCAAATGCCATCATAACCATTCTGTGTACGAGGAAGCTTGTACACAAAATACATAGTAATATTTTCCCATTTCCATTGTGGAACGGGAAGTGGCTGCATCAATCCAAAAGGCTTCTTTCTTTTTGCTTTGACTTGCTGACATATGACACACCTACTCATATATTCAGCAATTTCTTGTTTCATACCTGGCCAATAATAAAATGGTCAAATGGTATGATACATTTTTGTACCTCCTGGATGCATTGCATAAGCTGAAATATGTGCTTCATCAAGAATTGCTTTCTTTAATTCCATATTATTTGGCACATACATTCTACTCTTCTGCATAAGCATGCCATTAGTTTCTCGAATTCTGAAGTATTTCTTCTTCCCTCGATTCCTCGCTTGAATTATTTCCTGGGTCTCTTCATTATCCATCTGGGCTTCAAGTACACGATCAATTAAAATTGGCCTGACTTGAAAATTAGCAAGTAAAGCTTCCTCTCGATCTTCCACTCATACCTTCACTCCAGTGGACCTTAAATATGCAAGAAGAGGAACATGACAAGCGTACAAGGCATTAAGTCTAACTGGAGTTTTCCTACTAAGTGCATCAACCACTACATTCGCATGACCAGGGTGATACTCAATCGTGCAATCATAATCACTAAGCAACTCAATCCACCTTCGCTGCCGAAGATTAAGATCCCTCTGAGTAACAAGATACTGAAGACTTTTATGATCTGTGACATTTCTCACCATAAAGATAATGTAAGATAATTCATCTCATGAGGCTTCAATTGTCATGAAGCATAAGCAATTACCCTACCATGTTGCATTAACACAAAACCCAGACCATTTAAGGAAGCATCGCTGTAGACCTCAAAATTACCACTATCATCTATGAGTGCCATAATAGGTGCATGAGTGAGATAATACTTTAACTGTTGAAAACTTTGCTAACAATTATCATCTCACTCAAACTTAACTTCTTTTCTAGTCAACCTCGTTAATGGAAAAGCAATGACTGAAAAATCCTTAACAAACCGTCTATAATAGCCTGCTAGGCCAAGAAAACTTCGTACCTCAATGATGGTTCGTGGTTGTTCCCAATTCTCTACAGCTACTACCTTCTGAGAATCCACTTGAATACCTTGAGCAGAAATGAATGTCCCAAAAATGTCACATGATTCAACCAAAATTGGCATTTGTTAAACCTAGCATACAACTGATGTTCCCTTAATTTCTTCAACACCAAAGTAAGATGTCGAACATGTTTTGCTTTAGACTTAGAGTATACCAAAATGTCATCAATAAAAATAATGAAAAACCTGTCTATAAATGGCTGGAATACTCGATTCCTCAAATCCATAAAAGTTGCTGGTGCATTCGTTAATCTGAATGGCATCACTAGAAACTCATAATGACCATAACGAGTCCTGAAAGCAGTCTTAGGGACATCTTCACTGCTGATCTTCAATTGGTAATAACCAAACCTCAAATCAATCTTAGAAAACATGCAGGCATCTCGAAGCTGATCAAACAAATCATCTATATGTGGAAACGGATAACGGTTTTTAATTGTTACCCGATTTAATTGCCTATAATTAATACACAGCTTCAAAGTCCCGTCTTTCTTCCTTACAAACAAAACTGGAGCTCCCCAGGGTGAAATACTAGGCTGAATAAAACCTTTATCGACTAATTCCTGCAACTGGACTTTCAATTCCCTCAATTCAGCAGAAGCCATTCTATACGAAGTCAAAGATATAGGATTCATACCTGGAAGCAAATCAATAGTGAACTCCACATCTCGGTCTGGCGTCAATCCAGGTAAATCATCAAGGAATACATCAGGAAAATGCCTGACTACTCGAACGTCCTCCACACTACTAGAAGCAACATCATTCAACACTACATAAGCTAAATATCTGTGGTAACCTTTATATAACAACTTTTTCGCTCTTACAGCAGAAACAATACCGTGCCTCACCTTACTACTTTCACCCACAAAAGTAACTTCAGGTAATCCAAGACGATGGAAAGCAACTGTTTCTCATAGCAATCTATCTTGGCACGATTATAATGCAACCAATATGTGCCTAAGATTACATCAAAATCAACAATATCTAACAGGATAAGATTAGCTGGCATAACCACATCCTCTACCATCACTGGACATCCTGGATATACACAATCAACATAACATATCTCCCCTCTAGGCATAGCAAACTCTAAATCATACCTTAGAAGTGTAAGATGAGGTTGTGTCACTTGAGAAAATGTATGAAAAATGATAGAGTGCGTAGCTCCACAATCAATTAAAACTTTAGCAAAATGATCAAGAATGTTTAACGTACCCATGATCAAGTCCAGATGATTCTAAGCATTTTGTATAGAGATATTATTAATACGTCCTTGGGCTTACTGTCGTCCCCCACGACTTCTACGAGCTTGATTACCTCGCCCCTGCACACCTCGTCTCTGACTCGGCTGCCCAGATTACCTAGAAGATCCTGCACTACTGGAAGCAATCTCTACCCGCTGAAGCTGTCCTTCCTGATACCACTGAGACCCACCAGCTGGAATGGGAGGATACGGTGTATACCCTCCAGGATACTGAGAATACCCACTCTGATAATAAGGATCATCCGAATACTGATACTGCCCTGAAGCATAAGGAGCGGCATCGCCCTGATAATGATAAGCACCACCTCAACCCATCTAACCATAACTACCAGACCCTGGGGCTGTCCTCCCTGATACCATTAAGATCTACTAGTTGGAATGAGAGGATACGGTGTATACCCTTCAGGATACTGAGAATACCCACTCTGATAATAAGGATCCTATGAATACCGATACTGCCCTGAAGCATAAGGAGCGGCATTGCCCTGATAATGATAAGCACCACATCGACCCATCTGACCATAACTACCAGACCCTGGAGCTTGCTGGATCGGTGCTGGTGGTGGCATAGAAGGCTGCTGGGGCCTCTGTTAACTCTGGTAACCTTTAGATAACAACTTTTTCGCTCTTACAGCAGAAATAATATCGTGCCTCACCCCACTACTTTCACCCACGAAAGTAACTTCAGGTAATCCAAGACGATGGAAAGCAACTGTTTTCCCATAGCAATCTATCTTGGCACGATTATAATGCAACCAATATGTGCCTAAGATTACATCAAAATCAACAATATCTAACAGGATAAGATTAGCTGGCATAACCACATCCTCTACCATCACTGGACATCCTGGATATACACAATCAACATAGATATCTCCCCTCTAGGCATAGTAAACTCTAAATCATACCTTAGAGGTGTAGGATGAGGTTGTGTCACTTGAGCAAATGTATGAAAAATAATAGAGTGCGTAGCTCCACAATCAATTAAAATTCTAGCAAAATGATCAAGAATGTTTAACATACCCATGATCAAGTCCGGATGATTCTAAGCATCTTGTAGAGAGATATTATTAATATGTCATCAAGTCCGGATGATTCTAAGCATCTTGTAGAGATATATTATTAATATGTCCTTGGGCTTGTTGTTGTCCCCCACGACCTCTACTAGCTTGATTACCTCGCCCCTGCACACCTCGTCTCTGACTCGGCTGCCCAGATTGCCTAGAAGATCTTGAACTACTAGAAGTAATCTCTACTTGCTGGGGTTGTCCTCCCTAATACCACTAAGATCCACCAACTGGAATGGGAGGATACGGTGTATACCTTCCAGGATACTGAGAATACCCACTCTGATAATAAGGATCATGCGAATACTGATACTGCCCTGATGCATAAGGAGCGGCATCGCCCTGATAATGATAAGCATAACCTTGACCCATCTGACCATAACTACCAGACCCTGGAACTTGTTGGATCGGCGCTGATGGTGGCATATAAGGCTGTTGGGGCCTCTGCTGACTCTGGGGACAATTTATAGCTCTATGTCCCATCTTCTCACAATTAAAACATCCACTGCTGCCTCTCCTACACTCCCCAAAATGCCTATTATTACCTCTGTGGCATAAATGAGCACTTCCTCTTCCAACATGTCCCTGCCTCTGGAATCTAGGACCTCCTGAAAATCTACCACCTCTCTTCTGACCAGTGGCACTAAAACCTCTGCTAGAAAAACTGGAACTAGTTCCACTCCTCTTAAAGTTCTGAGTCTTGCTATAGAACGCTATTTCTTTTTAGTACCCAACCTGAAATGACGGAGCATCTCAACCGGATTAGTAGCAACCTCCAAATGATATCGCGACAAGTCAGTGAATCTCCTATAATACTCATTTGCCGTCATCTTCCCCTGCTTTAATTGAGTAAACTCTTTCTTTTTACTGTCAATATACTCAGGGGAATAAACCTTTTCTGAAACAACTGTTTAAACACTTCCCAGTCAGATGCTTTTTCTGGTAACAACTGAAAAGACTCCTGTCTCTACCAGGATGCAGGCTCTGGACCTAGAAACCAGGTAGTCATCTCGACCCACCTATCAGGAAGAAGATTCCCCTGACTCTGCATTACACAGAAATTCTTCTCAATATGATTGATCAATTTCTCCGTTCCTTCATGTCCTTCATTCCCCATAAAATGATTCAGCTTCAGATTATACACAGTCTCAAAAGGTGTCCTTTGGGGAGGACAGAGCGAAGATTGAATGGCATTAGCTATAGCTTCCCCTAACTGAGCTATATCGGGGAAACTAGGCTCAACAGAAGGACATGAATCTCTATGAGGCGGCATAGTTCTGACAGAAGACATCAAAATAATTAGAAATTCTCAAGATATGCAGGACTGCAAACCTAATGCTCTGATACTAAACTGACACACCTTGACCTAAATCAGGGCGTGCTGGCCGTCACGCTAGAGTGACGTAACCATGTGCACAGTGCAGAAGCAAAAGAGATATAAGGAATTACGAATGAATAAAAACCAACTACTAGCAGTACTAGCTAATATAAAGTGCTAGTACGAGATTAAGTGTGAAATACACAACCAGAGCATAAATATTCTAGATGCAGTAAAGCAGGACAAGTACTAATTATACACACCCACGGGGAATCCTACATTTATGATGTTCTGTCAGAACCCCTGTCGAATTTCCTCGTGATCCACCAAAGCACTTCTACCTAAAATCTGGAGGTGCACAAAATAGAAAGTGTGAGTGGGCAAAAACAAAGATTTTCAAAATCATTTCATTTCTCAAAAGTTCTAACGCATCGTCGTAAAACCTATATAATTTCCCAGAAAATAACAATAATAATAAGCTGTATCAGAAATCATACTCAAGATGAAAATCCATAAAAGTATACCATGCCAAAGTATCTCAATGCAATGCCATAAGTAATCCAAACAAAATATATCAATGTCAGATATCGTATCAACCAAATTCTTCTAACTCAATCTGTACGGCTGAGTCTATAGCTTATAGCCAATCTCAATCATATCAAATCAAATCCTGCATATGAGTCGGAACCACCTAAAATGGTCTGTACGACAAGACTAGGTGTAAAATAAATATGCTCTAGTGCTATGATCACGTGAAGACTGTGCGAATGATCGTGGGTCACCTACGAGTCAGAATCACCTAAAGTGGTCTGTAGGACAAGCCTGTGCACCTAACTTGGATCCAAGGTAAGCATATGGTGCGTAAGGTGAACATCACGTGAAAGACTGTGCCCTAACTCTGGGCGGAAGCACTAACACCAGGGTGCAGGTTTATGAGCTCTCAATACATCACATCATATCTCACATAACTGAAGCAATCTTATATCTTTAATTTATGAACTTACCTATCACTTACTTATGCATCCACAACACCAATTATAAATATATGCAACTACTAATGCATAAATAAACTAGGCAGATACTTTGCATGGCATTTCAAAAAGTAATATCATTCAAATTCATTTTCTGGGAAAAATCTCAAGTATATAGGTATATACGAAAAACCAAAATCCCATTCACTGATATGTCGAAGGGTCGTAGCCCCCAAGCCTCGATTGATGGCGCTCGTCCTCAGGATAGGTCTCACCTATATGCGAAATAACTGAATAAACGTCATTTAAAACACATACACAAAATTAGAAAGTAACTTCTCATATATTGCTAAAATGGGGTATTTAAATATACCACCATGACCTACTCAACCTCAGGAACATCCCCAAATTTTTAGAAAAAAATTTCATGACCCCATGTACCCTCACACGTCGGCCAAGGAACGGCTAGACGCGCGGCCCACGCGCAGGCACTGGCCTGGCATAGGGGATGGAATAGTCAACGCTGTTAGGGAATATTCCGTTAAAAACAAGAATATGCCGTTAAAGTTACCTAACAGTGTCAGAATATTCCGTCAACTTTGAAGGAATATTCTCCTCCTTCTTTCTTGGTTCACTGGAGTTCGGCGCCGATGCCGCTGCAATTGCCGGTTTCTGGAAAATCTTTAGAGCTTCATATGTCACTCATTTTTGCACCCAAATCCATGAAATTTGAACCAAAATAAAGCTTACAACGAGTAGAACAAAACCTTACCAATTTTATGCACTGAAATCCACGGGATTTCACTGGAGAAACCTCAATATTTCGGCCAAACTTGAAACTTGCCAAACTCAACTTCCCGACGTCCAAAACACTTTGTTTTTCTTCTCCAAGCTTCGCGAAGACGTCCTAAAGCTTCCTGGCAGCTTAAAATCTCCTAAAAACTTCACAATCACGAGTGCATGAACAGTGCTCGATTTGGAGGTTCTTAGGTTCTCGGGTTTTCGAGGGTTTCACGTTCTAAAAACGGTATAGATGTGTTCCTGAGCTCACCAGGAACATGAAGATGACTACAACAACCTCAATCCGTGAAGATATTGTTTGGTTTGAGGTTTGTCCGTACGTATTGTACGGAAAATGAAGAAAAACCAAGAGGGATGAGAGAGAGAAGGTCAACGGGATTGGGTATAGGTGTGTGTGTGGTCCAGTTTGCAGCCAACCAAAAACAAAAGAAATTAAAACCTAAATCCTGAATAGTTCCAAAAGTCTAGGAAAATAGGAATTGGACCACAACCAAAACATATCACACAACACATCTCAACGTCTAAGGGTATTTTAGACATTTCACTTAATCAAGGAATATCTTTCGAGACGGTCTGTGACAGTAGATCCACAAGATTGGGAGAGAACAATTGAGAGATAGGAGAAAGGTTGGGTACATGCACCATTAATGTTAGATTTTAGTAATTCACAAAATATGTTAGACTATTTTGAACCTTAGATGGTTTAGTTTTTTATTACTTTCAGTCATGGAAAGTTCAAAATTCAGAACAGCATCAGGCAGGTAAAACACATTTTAATATTGATGGTTTTGTTACCTTGATTAAACAAGAATTTTTAGATCATAATAGGTTAGATGGCAGAGGCAAACAAGAACAAATAAGAGTAATTAGAAATTTAGAACAATTACGAATTTGTGATTTACAATATATAGCTGAGTATACTACAGATTTCTTTAAATATTTAGGAAGAACAAGTAGAATTAGTGATACTAATTTATTAGATACTTATATGACAAAAATAAAAGGACCAATAGGTGAAAATATTTGGAATGAATGGCAAAAGCATCCAAAGAAAAATGATATTGCAATAGGACCTAGAATTCAACATGTATATGATATACTTAGACAAGAGTGTAGTCAAATAAAAGCTAAGAGACAGATTAGAAAACAATTTTACATGAGTTGTAAAAATATAGATTTACCACAACAGTATGGTTGTCATAAGTAAAATAAGCATAAGAAAATATACAAAAAAAAATATAAGTCATATAAACCTTACAAACAACATAAGAATTTCAGCATAAGACCTTCAAGAACATATAGGAATAGAAAATATATCCCAAAACAATTTAGAAAAAGAAGTGGTAAACCTTGAATTAGAAAATATAAAGCACCAAAGATAAGAGTAGCTGTAAATGTTATTCATATGGAGAAGTTGGACACATTAGACCTAAATGTCCAAAATTAGGTAAACAACCGAGAGAAAAAATACATTTAATGGAGTTGTTTAAGTTAGAAGAAGATGAGGATATACAGTCAATATATAGTTTAGATGATTTAAGTGATAATGAGTGTATTTATAGTATAGAGAGTATTAACATGATAGATTCAGATTTGGAAAATTCAAGTAGCACAAATAGTGATTTAGAAGAGTATATGTGTGTATTCATAGAAGAACAACATGAAGAAAAATATAAATATATAAATTTAGGTTGGCCAGAAAAATGTCATAAGTGTAGCAAGTTAGTTGCAAATAAGTACTGTAATACATATTCAATATTATGTGAAAAGTGTTATAGTAATAGGTTATTAGAAGTTAATTCAGCAGAATCATAAGAAAGTACTAAAATATTAGGAAATACTTTTCATAGTATAAAAAAAACCAAAAAATAGTTCTTTAATTACTATAAATTGTGAAATAGAATTAGCAAAAAAAACATAAGATACAAACAACAGTTATGATAGATACAAAGAGTACAAAGAGTGTCATAAGAGAAGAACTAGTATAAGAAAAATATAGACAAAAAATAGCAAAACCAGTGAGAATAATACAGTTTGATGAGAGACCAGTTTATTTAACACGCTGTATTAATAATGAGTTTATTAAAGTAGAAAAACAACAATTTAATTTACCATTAACATTTGTTTCACCAGTAGGATCATACCCATTCATTTTAGGTTTAAATTTTTTGAAAAGTTTGCAAGGTTTTTTATTTATGAACCCTAACATAACATTTTTCAAAAGAGGTATTACAATAACTGATCAAAGTAATACTGTAGAAGCATACAAAAGCATAAGTATAGAAGAATCTAGTAGTCAAGATAGTTATTATTTGGAAAGCTCAAAAGAAAATGATGAGCATAATAACATAGAAGAGTTTGATGAAGAAATATTTGAACATGAATATCCGATTTTAGAAGAAGGAACCCGTATAAAAATATTACAGTTAGATAGACCAAAGAGTTTAGAAGAATTGTTACAATTAGCAGAACAAACTATGATTATAGGAGAAGATCCACAGTTACATTGGAGTAAAAATAAAATATTAGCAAAATAATATATAATTAACCCAGATTTACCCATTAAAACAACTGATATGCCTTGTAGTTTATTAGATAAACAAGAGTTTGAGCAGCAAATAAAAGAGTTGTTAAATTTAAAAGTAATTAGACCCTCTAAGTCTAGACATAGATCAGCATCATTTATTGTGAGAAAACGTTTAGAACTTAAGAGAGGTAAAGCTAGAATAGTTTATAATTACAAGAGATTAAATGATAATACATATGAAGATAGTTATAAGCTACCAAATAAGGATGAGCTTATAAATAAAATTCAAGAGAGTAAATATTTTAATAAATTTGATTATAAATCAGGATTTTGGCAAATACGATTAGTAGAAGAATCAATTGAGTGGACAACTTTTACTTGTCCAGAATGACATTTTGAGTGGCTTGTTATGCCATTTGGACTTAAGAATTGACACACCTCAACTGAGATCGAGGCATGATGGCCGTCACGTGAGGGTGACGTAGCCATGTGCACAGTGCAAAAGTAATAATGATAATAAAGAATACGAATAAATGAAAACCAACTCATAAGAGTACTAGTTAAGAAAAGTGCTAGAATATGTGACAAATACTAATTAAACGACACCCAAAGATGCCCTATATTTGTGATAGTCTGTCAGAAAGCTTTACAAAACCATTTCATTTATCAAATGCTCTAACCCCTCACCATAAAACGTGTATAACTTTTCGAGAAATAGAATATAAATATATATATATATATATATATATATATATATATATATATATATATATACATATATATCAATTCATGCTTCACATATCCATAATCTTAAGTATGCCATGCCAAAAATAAAACAGAATAAGTAATGTGGAGCCAAAAATAATCACAAGGCGACACATGGATTTTTGGGTAAAAGAGGACAAAAATACCCTTGAGACATACCGAGATTCCTACATGCGAGCAGCGGACAATCATCCTCAACCAAGTCAAAAGTGCCCAAAATAGGTAACAATTTAAAGCCTATTTCATCAAATCCTTTCTATAAGGTAATTCCTAAAACCTAATTTATTCTATATATTTTGTATTCCATTATTTAGCTAATCAATTAGCTAAATAATATTTTCCTTTCATATTCCCTAAAAATTGATTAATTAAGGGATTAATTACCTAATCAATCCCTTAATTATCAATTAAAACACCCATTCACACCTCAAAACAACTTAAAACAACCAAATAAACTTAAACTAGACACTAGGAATGACTTTGGACAAAAATTGACTTTCCTTGAATCAAAACATTTAAAAACACAAATTAAAACAGATTCTAACTAATTAGACACACTAAAGTAAAGGGGGATTGAGTTTGGGACGAAGTTGAAACAAATAAACAAGTATGAAAAACTAGACAGATTGTAAAACAAATTTGAGAAATAAGATGATGGATGGGATAGCTAGAGGCTTTTTCTCCACACATGACATGTATGCAAATAACTCGATTTCCAGTTACTACTTCATTGAATTATGAACGACAATGCTCCAAATTAACCGTGACATCACTGGTTAACTCTCAAATTTTCCTAGTTTTATTGGATTGGATGACATCATTCGACAAACCAAAACATTCTTCGAAAGTTCCCTACATGACATCATAATAGAGATACAATCAAAGATCATTACGTTTAATGAAAATCATAAGCATTGACAAAGCACTTGCAACTATGACATCATGTCACTCATGCTAGGAATTGAACTTAACGCGATCGTTTATAAGCGACCTCCACTACTTCTGAATATAAGTTTGTAACGATTATGTGAAACTTTCTCATATTCTAGCATCGGATTTATGCATGCCAATTAAGTGTCCTCATATTTACAACAAAACAAAAGGAAATGAATTTAAACATTAGAAATAAAAGAAAGAAAACACCTAAACGCTCCAACAATCCAAGTTGGACAGCAAGCACGTCTAAGCACTTTCCTTCCCTTCCTTTGCTACGGCACAAGGTGTTGGTGAGTGTTTGAAGGTTTGTTTGTATGGAGGAATGGATGTAAAGATGAATGGGTGTGTTTGGATGAAGGTTGTATTGAAATGGGGATGAATGATCAATCAAAAACTAGACTATATGGCTGCCACACACACTTCCTTTTATAGAGGAAGTGCACGGCAATGGAGGGAAATTGGTGGTGTTTGAAATGATTCAAGGGTGAAAATGAAGTAATGATGCAAAGCATGGGGGGTAAAATGGAGTAGTGTTGCAGCAATGAGTGCATTGAGTGGTGTTTGAAATGATTCAAAGGTGAAAGTGAAGTGATGATGCAAAGCATCGGGGGTAAAATGGAGTGGTGTTTCAGCTAGGGAACATGAATGATTATGCACATGGTAGAGAAAGGAAAGGGAGGTGGAATGGTGCAGAAATGAGTCAAAGGTGCAGCAAGACTCATGATGCAAGGCATGGGATTCCAAATGTGGTGGATGATGCATCAATGAGTGCATGTAGTGGAGGTAAAAGTTGTATGAAATCTGATGGGTGAAGGGGACAAGAAATGTGCAGCAATTGAGTGCAATGATTCAATGTTTTGATGCATGAAATCAGAAATAATGAAGGAGACAAGGGTGGTGCACGGCATGGGTGGATAATGAGTGTAATGGTGCATGAAATGAGTGCAAGAAATCTAGTGCATGAAAGGGACAAGGGTGATTATGCATGGCATGGGTGGAAATGTGAGTAAGTGGTGAATCAATGAGTGCAAGGAGGTGAAAGGATATTGTGCACATGGTAGACAAAGGAAAGGAAGTGGAATGATGCAACAAATGAGTCAATGGAGCGAACATGGATGATGATGCACGGCATAGGAATCCAAAGGGAGTGCAATGGTGGTGCACAGCAATGATGGAAAGGTGAATGGTGGAGTGACACCCCTTTGTAGCTGAGCTCTTTGTCCTTTTTACATTAATTCTTCTTTCTCTTTAACACATTCCTAGCCTCTTTAGTCTTCAATTTCGTCCATCCACCTTGCTCCATGCATGTGTTATCCATTCCAAGCCCAAAATTGCTCCAAAATGCACCAAAATGCATCTTATTGCTTATAAGGCATATGGACCTACAAACACACGAAAATAGCTTAAAATACATAATTAACTAAGAAATAACAACATAAAAGCATGAAAACAAGCTAACTCAATTGCATAAATATGTTTCTATCAGCAGCCTACTCTCGCAGCCCAGCCTGCTCTCGTGGCCCAGCCTGCTCCTGCGACCCAGTCTGCTCCAATGGCTTTCCAAGCAGCCCAAGTTGGCCCAAGTATCTCAACCATCAGGACCTACCATCGAGCCGGGGGCATTCTCACCACATTTTTTCATGGATTTGGCATTTCCCAACTCAAATCTCGCGCCCGGAGTCTACCACCCTTCCATTGCCAAATGAGGCACATTCCTTCTAAACTTTTCCAATCCAAGTGGCGAACAACACTTATCTCAACAAGTCATAAAGTTGACGAGTGCCCTCGCACAGCAGACGACCTTGGTGAACCAGCTCTTGCAGCGCACTGAGATGCAACGTGCCCCAGACAAGGTGTCTCGAATTAGGACAAGGGCAGACAAAGAACCTCTCCAGCAACGTCCCGGTAAGCAGTCACTCGACTAGCCATAAATCAAGCATTCAAGTAGTGTACACTTCCGATTGGGCCCCTGAGATAGCGTATACTCCTGTCTTAGAGCGCGGAGAAGCGTGCACTCTCAACTAGGCCCACAGGCGAGCATACATTCACGGTTAGGGTTACACTCCGATAGTCAACATAAGCAACCTTCCAGGCAAAGTGTTCATTCGCGGCTAAGCCCGCGAGGAGCATCCTCCACCTCACATTAAAGTAGGCAGCACGACGAACGGAGAGAATAAGTCACTCAATCCGGCTCAAGTTCAATAGGCAGTCTGCGAAGAACTCGCTCGCCTGCTAGAAACACACCACACGCACTGTATCCGGGACATAGACGAGCCAAACACATGGAAGAGCAGCCTAGACCAGCAAGTCACAACTAGAGGCAGCCGAGAGCTCCGCTACCCCAACAAAGGCAAACTCAGGAAGAAGTAGAGATACTCTTGACGAAGCAATTGCGCAATTTCCAATGCGATGAAGTCACCGATAAGGCAATACGACGGAACATGACCAACATAAGCAGATCACCTTTCACAAACAAGATCAAGCAGGCAGAGCCTCCACGCGAGTTCAGCATGCCACATTTCACATCTTTCAAAGGGGGTGAAGACCCGGAGAGACACTTAAAGCACTACCGAAGTGCAATGATCCTCTATCGAAACAACGATGATCTCATTTGCAAGATATTCGCCACCACTCTACAAGGCGAGGCGCAAGATTGGTTATATACCCTACCGCCACAATCCATCCGGAATTTTGACGAACTTTCTTTGGTTTTCACCAAAGAATATTCATTTTATCGCTCAATCAAAAAGAAGTTTGACCATTTGTTCGATGTCAAAAAGAACCCAAAGGAGTCGTTTCGCGATTATGTGAGGAGGTTCAAAGCAAAGAAGGCAAAAATAGTCAGATGCAACGACTCGATAGCTAGAGCAGCCTTCCAAAAATCTAGCAGACCACCCATTGTTCGGAAAACTAATAATGAAAGAAGATGTAACTCTGGCAGACTCTTTCGCTCTGGCAGAAAAACATGCACTTTGAGACGAAGTTCGTCAATGCCTATTTAAGGCAAATCCAAGCGATCTTGAATATGAAGTTCCCCACTACTCTAAAGGAGATTCAAAGTCTGATTGGATGAGTAGTCGCATCTGAAGCAGAAATAAGCTCTACCATAATACGAGAAGAGCTGGGGGCCTGACTACCTATATTCCATAGTTTAAAAGCTTTCCTCGATGCTATCAGTTGTATTCCACAGTTTAAAAGCTCTTATTGATGTTATTAGAAATTCAAAAACTAACTTTGGCGATAATTGTTACAACCCGGAAGCACAAGTTTTACTTTTAAACGCATGCAGTCATCCACATGACGTGCTATTCTGCCTAATCCAGACGCGCGACGATAAAGGCGTAGACCCTGGCGGATGTAAAGTTTTCTGACGAACGCAACAACTTGGCCCAAAAGACATACCAAGGGTAGACGAACACTGGAAGGACACACTCGGAAGCAAGTTTTATCCTCGTCACTCTAAAAGATTTTACATAGGAGCAATATGTACCGGCAGTTGAGTACCATTTCCTGTTGCGCACCACACGGCCCTAGTCGACCCTTGCTTAATGATTCAACTCTAAAGTGGCCCAATACCGGCAGTTGAGCATCTCCTACTGCGTGTGACATGGCCCCATCTCCACAGCTCCCTACTGTGCCTTCACGCCGAGCCTAGGTGACACAACAGAGCGGCCCAACGATGCCTCAGAAGTAGCCGAGCACACTCTAGTTGCGTCTACTCCACCCGATGGAGACTTCTGGCATTTGCATGTCGATGGCGCATCCAACTACAAAGGCTCACAAGCAGGCATGATCCTTGTCACCCTAGACGGCTCAATGCTCAAGCAGGCGATCACTTTAAACTTCAAAGCATCCAACAACGAAGCAGAGTACGAGGCCCTACTAGTAGGGGATTAAATCAACTTTGTTTGGACATTCTTATCCGAGGATCCTACACCGGGCCGCATCTCCGCTGCCTAGCGCCTACTGATGTCTTGAAGGTTCTAAGCTCAATCCACAAACGCGTTTGTGGGAATCACTCCGGAGGCCAATCCTCAGCACATAAGGCTCTTAACGTAGGCTAATACTAGCCTACCATGCACCCAGATACTAAGGAGTTAATATTGAAGTGTGATCGTTGCCAACGTTACAAGCCGGTACCAGCGCTGCCTGTTAACAAACTACATCCGCAGACGAATCCTAGGCCGTTCATGCAGTGAGTGATCGACCTGGTAGGGCCAATGCCTCCCGCTACTGGGGAAAGAGGCATGATGATCATGGCAACCGATTACTTCACCAAATGAGTAGAAGCAGAGCCCATGATGATCACGACTCAGACGGACATAGAGCGCTTCATATGGAGGAACATCATTTGCTAATTTGGCATCCCTCAATCCATTGTTACCAACAACGGCCCGCAATTCGTGGGCAAGGATTTGGCGAAGTTCTTCCAAAAGTACAACATCAAACAGCACATGTCCACACCGAGATATCCTCAAGGCAATGGGCAGGCCGAAGCATCCAACAAGATGATCCTCGACTGCCTCAAGAAATCCCTCACCAACAAGAAGGGAAAATGGCCAGACGAACTCCAAGGATGTCTATGGGCATATCGCACCACCAAAAGACGAGCAACCGAAAAGAGATAAGCACAAGCGTAAATCTGGTAGAGGAGAAGTGCGAGTAGACTATCACCCGCATCGTAGCTTCCACAGCAGCAGTTCCTCTCCAGCTACAACAAAAGGGCCAAGATCTGACAGTTCCAGCCCAGAGATCTAGTTTTAAGGCCTTCATCATTGCCCGCAGAGAAGGCTCCAAAAAGATGAATCTCATCTGGGAAGGTCTGTACAAGATTAGTAGAGAAGGCGGCAAGAGTAATTACACCCTCCCCACCATGAAATGGCAAAAAGATCGAAAAGCAGTGGATGGCCTACAATCTGAAGAAGTACCATGTGTGACCTCCCGCTACATCAAAACCTGAAGACTCAAGAAGCTCGACGAGTACCACCTCACAAGCTGAGGATTATCCAGTTTTTATGCAGTTCCTACCTTATAGCTAAGTTCTCGTTCGTTTCACTCGTTTTTTCAATGAGGAATTCAGAAGTAATCACAAATTGGCACGGCTGCATACTTACAACAACTGATCACTCCTGCACTTCAAAAGAAGACCGCGCCCTACTTAGGGACTCATCGCAAGAATTGCGCCCCCCAAGAGACCAACCATGCTCTCTAGTGCGATAGGGTAAACTAATTGCTCTCCAGTGCGAGAGGGTAAACCAATTCCCCGACACCCATATGGGTCAGCTTTCCAAGACGGGAGGATAAACTTTACACTCCGAATATCCAGACGTGGATGAGCCTGGCTGCCCTAGTATAACTAGATGCACGATGGCTTACGCCGGGATTCCTAGAAGTAGCCACGATGGTCTTTGTCAAGACTTAGCTAACTAAAGGATTTTTGGTCTCTTGGCTTAATCCGTGGGGAACCGGGCCATAGAGGCGGAGGGGGCACATTACGTAGTACGCCTTATAGACGGCTGCCCTGGAACCCTAAAGCTGCTATCGAGTGCACTAAGGTAGCCTACAGATTCTGGAAGACTGCCTACGGCTTGCCCTTCGAGCAGTAAAGCCGCACTAAACTTATACAACCACACATTCTTGTCAAAGGTTAAACAAGCTAGCGCACATATACGAAGTTTTATCCACTACCGACATGCTACGTAGTCGATAAGCTTCACCTCTGCCAAGCGCGGAACAACCTACACCAAGTCCTAAAGTGTTGTGATACTTGCTACGTAACCTACGGAATTGGAGAAAGCCAAGGTTAATAGCCTAATGGTTACGCGGACTAGTCTGCTTCTATAAGTAAGGCATTCGGTTGCCAACCCTATGGCTAACAACTTTGCAAAGTTCTACACCAACACCTATGGCTGCATAGGCTACGCGGGCTTGTCTGCTTATAAAAAAAGTAGCAAGCCTGCCACTGGTCTATCAAGTCTAAAGGTTAGGGCATGAATAAAAGAAGCGAAGATGAAGAAAAGCGAAGGAAAACATGCTTATAAACAACTAGCAAAGGCCGAAGAAGTTCAAGCAAAACAAGAGCTACAAGGAAAAACAAATAAAATCCTAAAGGCTACCTAGAAGACTATAGCAGCTTGGACATCCCACGACTACTCAGTCGCCACACCTTCAGCAGCCGCGACGCTCTTGGCAATGGTATCATCCGACGTTTCACCCCCGACTGCCCCAGCCTGGGCACTAACTTCTCCAACTACTTCACCAATGGAAGCCTTAAAAGTAAAATCAAGCAAGCCTTCCGGAGAAATAGAGAAGGTCTCGAAACCCCGAGCCCAGCCTTTTCACCTTTTAGCTGTTCATCCTCCTCGAGTAGACCAACATGGATGCTCTGCATCTCATCCACTTCCTTCTTCAAACTTTCAGTACGCCTTGAAGTTCCAACACTTGGGGTTTAAGCCTATCGATGATTCTCTTGAAGTGGATCACTTGGTTATAAGCAACAATCAACTCTTCATCCTTTGCAGTAGAACGAAGCTAGAAAACGACATGCTTAAGATCTTAAATCCAAGGCATGTGACATCCGATCTCCTTCTCTACACTTTCATGCTTAACTTGGATCGCGTCAAGATCTTTTGGCGAGCGGTCTCATGCTACAAAAAAGTGGGGGCAAAATATTAGACTCCTTCAAAGCAACGAGCTTAGAATCTGCCATAGTATTTGCCATCTCCTTAGCAGCCTTGCTATATCTGCATCATAGCAAGCAGAGCAGTCATTCTATATTGGGTCGTATGCTTCGCAAATGAGCTTGGGCAAACAACCTTTTTGAAGCCATCAACAAACTTGGCATAAGCGTCCATGTTTTCAAGAGATCTGGTTTCATAAGCACATAGATCTTAGCAGCCTCCCCAGAAGCAGGCTTAGTTCATTTCTCACAGTTGTCTACGCGAGCAATCTCCTCATTCCCAGCAGGCGAATCAGTCTCAGTAGCATAAGGAATAGGCCTTGGCGCCACTTTAGCAGCAGAGTCCACTTTATCGCTCTTCATAATGGCAAGCCTCTCCAAAGATGAACCGGACTTAGCTCCTAACAGACGTCTTCATACAAAATTCGGCACTAGGGGCATGACAGGACCTTTATGCCAAACAATCTTATCAGCAATCGTACTAGCCATTCTTGACATGGCAGGCGCCACATGCTCAGATCTAGCAGCCTCATTTTTCGTCCCCTTGGAAAAAGTCAAGTCAATCACAAGCTTGGAGGCAGTCGGCGAATCCGCGCGAGTAGCGAAAGAAGTCTTTGGTTTTTTCTCAGCCGGCATCTCTTAAGCAGGCAAGGAAGATCCCTTTTCCCACCTTCACTTGTAGCGGGATCCACAACAGTGATTGGGCGAGCCAATGCATCCGCCTTGATCCTATTCACCTCCTCTTTTGGGAGCAGTCCACATTTATCCTGACGAAGAGAGTCAAAGTAGCCAACGCCATTCGTGGTACCCAGCAGAGGAGTTCAACCCAACATTCCAGTAGCTCATGAGGCCCGCAACCTCTTCATTTCTCTCAATCACCGACCTAGCTCGCGTCATGTCCAAAAGCCTAAAAGGACATGAGCCATGTGACTCGCCTAGTACTGCGCCCCAGCGCCACAATCCGTGGCCCCAGCCACACAAGCTGCCCTTGGTTCTAGCCAAGTCGAGCAGCTTAAAGTAGTGGTCCCTGCCACAATACCTCCTCGGCCCATGCCGAGCCAACTGCTGGCCTATGCTAGCAGACGTGCCACATCACCTCGACGGCTGCCCCGCGGTAGCACCATCCAAGAAGAAGACAAGAAAAATTAATTTTTTCTTACCTCAGTGCGGCACGAAGAAGATGAAGAAAGCAACGAAAGACGGTCCTTTGCACGGGCAAGATGTAAAAGATTGCTAGAGGAGGAGGAATAAATATCCTCTAAGCTATCTCTCTCTTGTAGGGTAGAATAAATCGCTCTCCAAAGTTGATTTAATAACCCACTTAAGGTGGACTTAAATAAGGTTTGAGAGAAATTTATTTCCCTTTCCTAGAAGGATCTAATTTCCTATTAAAGAGAGAATCAACATCAAAATAGGAAGCAGTCTTAAGTTTCCTAAAGCAAGAAAATCTCTACACCTGCTGCCCTTTCATGCGAGCAGCCCAACAGGTGTGGGGGCATTTGTGGAGCCAAAAATAATCACAAGGCAACGCGTGGATTGTTGGGTAAAAGAGGACAAAAATACCCTTAAGGCATATCGAGATTCCTACGCACGAGCGGCGGACAATCATCCTCAACCAAGTCAAAAGTGCCCAAAATAGGTAACAATTTAAAGCCTATTTCATCATCTATAAGGTAATTCCTAAAACCTAATTTATTCTATATATTTTGTATTCCATTATTTATCTAATCAATTAGCTAAATAATATTTTCCTTTCATATTCCCTAAAAATTGATTAATTAAGGGATTAATTACCTAATCAATCCCTTAATTATCAATTAAAACATCCATTCGCACCTAAAAATACTAAAGGGCCGGCTATCCCCATTCAAAACCTAATCCATCACTTTTTCTATCTTTTTTCACCATTTCTTCCCTTTTATTAGCCAATTAATTCCATAACTACCAAAACATTTCCTTTTATGCTTAATTAGCCAATTAATTGGCTAATTAAACCAAAATAAAACCTAAAAACCCTACTTAGTGGCCGGCCACATTTCCTCTCTAAAGTGAACCAACCTAGCCCTATAAATAGGCTCCTATTTTCACCAAATATTCATTCCAATTCTCGTACAAAAAATCCCAAATGCTCTAAACACTATTTCTCTCTAAAATTCTAACTTTGGCATCGGAGATTCTTCGGCCAAAGCCCCCCCCCCATTCATCGTGGGCGCGTGAGGCTTTTGGCCTTAACCTAAGGTACTAGTTGTTTTGTAGGTTTATGACATCATAAACAGGCCTGTACCATATCTCCGGCTAAATCACAATCACCCGGGGTGCAGGTTTATGAGCTCTCAATCACGTCTCACATTATCAATATCTCATATAACAAAACATAACTCACCTGGTACTTACCTGAGCGTCCACAGCACCAATTCATATTATGCATCATATACTAATTCATATGCTGAATATATATTTAGATGCATGGCATTTCAAAGCATACTTTCATTTAAACACATTTTCTGGGAAAATATCAAGTATATAAATATATACTGAAAACCAAAAGCCCACTCACTAGTATGTCGAAGGGTCGTAGCCCCCGAGTCGCCCTTGACTACACTCGTCCTCAGGATAAGTCTCTCCTATATGCGAAACAACTATAAAAACATTAATTTAAAGCACATAACCAATACTAGCTAATAACTTTTCATACATTGCTCAAATGGGGTGTTTAAATATACCAACGTGATCTACACAACCTCACGAACATCCCCATATTTTTGAAAAAAAATTCCAACGTCCCACACGCGGCCGCGCACCAGCCAAGGCACGACCAGACGCGCCCCCACTCGCAGCTAGCCCTGACGGAATCCTTAACCGCTGTTAGGGAATATTCCGCTAAAAATTAGAATATTCCGTTAAAACTAACCTAACACCATTAGCTACCGTTAGGAATATTCCATCAACTCTGACGGAATATTCTTCTTTCTTCTTCGGTGAACCTTGCCGGTCGCCGTCGTCGCCGAAAACTGGAAAATGTTTAAACCTTCATTTCTCTTCCATTTCTCAACCAAACTTCATGAAATCTTAACCAAAATGAAGCTTAGGACTAGAAGAACACAATCTTACCAATTTCAAGCTCCAAAAATCACGGGATCTCACCGGAGAAAGCACGATAATTCCGACCAAATTTCAAACTCACCAAACTCGACTTCCCAACGTCTAAAACACCTCGTTTTTCTTCTCCGAGCTTCGTGAAGACGTTCTAAAGCTTCCTAGAGGCTTAAAATCTTCTAAAAACTTCACATTTACGTGTGCATGAAAAGTACCTCGAATCTGGGTTCTCGGGAAAACGAGGGTTTCACGTCTAAAGAAGGGTATGGTTGTGATCCTTAGCTTGCCAAGAACTCAAGGACACTAACTTTAGCCTCGATCCATGAGTGATCAAGGGGTTTTGAAACTGGTCCGTACGTTGTACGGAAAAATGGAAAGAAACCCAAGAGGAAGGAGAGAGAGATAAAGTGTCAACGGGAGAGAGAAAGAAAGAGTGTGTGTGTCCACGTGGGTCACCAACCAAAACCAACAAAATCTTACTTCTAATTGGATCCAATTAATTAGGAATAGAACTAATTGGTCCTCAAGCTTAGACACTCACACTCCACAATAAAACTCAACATCCAAGGGTATATAAGCAATTTCATGCCTCAAAAATAAATATTTCGGGACAGGCTATCACAAGAATGCTCCATCGATCTTTCAAAGAAAGATGGATCAAATTTTCCAAAAATATGATAATTTTTGTAGTGTTTATGTAGATGATATTTTGGTACCTAGTAAAAATAAAAATGAACATAGAAAACACTTAGAGATAGTTTTACAAGAATTTATCAATAATGGAATTGTGATTAGCAAAAATAAAATAGCATTAGAAAAGCAAGATATAGAATTTTTAGGAATGTATATCAAGTCAGGTACAATACAATTACAAGATCATATAGCTAAAAAGGTTTTAGAATTTCCAAATAAGTTAGAAGTTAAAAAACAGTTACAAGCATTTTTAGGATTGTTAAATTATGCAAGAAATTTTATCCCTGATTTAGGAAGAAAAATAGCAGTATTACACATTAAAACTAGCAAAATTGGACAAAAGTATTTTAATAGTGAAGATATTAAATTAGTTCAAAATATAAAGGAAGAAATTACTAAACTTAAGCCATTAACATTACCATTAGATGATAGTTACAAAATAGTTGAAATAGATGTTTCATCATTAGGATAGGCAGGTATACTATACCAGAAAAAGAATAAGCAGTCTCCAAAATCTGACGAACAAGTTTGTAGATATTCATCAAGAAAATTTAGTGATGTACAATCAATATTACCGTCAACGGATTTAGAAATTTTAGGGACAATTAACTCACATGAGGCATTTTCTTTATTTTTACATAATGAAATATTTACTATTAGAACAGATTGTCAAAATATATTTTCTCATTATAACAAAATACATGCTAATAAACAGGCAACCCGAAGATGGGTTAATTTTACTGATTCAATTACAGGAAATGGTTTTAAACCAATTTTTGAACATATAAAAGGTAATGACAATACATTAACTGATATCTTATCAAGATTAATTTGTTGACCAGGAATGGAATATCATAGACCATCATCCTCAAATGACACAAGACCACAAGGCAGAATAGCACCTTTCAATAGCATAATGATGCACCATGGACCTTCACTATTCGATGGTTTCCAAAATAACATAAACAGATCAACATCATCACCAGTACCAACTTTCAACTTTAATGACAATATTGTTGAAGGAATCAGAAATCCAACTCTAGGGTATAGGTCAAGAGTACCAGGGCTTTCTAATAGGCAATAGGTTCTCCTAGATAATTTTTGGAATATCCAAATTAAACAGCCAAGTATAAGGTTAGGTCATGAAAAATTAATTAAAGCCTTAAAATAAGAGTTTGATAGTTTTAATTTTAGTATCCATCAAAGCTAACATCATATTCATTCTTTTGAGCACAACCTTCAAGTCATTTCTAGGGATCATAAGTCATTACTTAGTAAGTTTACCAAAATGACCCAAGAACTCCAATCTCTTATAATGCAGTAGAAGGAAAGTGACACCTTGAAAATAGAATTAAAAATAGATTTAGAAACTGATCAGCATAAGAATAAAGAAAAAGAGGTTATTGAACCCATAGAACAAGGGGCTAATGAGCCCATAGAAGAGATTAAGATTGAGCTCTTAGAAGAAGACATTAAAATGGAACAACATCAAAATAATGAGTAGCATCAGTATCTGAGTGACAAAGAAAAACAAGAAAGATATGAAAGTTTTCTTAGGAATTTATCTTTATACTTAATAATAGATGATATCCTATTAGAAGAAATTTCAAAAGCAAAATTAAGAATAATGCCACTAGATATGCAAAATGAGATCATAAACAGAGCATCACAGTCCATGAAAGAGTTACAATTACAATGTGCTTTGTATTAATCCATCTTTGATCCAAAACCAGGGATAGATATTATTACAAAGATATATCCACCATGTCTTTGTGATAATACATAGAATTGTATTTGTAAACCAGAGGTTAGCATAACTGTGGCCATGATTAACATGAGAGATTTTAGACCATGTCATTTTAGTTATGAGCATCAGAAAAAGCATAATGTAGTAGAAGTTACCCCTGCTTTACTATTAGAGTTTGGTCATCTTGATAAAATATTCATTAACCATATTTCGCAACTAGAATTATTTTCTCAAAAACTTATGAAAGTAGCAGAAGATTATTTGGAAAAGTGGAAAGAAATTTGCATAAATTTTATTAGTAGTCATCTAGATTGGTATGTACATATGCATAATGAGAAATCTAGACATATAACCATGATTAATGAAGAGTCCTTTAGACTATCCTCTATCTCCTCACAGAGATGGACTTCTTCATACAAAAATATTCTAAAATATCGAGGGATCCAAATGTTAGCCTTAGATGAGTTTGAAGATTTTAGGTATGATATGATATTAGTAGCAGAAGAAGAAGAAATGTATATTTACAGCAAGACAAGAATCAGTCATCAGCCCTATTGGAAGCTTCAAAATTTCAAAGAAGAAACAGCAGAAATGTACTACAAGGTGAAAGAAAATAGAGAAAGAGATGCAGAGCTAGTAGAAAGTGATGACCAGTACATGAACAATTTGACAGAAGAAAAACTGCATAACATCGACAACATGATGGAAACATGAAGAGCTGGCAGCAAATTAGCATAAGTTGAATAGCATCATGTAAAATAATGTATTTCCAGACAGAAATGTCAACATCATTGTGGACCCCGCTACAATAATAAAATAATGACGTAAGAGTAAATAAAGAAAAGAGCTTGATCCATCATGGACTTTTTATACACAAAATGTTCTTTTGATTAAGAATGAATAGTGCTAGCCCTTTTTTGTTCAAACTCCCTTAATTTAATTTACCCTAGATGAACCGACCATTGCTCCGATTACTTTATCAC
This sequence comes from Malus sylvestris, assembly GCF_916048215.2. Lineage (NCBI taxonomy): Eukaryota > Viridiplantae > Streptophyta > Magnoliopsida > Rosales > Rosaceae > Malus > Malus sylvestris. The sequence continues at coordinate 38,372,318 of NC_062275.1, forward strand.
TCGTCAAATATACTTTGTTTGAATTACTTTCTTATTGGTGCGGAAAGTAATCCCTTTCAGATATTTTGGATTACTTTCCTATGAGTGTGAGTACCAGAAGAGCCTCATCGATATTGAATTGGTCCGCATATGAAATCTAAAGATTAGAATTCTAAACTTAATCTAGGTTGAAGCATGTGTTGATAAGTTAAAGTTATTTTTGCATGAACACAAGCATGATGATTAACCACAATAACAGGGATCAATTTAATATCAGCTTCCTGCTATAACCATGCATGATGCATGTTAATTGAATTATTATGCTTGCGCTTACTAAACTAGTCCACAACACGGGGTGTGGAATACCTTAGGCTTTGGCAAAAAAGAAAAGTGATAATTGTCTTATAATTAGAGGTACTGACCAGTCTCATTTACGAGAGGTTTATTTTTTAAATATCAAAGTGAGCAAGTTTAATAGGATACACGGGGAAACGAAACTGGAGCTAAACACAAACTCTCGGATGCTTTAAATCTCTCTCTCTCTCTCTCTCTCTCTTCTCTCATCTTCTTCAGAAACCATAAATGATATGCAAGAAAAGTTTACCACTGAATTTGCAGAAAGAGCGAGATAGACATTAATTAATTGGTAATTAAGGAAAAAGTTGTCATCAAAAGAAACATGTCACTAACAGAAATGCAGTGAATTCAGTGAACCCTATATCCTCTTGCCTCAGTAATTTAAGTGTTAGTTACGGAAGCAACGCATTGCCCTAGCTTCGTTTTAATGGTCAAAACAAAGTCCGGCAGCTGCCCGGGAATCTTCCCAACTGATGATACACCAATATTGCTATTCTTTATGCAAAGTCTCAACTTTCAAATGTCACGATAACAGTGACGCTTGAGAGGTCTAAGTTTCATAAGCAAGACAACTGAACTCGCAAAATGGTTTCTGTTTTGGCTTGTTTTCCGTTTTCAGTCTTTCCTTGCCTGCTATATGACGAGACGCCCCCTTTAACCATTCTGAACAGGCTAGGTTCCTGCCCATCCATTAAATGTTAGGGGAACTCATATTTTGAACTGGAAACTTTCAAATGAAGACTACAAACCACCGCCGCACAAAACCAGTGTTCAACCCACTACCAAAAGGACATTTCAAATTTATTAAATACCGATCAGATAATCAATGTTTACCTTGAATCTTTCTCAGGACTTTATTCTAGACCAATACTTTCCCATGGTATTGTCAGCATCCTCGTCCATTCGTACCAGTTCCTAAACCACAATCACCTTCGCATTTCAGTAGCACATCATGCTTCACTTTGGAACTCTCTTTTTCTCCGCAACCATCAAACTTTAATTTCGGAAATCTCACTCTTGTAAATCCCTTCATTTGATATCCATATAATGGATAGCAGATCATTATTTCAGAACTCTGTAATACAGTAACCGCAGTCTTGTCTGGCCTTCCCTGCATGAAGGTTAAATCAAATCTGTTAATATGTAGTAATGTTCACCCAATGAAAAAGAATCAGGAAAGAAAAAAGTGGTGGTCATACAGCTAACCCTGACAATTGACATCATTGGAAAAGGAATCACTCCACTAATCACCTGTCTAATGAGTTTCTTATGCCACTTTGTCAAAAGTGGTTCTGATTGGTCGGTTTCACAAATTCTGTTTAAACATTATTGACACCCCATTTATTTCATTCAAAATATTTCCTGGTGATAAGCTTGCCAACGAAATTATTTTGTTAAGAAATTTATTTCAGTAATGAGACTTAAGAGACAGGAACCTGTTCATGAACACTAGCCAAATATGATGACAACCCTGTACCAATAAGCTATGTCCATAATCAACACAACGAGCGTTATCATAATGAAATATCCATCCGCCAGAAATCCCTGTCTCAAATTATCCAGTTACTAAAAATTTGATATATTTGAATGCTAAAGATAAGAGTTAATTCTGTAAAAAGCACATTACAAATAATTTTAAAGGGTCACACAATACTTACTAAAACGGGTGGAACGCATTGTTCCACGGGACGAATTTTGGATGAATTTTCGTTCTGCCTCACCCCCTGGAACGACTCGTTCCACATCCGTGGAACACAAAATTATAATCTCTCCGTCTCCTCCTTCCTCATTGTTTCCATCCGAGGGCATTTTTGCTCCCTCTCCGTTCCGTCCCATCCTGTCCCATTCCGTTCCGTCCCGTCCCGTTTGCATACCAAACGATACCTTAAGGAACAAAAGCTAGATACTGCCATATCCCTCAAAGAACATAAAATTTCTTTACTTGACACCTCAATGATGTCAATTCAGAAATGCCATCCCTTAGCACGCCAAAATCTTTGTGCAGTGTCATAACGACGAGCATCTTTAACTTTTAAAAAGAGCCTATAAGCGCGCTCTACTTTATTTGAAGCAAGTAGTTTGCTATTTAGTTTGCTATAAATAAGCCTGCTTGGGCAAAAACCTTTCTGCACAGACTCTTCCATGACAAGTACAGCACTTTCAAGCTGCCCATTGTTGCAAAGTCCATTAATTACATAATCATAAACTTCCATATCCGAATCATATCCGCATTCTTGCATATCCTCCCAAATGTTTAGCAGCATTCCACATTTGCCAAACCTAGAAAGTCGCATAAGCAATAGCTTATAAGCACTCGATGATACTCTGCATCCAACCTTTCTTGCCTTCTGGTAGATCATCATCGCAGCATAGGGTGGACCGTAGCTACATAAGGGTTCAATAAAGGAGGTTATTGTCCCTGTACTGGGAAGAAAACCTCGACCTAACATCTCATCAAACGTTTCAAGAGCATCAGCTACTTTCCGGGCTTTAAGGAAAGCATCAATTAATTTGGTATAAGTATCAATATTTGGATCACAATTATTACTTGGCATACCCTTATAGTACTTCCGACATTCATCAAAACCTCTAACAGAGATAAAGTTTGAAATCATGGCATTATAAGCTCTGGCGTCTGGCACACAACCTTTTGTCTTCATGCTATCAAATATCTCAACAGCATCATCAATCCGACCAGCTCTCCCTAAACCCTCAATAATGAAACTGAATGTTGAATTATCGGGACTGAACCCATCTGCAACCATTGCTTCCAAAATCCTCACCATTTCACTAACTCTTCCATTTCTTGACCATCCACCAATGACAATATTATACGTAGTACCATTGAATTGTATCTTCCCCTTGATGGAATTGAGAAATGAATTTGCAGCACCTACATGAGACCGCTGGCACAAACACTGTACAAGCATATTCAAAGACTCAGTATCACAATCCAAACCAACTTCTTCCAAGTTTCTGAACACTCGAATTGCCTTGGACACATATCCAGCCCTCACGAAACTATCCATTACAATCGATATGGTCTCTAAATCGGGACTTATCCCACGAGCCCTCATGTTACGCAAAATGTGCATCATATGTGTAAAGAACTTTCTTCTGCCTAATGCTTTGAGGATTATGTGATACGTGTGGATATCTTTCGCTATGGCGGGCTTCTTAATCACCCAATTAAAGAACATAAGCATCGCTTCGCTGCTTAAATTCCCTCTATTCACTACCTGTGCAACAACATCAACACTCAAATCGACACCAACATTGTCCAAAGCATGCTCAATTGCAGTTGTACCCCTCAATTTCTGAAGAAAAACACCACGCAATTTCTCATCCGGCAACAAGAAACCGTCAGGGGCCCTAACATTTATCTGCTTCTCCGAATTACTCGGTTCCAATGGTTTCGGAGCCGAATTATTAAGAGGAACTGGTAACAGATTAGAGAGTTGATCAAGAACAAATCGTTCGTGGGGACTAGATTGGTTGTTGATCGGACGGTCATCGTGCATCGCATTGGATTGAGCATAAAGAGCTGAGAAGAGAGATGATGAAATTGGGGAAGGAAGGTAAGGGAAAGAATACCTGGTTGATGGGCCCCTGCTGAGCGATCGCAGCGATTGCAAAGCACCGTGAAACGCCATGAAATTTGAAATGGGGCGGCGGAGGAGTCGGTGGATTGCTGGATACTGTTATGATGGTATTTTATATATATTTTATACCTCTTTTACCTATAACTTAGTCACGAGTTTATAGTAAATTGGTGAGTTTGACGTGTTTTTGTGCGATTTTTGTAGAAAACATAATTTGTGAACAAAACAAAACAGGGAATTGGACATTTAATTTGGAGAAAATCAAAGAATTGCCAAGTGGGTAGGAGCACCGAGCAAGGAATGGAGTGGTGCATTGGACATTAAAGGCGGCCCAATTAAGCAGCCCAACTAACTAGGCGGTGCACGTTTAGGGATCGGTACCGTTTGGTACGCAAACGGGACGGAACAGGACAGAACGAGACGGGACGGAACAGGATGGAACGGATGATGTAAATATTGAAAAGGATAAGGAGAAATTTTGTCATAAAATGTTATAAATTTCTGTTCCACGAATGTGGAACGGGTCGTTCCAGAGAGAAGAGGTGGAATGAAAAAACAGCCAAATTTCGTCCCATGGAACAATCCATTCCACAGTTTTTAGGCGCATCAAACGTGAGACGGAACAGTTCGTCCTGTTCCGTCCCGTCCCGTCCCACGTACCAAACGGTACCATGGTACAATGAATTGGAATCAATTCCTTTGTGGTGAAATTAAGAAAATAAAATAAAAAGAGACATATAAAAGGGAGGAACCAAGCCCGCAAGAAAGGGAGGGGAAGGAGGAGATATCTCGCGCACATAGACAGACTTTCAGTTAGAGAACTTCACATAAAGTTGCAAGTTCCCAGGGCTTATCGCACACGGATACGGAATTGGAGTTTTGGGTTTCTTTATGTCATCGAATTCATCCATGTTTGTCATTAGTTTAATCATGAACTAGGTCCTTTTGCTAAGACTATGGTGTACTTTTATCATAAACATCTAATTCTTGTTATTTTATATTAATCTTAGTTCATTTCCATGTTAAGTAATTGTTGTTGTGCTTTATTATTATCAAATAACTGATCATTATTTGCGTGGAGATCTAAATTGTGACTGACAGGTTGAGTTTAGTAGATTGTTTCACATAACAATTACCATGAATTATATAATTGAGTAAACATACTGGTTATGATTTGTGTAGTATTGTGTAATTATCCAATTAGTAAAGAATTTCGATTATCTATATATGTGGTTAGACATAGCATAGGTAAATAGTTAGAAACACGGTTAGTATAATATTGACGAATCAAGGGATAATTGCTAGCAACATGGGAATAATTTGATATTAATATGAATAACAGGAATAGATGGGATTGAGAATGAGGAACCTAATATCCTAGTGCTTCAATATATTAATCTTTCATAATTCATTGACTTTTACTTCATGTTCGATCAATTGATATTTTCACCTTCGTTTGGTTTTTTTGCATATTTGAATTTGTCAATGTAATCTATCTTTTATTTACATTTAATTTGAAGTTAATCTTAATAGTAAATTTAAGTTAATCCGATCTTTATTTGAACAACACTCTTCTTATCACTATATTATTTGAACGATGTTGTACACTTGCAATTATCAAAAATGAGAATCAACCAGGAGTTGAGGAGGAGAGTGCTACTGGACTTAGACCTGGGTTCGTGTAGTATTTTTGGGGTAACCCAGACAAAAACACCACCACCCTATCGAGAACCCTAATCCCCAATTTCCTTTATAAAAAAAAAAAAAAAAAAAAAAAAAAAACTCCCCCCTTGACCGCTCCAAATCTCGATTCTCACTTCCCTCGAACACAATTTGTTGCCTCAACCCTCTCGAACCTCATCAGTGTGCCTCCGCTACCTTTATTATCCCCATTCATATCGTCAATGACTCCTCGAACGGCTCTTCCGCCTGGTTCGGCCGAGTCAGGGGCTGAGTTGTCCCGACAAGTCAGGGACTAAGTTCACTGCCGATTCCGACGATGACGATGACAACGACGATGACAAAAAAACGCAGGGAAGACCGAAAGGTCGACCTCACCAAGCCCGTCAGTTTCGTCTTTACCCAGGAGGTCGACGACAATCCATAGCAGCAAAACGATGATAAGCGGCCTAGCCTTGGCGCCACCACTGGGTTTAGATTTTAAAAATCCGAATTCGGATCCGTTGGGGGGCGAGGAGGAGGAGGGGGACGGCGAGCAGAGTTTTTTAGCGCGGCGTTTGGGAATTAGAGGAGGTTCTAAAGAACGTTAAATTGCAGGACTAGGAGCAAAGGGAGGCGGTGGCGGCGGGGATGGGGTCTGGGAGCCTTCAGGGCATTGGTATGAAGATGAAGGTTATTACGAAAATGGCCCCCTGCCAAGTGCCGACAATTAAAAATTTTATTTTCTGGTCATTTACATTATTAAATAATTAAAATATTTTTTAATTTATTTTTAATCTACTTGTCCACAAATTTGCCTTCCACGTCAATAAAAATATGGGGTCCGCATCTGTTGTGTCATCACTTAACTATCAATTTAATATAAAATTAAATGTAACTTTAACATTGCAATGAATTCGTAAATTATTGTATAACATTCCAATATTTAAACGATAGGGTATGACATTATGGTTCGACGAATAATTGAGATATTTTTGTGTAACTTATCTTATTTTTCGTGTTCTTGTTCGTTTTGCTTTCATGACATCCACATTATAATTTTAATAAGAGTAAATTGTAGCAATGGTCATTCAACCAAAGTCAATTAATAAAAAGGAAAACTAATGAAAAGGGCTTGAAAACTTTGAGTTTTAATGATAAGGACAAAATAAAGGGTAAAGTGAATAGTACCAGGATTGACTTTTTAGTGTAAAAATGTGGTTTTTCGTTAAAGTGAACAGTACCGGGTGCTTTTCGTTAAAGTTCCCTTAATAAAAGTGAGTAGCTATGATTTTAGTCAATTAATAAAAGTGAGTAGCTATGATTTTTTTTATCAACTTCGTTAGAATTTTATCAACATAAGTTATGTTAGAAGAACCATTGCTACAATTTAGATCACACAACTCATCCAAATGTATAACTATGACCATTTTCGTCAACTTTATCAGAATTTTATCAAAATGAGTTATGTTGAAAATACCATTGCTACAAGGGTTAAAGTCGAAGGATCATTGCTCTAGTTAAAGTTGATGAATCATTTCTCCAGTTGAATTAAAGTTAGGAACCAATGGTAATGAATTTTTAGTTAAGGGACCATATCTGCACATTTAGATGAATTGAAGGATCAATAGTAATAGATTTTTAGTTAAGGGACCATATTTGCACATTTTAATGAGTTGAATAACCAATGATAATGAATTTTTAGTTAAAAGACTATTGCTCTAATTGAATTAAAATTAAAGAACCGTTGCTACAATTTACTTTTTTAATAAATGTGTCGTGCAATACCCCAAAAAAAAATATAATAATATAACCCGATTCTAGTAGGGTGGACCATGGTGGTATCGGCCGTAATTGTACATTGTATATTTCGCCTCTGTGGGTTGAGATTATCTGCTGGAAAATCATGGAGCTCGATCCTTGTACCGATGACTTGCGAGGACATGACCAGCAACAGCAACACTGCTAGCCTCAGGTGCTCCTTGACAAATTCAAGAGTGAAAGCTAATTTCATGGTGGAGGAGGAGATGAATTTTTCTCAAACTATGCAAACCATATTTTACTTTTTTATTTTTCCAAACTGCATACAAACCAATATTGTACAGATAAATCCAATTTCCTCCTCCTCCTCCTCCAAAAAAAAAAAAAAAAAAAAAAAAAAAAAAATATCCAAGTCCCTCAACATTAATAAAAAGACATTAGTGCAGATGGATCTATGAGCCCCTGAAATATGGTTAGAAAATTATATACTCCTTACTCTCCTTGCAACTGATAGTGTCAAGCAAAACAATCGAATTCACATCTTGTGCTACAACGTAAGAAAAACAAACAAACAAAAAAAACACAACTGCAAACTTACAGCTATTAGAATTGCCCCTACCAATTCCGTTTGAAGAAATTTCTGAACAAGCATGTCAAATAGTGGCACCCTCTAATTTCTTCCACCACATAGACCTATCAAATCTCTTTGAAGATTTGGATTTTCTTGCGCTACATGTACAAATATGTTGACAACAATCTTACACAAAAGGGGAGAGGCCTATGCAAAGCGACAAATGTAGCAGCTGCGAGCACCCCAAACTTGATAAGTGGTCACCTCCCCCGTGGAGACCAGATGTCACGTGCACCTGGGGTTACAGTTTGGCAAGTAGAATAATAAGATGCCCTTACTTCCGCTGCTTTTTAGCAAGGGACTCCGACTGGATCTCAGCCTGGCAATTTAAACTTTCACATAAGTAAACAGTAAAAGAAATTGAGTAATCACTCAACACAAACACAATGTCTAGGAATTTCCTACTTTAATTTTGCCACACTCCAGGTTTGTTTTTCTTGTTCCTTTTTTATCAAGTACATTGTATTAATAATAAAAGGAGGCAAAGTCCCAGTATATGTTGGGTATACATCTATAAGTGTAGTAAATCAATAAACTCTATCAACCCATTGTTCCTGCGTACATTCCTATTCTGTAACCCCCAAAGAGTGTATATGTAGTTCTATGGCTGGGTGCAACAACAACAACAACAACAAAGTCTTTTCCCACTAAGTGGGGTCGGTGGGTGTAGTCTTTGTACAAGATAAAAAAATACCACCATACCATCTTTGTCATCAACGAAAGTCTACTTCTCTTCCTCCAAGGAAGCCACAACAATCCATGTTGTTTGTTAGGGAGACGAAGTCATAGTGTGAAGTGTAAAAGAATAAATTAAAGAGTATAACGTAGTGAGAGCAGAGGGATTGTGATGAACCATTAAACAAGTGTATATGGACAACCAGAGATACCAAACTGAGATTAGAGAAACTGAAAACCTAAAGTGGACGTAAACTAATATAACGCATCCAAAGATGTTAATTACAATTTACTAAGAGAAATCCCTACACTGATGAGGGAAGACTATGACAATACACCTTGTTGATACACAAAATCAGTGAGGATTTTGGTACAACAGAAAGTGTTAAGTTTGTGACCTTCGCAAAATTGCTCCGGTCACTAGTGTGGATAAATATGTAAATGGATAGGGACAGGGAAGCAAACACAAGATGTACGTGGTTCACCTAGATTGGCTATGTCCACGGAGTAGAGGAGTTCTCATTAATTGTGACGGGTTTACACAAGTACATAGGTTCAAGCTCTTCTTTAGTGAGTACTAGTGAATGATTTAGTACAAATGACATTAGGAAATATTGTGAGAGAATGATCTCTATTTATAGAAGAGAGTTTCTAGTTTCATTATGATATTGACATGTGTCGTGCTGTGATTGGCTTCTGATGTTGACACGTGTCGCGCTATGATTGGTTTCTGATGTCGACACGTGTCGCGCTGTGATTGGCCTCCTGGTTGTAGGGAAACTCTTCTGGGTCCTTGACGGTATAACGTTGACCGGTGCACAATAATTTCGAGATTGGTCAAGTACGGTACAAACAGTGCTCCCCTAAGTTCCCGAGTGAGGGAAGCTCCTCGGTTGGAGGCTTGCAAGATCTAAGCCATTGAGTAATCACGAAACTTCTAAGTACCGAAGTGTGGTATCATTTTCACTTGCCTTATCTGTCTCATACGTAGATGTGACATCTTCTCTGGAAGTACTTTTCCTCAATCCAGGGATGTTATCTTTAACCGATGAAGATGCACAAGGTAATGTATCAATTTCACTTGAAGCTTACTTGTAGTTTCGGGCTTGGTCAAGTGCGATACAAAACCTTATAGTAGGAGTCCCCCAAGTCGCCGAGCTAGGAGATTTGCCAAAAGAGGTAACAGACAAGGTAATCAATCAGACTTCCAAGCAAGCAACCTGGATCGGAGGTTCGACTTTGGCTTCCGGTTGATTGTTCTCCTTCTCCTTGTGTCGTAAACAGCAACAAAGATAAGGAGAAGCAAATGGAGAAGAGATGATATGAGATACTTTTGCTTTTGAAGAAGTAACTTTCCACAGGCTTATTCTTGAACTGGGCTGGAGGGTTTTCTGGTTTCCTCCAGAGTATAAGGCTGACTCAAGAATTTGAGGGTCAAAACAAGTCCATCAAATCAAGAGTGCGTTCGACCTTGATGATATGAGATACTTTTGTTGTTGACGAAGTAATAGATGAATCGGCATGTGTTCTGTTGCGTTTGTCTCCACATGCTTCCTTGTATCCTTCTCACTTGCCCTATCTGTTCCTCAGGCATATGTGGTATCTTTTCTGGAAGCATAAGATGTTAAAGATGAGTACTCGAGAGCAATGCCAGGTAAGTAATCAGGCAAGGGGTTCCAGGCAGTCAGTTCCTAACTGGAAGCTTGATTCCAAGTGCTGATTGATTGCTCTCTTTCTCCTTGTCTTGCAGGTAAGAACAAGGGCAAAGGAAAATACAAAGAAAAAGTATGATATGGGATACTCTTGCTTTTGACCCTGATGATATGAGATACTCTTGCTCTGGTGTGGCTGGTTTGTATAGGTATTATTAGGGGGGGGGAAGAAAGCTGAGTATTTCGAGAGGCTTCGTTAAGAGTGCCCTTTCAGATATGAGGAAGGGTTGGACATTTTTGCAGGTCTACCTGTTCGTGAAGGATGGAGGTCGACATATATAGGAGTCTCCCTAACAACAAGTAGTAATGCTATTCCTTTACCCTTCTTGGTCATAGCAATGTAGTGGGAGCTGCAAGCTTCAAGTGTTTTAACTTTATCAGAGCACTTTGAAAAAGTGGTATGTGGTATCTGGAAAGCTGATGTTGCGTGTGAAGATTGCAGACAAGCTTTATCCAAGGAAATCTGGCTCTCGAAGTTCGGAGAGCGATGCCTCTTCGGTTTTCGAACAAGCAATCTTGTCAAGGATCTGGCTTTCGAGATTCGGAGAGCGATGTGTCTTCGATTTTTAAGAAAGCAATCTTGTTGGGAGTCTGGCTCTTGAGATTCAGAAAGCGGTGCATCTTCGATTTTTGAGAAAGTAATCTTGTTGGGAGTCTGGCTCTCGAGATTCAGAGAGCGGTGCCTCTTCGATTTTTGAGCAAATAATAATGCTATTCCTTTACCCTTCTTGGTCATAGCAGGAGCTGTAAGCTTTACATGTTTTAACTTTGTTAGAGCGCTTTGAAAAAATGGTCTGTGGTATCAGGAAAGTTGATGTTGCGTGTGAAGATTGTAGACAAGTTTTATCCAAAGAAATCTGGCTCTCGAAGTTCGGAAAGCGGTGCCTCTTTTGGTTTTCGAACAAGCAATCCTGTCGGGGATCTGGCTCTCGAGATTCAGAGAATGGTGCCTCTTCGATTTTTGAGAAAGCAATCCTGTTGGGAGTCTGACTCTTAAGATTTGGAAAGCAGTGTCTCTTCGATTTTTGAGAGAGTAATCCTTTTGGGAATCTGGCTCTCGAAATTCGGAGAGTGGTTCCTCTTCGATTTTTGAGCAAGCAATCTTGTTGGGAGTGTTGTCTCGAATGTGAGTAAAAGTTGGGCATTTTTGCTAATCTGCCATGCCACGGAGCACAGAGGTTGACACACATTGGGACTTTCTAGTTATCAAGCAGTGTTGATGTTCCTTTACCCTTGTGGGTAATAGTAGGGTAGTTTGACCTTCAAAATTTATGTGTCTAAACTTTGTCAAAAATCTTTGGCAAAGTTATCTGTGGTACCCGAGGAGCTGATGTTGCGTGTGGAAAGTGGTGCCTCTTCGAAATCCGGAGAGTGGTGCTTCTTCGGAATCTGGAGAGCGGTGCCTCTTCGATTTTTTAACCAACGGCCCTGTTGCCCTTTCTTTTATAAGGGCACCAATTGTGTGCAAGGAGTACATTAAGAGAGTTATTGCTTGTAGGAATTTTCCCCTTACTTCAGAGATTTATTACACCTCATTTCTCCTTCATCATTTCTGAGAATGTCTGGCCTATCCGATCATCGTTTTGACTTGAACTTTGGTGAAAAGGCAGCCATGCCTTCTCAAGACAACATATGGCGCCCATCCTTCTTATCCCCTACTAGTCCTCTTACCTTTGGGGACTCTGTGATGAAGAATGATATGACCGCTGCGGTGGTGGCCAGGAACCTTCTCACTCCCAAAGATAACATACTAGTTTCCAAACGGTCTGATGAGTTGGCTGTTAAGGATTCTCTGGCTCTCAGTGTTTAGTGTGCAAGTTTTGTGTCTAATATGGTCCAACGCCTATTTGCACGAACCCGCCAAGTTGAATCATTGGCAGCTGAAGTGGTAAGTCTCGAACAGGAGATCAGAGGGCTTAAGCATGAGAATAAACAGTTGCAAGATAGTATGAAGCTTTTGAGAATTTATAGTTGTCCTCCATTGATGAAGTTTTGTTGAATTTCCCAATTTTTTTTTTAGGGAAACTAGAAATTTGAAAATGTAGGGAGAGAAAACATATAAAAATTTTGCTTCCACACTGTTGAACAAGAGATTGTGATGCAAGCCATACCTTGTAGTAGTCGAAGGTTTGGATAAACCATATAAATTGAATTTACTTTGAAGATCTGAGAATTGTAGTTGCCCCCTATTGATGAAGCTTTTGTTGGCACCATAAATTGATTTTCCTTCACACCATCTTGATCAAGAGTGTGTGAAGCTTTTAAGAATTATGGTTGAACTCCTTTGATGAAGCTCTTGTTGGCATCATAAATTGGTTTTGCTTCACACTGTCTTGATCAAGAGTGAAGTTTTTGAGAATTGTGGTTGCCCTCCATTGATGAAGCTCTTGTTGGCACCATAAATTGGTTTTGCTTCACACTGTCTTGATCAAGAGTGTGAAGCTTTCTACGAGTTGTAGTGATTACATTGTTACAGAAGGGAAATGTTTGAAGCAGATGCAACAGGGTTGAATAGCTTGATTTTCGTATGCCATACACTAAAGTTGTTGTTGGCTTGCAATAAGACTTTGTTGGTGACTATAACTCTTGTTGGGCATAAGTGCTCCCCCAGTTGAGTTGTCAAGCTTAAGGGTTTTTTATTATTTGTGAATGCTAAGAGTTCACATGTACAAGTTATACCACTCGTCTTCTGGTAAGTGGAATGAATGGTGAGTTGCTTTCATTACTTGGTTGGTGGTACGAAGGTAAGTTCCTTCTTCCCCTAGTTTGTGGCATGAATGGCAAGTTGCCAAATGATATTAGAGTACGGGTTGTACATTTCATCACATAGTTGGTGGCATGAAGGAGAGTACAGGTTGTACATTTCATCACCTTTTGAGAATTGTGGTTGAACTCCTTTGATGAAGCTTTTGTTGGCACCATAAATTGGTTTTGCTTCACACTGTCTTGATCAAGAGTGTGAAGCTTTTGAGAATTGTGGTTGCCCTCCATTGATGAAGCTCTTGTTGGCACCATAAATTAGTTTTGCTTCACACTGTCTTGATCAAGAGTGAAACTTTTGAGAATTGTGGTTGAATTCTTTTGATGAAGCTCTTGTTGGCACTATAAATTGGTTTTGCTTCACACTGTCTTTATCAAAAGTGAAGCTTTTGAGAATTGTGTTTTCCCTCCATTGAGGAAGCTCTTGTTTTTTGCACCATAAATTGGTTTTGCTCCGCACTGTCTTGATCAAGAGTGTATGAAGCTTTTGAGAATTGTGGTTGCCCTTTATTGATGAAGCTCTTGTTGGCACCATAAATTGGTTTTGCTTCACACTGTCTTGATCAAGAGTGAAGCTTTTGAGAATTGTGGTTGAACTCCTTTGATGAAGCTCTTGTTGGCGCCATAAATTGGTTTTGCTTCACACTGTCTTGACCCAGAATGTGTGAAGCTTTTGAGAATTGTGGTTGCCCTCCATTGATGAAACTCTTGTTGGCACCATAAATTGGTTTTGCTTCACACTGTCTTGATCAAGAGTGAAGTTTTTGAGAATTGTGGTTGAACTTTTTTGATGAAGCTCTTGTTGGCATCATAAATTGGTTTTGCTTCAAACTGTTTTGATCAAGAGTGTGAAGCTTTTGAGAATTGTGGTTGCCCTCCATTGATGAAGCTCTTGTTGGCACCATAAATTGGTTTTGCTTCACACTGTCCTGATCAAGAGTGTGAAGTGTTTTACGAGTTGTAGTGTTTGCATTGTTACAGAGGGGAAATGTTTGAAGCAGATGTAAGAGGGCTGAATAGCTTGATCTTCGTATGCCATGCACTGAAGTTGTTGTTGGCTTGCAATAAGACTTTGTTGGTGACTATAACTCTTGTTGGGCATAAATGCTCCCCTAGTTGAGTTGTCAAGCTTGAGGGTTTTTGATTATTTATGAATGCTAGGAGTTCACATGTACAAGTTGTACCACTCGTATTCTGGTAGGTGGAATGAATGGTGAATTGCTTTCATCATTTGATTGGTGGTACGAAGGTGAGTTCCTTCTTCCCCTGGTTTGTGGCATGAATGGCAAGTTGCCAAATGATATTAAAGTACGGGTTGTACATTTTATTACCTGGTTGGTGGCATGAAGGAGAGTACAGATTGTACATTTCATCACCTGGTTGGTGACATGAGTGGCAAGTTGCCAAATGATATTAGAGTACGGGTTGTATATTTCATCACCTGGTTGGTGGCATGAAGGAGAGTACGGGTTGTACATTTCATCACCTGGTTGGTGGCATGAATGACAAGTTACCAAATGATATTAGAGTATGAGTTGTACATTTCATCACCTGGTTAGTGGCATGAAGGAGAGTACGGATTGTACATTTCATCACCTGGTTGGTGGCATGAAAATGAATTCCTTCTTCACATTTCATCACGTGGTTGGTGAGAATAAGGGCAAGGTGTCTAGGCACATTGTAGCAAGTGTCGAATGACACAAAATATGTTGAACCCTTTCAAAGCACAGTTGGCTTATGTATGAATGTGTTGAAATGTATGATTGAACGAATATACTGTGAAGCTGTTCGTTTATTTATATAGTCTTGTTGACATATACTTAGACCTTGCTTCATGTTGGAAGCTTTCATGTTGAAGCATTCATGACGAAGCCTATGCCTTTGAGTTTTTCAACTTCTGCCTTCATTGCCTTGTACCATTCAGCGTTACAAGATCTTCGCTTCTGTCTCACTGGCTTGGTCTTGAGATCAATACTTAAGCGATGACAGATTATATCAGGAGAGATGCCTGGCATGTCTTTGTATGACCAGGCGAAGACCTCAATGTTCTCTTGCAAAAATGAGATCAATGCCAACCGAATAGGTGGTGACAAGGTGGTACCAATCTTCACCATGCGATCCGGATAATCTTTTGAGATAGAGACCTTCTCCAACTCTTCAGTGGGTTGTGCTTGCTGGTTGAAAGAGTCATCTCGAGGATCGTCGGGTTGACTGTTGCCACCGTAAAGATCCAAGTTGGCTTCGTCTGGGCTGGTCTTTATGACTTGGTCATGTATAGAAAGGGTTTCCTTGGGCACATGCAGGTGCTGTTGCTTGACCGAAGTGTTGTAACATGATCGTGCACTAAGTTGATCTCCTCTGATGTAACCATTGCCATAGGGGGTTGAAAATTTTAACAACATATGTGTGGATACCATGGCCTTGAGATCATTGATACCTGTGCGTCCGAAGATGACATTGTATGCCGTTGGGCAATCAACCACCAGGAAGTTAGTGGTAATGGTAGCTGTGTAAGGGCCTGTACCAATGGTGAAAGGTAAGTGTATGCTCCCCAAAGGTTGCACGATATCATCGGAGAAGCTTATCAGAGGGGAAATCGAGCGGTCGAGCAAATGTTCAGCTACATTAAGTGCCCTGAAAGCTTCAGAAAACATGATATTAACCGAAACCCCCGTGTCTACCAGGATTCGTCATACTTCAAAGTTGGCTATGTGACCTTCCACGATCAGTGGGTCGTTGTGATGGTAGATGATACCTCTTTCTTCCTCAGGGTAGAAACATATTGGATCCCAATTAGGCTTTTGATACTTACCTCCCCTGATGTCTTCCACGTGAAACACTTGGTGGCCAGACCTTAAAGCTCGTTCACTATTTTACATGGCCCTGTTGGAAGATTTAGATATGGGTGTGCCACCACTTATGGAATATATCACATTTACCTGGCGTTGGTTACGGTTACCCCTTGGAAGGTGAAGGAGGAATTGATCAATTTTTCCTTCATGTGCCAAAGCTTCAATATGATCACGAAGGGTGATACACTTCTCACCGTCATGGCCGTTATGCTCGTGGTAGCAGCAAAACGTGCCCGTGTTCTTCGTGGGCTTGTAATCTGGATGCCTCGGCTTTGGCTTCAGTATCAAGTGTGCCATGCTGGGGTAAATGGCCACGCATGTGGCGTTCAAATGTGTGTATGCCTCATATCTCGGGGTAGGGGCTGTCCTGACACGTGCTTGACCCACTGTGTTGACTGCCTGGGGTTGGGGATTATCATGGCGATACCCTTTGTTATCGCGGTAGTGTCTCTTACTCCTTTTACTAAAATGATACTGGTGAGGATGGAAATCTTTCATTTTACCCTGAGATTGATATGTCTGTTGACTTGGCAAAGTATTAAGTAAGGCAAGGGGAGACACCGTTGTCGTTTGGAAGATCGAGGTCTTCTCATTTAGTTGGATCTGGCTTCCACTCCCTACTTGCTGATAAGGGGTGGTTGTGGGGGGTTTCCCTTGATATGTCCTTGCCTTGGCAGAGGCATGCTTGTAAGCCTGTGCCATCACCTCAGTAAGTCTTCCAAGTGTTGGCATGATCATGTACTTGAAGAAACAATCACGTAGGCCTGCCGTGAAGGCCTTGAGGGTGGTCTTGTCATATGCCTCAGCGTAGTGAGAATACTCATGGCTGAAACGACCAGCATACTCTCGTAGTGACTCGTCCGGCTTCTAGCGAATAGTGTACAAGTCATCTGCAGAATGCAAGCGATCGGTCTGGAAGATGTGTTGAGAGACAAACAGTTTCCTTAGTTCCTTAAATGAGTATACTGTCTTAGGTGGAAGACGACAATATGAGTTTAGAGCTTCGCCAGAAAGGGTGGAGGGGAAGAGAAGACATCGCTCTTCGTCGGTGTGCATCTGATATGCCATGGTGGACTTAAAGAGGTTAAGGTGTTCAATTGGGTCCTCTCTTCCAGTATATAGTTGTAAACTAAGCTTTTGTTTTGTCTTCGCTTGAAGGGGGGTGTCAAGGATCCTCCTTGTGAGAGGGCCAGGCCTGAGTTGGTTCCGGTCAGTTATCTCGGCCTGACGTTCGGCCTTTAACTTGTTTACTTCCTCAAGGAGCTGTAGGACAAAAGGGTCTTGAGTGGAGTCATGTACCACTGAGATTTTCTTTCGTAAGTCTCCATCGCCTCTTGGAAGTAGGAAAGTTTGAGCAAGAGCGTGTGACTTTTCCTTGGACTCGTCGTACTGACTTCTAGGGCGAGTCTGTCGAAATACCTCAAAGTCCCCTGTACCTTCATGTTCCTCTAGGACATGTCGTTCCTTCCTTAGATTGGCAGCTGGCCTGGGTCGTGGGAGGGGACCGACAGAAACCCTTGGGTCATTGATCTTCGAGCATATGTGGAGGGGATTATCTCGACGTTGCTTTAGGAAGTCTCGGCAATCACGATAAACGGCTTTCGATCCTTCCAACTCTTCTGCAAGGAGGTGTCTTCCTCCATTTCTCTTCTTTGGGTCGAAGCAGCTGGATTGAGAGAAGTTTCATGTTGATCAATGTTTTGATGATTAGCTCGCTCCTCATCAGGGATACCCATGTCGAAGGAAGGTGACCCTCCGTGTTAGAGGGCACCCAGATGATGGTTGATGTCTATAGGGGCAACAAGCTCGCGTGTTTGAGAGCATCTCAAAGAGCTTCTCATACTGCTCCTGAATGACCTCATTCTTCATTGCTATCTTGTTGTTTTGAGCTTCTAGCTCATCGACTTTAGCTTGAAGAGCAACCCTCTTTCCTTCCTTCTTTCGTTGCTTCGCACTAGGTGCAAGAGGGGTGTCATTCTGTGTGATGTGGCTTCCTTCGCTCCACATGTTGGAGAGGGATGCCTGGTCAAAAGAGAGTACTAATGGTGGAAACTAGCTTGACAAAGCTGAAGAGAGTGAGAATAAGTGTTGTTCCCACAGACGGCGCCAAATGTTGATGCACAAAATCAGTGAGGATTTTGGTACAACAGAAAGTGTTAAGTTTGTGACCTTCGCTAGATTGCTCCGATCACTAGTGTGGATAAGTATGTAAATGGATGGGGACAGGGAAGCAAACACAAGATATACGTGGTTCACCCAGATTGGCTACGTCCACAGAGTAGATGAGTTCTTATTAATTGTGAAGGGTTTACACAAGTACATAGGTTTAAGCTCTACTTTAGTGAGTACTAGTGAATGATTTAGTACAAATGACATTATGAAATATTATGAGAGAATGATCTCTATTTATAGAAGAGAGTTTCTAGTTTCATTCTGACATTGACACGTGTCGTGTTGTAATTGGCTTCTGATGTTGACACGTGTCGCGCTATGATTGGCTTTTGACACTTATCACACTGTGATTGGCCTCCTGGTTGTAGGAAAACTCTTTTGGGTCCTTGACGGTATAACGTTGACCTATGCTCAGTAGTTTCGGGATTGGTCAAGTATGGTACAAACACACCTCAACGTTAAGAGCTCCCAAAAACCTACTAAATCCTGGAGGGGCGCAAAACAAAAAGTATGAGTATAAATAAAGATTTCTAAAAATCATCTCTCTTTCGAACATACTAACCCATTTTGTTTTGCGCCCCTCCAGAATTTAGTAGGCTTTGGTGCTCTTGCCGTCGAGGCATGGTGGCATAGACTTCCCACATCATTGTAGGGACTTTTCTTAGTAAATTGTAATTAACATCTTCGGATGTGATACATTAGTTTACTTCCGCTTTAGATTTTTAGTTGCTCCGATGTGAGTTTGGTATCTCTGGTTTTTCATCCCATACACTTATTTAATGGTTCATTTGGTATCTCTGGTTTTTCATCCCATACACTTATTTAATGGTTCATCACACTCTACGGACTCTGTTTTCACTACTTTATTTTGTACTCTTACTTTAATTTATTCTTTTACACTTGACCTTTTGTCACCCTAGCACACTTCAATTCGGGTGTCCAGGGTTGGATATCTAGGTTGGGGTGCGTCAGTTTGGTATCAGAGCCTAGGTTTGCAAAATTAATGTTATGATCTCTGATAGGTTTACGCAGTCCTGCTTTCATCACACACGCTATGTTATGCACTGATACCAGTTTGGTATTAGAGCAAAGGTCTTGGCAATCCCTTGGCTTTTACACCTAAGGTGTAACATCAATCTTCTGTTAGTTCTAGATTTCTTCCTTGAGACTTGCCACCTCGACGTCGTTGAGGTGGTATGAAGGCGACTTGCCTGATTTTGAACAACTTACTATTGCTACTCAGTCCATGATGACCTGGAAGAGAGACGAGTTCATGGACTTGATGCAGGGTAAGATGTCAGTTGTTGAGTACCATCAAAAGTTAACTTACCGATCCCGCTAGTGTCCCGCCATCGTTGCCAACCCATCCGAATGCTCCACCAATTTAAGAAAGAGACCTGCAAACAATTCCAATCTCTGGCAGCATCTGCTAGGTGTACCACATACCAGGAATTCTTTGAGGCTTTACTTCGTGTTGAGGATTCCAAAAATGCCCCTAGTGACAATGTTGGTGATGAGAGTGGTAGCACTCAGCTGAAGAGCACGGGGGGCAGTCGTCTTTTGGTCACCAGTAGAGTCAACCTTTCGAATGGAGTGGCTACAATTCCAGCTAATCTAGTGAAGGATCTAGTTCCAGCACACCCCGTTCTGAGGGTAAGTCTAACGATAATTCTCACTTCTATCCTTAGGGAAGTTCGAGAAACCCTAGTGCTTAGAATCTAGACGATACTTGTGACGACCATTCAAACAAGACATAGGAGAGGGGCTAATTCTTAAGTAACAACAATTAACGAATTGTTTAGGAGAAATATCAAGTATCATTGGGTGAGTGAAGCGTGCTAGTTTAGCTTCAATGGGTTTAATGCTAAGAACTTTTGGTTTCCCAAATTAAGGTCCAATATAGAAGACAACATCAACATCCACCTGTGTTCATGGATAGGGAAATCTACTCAATTGCTATGGCCACCACTGTAAGGGAGATTCAGTGTCACAACCCGTCCCGAGATTTTCTTATTCAGGACGTGAAATGACGGAATTGCCCTTAACGGGCATTAAGGTACGTGGGTGTGTGACATTATTTGGTCTAATCTTAGATATGTTTTGGAAGAAAATAAATAAGATAAGTTGGCTTATTAATTTGGTTCTTGTTAATTTGGTTAGGGATTTGGAAAAATGGATGGTGTGGATCGAATGTGGGCATCTAAACCCTCACACTCTCCCTTTCTCTATCGCGTAGCCCTCTCTCTCCTCCATCTCGACCCACCCTCTCTCTCACACCCATATTGTACGGCCTCACCCAAAATCCCCCAAAACTCAGTGGATCGAGGTAACCAAGGTAAGAATCTTCATCCTTGAGATGTTTTGAGTTGATTGGTACTGGTTTTAGGACGTAGAACCTTCGATTTCACGTGAATCCGAAACCCCCATATTTTTTGTCATTGTTCATGCACACGTGAAATGTTGTGTTTCAGGCAATTCTAAGCTTATAGTGAGCTTAGTGAGGTCCCAAGGAAGCTCGGAGTGCTTCGTTTGAAGGATTTGGACGTCGGGATCACGAGGGTTAAGTTTGGCCGGTTTTGCTTGAATTTTTCCGATGAGATTTAGTTGTTTTTGAAGCTTAAAAGTAGTGTATCGTGATTCTACATGTTTGGGGCTTCATTTTGGTATAAAATACGAAGAAAATGGTTGAGAAACGAAGGAGAACGAGACGTTCAAAGTTTGGCCGGAAACCGGCCGCCGGAAAGTTCAGTCCGGCGAGCCCGAGGTTGAAGATGGTGCGCGTGGGGGCGCGTGTCCCCATGCCTGTCATGGCGCGTGGGGGCGCGTGCGGCCTCCAAAATTTTTTCTAAAAATTACTCGACGTCCGTGACGTCGAGTAGGTCGATGTGGTATATTCATATACCCAAATTGAGCACCGTATAAAAAGTTATTTCGAATTGTTGGTTATGTGTTTAAATTAACGTTTTTATAGTTGTTTCGCATATAGGTGACACTTATCTCGAGGACAAGCGCATCCAGGGACGTCACGGGGGTTACGACCCATCGACTTATCAGTGAGTGGGCAGTTTTGTTTTCGTATTACCTATATACAACTGTTTTTCCCAGAAAATACGTTTATATGAAAATTATGATTTAAATTGCCATGCATGCAAATGTTGAGATATTTAGTTTGATAATGGATGCATATATATGTTAATTGACGCGATGGACGCACAGGTGAGTTTTTATATTATTCAGATGAGTTATTTTATGAGAATTGCATTGAAAGCTCATAACCTGCACCCTAGGTGTTAGTGCTTATATTATTATTCACCACACCGCACGCTCGTCTTGGATCCAAGTAGGTGGATGTCGTACAGACCATGTGAGGGTTCCGACATGCTAGTCGTATAGATCACTAGATGTGATTCCGACTAGTAGGTGACCTTAGTTATGCGCGCTGATGATTGATGAGAGAAGCACTAGAGCGTATTTATACACCTTTCATCGTACAGACTACTATACGTAGTTCCGAGTGATGTGCAGTGTAGTGCCGTACAGGTCACAGTTGGTGACTCCGGCAGGGCCGTATAGGTCACTGTGGTGACTCCGGCTGAGTGGGATGTTGAGCTTTAGAATCAACCGTACAGGACCATTGTAGGGTCTCCGGTTGATTTATTATTTCACCTGATTGATATTGATGCATTTTTGACTATATTTGGCATGGCGTGGTATATTATTTCTGATATGTTATGTTGATAGATATGAGCTGAGTTTTGATGATATGTGTATATATATGTTTATATACTATTTTTCTGGGAAAGTATACAGGTTTTACGGTGAGAGGTTAGAAATGTTTTAAATGAACTGTTTTGGAAAATCTTTGATTTTACTGACCCACTCATCTTTGTTTTACGCCCCTCCAGGTTCTAGTTAGCTGTTGGTGGCTCTCGAGGTCTTTTTCGGCATTCTGACAGACGTTCTGCATGTAGGACTCACCTGCGGGTGATGTACTTTTATTTTGGTCCTACTTGACTGCACTTAAACCTATGCTCTGAATTTATGTGTTTACCTTATAACTCATCCTTTTATTCTAGTAGGTGGTTCTACTAGAGATTGGTTTGAATTCCTTCATTTTCCGTTATATCTTGCTTCCGCGTTGCACTTTTGGTTACGTCACGCTCACGTGACGGCCAGCACGCCTTGATCCTCTGGGTTGGGGTGTGTCATTCAGATTTCGTTTTCACAAAAACGAAAAGAAAAAAAAATTGTAATTTTTTTGTGTTTATTTTAAACGATCATTCTATGTGTATTTTCTCCTATCACTGATTCACTCACACCCATCATATCCGCTCTGTATTGTCTCATTTTCCCTTCTCTATCATTAATGTCAAATCAAAATACAATAACCAAACACAAAAAAGTCACCAGAAAGGACCTAATAAGATATCTAGGATGAAGTGTAATAAGATATCTATTTAAGGGGAGGGGGAGAGAGAGATCCCTTTAGTATAATTTTTATTTAGTTTATATAAAATATTATGTTTACTATAAAAAAAATATTGCCAGATGATTACCAATAAATTACAATACTATCGAAAACGTTGAATTCCATACTATGTGATTTAGAATTTTGGAGATACACCTGCAAGATGTTCATCATCTAAATCAAATTACCAATAAATTCTTTGTATGGTTGATTAGGTTTTCTCTTCAGCTTTGGGCCTATAGTGGCCAGTAAATTCTTAAATTCTCTCTGTTGTACAACCTAAATACTTGATTCTAGGCACTAACTTTCAAACTAGTAATCCTTTACTAGGGAACATAAACATTTCAGAAATTTTTTGTGATACATAAATCAGCATATATGAAGTAGATAAACCAAAAACAAGACATCAAACGCAGAATTGGTTGAGAAAGCTTACAGCAGTTGAAAGCTGCTCACGGATATAGGCCATTGATCTTAGCATGGCACCCAATGTATCCCTAGAAACTTGAAACTTGACCTCTGACTCCCCTGAAGTTGTCTCTGTGTCTTGAAGCTGAAGAAATAGAAAAAGATTATGCATCTTAACCTGTCAAACATTAAGTAAACGGGAAAACAAAACCTTCAAAACAAAAAAGACAACAAAATCTTATCACAATTCTAGAAGTGACATCTATAAAATTTTCATTTCAAATCCAGAATAGTTAACAGAGATGTACTTAAGGCTTTAATGTAAGACTTACATTGAGAGTATTAGTTTCATTTGAGGACTAAAAATTTAATTTGTTACAACCTACACAATGTGTTAGCCCTCATCTTAAGAGGTTTAAGAAATGTTAAGCTTACCATAGTACATCCCTTCAATTGCAACCTCTAGATAATTATAAAAGTTGAGCTATTTAATATAAATGGTGGCGAGAGTCCACATATCAGGGGGACGGACGCAATTAGCAGTCAGTGTTCCACATCCCAATAGCTCAAGCCTTTCGGGATGATGATAGACCAACAAAAAATATCAACAAGGATAGAAACTGTCACATTTTGGAAGGTTTTAACCAGGTAGTTAGAATTGGGCCAAATCATTTAATGTGTGTGTGTGAGGAGAGAGAGAGAGAGAGGTTACAAGAGTTTATCTAGGCAAGTTTTAGGAATTTTACTAGTGCTAAAATCAAGAATAATATAACAAAAAGGTTTGTACACCAAGTACGCTTTCAGGGTTTTAAAAGGTACAGCAGGTAACAGATTATATGTTGCAATTCCAATAGCCACAAGTAGAAATGTCTGATTAAATGATGCAATTCTTATATCTTCTTGTCTCATTTGATAATCTAGTTGATGTCCCCCTCCTCCAACACTTACATTTTACAACCAATAAAATATGCAATGAAACCAATAACATTTTTTTTTTTTGAACAACTGAAACCAATAACATATGCAATGAATTCATGTCTACCAAAATTACAATGGTTGATGTCCCACTGTCCTATCAGCAACTGTGTGAAATAAATCATTGCAACTGCATTCCCATTTTTTAGAAAAGGACCAAACATGTGAAAACTAGTAATGAACCCTCTTTCTTTAGGGTCAGTGTGGTGACCATTTCGCTTTTAGTTGTTAGAGATTGACGAGAAATACATGGGAGAAAGGAGAGATAAAGAAGGGTGGAGGAATATTGGTAGGAGGGATATAGAATGATACACAAAACAAAATTTAAAACCAAAAGCTGACACTTTCAAGTTTTTGTTTCATACATCTTCATTTCTCCAACTTCCCCCACACCACTCTCCCTCAACCTGTCTTCATCCCCTCCTTTACTCCATATATTTTCCCTCTATCACTAAAAAATATGAAAAGATGGGAAAGTCTTTCCTGAGACGCTTTGAAATGATATAAATTATTTCTTTTCTGTAGTAGGAAGGAAAGAAGCTGCTCATCTAATAAATACATTGTTCTTTTGGTAGAAAACAGAATGACTATCATGAATTAAAAGGGCGGAGTATGATCCAAGTGAACCTGCAGTGCTTTTGAAAAAAAAAAGATGCAACCTTCCAATGCAAGAAACAACAAAGCAACATTTAAAAGAAAGGCTGTCATGAAACCCAGACAAAACCTAAGCCAAAATCTAGCCTTATCCAAGAAGAAGTCCACAAACTCCCCAACCTTCCCTCACAACTTAGGCTGTTTCCTTCCCCAAAAAGTCACTACCAATAAAGGATTTCGCAGAGAGAGAGTATGAAAGCTCTGTGAAGTTCCTCTAAACATAGTGCACCAGTCAGGGTATAAACAAAATTTGGCCTCCTCCACTGATGGACCAGAGAGGCATTCACCCTTCAATGAGCAACAATCCAAGCCAAAAGTTGGACCTCAGGAAAAACTTTGGCCTTTCAAAACTTATAGTATGGATTGGAAATAGAGACAGTGCAATCCATTATTAAAAAATAAAGTAACACTAAAACAGGGATCTCATGCCGATATATCCTTCCAAAACAGTATCCATCCCTCTTTCCTGCTGTGGGTTGGAGCTTCAAATAGAACACATTAAGGGATTGAAATATGCTTTTCCAAGGCAGCCTACACTGGTTAACAGAAAGATAAAATTGGAAAAACTTATTGAACACAGCCTAGAGTATTCTGAATTGATTAACCATAATTCCGCTTGCAGAAGACCCAGCTATGAAAGGGTGTTTCCAAGTGGAAACCCCATTGGCTGTACCCACACAAGGAATCAAAAGGTATTGGGAATGAACAAACAACATGAGGGAGAAAAGTGGTTCACCAAGCAGTCTGACCAAATTTAGGAGATATAGGTTTGAAACTTTGACTCCATACCTTCAAATTTATAACAGCAACCTTATTAGCCGGTGTTGATAGTTGATCACTGATGTAGGACATGGACCTTAACATTGGCTCCAATGAAACCCTTGAGAGCTGAAACTTAACCTCTGATTCAGTTGATGGAATTCTGCTATAATCTTGCAACTGCAGTGGTCATAATAGAGATGTTTAAGAAGAAAAATATGGAAGAAAGAGAACACTCTTGCTAAGCTTGACAGTGCAAACCCGAGAATTCCACTAGAACAATGCTACATCTCAGAATTAAGTGCAGTAATAATACCATATGAAGAGATAGCCTAAATGAAGGATTTAAAAAGATTTCATGCAACTCAGGCATCCTGGGGTCTGATTATCAAATACAGTAAACTTGAGCTAAATTTATTTGATAATACATTATGTCACAACTAATGAAATTTATTTGATAATACATAATGTCACAACTATTGTGTCATTTCTCATTTGTACCTTCAGGTTAATGACAGCTACTCTATTTCCTGGTGTTGAATTCTTATTTTCCATGACCCAAGTCATTGACTTTAGACACGGAAGTACCACCTGCAAAAAAGCCCTGATCAATGCCATGAACTTGCAATCAGAACAAAAGGGACTAGAAGTACAGCAACAAAACAAAGAATTCTTTTCCATACCATATTCTCAGGAGTACCATCATCTCGATGAAGAGATACAGGGGCCATCCGTGGAAAATTCAAGTCAGAAACATTTTGAGCAGGTGCACCAGCATCATTCAAATTAAAACGCCTCATTACTTCATCATGGTGTGGCCACAACAGAGGAGTCATATCTGATGTTGATGTCGAGTTTTTCTTGTCATCATAGCCAGTCACATTACTTTGAGAGCTAGGAGGTGCAACTTTAGCAACATTTTTTTTCACAACAGAAACCTTCTTCCCACCATCTTTAAGAGCAGTCATTGCTGCAATAAAAGTTTCTGTAGTGGTTGCCCCATCCTCTGCATATTTGATGGCTTCTCGACACAGATTGTTGTACCGTAAAGTTAGAGACTCTTGGCCATGTAACTCCCCAGTATGCTCATCTGGGTTAGTTCCATTCTTTGCATTTCTTGTCCATCGTTTCAAAATATAATAGAAAGGCAATGTAAGCACATTCGTTACAGTAAATACAGTCAAAACATGTCTACAAAGAATGCCTGAATACTCAAACATTTGACAACTACAGTTAGCTCTCATCTCCGGATAGTTAAATGTAACGATGTATGCCTTGCTGTCATCTTCGAATTTTGCAACTCTGAATGTGCTAATAGCTCCATCACCTTCAATCCTATTTGCTGTGTACACAAAAGTCTCAACTAGCTCTTCTTGAAATTTTGCAAAAATCTTTCTTGTATAAAGATTGGCTGCTTGTTTCTCCATGGGTGATGGTGTTCTCAAAACTGGCGTTGTACAAATTGTATCAAAGTCTGCTTCTATTTCCCTTTCAAACCAATTCTCCAAAGCTCTTTCATATTGCCTAAAGAACAATGGTAATGTGGTCTGTTGATTCACATAGCCTTCAAAGAAGGAACCATCGTACCCTTGATTGGGAGATATGGCAGCAAAAAAGGAATCCCGGAAATACACAGGTACCCACTGAGCACGAGCATGGTATAACGATTGAATCCAATCATTTCTCCTGAGGTCATATTTATCAAGGATAGAATCCCATGATAATTCAAACTCCTCGACAGTTTCAGTCAAGTTGATACAATTATAAAGTTCCAGCTGGAAATTGGGGTGTGCATGGCATACATGTGCCAACCTATCCTGGCCTTCTCTTAAAACATGCCACTTGCTAATGCAGTGACGGACTTCTGGAAACACCTGAGAAACTGCTGTCTGTATGGTTCTGTCCTGATCAGTCATAATCGAAACAGGAGAGCAATCATTCATTGCTGTAAGGAATGTCTTGAACAACCAAATAAAAGATGCTTCAGACTCATCTAGAAGTAATGCACAACCAAACAAAACCATTTGACCATGATGGTTCACTCCGGTAAATGGAGCAAAGGGCACCCTATACTGATTGACTCTGTATGTGGTATCCAGTGTCACAGAATCACCAAAATGACAGTACGCAGTTCTTGACCTCGCATCTGCCCAGAACACATTTGCCATGTGATTATCTTCATCAAGTTGTATTGCATAAAAGAAACCAGGGTTCTCAGCCTGCATTTTCTTGAAATACTCCAGCAAATTCTGAGCATCCTTCCCTAGTGTCCTCCTTCGACTACTAGGCCTAAGAGCATGATCAACTGTTACAGCATTCTTGATAGGCCTATTTGATTCTGCAGATGAAGTATTCCTAACGACACGGTTTTTCTCTACAATGGTATGGTTTCCATGGTTTCCATCCATTGATACATACATAACACCACTGGGAACAATCCCTACTCCTTGATAAGTTTCAGCTGCGTTCTTTGCTGCACCAGCAAAATGCCGGCGAGGCCGGATATATTGCATTTTAGCAGGATTCACTAATGCATGACTATGCTCCTTCACAAATTTCGTTGAAACCCACTTGTCTTGATCCTTTAACTCTATCCTAAGCATTGCATCACAACTATCAGCATGCCTTCTTTTCAAACCCTCTCTGCCACATACAAACTCCCGAGCTATGGTTGTCCCATCAGGTTTAGAACGACTGGATTGACCAACTTTAGAGCTAAAACCCAAACGCCTGGCGTATTCATCATAGAAAGTCTTACCAGCCTCTTCAGAAGTAAATTCCATACCCACGTATGGCTCAGAAATCCCATCTTCATCATGAGCCTCTGAATTTTTGCCATTATTCACTTCTACACCTTCACTTTGTTCAGCATCACCATCATCCACCATCCCACAATGCACCATTCCTTCGACATCAACCACTTCAACATCCATACTAAACCCACTGTAATGCTAAAGAATAGAGTACTTACCTTTCGATCAAATCAAATAGCAGAGCACCATGTGTTTCATTAACACAGAAAATGTAGTTCAATCTGCACACGGTCCCAAGCACACAAACTGGTTCATGGCTGAGCTTAAAAAATATGGGATATATGTATATATTACCTATAATTACAGAATGTAAATTTTGAATCTTTGAAAAAGCCGAAATTATCAATGGATATCGGAGAATTGTAATATCGACCAGAAATAGAAATATCCAGCATAATGGTGCCCAAAACCCGAAATTGACATGAACAAGATGAAATGAGTAAATTTTTATCCATCAATGGCGTTTTTTTAATCCTACTAACGCAATTGAAACCCACAATTACCAAAATTAATCCCTAATTTCACTCACGCAGAAAATTAAAATCAACTAATGAACATGAACGAAAACCAATCAGTGAGCACAGAAAGAAGGACATAAATTCAGAGTCGCCACTTACAACTGGTCCAGGCTTTCAGCGCCTTCGCAGCTCCAATTCAACACCGCGTAGTAATTGCACCACTTTCAGTTCCGCCATGGATTCGTCGGCAACAATTTCAGGGCAACACCTCTACAAAATTAAATGATGCCTTCAACTTCAAATTGACACCCCCAATCGAGCATGGCAGAGCAGAGCAAAAAAAACCCTTGTTCGGCTTCTTCTTCTAATTCAGATTTGACCTTCGAATCCGCAGATCCTCCGGTTTGTTGGTTGGTTTGTTTGTTTGTTTGGGTCTCCTTCTCCAACCCTGCCCACTTCTGTGTGTCTCTTTCCCTAAACCCCACTTTCGAGTGTCAATGTTTATTAATTTCTATTCCGTCTTTCTCCTTCGATAGATTTATGAATTTTGAAAAAATGTAAAATATCCCTTTTTGAGGCATTTTGTATCTAGCATTAGAGATGCCCTTTGTGAATAGGAGTGTGATATCCACACACCTAATTTTACTTCTCACACATACTTCTAATTTTCGACTGTCGGATTGGATGAATTAAAAAAAATCAACAAACAAAAATTAACAAGGGATATGTGAGAAGTAATTTGAGGTATGTGGATAGCACACCCTTGTGAATATTGGTAATGGGTGTACAAGTCTCGAGTTGTTCGAGAGATAGACTTTTTGTTGTTGTGGTTATAATATTCATCGGTCTATGACCAAAAATGAAAATATTTATTTTCCCCTATGGTCTCTGTTATTTTTTTTTTAAATTTTGTTGTAACTTAGTTGAAGAAGATGAAAGGAAAATAACATTTTAGAAATTTTAATGATTTTATTATGTTTTTCTTCAACTTTGTTGATGCACAAAATCAGTGTGTGACTTTGGTACAACAGAAAGTGTTAAGTTTGTGACGTTCGCTAGATTGCTCCGGTCACTAGTGTGAATAAGTATGCAAATGGATAGAGACAGGGAAGCAAACACAAGATGTACATGGTTCACCCTGATTGGCTACGTCCACAGAGTAGAGGATTTCTCATTAATTGTGAAGGGTTTACACAAGTACATAGGTTCAAGCTCTCCTTTAGTGAGTACTAGTGAATGATTTAGCACAAATAACATTAGGAAATATTGTGAGAGAATGATCTCTATTTATAGAAGAGAGTTTCTAGTTTCATTCTGACATTGACATGTGCCGTGTTGTGATTGGCTTCTGATGTTGACACATGTCGCACTATGATTGCCTTCTGATGTCAACACGTGTCGCGCTATGAATGGCCTCCTGGTTGTAGGGAAACTCTTCTGGGTCCTTAATGGTATAACGTTGACCGATGCTCAGTAGTTTCGAGATTGGTACAAACAGTGCTCCCCTAAGTTCCCGAGTGAGGGAAGCTCCTCGGTTGGGGACTTGCAAGATCCAAGCCATTGAGTAATCACGAAACTTCTAAGCACCGAAGTGTGGTATCATTTTCACTTGCCTTATCTGTCTCATATGTAGATGTGGCATCTTCTCTGGAAGTACTTTTCCTCCATCCAAGGGTGGTATCTTTAACCGATGAAGATGCACAAGGTAATGTATCAATTTCACTTGAAACTTACTTGTAGTTTCGGGCTTGGTCAAGTGCGATACAAACCCTATAGTAGGAGTCCCCCAAGTCGCCGAGCTAGGAGATTTGCCGAATGAGGTAATAGACAAGGTAAACAATCAGACTTCCAAGCAAGCAACCTGGATTGGAGGTTCGACTTCGGCTTCCGGTTGATTGTTCTCCTTCTCCTTGTGTCGTAAACAGCAACAAGGATAAGGAGAAGCAAATGGAGAAGAGGTGATATGAGATACTTTTTCTTTTGAAGAAGTAACTTTCCACAGGCTTATTCTTGAACTGGGCTGGAGGGTTTTCTGGTTTCCTCCAGAGTATAAGGCCTACTCAAGAATTTGAGGGTCAAAACAAGTCCATCAAATCTAGAGTACGTTCGACCCTGATGATATATGATACTTTTGTTGTTGACAAAGTAATGGATGTATCGGCACGCGTTCTGTTAGGCTTGTCTCCACATGCTTCCTTGTATACTTCTTGAATGATGATTTTGTGAAAACATGTTCATTTGAATAACATTTATAGCATGCATTTAACAATTAAAAGGCGGAATCATGCTTGCATGCATTCAAAAACAAAACATTTACCATGAAATTCAAAGCCTAGTAGATTGGTGAACCAAGACTCAACTCAAATCAAAGTGAGTTGAGAAATTATACCTTTGTAGATTCCTCTTTGCATAAGCAAAGGCTAATCACCCAAAGAGAGGGCCTTCATTCCTTGCATCTTAGATCTATGGATTTGGATGGATGAAATGGTTCTCCAAGTTCCCAAAATTGAGAACCTCTAAGTCTCCACACCAAGGTAAGATTGATGAAGAAATGAGTGACCTTGGAGGAGTGGGATTGCTAACTAATCCCTCCAAGGGGGCCGGCCTCTTTAGAGAGAAAGGAGAGCATTGTGTTCTCTCCAATTTCCTAAAAGAAACCCCTTATGAATTTTAGGCTATAAAGTTCTTTATATAGTCACTTCTTTAAATGACCTAAAGAACCAAAAACCCTAATTCAACACACATGGCCGGCCACATAAGGGATTTGGGCTTTTGGGCCTTTGTGAATCTTTATTCATTAAATTGTCATACAACTTAAGTCAATGGGCTTGACGTTCGAAGCCTATTGGGCCTTAAGGTCCAAAACTATCCGAGGTCTTTAACGAACTTATTCGTTTGATTAATTAACATATTAATTAATCCTTGCCATAAATAATTAAACCATTTAATTATTCTTACTCATCTCCATTGTTTCTTCAATCTCCACCTTACACAGTGTACGATCCATTAGGTTCCTTTTAGCGAGGCAGTGGGCGATTAAAACTCTTTCAAATCGATTGTGAATTGAAACTTACTTTCAATTCTCCCTTTAGTGTTTATACACGTTTAGGGCTTCCACAAATCAACACCTAGCAGCATATCATGGTTACCCAAGCTAATCAGAAGAGGTAGAGAACCTATTCAGTTTAGGATTACAAATGCAATACGGTCTTTCTCTAATACAATACTCTTGACCACATTGTTTGGTTTGATAGTTTATTCATGTCTACTATCCAATGTAATTCGTGTGCTTATATGATTACCTTGAATGTGATTTGGAACGACTTTCCTAAATCTCATTCATACTCTGGCCAGAGATTCTTAATCATATCATAGAGTATTCTCCCTCAAACAGTTTGAAGGTTAGAGATCCCTTGTTGCGCATTCACTTGCCTCCATGGCTAAGTGGCTTAACCCCAACTATGCCGTGGACACCCTCCTTTTGGAATGACTTTTGACATAATCAAAGATCAAGGACTTAACCACAAGACAACTATGATGCCTCAGGTCAAAGGACTATTTTGCATTATCCCAACCATGAGTTCTCATGTGATATGAATATGAGAACTCTTCGTTGATCGTGTTCAGTGAACTCATTCTCTATTGAGCACCTGCGTACTTGTCTTGATGTCACACACACCAATGACTCGAGACTAGTCACTCTCCCTGAGAGAAGACACAGCACGTACTGATCTTAACGGACTGTCAATGCCCAATTGGCAATCCTATGATCAGGAACGTTTAGGATGTGTCTACGAAAGAATGGTCTCATGAATCTAACTTCTTTAGATCGCATTCTCCCAATCATATATTCCTTGGACTTATCGTTTAAGCATATAACATTTATATGAGACGGCTCAAACAATAATGTTTGCCCTTGATATTAAACTAGATTAGTTTAACATGTGAAATGTCCGTAAAGTATCATCATATGATTGGTTTTAGGGCACATTTCCAACACTTCTCACTTACCCTATCTGTTCATCAGGCAGATGTGGTATCTTCTCTGGAAGCATAAGATGTTGAAGATGAGTACTCGAGAGCAATGCCAGGTAAGTAATCAGGCAAGGGGTTCCAGGCAGTCAGTTCCTGACTGGAAGCTTGATTCCAAGTGCTGACTGATTGCTCTTTTTCTCCTTGTCTTGTAGGTAAGAACAAGGCCAAAGGAAAAGACGGGGAAAAAGCATGATATGAGATAGTCTTGCTTTTAACCCTGATGATATGAGATATTCTTGCTCTGGTGTGGCTTGTTTGCAAAGGTATTATCGGGAGGAAAACAAGCTGGGTATTTCGAGAGACTCTGCTGAGAGTGCCCTCTCGGATGTGAAGAAAAGTTGAGCATTTTTTTTATTTGCAGGTCTACCTGGCTGTGGAGGATGAAGGTTGACATATATAGGAGTCTCCCTAACAACAAGTCGTAGTGCTATTCCTTTACCCTTCTTGGTCATAGCAATGTAGTGAGAGCTGCAAACTTCACGTGTTTTAACTTTGTCAGAGCACTTTGAAAAAGTGGCCTGTGGTATCTAGAAAGCTGATGTTGCATGTGAAGATTGCAGACAAGTTTTATCCAAGGAAATCTGGCTCTCGAAGTTCGGACAGCGGTGCCTCTTCGGTTTTCGAACAAGCAATCATGTCGAGGATCTGGCTCTCGAGATTCAGAAAACGGTGCCTCTTCGATTTTTGATAAAGCAATCCTGTTGGGAGTCTGACTCTTGAGATTCGAAGAGCAGTGTCTCTTCGATTTTTGATAAAGTAATCATGTTGGGAGTTTGGCTCTCGAGATTCGGAGGGCGGTGCCTTTTTTATTTTTGAGCACGTAGTCTGACTCTTGAGATTCGGAGAGCAGTGTCTCTTCGATTTTTGAGAAAGTAAACCTGTTGGGAGTCTAGCTCTCAAGTAATCCTGTTCGGAAATTTCCGAATTTTTGAATTTTCGAATTTCTGAAAGAAAAAAAAAAAAATATATATATATATATATATATATATATATTTTAAAGCTTTGTAGGTGAAGCTTTGGTGTTGAAGCTTTGTAGGTGAAGCTTTGAGGTTAAAGCTTTGTTGGGTACCATGAACTGATTTTGCTTCACACTAACTTGATCAAGATAGTGTGAAGCTTTTGTAGGTGAAGCTTTTGTGTTAAAGCTCTGTAGGTGAAGCTTTTGTGGGTGAAGCTTTTATGGGTGAAGCTTTTGTGGGTGAAGCTTTTGTGGTGGAGGAAGCTTTTGTGGGTGAAGCTTTTGTTGGTGAAGCATTTATGGGTGAAGCTTTTGTGGTGGGGGCAGCTTTTGTGGGTGAAGCTTTTGTTGATGAATCTTTTATGGGTGAAGCTTTTGTGGTGGGTGAAGCTTTTATGGGTGAAGCTTTTGTTGGTGAAGCTTTTATGGGTGAAGCTTTTGTAGGTGAAGCTATTGTGGGTGAAGTTTTGGAGTTGAAGCTTTGTAGGTGAAGCTTTGGAGTTGAAGCTTTTGTTGGGTACCATGAATTGATTTTGCTTCACACTATCTTGATCAAGATAGTGTGAAGCTTTTGAGAATTTGTAGTTATCCTCCATTGATGAAGCTTTTTTTGGTGAAGCTTTGGAGTTGAAGCTTTGTTGGTGAAGCTTTTGTTGGGTACCATGAATTGATTTTGCTTCACACTATCTTGATCAAGATAGTGTGAAGCTTTTGAGAATTTGTAGTTGTCCTCCATTGGTGAAGCTTTTGTGGTGAAGCTTTGTTGGGTATCAAGATAGTGTGAAGCTTTTGAGAATTTGTAGTTGTCCTCCATTGATGAAGCTTTGTTGAATTTCCCAATTTTTTTTTTGGGAAACTAGAAATTTGAAAATGTGGGAGAGACAACATATACAAATTTTGCTTCCACACTGTTGAACAAGAGATTGTGATGCAAGCCACACCTTGTAGTAGTCGAAGGTTTGAATGAACCATATAAATTGAATTTGCTTCGAACAGTCTTTAATTTGCTTCGAAGGTTTGAGAATTGTAGTTTCCTTCCATTGATGAAGCTTTTGTTGGCACCACCAATTAGTTTTTCTTCACACTGTCTTGATTAAGAGTGTGTGAAGCTTTTGAGAATTATGGTTGCCCTCCATTGATGAAGCTCTTGTTGGCACCATAAATTGTTTTTAAATCAAGCACGATATTCCACGTGATTGATGCAAGAACTTCCTACAGTCTGCTCCTAGGAAGGCTTTGGATCCACAGAAATGGAGTAGTACCATCCACCCTCCACCAATGCTTAAAATTCTATCGGGAAAGGGTAAAGGTGATCCAAGGTGATACCACGCCATTCACCAAAGCGAATCACACTTCGCAAATGCCAAGTTCTACATGGATGAAGACATAGTGCCTGAAGCTCTTCCAGAAAAGATCAAATCTACGGGCAAAGCAGCACCTAAAAAGTAAGAATGGCAAGCCATGCCATTTTTAGGCAAAAATGATGACGAGCCTGTTAAACCTGCAACAACCAAAGGGAGTAAGACACCTTCAGAACGATCGAACACACCCATATTTCGATACATCCCGATGTCAAGAAGAAAGAATGGTTAATCCCTGTTCGAAACCGGAGCAAGCAATGCCGACACACAGTGGCACAAATGATAATGTGAAATTGCTCAAGACGAATGCAGTTTTGCCTTTGACACAGCTAAATGGTGCTAAGGTTGCAAGACTACCACAAGGCTTCATAAAAGCTCTGCCAAAGGGGATGGAACCAAGCTTTCTCCCAACCAAGAGGACTGAAGAAGGTTTTAATCCAAACGCCTACAAGCTCATGTTGAAAGCTGGGTACGACTTCGCTTCCTCTTCGAATCTTAGAAAGAAGGTTTCAAACACCGTCAACGACAAAGAACATAACCTCACCAAGACTCAAAAGAAGTTGAAGGAGCATGGTTACGGAGTTGACAACAACAAAGCTGGGCTCGGCTTCACACCAAATGCACCCGTGAAGATTTCAAGCATAGCGAAAAATGCTAGCACTCAACACATCAGCGTGAGCGTTGAACAAAATCAAGAAAAGCCTAAGTCCGCTCCTCAGACGTCAATCTTCGATAGAATGAATCGTTCAAAGCCTAGAATTTTGACACTTGATCACATTTGTGGTCAAGACCAAACCTCCGCTTTCAAGAGGCTTAACACACCAACATCCCAAAGCTCTGTTTTTGAAAGGTTGTCAAAACCAAGCAACAAAGCAACATGGCTAACTCTCCTCCGTGATGGTCAGCTTTGGAAAGACTTGAAGACAACAAGAAGCCTTCTAGAAAAAGGGAAATGACGTCAAAGGAAGAAAAGCTCGACGGTCTGGCAAGAAAAGATGATGTTCGAAGATCTATTCATTCAAGGATGAAACGCCAAGCAATCTTGAAGGTTGACACCATCATTTACACCAGCCAATCTTCACGCCAGCAAGCCCGAAAAGATGGCACTAAAGAGGAAGTCTAAGATGTCTTCCACATCACGATCCAAGAAGGCAAAGAAGACGAAATCCCCAAAGAAGATGTCACTGCCGCACCACCACAATTGAAGGATGGGGGGCAAGCCACGGTTGATGATCTCAATGAGCTTAACTTAGGCACAAAAGAGGAGTCGAAGCCTATCTTTGTAAGTGCACTGCTAAGTGCGGATGAGACAGAATAGTATTACCAACTGCTACCAGAGTACAAAGACATCTTTGCTTGGACCTACAAGGAAATGCCCGACCTTGACCCTGTTATTGATGTGCATCATCTTGCAATTAAGCCTGCAACGCGACCGATAAAGCAAACTCAAATGCGATATCGATCGGAGCTCATCCCACAAATTGAGGCTGAGATTGACAAGCTAATCGAAGCAGGCTTCATTCGAGAGGTGCAATACCCCAAGTGGATTTCCAACATCGTCATCATCCTTAAGAAATCTGGACAAATACGTGTTTGCGTAAACTTCCGAGACTTCAACGATGCTTGCCCGAAGGACGACTTCCCCTTGCCAATCATCGAAATCATGGTGGATGCAACCACTGGCCATGAAGCACTGTCATTCATGGACGGCTCTTCTAGATATAATCAAATTTGCATGGCTCTCGAAGACGAGGAACTAACAACCTTCCGCACTCCGAAAGGTATCTACTGCTACAAGGTGATGCCCTTTGGTCTAAAAAACACTGGAGCTACATATTAACGCATAATGCAGAAAGTCTTCAATAACATGCTACACAAAAAAGTAGAATGTTACGTAGATGATGTGGTCGTCAAGACAAAGAAAAGATCAGATCACTTGAAGGATTTGCGAATAGTGTTTGAAAGGTTATGAAAATACAACCTTAAGATGAACCCGTTAAAGTGTACAATTGTTGTCACCTCTGGAAAGTTCCTCAGCTTCATTGTCAAGCACCGTGGCATTGAAGTGGACCAATCAAAGATCAAGGCCATTCAAAGCATGCCTAAACCAAGAAACTTGCACGAACTGAAGAGTCTACAAGGACGACTAGCCTTTATCAGGCATTTCATCTCCAACCTTGCAGGGCGTTGTCAACCGTTCAATCGACTCATGAAGAAGGATGTTCCATTCGTATGGGATGAAGCATGCCATAATGCTTTTGAAAGCATAAAAAAATATTTATCAAGTCCACCTGTCTTGGGGGCCCCTGTGCCCGAAAAACCGCTAATATTGTACATCGCCGCTCAAGAAAGTTCAGTTGGAGCATTCTTAGCACAAGAGAATGAATCCCAGAAAGAATGAGTGCTCTACTACCTCAGCCGAACTCTCACAGGCACCGAGTTGAACTACTCCCCAATAGAAAAGATGTGTCTCGCCTTGGTGTTCGCCATCCAAAAGCTCAGGCATTACATGCATGCTTACACCATCCACTTGGTTACTAAGGCTGACCTGGTCAAATACGTAATGTCCAAACTAGTTTTGACAGGGTAACTAGCTAAATAGGCGTTGCTTCTTAATCAATACGAGATCATCTACAACCCAGCTAAAGCCATCAATGGACAAGCGCTAGCAGACTTCCTCGCCTATCATCCAATCCTAGCCGATTGGAAAATCTCAGACAACTTGCCTGATGAGGAAGTGTTCTACATCGACATCTTCCCGACATGGGCGATGTTTTTCGACGGATCCGTACGAGCAGACGGAACGGGGGCAGAAGTAGTATTCATGTCACCACAAAGGCAAATACTACCTTACTCCTTCCAACTAAGCGAACTATGCACCAACAACGTTGCTGAGTACCAAGCATTGATCATCGGGCTCCAAATGGCGATCAACATGGAAATCATAGCCTTTGAGGTATATGGCGACTCCAATCTCATAATTAATCAACTCTTAACTGAATATGAGGTGAGGAAAGATGATCTCATCCCATACTTCAGCTGGCAACTCAGCTGCTACAAAAGTTTGAGACCGTGACACTAGAACATGTGCCAAGAAAAGAAAATCAAATGGCAGACGCTCTCGCCACCCTAGCCTCGAGTATGACACTAGGAGAAGATGAAGTTGCAGACGTGTCAGTTTGCCAAAGATGTGTGATCCCGCTCGTTACTGAAATGATATTGGATGATACAAACGTCATCTCAGTACTTCCAGTCGACGTTAAAGAGTGGAGACAGCCGTTGATCGACTACTTGAAGCATGGAAAGCTTCTAGATGATCTTAGACATCGCCTTGAAATACGTCGACAAGCACCTCGCTTCCTCTACTACAAAGAAACACTCTATCGACACTCTTTTGAAAGAGTACTTTTGAGAGGCCTAGGAGAGGAAGAAGCCAATCAAGCCATGGAAGAAGCACACTGAGGTGTATGCGGAGCGCATCAGTCTGGACCAAAGCTACATTTCCAGCTCAAAAGGATGGTTACTATTGGCTAAGACTGCCAATTCCACGCCAACTTCATACATCAACAGCCTGAACCATTACACCCTGCAGCTGCCTTATGGCCATTCGATGCATGGGGATTGGACGTCGTAGGACCAATACGCCAAAGTCATCTGCAGGAGAAGCTTACATCCTAGCAGCAACATATTACTTCTCCAAGTGGGCTGAAGCCATACCTCTAAGGGAAGTCAAGAAGAAAACTGTTGTCCCTTTCATCAAGGAACATATCATCCACCGATATGGTGTGCCTCACTACATCATCAGTGACAACGGAAAATAGTTCTCCAACTGACTCATTGACGAGCTCTGTAAGAAATACAAGTTCAAGCAGCACAAGTCATCCATGTATTATGCTCCGGCCAATGGTCTTGCGGAAGCATTCAATAAAACATTGTGCAACCTCCTAAAGAAGGTGATCGGCTGAACAAAGAAAGACTGGCACGAAAGAATAAGTGAAGCACTTTGGGCATATAGGACAACACATAGGACTCCTACCCAAGCTACGCCTTATTCTCTCGTATATGGTGTGGAAGCTGTTCTACCACTCGAGAGTCAAATCCCTCACTAAGGATAGCCATACAAGAAGGCTTGACTAACGAAGAAAATGCAAAGTTACGCTTTCAAGAGTTGGAAGCGTTGGATGAGAGAAGGCTCGAAGCTCAGCAACATTTGGAGTGTTATCAAGCACGACTCTCCAAGGCCTTCAACAAGAAAGTTCACCCTCGTTCTTTTCAAATGGGAGATCTCGTCCTTGTATTGCGTAGGCCTATCATCACAACTCACAAAAGAAAAAACAAGTTCACATCAAAGTGGGATGGACCTTATGTAATACAAGAAGTCTACAATAATGGCGCATACTTAATCATGGCAGAAGACGGCTTGAAGATCGGCCCCATCAATGGCAGATTCTTGAAGCGCTATTACCCCTAAAACAAATGGACCATGCTCCAGGCCCGCAAGAGCATAAACTTCGCACGGCACACAAAAAAAAATGGCTACAAAACTTTATTACAATGATCAACAGCAAACAAGGCTTAAGGAAGACATTACTAGAGAACTATGTCTCTAAAACTACAAAAACGATCCTCAAGCAGGCCTTCCAA
This sequence comes from Malus sylvestris, assembly GCF_916048215.2. Classification (NCBI taxonomy): domain Eukaryota; kingdom Viridiplantae; phylum Streptophyta; class Magnoliopsida; order Rosales; family Rosaceae; genus Malus; species Malus sylvestris. The sequence continues at coordinate 38,412,011 of NC_062275.1, forward strand.
AGTCTTCAAAGTCTCCACATCGGTGAAAGACAAGGTGGGCAACTTCATAACCATGCCTTTCTCTTGCTCTAGGCATGACATTTCCTTCTGGTACTAAGAAATTATAGCTTCCTACTTCGAAAGAACACCTTCAAGTCTTGATGCTTCGATTCCCAACTGCTCTCACTCCTGTTTCAACTATTCTAGACGTACTCGGACGGAAGCTAAAGAGTCCATGTACTTGATAATCTTCTGAAACAGCTTGTTGAGAAGACTGAACTTAGGCAATTGATAAATCCATTACCGCAAGTTGTTGAGCTCTAACATCTAGACTTAACTTCTTCGAGGAAATAGCACGCAAGGAAGAATACTCCGTCAAGGTGGTCATAAGTTCGGCAATCTGGACCCTCAAGGGCGAGGAATCAACGTTAAGGTTGTCAATTGCAGAAACAAGTTTCAACAAATCCTCCTTAAGCAACGCAAGGTCTTCCTATGGGCACTTTGAAATCCTCTCCTCAATATGGCTTTTGACATCCATGGCCGCATTAAGTCTGATGTGATGGATAAGTTGCTCAGTACCACGAAGGTTCAACCTTCTTAAAGAGACCTCAGAGCTAGATGGCAAAGGTGTTGGACGCATGACGGGCCCTTGTATACCTTCACCTACACACGGCAAACTAGGGCAACTTGGCGGATTCGAAACGGGCTCTGCACCAGGCAGATTCCCAATATCCCCGTCTGTAGGTAAATTACCTTCAAATAGCATCTCCATATAAGAATAAATGCATGTGTTCGCCAAATCAAAAGAACAAGAAGGCCCAGCCTAAACAAGACAAAGAAAGATATTAGAAATCAAAGCTAAAACAATGAAAGCAAAGTAAGTCACAAGAAAGAAATGAATATGTACATCTTTATCAAGTGACACACAACCACCAAATTGAGAAGGCCTAAACGCTTCTTTCTTCTTATGACGAAAATTGACGTCGCTATCAGCCTGAGCACCTTCAAGTGGTCGCTTGTTTATAATTTGTTGATGCTGCTGCAAAACAAATCCATCTTTGCATGAATCAACTTCATCACCCGCCTCTTCCTAAGCATTCGGATGTTGAGGAGACAAGCACGGGCGTCGAGGAACTAAAACCACAGGTCCATCTTGCAAAGGAACTGTACTCACATAATCAAACGGTACCAGCTGCGTAGGAATCACAGAACAACCCTCTCTTAGCGCATCATTACGTAAGCAAGAAGAATTGGTACCATTTGCCGTCCCCAAGTTTTCATAATGTACCTTTGACCACCAATTTACGTAAGCACGAGTCACCGAATTGTTCTTGAACTCATCTTTGGCCGGCAGGGTGATAAAAGCATTTGTACATGGACGGGTACAAGACTCCCAATGCATATACACGGCTTGCAAGGATTCCAATCGGGCTTTTTCCTTCAGCTTACCTGGCATATTTTGGACAAAACCAAATTGTCTGCTAAAACGGTGAGGACTATACAGCTGAACGATGCATCGGTCTTCTTACCACAAAGAAACATACCCCGAGCGAAGATGTGAATCATCCATGATGCCTCGCCGCATCGACCCCACTCTCGCCAGGTGATCCATCCTCAAGCCTTCATAACTTCTAAACAACGCTTGCACCTGCAATTCATTAAGGCTCTTCGCAGAAAACACGCCAGAATACTTCGTCATCAAAGGCCCCAGCTTAACTGAAGTCGGTGAAGAAGGCCCTGACTTGTCTAAAGTTGACGAAGAAAAATGAGTGCCAAAGTACTCACCCAACTAACCATACACGTAGTGGTAGGGAAGTACTACAGCATGATCTTCAGTGCTGGCCAAGTTTGAAACAAAACCCAAGCTATTGTAAATGTTGGCTAAGACCGAAATAACAAGGCTAAAAGATTTGTCTTTGGGGAAAATGAACTTACAAAGCCAACAAGCTAAGAAAGCGACTAGATAAGATACTTCCAAGTGCTATGATGCCACATCAAGATCCTCAAATGCCTTCAACTTGGTAGGGGTATGGCACCCAACTTGACCAATGACACTTGACGGATCTAAGTCTCCCTTAGGCCTGGTTGTCTTGTTACGACCACTTTTCTTCTAACACCTCTGGTATTTCATGACATCCTAATACCAAAACCATATCCATGAAGAAATCTTCACGCTTGACTTACCTGGGGCCTCTTGGGAAAGCTTATGGTACGCCCAAAACAAATAGCGACAACTCGCAGGCAATCTTTGACTATTGCAATAAGAAAACTCATCCACGCTAGGAACAACCTCATCATAAAATTTTCCTTGGATCAGCAAGCCTCCTATCTTGTGAAGATCCCTAAGTGAAATCGACATCTCCCCTTGAGCCGTGTAAAGTGTGTTGGTTGTTGAACATCAATGCTCAAAGAATGCACGAATGACATAATGATGGCAATCATAACTGAACAAAGATGCATATACAGCATGATAAAGGCCCATATTGATAAGCACATCTTTGGAGTGGCTCAAGACATCTTCAAGCGATTCCCAGTAAAACTCAACGAAGGCGGCTCCTCCAGTAGTTGACAGGGTGCTACTCCAAGCCACAGCTCCGCTACGAATATGATCACCAAAAATCTCAGACGAGGCCAGATGATTGTCATGAACATGGTGCGAAGAGTTCAAGATAAGAATCCTTGAGGTGCACGCCTTCTTCTTCGTATCTGGTTGAACAGAATCTACCACTTCCCAAGATACTTCGGAAGACCACGACTTAATATGCATGGAGTTGTCTTTTGCAGGAAGAGCAAGTGCCTTATGACCAGTCAGTGGCGCGTAAAGCTTCAACGTCGTTCCCCTGTCTTGCAAATCGCCTTCCTTTGCAAGAATGGTGATGGTACTGCTCTTAAAGCACTTGAAAAATACCATGACCTCAACAAAAATAAATAAATAAAAAATCAGCCACAAAACTTGAGCAGCACGGCAAAGAGGGTAGCTACAAGACAGTCCTTCCGAGCGGCGGCAAGAGGCACGACGAAGTCACCACCGAGGAAAGTCGTGACCAAAAGGCACTACACAGCATAAACTCGCTGCAGTCTTTTGCACAACCCCACATGGTAGAAGTGATGCACTGCAATAAGCTCCAAGCGCGGGCAAAGGAACCACCATCGAAACAAGCAAGGAAATTAACCAATATACACTGTGTACCTTAAAACCAAAAAAAAAAAAAAAAAAAAAAGTCGTGTGCATATGTGTGTGTGTGTGTGTGTACACACACATACATGCTAGTCAAAAGAAAAAGCACAATGAACCATGTGTGTGTGTGTTTATATATATATATATATATATATACACACACGACATCCTTTCGGTGCCCAGCATGAAACAAAAAAAAAAAATCACAGAAAGACCTGAACCTGTGGCAACAAGCGTAATAAATAAAGCGCAGCAAGAGGTGATCAATGGTAGTCGTGGCACAGCCCAAGAACTCTGCAACTTAAAGGAAATTGGATGGGGATCAAATACCTGTCTAAAGCCTTACAGGAGGGTCTATTTATATACGACTGGATTCAAGAAACTTGATCGACATTGCAGAACAGATGCAATGCAATGATGATGCCTTTTCTCCCCTTTTGGGAAAGCAAAAGTTATTTTAATTATTTTTGTAATTTGCTAAGTGCAATTGGACAGATAGATGCAACGCAATGATGATGTCTATTCTTCCCTTTTGGGAAAGCAAAAGTTATTTAATTGTTTTGTAATTTGCTAAGTGCAATTGGACGAATAACAAAAAAAAGGAGGAGTCTTAGCACCAAAAGCAAGAGCATAGAGACAAACAGCAAGATACAATGTAATGATGATGCCTTTTCTTCACTTTTGAGAAAGCAAAGGTTATTTTAATTGTTTGCTAAGTGCAATTGGACAGATAACAAAAAAAATGAGGAGTCTTAGCACCAAAAGTAAGAGTATGGAGACAGACAGTAAGATACAATGCAATGATGATGCCTTTTCTTCCCTTTTGAGAAAGCAAAAGTTATTTTAATTGTTTTGTAATATGTTGAGTGCAATTGGACGGATAACAAAAAAAAAAGAGTCTTAGCACCGAAAGCAAGAGCATGGAGATAAACAGCAAGATGCAGTGTGTTTATACCATACTTAGGGTCTCCGTATTTAGACCTTGTATAAATACTAGGGAGACTCAAATGTAATTATGTAATAAATGAAGGGGCAAATATGTAATAAGTGAGGAGCCCTTATTCTATAAAAGGACTCCTCACTCTCTTCATTAGGGGAGGCCAATTCTTAGGCCATGGGAAGCCTCACTCTCACCCTCAAAGGTTCTCACCCTCTCATCCTCTCACAAACAGAGAAATACAATATCAGTGTGGACGTAGCCCAAACATTGGGGTGAACCACGATACATCTTGTGTTCTTTACTTTCTTGCAGATTCACAATCGGATTTACGTTGTTCCAAGACCCTCCGATTTTGTGCATTAACATTTGGCGCCGTTTGTGGGAAACGACACAAAAAGCTGTGTCGGTTCTCTTTCATTTTTTCACCTCCGCCGTGGATCTGCAAAACCAAAAACCAAACCAACAAGCAACAGAGAGAACAAGGCAAAGAGAGAAAGCAGAGGAATTTGAGCACTGGTAGAGTCAGAGTTCCATAAATTTCTTCTAGCTTTTCCTACAAATTAAAGAAGAAAAATTACGTAAATATGGGAAGGGGCAAGATAACAATTTCGAGGATAGAAAACAAAACCACAAGGCAACTGACTTTTGCGAAACGGCGGGCAGGACTGATCAAGAAGACTCATGAGCTTTCTCTGCTATGTGATGCCCAGATTGGCCTTTTCATTTTCTCAAGCACTGGCAAGACGTTTCAGTACTGCAGTGAGGCATCAAGCGTGGAGGAGCTTATTCAAAGGTACCAGGTTGCTAAAGGGATTCGAATACCGCAACACAACGACACGGAATATATGAATGCTGAGTTGGGAAAAATGAGGAGAGAAACTCACCATCTAGAATTAAGTTTGCAACGCTACACGGGCGAGGATCTAAGTTGCGTTCGATTTGAAGATCTGGTGGAGCTTGAACACCAACTGGAGGCGTCTGTTAACAAGGTTCGGGCTAGGAAGGTATTATTAATCTTCAATTGTCTCCTAATTACTACATCTTTTATTTCGTCGATAACTTTAGCATGGTATCCATCAAGAAGGAGGTTTCTGAGTTCGTCGTCAATGGCAAAAGCGAGGAAAAGATGGGTTATTACGGTAGACATAATTTTTGATTGTATCACACCATCCTCCTCCCTCCAACTGAATGAGCCAACTATTTGCTCCTGACCCATATCCATGGTGGATGTGGTAAGCAGCTGAAGAAAAAGAAAGGGGAGACAGAAAGACAGAGAGGACACGGTGTTTGTTGTAATGCTGTCAGCTGTCATTATTTTAATCTGGTGAGTCTGAAGGGTTTAATCAACCACCCACATGGATGGCTTTTGTCGACCACCCACATGGAAAAGCTAGCTATAGGTGTGTTTGCTATAAAGCAAGCATGCAAATCTGCAAAGGAGCATGCTTTGAAAAATGGACCCATTATGCCTGGAAATGGAGTGGGAAACAAAAGCAGAAACAGAAAGAAAAGTAGAAAGCAAAAGAAGATTAAAAAAAAAAAAAAAGCAGACATAATTGCAGTGGTGATGGCATGCAGAAAAGGGAATTATGGACGTGACCCATTGAACTGAGAGTCGGATTTATTTTTGAATGATGTAATTTATTTTTCTTATCTTTTGGAGACATCTGTATAAACCCCATCAGAGGGTAATCACACAAAAAAAACCAAAAAAAAAAACGGCAAGCCCAAAATAATGGGATGGAATGTTACATGGAGAGCCAAGGCCCGTATGCCTAAAAGAGCCAGGCCCTGTGGCTTCAAAATTATTCGGTAGCCTACCGCTATTATCACCAACCAGGTGATCAAAAATACGTCCAGTACTCCAAAATTATTCGGCACCCTGCCGCTATTATCACCAACCAGGTGATCAAAAGTACGCCCAGTACTCCAAAATTATTCGACAGCCTGCCACTATTATCACCAACCAGATGATCAAAAGTACTTCCAGTACTTCAAAATTATACATGAGCATCACTCATGTCAATCATACATAAACATTCATGAGCATCACTCATGTCAATCAGCTTCGAAAGCTTCATTTACAGAGCTCCGGCTTCAAAAGCTTTATTTACAAAAGCTCCAGCTTCAAAGCTTCACTTTCAAAGCTTTACCTACAAAGCTTCAGTGCATGGTCTACAAAGACCGCCTTCGAACAACTGCCACTTCGGCCCATACATGGATTCAATTTGAAGTCTCCAGCTAACAAACTATATTTACTGAAGACTTGGGGGACTACACTATGTACCATATATTGGGCTTCCGCAACTAGGCCTCATGAACAATACTTGTGGGACTTAGCCCATTATTTATGTATTGAGGAGCGAACCCTTATTTTATAAAAATGATTCCCTCACTCTCTCACTTTCATTAAAAAGCGCACATTATTCATGTATTAAGGAACGAGCCCTTATTCTATAAAAGGGACTCCCTTACCATCATTAGAGAGCATCGCCGCCTACTGAGCAACCGCCTCGCTGCGAACATCAACTCTAACCCATTATTAATGTATTGAGGAGCAAACCCTTATTCTATAAAAGGGACTCCCTCACCTGAAGGATTTATTTTGAAAAACATGTTCATTTGAGCAACATCATATAGCATGCAATTAACAATTAAAGGCGGAATCATGCTTGTATGCACTCAAAAACAAAACATGACCATGAAATTCAAAGCCTAGTAGATTGGTGAACCAATTAATCAACTCAAAACAAAGTGAGTTGAAATTAATACCTTTGTAGATTCCTCTTTGCATAAGCAAAGGCTAATCACCCAAAGAGATAGGGCCTTCATTCCTTGCTTCTTAGATCCATGGATTTGGATGGAAGAATAGATTCTCTAAGTTCCCAAAATTGAGAACCTCTAAGTCTCTTCACCAAGGTTAGATTGTAGAAGAAATGAGTGACCTTGGAGTAGTAGGATTGCTAGATGTACCCTCCAAGGTGTTGGCCTCTTTAGAGAGAAAAATGGAGAGACAATTCTCACCAATTTTCCCCAAAATAAACCCTTAATCACTTGATGAATATTTGGCTATAAAGTCCTTTATATAGTCCCTTCAAATAAGTGACCTAAAGAACCAAAACCCTAATTCATCATACATGGCCGGCCTACCTTGGGATTTTTGGGCTTTTGGGCCTTTGTGAATCTTTATTCATTAAGTTGTCATACAACTTAAGTCAATGGGCTTGACGTTTGAAGCCCATTGGGCCTTAAGGTCCAAAACTATCCCGAGGTCTTTAACGAACTTATTCGTTTGATTAATTAACATATTAATTAATCCTTGCCATAAATAAATGATTAAATCATTTAATCATTCTTACTCATTTCAGTTTAATCTTCAATCTCCACCTTTTATGGTGTGCGATCCATTAGGTTCCTTTTAGCGAGGTAGTGGGCGATTAAAACCATTTTACATCGATTGTGAATTGAAACTATTTTCAATTCTCCCTTTAGTGATTACACACGTTTAGGGCTTCCACAAACCATGAGTGACACCTAGCAGCATATCATGGTTACCCAAGCTAATCAGAAGAGGATAGAGAACCTATTCAGTTTGGGATTACAAATGCAATACGGTCCTTCTCTAATCTAATACTCTTGACCACATTGTTTGGTATGATAGTTTATTTATTCATGTCTACTATCCAATGTGATTCGTGTGCTTATATGATTTCCTTGAATGTGATTTGGAACGCATTCCCTAATCTCATTCATACTCTGGCCAGAGATTCCAAATCATATCATAGAGTATTCTCCCTCAACTGTTTGAAGGTTAGAGATCCCTTGTTGCGCATTCACTTGTCTCCATAGCTAAGTGGCTTAACCCCAACGATGCCGTGGACACCCCGAGGGGGTGACTTTGACATAATCAAAGATCAAGGACTTAACCACAAGACAACTGTGATGCCTCAGGTCAAAGGACTACTTTGCATTATCCCAACCATGAGTTCTCATGTGACATGGAATATAAGAACTCTTCGTTGATCACGTTCAGTGAACTCATTCTCTATTGAGCACCTACGTACTTGTCTTGATGTCACACACACCAATGACTCGAGACTAATCACTCTCCCTGAGAGAAGACATAGTACGTACTGATCTTAACGGACTGTCAACGCCCAATTGACAATCCTATGATCAGGAACGTTTAGGATGTGTCTACGAAAGAATGGTCTCATGAATCTAACTTCATTAGATTACATTCTCCCAATCACATATTCCTTGGACTTTATCGTTTAAGCATATAACATTTATATGAGACGGCTCAAACAATAATGTATGCCCTTTATATGTAAAACTAGATTAGTTTAACATGTGAAATGTCCGTAAAGTATCATCACATGATTGGCTTTAGGGCACATTTCCAACATCACCTTCATTAGAGAGCATCGCCGCCAGCTGAGCAACTGCCTCGCCGCGAGCATCACTCCTAACCCATCACTTATGTATTGAGGAGCGAGCCCTTATTTTGTAAAAGGGACTCCCTCACCTTCAACGCCACAAGCCGAGCAACCAAGGCAACATAAGCCACAAGCCGAGCAGCCTCGCAACATGTGCTACTTCTAGTTGAGCATCATTTCACATTGAGCACCGCCTCATATCAAGTATTCAATTCTAGACGGCATCTAGTTACTTCGGCCCACACATGGACTGAATTGCAAGTCTCCAACCAAAAGACTTTCTTGACTAAAGACTTGGGGAACTACTGTTTATACCATACTTAGGACCTCCGTATTTAGACCTCGTATAAATACTCAGGGGACTCAAATGTAATTATGTAATAAATGAATGGGCAAATATGTAATAAGTGAGGAGCCTTTATTCTATAAAAGGTCTCCTCACTCTCTTCATTAGGGGAGGCCAATTCTTAGGCCATGGGAAACCTCACTCTCACCCTCAGTGGCTCTCACCCTCTCATCCTTTCACAAACACAGAAATACAATATCAGTGTGGACGTAGCCCAAACATTGGGGTGAACCACGATACATCTTGTGTTCTTTACTTTCTTGCAGATTCACGGTCGGATTTACGTTGTTCCAAGACCCTCCGGTTTTGTGCATTAACATTTGGCGCCGTCTGTGGGAATAAAGCAAGTTATGGCCACAAGGAAGTTATGGCCGTACTATTTGGTTTATGGCCAATTTATGGGATCAACATTGCTTGAATAAAGCAATTAGATGATCACAATATCACAATATGAGGAAACAGATTCACACATCAAAAAAAAAAAAAGGTAAAATAATAATAAAAAAAAGGTAATGATGGCCATCATTGCTTTGAAAGATGGTGTCGTACGAAACAAAAAATATAATAAAGTAAATAAATAATAATAATAATAATAAAAATAAATAAATAAAAAGAAAGAAATACATTGAATGAAACGAAACTCATTTATTGATTTCTCTAAAAATTTACATAATTGTACATTTTACATGAGTCAAAAAAAGGAGCTTTCACAAAGGTTGATCAGGTGGCGCCTCATCACTCGGCGAAACTCCAGGAAGAAGAGGCGCCGGAGGTTGATTGTTTGGAGCCTCAACACTCTATAAAATAAAAAAAAGGAGCCTTCACAAACATCTGATGGTCACTCTGAATCCGACTTTCGGATTCCTGAAGCTGGTCAAGCTTTCTCTTCATGCTCGTCGAGTAACTATTGGCAAGCATGTGCAACTCTCTGTTTTCATGCTTAAGCCCTCTAATCTCTTGCTTAAGACCCGCCACCTCAGCCTTCAGTGACTCAACTTGACGAGTTCGAGCAAGAAGGCGTTGACCCATATTTGATACGGAGCCCGCACACTGAACACTGAAAGCCAGAGAATCCTGAATAGCCAACTCATCAGAATGCCTAGAAATGATCCTATTGTCCTTGGGGGTGAGAAGATTTTTAGCTACCACCGTAGCGGATATGTCATTCTTCATCATAGAGTCCCCAACTGTAAGAGAACCAGTGGCGGATAAGAAGGATGAGTGACATACGTTGTCTGGAGAAGACATATCAACATCTTCCCCAACATTCAAATCAAGACGACGATCAGATGGGCAAGCCATTTGCAAAAAAATGATAAAGGAAGAAGAGGTCGAGTAAATCGAATTCTCAGAAATACAAAAAAAAAAAAAGGAAACTCCTACATGCGGCAACTCTCTAAGCGTGTTTTCGAACACGATTAATGCCTCTATAAAAAAAATGAGGCAACATGGCCGTTCAGAGATCGAAGGGGCACCGCTTTCCTAATTTCAAAAGGACCGGCTTTTCAGGATTTGTCAACACCTTCCACACGTAACCTCAGCTTTGCAGAAAAACACGAGCAACTTTGTCAAAGATTTATGACAGCAAAGCAAACCTGCAAAAATGCCCAACTCTTCCTCACCACTAAGAGTACACTCTCAGCAGAGCCTCTCGAAATACTCAATTTTCTTCCTCTCCAGGAATACCTCTACAAATAAATGACACCAAAGCAAAAGTATCTCATATCATCATGGTAGAAAGCAAGAGTATCTCATATCATGCTTTTTCACTGTCTTTTCCTTTACCCTTGCTCTTACCTACAAGACAAGGAGAAAGAAGGCAATCAGTCAGAACCTGAAATCAAACTTCCGATCTGGAACTGATTGTCCGGAACCTTTGCCTAGTTGCTTACCTTGCATTGCTCTTGAGTATTCATCATCACTTAGAAGTAATGCTCTGAAGTACCATTTAAATGCAAAGGTTGCATTCCACTCCTGCATCGGGGGCAAATACTGCAAGAGATCGAAGCAGAAGGATCAATGATGAGCCATAACGCATCACTATAGCAAGACGCCCTTCCCTGCAAAACCGCATAACCCAGATGGAGGAGTCTATATCAAATCCAAGCTTAGCATCGTTGCCCTAATCAAAGAGCTCGAGAAGCTTCAATAGCCTTTCGCTGGCACCATCGCCGAATAGCAAAGCCTCACTGTGTAACGCTATCAAATCGCCACCACTTCTTCGAAAGCAAGAGTATCTCATATCATGCTTTCTCCCTGTCCTTTTCTTTGTCCTTGTTCTTACTTGCAGGACAATAAGAAAAAAAGCAATCAGTCGGAACTTGAAGTCAAACTCCCAATCAGGAACCGACTGCCTGGAACCCTTCCCTGATTGCTTACCTAGCATCGCTCTGCCAAGGAAATAGACAAGGCAGCAGAAGATACCACCTCTACCTGAAAAACAGATAAGGCAAGTGAAAATGATACATTGAAGCATGTGGAGGCAAGCACAGAAAAACACGTGTCGATTCATCTGCTACTTCTTCAAAAGCAAAAATATCTTATATCATCAGGGTTGCAAGTACTCTAGATTTGGCGGACTTGTTTCGACCCTCAAATTCTTAAGTCGACTCGCAAGGCGTTGTGAGCTGCACGTGCCGATTCACCACCCTTGAATCAAATCCTTAAAGATCAAGTCACCAACTTGAAGAAATCACGTCCAATTCAAGATCAAGTATCCACCATCCTTGAACCAAATTCAGCTCCAGATAAAAAGAGTAAATCTAGACATTTTGATGCAAGTCTAGCAGAAGAAACCCCTAGCCCAGTTCAAGAATAAGCCTGTGGAAAGTCAACAATTGGAGGAAACCAGAAAATCCTCCAACCCAGTTCAAGATCAAAGTTGTGGAAAGTCAACAAGCGCAACAAAATACGTGTTGATTCATCCATTACCAAAGCCAAAGATCACCTACCACGCGAAGCTCATTGTGGTCCAATTTAATTCAAGATCAAGCATCGACGGCCTTTGAAGAAATTTCAAACAAAGTTAAAAAACAAGCCTCAACGGCCCTTGAAGAAACTTCCAGCCCAATTCAAGATCAAGCCTCAACGACATTTGAAGAAATTTCCAGCCCAATTCAAGATCAAGTCTCGATGGCCCTTGGATCAACATCTACATTAAAGGACTTCAAAACGCATCTCCTACACGTGACAAGCACATGTATACGACGCGCCTTGAAGTGGGGGCATTTGTAGACATCGAAATTTCGGTGAAATAAATGTTGACCAATAATTACAATTTCAACACTCACGTGTCACATAAATTTTTACATGTAGCGTGTGCTAAACGAAAAATCAAAATAAATTGGAAAAGTCATCAAATAAAGACACGTGTCAACACCTGGCATAAATTATTTATTTCATCTTAATATTATATTCAAAATTAGGCCTTGAAAAAATTCTATAAATACAAGGCCATTTCATTCATTTTAGGACAACAATTCATAACCAATTCACATCACACCAAAACTTTGAAGCTTTGAAACTCTAAAGCTCCCAAGCCAATCCCGAAGGATCAAGAAAGCTCTCTTCGTTCTTCGTCAAATCCTCCTTCAAGATCAAGCCCTAACGGCCCTTGAAGAACCTCCACCAATTCAAGATCAAGCCCCGACAACCCTTGAAGAAAGTGTTCATCGTTCATCGTCCGCTCATCCTAAGATCAAGCCCTAACGGCCCTTTGGATCAATAACATCAACAAATCCACACATCGAACCGTTCTTCAAGATCAAGTCTAAAAGCCCTTGAAAATCCGTTCACCCATCAACCTTCAAAATTAAGCCCAAAAGCCGTTGAAGAAATCCGCACAACTGTTCTTCAAAATCAAGCCCAAAAGCCCCTTAAAGATCCATTCGTTAACCTTCAAGATCAAGCCCCAACGACCCTTGAATCAACAGCACAATCCACAAATCTACGCATTACGAAGATCGAATCAAAGGCTAAATTTGTAGAAGAGATTGTAACCCCTAAATCATTAATACAAATATTATTTTGTACACGTGTTCTTGTCTCATTCATTGCAGGAATATTCGTGTTTATAGAGGCATGATGAGAAATTTCACTAAACAAACGGAGATTACAAAAGAGAGTTTAAATTCTCACAACTCAAATCCCACAAATTACAAACCCTAAACCAAACGAATACAGAACCCAAAACCAATGGAGCAGATTCTCCTAAATTGTTCTTTAACTCTCAAACTACGAGTCATGAATTTGCCGCTCTTGGGCATCTCGTTGATCTTTTTCATGCTTGCCTTTGCAGGAAGGTGAACTTACCTATGGTGGATGACTTTGATAGGTTTGTTATACTACTTATCTCTGATCTGATACGTGGACTAGAAGAAACTAGGGACCGATCTGAAGAGCTTGTATTTGTATTTTTGGGTATCTTGAATTCTTGTAGTTTTTTCGTTGCTTCTAGTTGTTTGCGACATTGTCTACAAACTCCACATTTCATTACCAATGAATTCTTCTGTTTACCAGTCTATAAATTGGCATAGTAATTTACGATATAGTCTTAACATTAGATGCTGAAGAGAGAGTAGATGCACGGTACATTTGAGTTACTCCACTGCTCACGCCCTTTCGCTCTCTCGCCATTGCTGTAGGTAGAACCAAATCGACTTGGTGGATCATATCCATGTAAATGCAAGACAAGTTTTCAACGGAACTAATGAAAATCAAGCAGCAACAAAATCATCAACTGCTCTGCCTGCTGCTACCTTTAGTCATATTACAATGGGTGGAGTTATCGGCTCCATTGTCCTGGTGGCAGCAACAAACTCAAATTGTTAATGCACTACACAATAGCTTAAGAAAAATGCAGTTGATTTACAAGAACCTGTATTGCCTCGGTAATTTATATAATGTAAGGAGGGAGATCTACATCAGCATCACAGCATCGACTGAGGTGATATGTGCAATAATTTCAGATACAAAGACAATTCCCGCAGTTAGTCCTCTGCTTCAGGAAGTAGGCGTCTTTTGGGTAGTTTAAGCTGCACCGTTACAAAAATTAATTATCACATCCGCCCTGGAAGAAATCGCTATAATCAGATTACAATGTTCCTTATTTCCTAACCTTTGATTTTGTAGTCCTCCAGCCTCCCATGTTCTGCTTTTGCGGCGAGTATGAGAATCTATCAAAGGAATTTAGAATGGAGGCTTTATCCCTACTTGAATCAACTGCAGGCAAGAGATCCTACATACAAACAGACTAGGACCATTATTTAGACGGTCTTGGACATTTATGCTGTAAATCTTCACAAAACAAAAAAATGCTCTGCAAGATGGTTAAGGGAGACTAGCAAATCCATGTTCAATCAGATTTTCAGTAAAATTGCCAAAAGAACTTTACTATGGAGTTTCAAATTTCAATAAATAAAATATCGGCCACTTCCGCATACTGTTATAACTTAACTGTGAATCCCTGATTCTACGATGACACAAGTCCTAAGTTTCTTTTTAGCATTCCAAATACAATTGTAAGACCAAATATTACAAACTTACCTTGTCTTCTGGAGCCCTATCACTAGATGCTTTAAGATTTTGAATATGCAACTGATCTAAGTAAAACAGTATCTGCATCAATTAAGAAACCAAAAAAACAATGAGTCAGGTGAGAAAAGAAAGCACCATAAAATACCAGCTACAAACAGTATCCGCAAAGATGTAAAAAATTGCATAAACTTCTCAGAAATTGCAAGAATCAGGCAAAATGGGAAATAAATTTAGTGTAGCAACACTCAATCCAGTTTTTTTATTTAAAAAAAAACGATAAAAATACAAGAGAGGACATGAAGTCTGCAAAAGCACAAACAAAACAGGATAGATAGCAAGATCACCCTGACACTTGGAAACGGCGAAAACATTCCAAAAGTAACTAATAGCAGACTACGAAAACATTCCAAAACTAACTAATAGCAGCAATCCAATTACGCAAATTTCTGAGAGAGAAAAATTTCTAAATTCTGTATCAAAATGTAATCCATTAACCTATAAAAGTTAAATAGAAACCTACCTTGTTGAGTAAATGAACATTTGACCTGTTAGCTGCCATGACCTGTACACCAAGGCAATTGTTGTGGCTACTGCAGAAGGGGCAGAAGATGGTACTGAAAACACATCCATCCTCTTCACACCATATGCCCTGTCCAGTAGCACCTTCAGAATTCAAGAGCCTCTGATCAACTGATGCACTGTCAGTTATAATAACAGGTATTCCTGATGAGGATGTATTTCCTGTGTGAAACTTTAATACATTCGTACGAAGAGATTCTAAATGACATTTCGACGAAGAAGACAAAGAGCATGCTAGATGTAGCTGATTCTCAGGAAGTCCCAACGGGGTTTTGCAGAGTGAGCAAGAAATTTGTAGTCTTTTATCCATTACACAACCAGCTGACGTGGATGAAGCAACACAAATATTAGTCGTGAGAACATGAGGAACATTGGACTTAGATTTGTGTTCTGAACCATTAGTCTCAACACTAAATTCAATTTTGCGATTCGCATCTCTGCTAGCCATTGAGTAATTTACAGAACTAGTAGAATCTGGAGTTTCATAATCAGGAGTATCAGACTGTCCATTAACGAAGTTGACCAGTGGTGAATACATTGACTTTCTCCTCTTTTGGGTATGAGAATTAACACTCAAATTCAAAGATGATTCTGTTTCTAGTATCGAGCTGTGCATCTTCAAAGTCACATTCTTTTTAGGAGTTGCTACAAGGCTGCACTGGGCATTTGGAGAAGCTCTGCTACTATTGGTCAAGGCTATTGATTGAAATGACATTTCATGAGAAGAAGCCTCAATTGTGATTGAAGTTAAACCAGAATTCTCATCCTTATTTAAGGATCCTGGACTGTATATGGAACCAATTCCATCCATATTAGGGATTTCTTTGACAATGGAGATGTCTGGATCTGCATCAGAGAATGCCATGGACAAAGATGGCTTTGGGTACCTGAAAAGAAATGGGTTTTGGACGGTATTGGTAACAGAATGCCGAATGAGAATTAGAAACTCTGTGCAGGAAAGCAGATTTATTGGTGCCCTTAACAAATACAAGGCCATTATCTCACTTGAGTAATCATTATTTAATTCAGAAAAACACAGCGACACTTACCCTGAATTTTTCTGAGGACAACAATCTAGATCAATTATTTCCTTGCTATGATCAGCATCCACATCCATTCGCACAAATTGCTGAACTTCCATACAACCTTGAGATGCCAGTTGGCCATCATGCTTCATTTCAGAATTCTCTGGTCGTTTGCAACAATCGAACTTCTTTAATTTCTGATATTTCACTTTTGTAATTCCTTCATTTTGACCCATAGAGTGAATAATTTCCTCTTTAGCTTCAAAACTCTGTGAAACATTAACCATATTCTTGCTTACTCTTTCCTGCATGAAGGTTAACCAATTTATAATACTTAATATTGTTCAAGGATAAGAAAAGTATCTGAAGAAGAAAATCGGGAGCATGCAGCAAACCTTGACATCACTGAAAAAGGATTTTAATTCCTCCATTGACGTATCAAAGTTGTTATAATGTCTGATGGATTTCTTTAGCCACTTTGACACATTTGCTGTATTTCTTTCCTTGTGATAGCGTTCATCTGCTTGGAATAAATTATTAAATTTGTATAAACAATGTTAAAAGGCAGACATAGAAACAACAAAAGACTAATAAATTGCACCCAAAAACCAAAAAGATGTCAAAGAAATTGTGTTTAAAACTTTGAAAAACCTTTACATAGTGAGCACTTAGAAAAAAAAAAGAATTAAAAAGATATCATGGAAAAGTTTGACAGCAAATCGCACAAAAGATGAGGCTGAAGTTAGCCAATGCGAGATTCAAAAACAGCTTTCATAGAAACATTACTGAGCTGACAGTGACACTGAGAGTTTAAAGTCCGAATACAAAATATTCTAGTTAATAAATTTGCCAAAAAACTACTTCTGTTGAGAAAATTATCCGTGATTTTAAGAGATAAGAACATATATTCAAGAACAGTTACCTAATAACATGACAGCTCCATAATCAAACCTATGGCGAATGCAACGTCCTACACAAATAAAGAAGCCAGTTAATACAGAATAGCCTAACTACAGATTAAAATAAATCATCAGATGGTGCACAGAAAACTTTCAAATGAGGCTTGGTGGAAAAATTTCTACGCTTAGTGATGAGTCATCTTATACACAAATATGTGTTAAGTTAATCCACTTTGAAAAGGTAGGGATTACCTGCAGCTTGATTTAGAGCTCGAAAGGCTTGCTGGCAATACCACTCGTTCCCACTCAAAAGGCTTTTGGATGACTTATGTGTATCATTATACTTCTTCTTTAAGACAACTTGAATATCATTTCTGAAAAGAGGTTGAGAGCAATCAGCGAACTGTTACTCATAAGACATATCTGTTCCAAAACAAAAATACTAAAACGAGAAGTTCTTACATGTTGGGAAACGGAATCCCGACAATTATCTGAGATAGTTAAGATAAATAGACAATCAGATAAAAATATGACCATTGTATTACTGTATTAGCCAATCCAATTAACCAAAGATTATGATGTCTAAGCTCATCAGTCTCCTCCCCATTGTGACCAAACACCAACCTCCCCCTCTCCCCCACCCTCCCTCCCCCACCTCAAAATATAAATCACACTACCAAAAAACAGAAAAGGATACCACTGCCCGAGCATTGTCATCTGAAAAATCAATTCCTTCTGAAACCTGCAAGCATAAGCATAATGATTGAGCATGTGCAAACTTAACAAAACACCCTATCATTATTTTTATGTAGGACCACAATTGTGTGCACCTTTCCTCGGCACACAGCAAGAAAAGCAGCTCCATCAATGTTACTCTTTCGTGGACACTTGAATGCAGCGAAGTGACTTTTTTTTGCTATCTTGTTGGCACTTTTCTTTGCCCCAAGAACTGGTTTATTACCCTTACAAATTGAATCATAATAACCCTTCAAAACAGCATCAAATTCCTCCTGGTCTCCTCCTCTTGGCTCTGCGCTAAGCAATAACAACTAAGTAGTACAATCCAACACAAAATAACAATAAAGAAAAATCAACAATGAGCTCCAAGTCTTGCATTCATGCAGAAATACCATGAGACGAATAAAGTATAAGCACAATCTCACAGGAAA
Source organism: Malus sylvestris (assembly GCF_916048215.2). Classification (NCBI taxonomy): domain Eukaryota; kingdom Viridiplantae; phylum Streptophyta; class Magnoliopsida; order Rosales; family Rosaceae; genus Malus; species Malus sylvestris. The sequence continues at coordinate 38,430,100 of NC_062275.1, forward strand.
CTTCTAAAGGAATGTTTTATGAAGCATAACATAAGTAGTGAGTGAGTAAGCGAACAAAAAAAGCCTCACCAACAAAAAGGTTCTTTTTTTCATTTAACTGAGACCATTGTCCTGTTCCATGCCAACGCTTGCATAGTTTTCCCATCAGCTTATAACTTGGGAAGAACACAAGACACCCACCTGGAACAATCTTGAAAATTTCTTCCAAGGATTTTCCGAGTGCATCCTTCACAGTAACATAAAATTACAATATTAGTTTACTAAGTGGAAATTAAACTAAAAATCATTTCAAAATTTGGTAAAATTACCTGGAAGGCATATTCATCTGCTGTCTTATAACTTGCATTCAATGGTAAGTTACCTGGGCCAGTAGAAATAACAGCGGGCCAAACCTGCAGGGAAAAAGCTGAAACCTTATACTTACAAGAACTATGCAAGCAGAAAGAATGGATGACCAGTATGGGACAAAAAATTAATATACTTGTGATTCAACATCAATAACATGTGGAGCTTCCAGAGTTGTTCCAAACTGAAGACCAAGCTCAGATGAAAAGGAATTCATAGGTGACAGAGTCCTAAGTTAAAAAAAAAAAAGATTGGTCAGGCGTATGATTACTGTGAAAAGTATCTCACCTAGAGGCAAGCAATGCAACGAAAGTGCAGGAAACCAGACCATGAGAAGCATCAGTCACCAATATAAAACAGGCAAAAACATTCATTTGGACAAATAGTTATAAAAATACAATTGTACAGATTCACCTGCACTATACTAACCCTGATGTTAAAATGACTGACAAGGAAAGATCAGCAATATCTTTAAACACAACAGCAGGATTCAAACACCACAAACTTAAGGTATGCGTCCAATCGCCAGAAGCTCCTGATACAATATCAGAATCCGTATTTTATCAAACTGCAGCTCCCATAAAGATATTTTTATGAGAAATAATGAGATCAAAAAAATGCAATACAAAACATAGTGAACTAGAGGTCCACCAAAAAATTATACAACCTTCAAGGACAAAACCAAAGTACCGTCGTAATGTAATTCAACTCACCGAATGAGCTACATAAGCACCCCAATTTAATAAAATAATAGAACTGACAGATCCCTGAAGACTATAGAAGGAAGCCCATAATGATGCCCAAAACCGACTCTTTCCCAAGAGCTTTCTTCTACATCCCCACTATAGCTCTCAAAGACTCCTATTTCTCTCCAAGAAAATTACCCAAATGACAGCTACCACAGTGGAATTCCACAACATTCTTGCCTTTCTTCCTCCACTAAAAGACATACTTTACAGAAAGAATGTTTAAAGGGTAACATGAAAACAAATTTGAACAATGCCTCTGCTTTACCAACTACATGATTAATTTGGATGAAAATTAAACTGCTAGACAGAGAAGACCCAACGAAAAATATTAGCCACGTGTTCTATATCACTATCCTCAGAGATAACCAGATAACAGCTATTAATTGCTTACCAGCATCTCTTTTAACATATCGTTGTAAAGCAAGCTGAAAATCAACCATATGACACCCATTTCTTGAGAAAAAGTAAGTAAGCGAAGAGAACAATCCTGTGTGACATTATCAAAGAAGATCAATCGATATATTTAGTGAGGGTAAACTTAAGACATTTATACTTAAAAACTACAAGGTTTTTACCTTCCAATATCACAACAGCCATGCCACTTAAATGTGGTATATCTGATTCTGTATCTGTAGCAGCTTTGAATGCCTGAAAAAGAAAACACACTTTGACTGACACAGAACAAAATAGTGTGTAATGGGAGAAACTATTGTAGCTAAATTACCTTCACAGCACATTCAAGTAAGATTGGGAAGCACTGCTGTGATACATTAGCTTCTTGGAGCTCTCTCAAAGCCTTATCGCCAGTCCAACTGTGACATACAATAAAAACCACCCAAAGAAAAGTTAAAAGACCAGTCTAAAATTATTCAAAATGCTAGATTTCCAAACCTGAAACACAAACACTTCTCATCCTATCGGTAATTGTTTAAAGAAATTTTAAGAATTAACAGAAAGAGTGAAAGATCAAATTACTTGTTTACATTTTTTTTATTACAAGATTGCAAAGTGAAAGGTACCCCATAATTGCATGAACCATTTTTTTTTTTAAATTACTTGAAAATATTATAGTTAACAGATCAATGATAAATTGATAATTGAGGAAAACGTCAACCAAAATTCTTACCAAGAGACATAGTACTGAAATTCACGCTTCTCCAACTTATTTTTCCTTTGCTCAATCCAACTTATGAGGCCCTATGGATATGTATCACTCATTAATGACCACAGAATCACAAAACAGTTACTTGAAACAATTGCAAGAAGTATATATGAAACCAAACCTGTATTGTTTCGTATAGAGGTTGGTATACCAAAACGTCAACTGGGCAAAGCTGCTCTAGTTCTATCTGCAATTCTTTAGAAGGTATGACAACTATATAAGAACTAGAAAGTGACATGAAAGAAAATATTACTAGTTTAGTGCCCTACTGTGCAAAATGTCTTCTTCAATATCAACACTACCAGCATCACGAGCAACGTCTTCCATATTGCTGCAAACAAGTAATTTAAAAGACCTCTTGAGAAAGTCTCAAAGACCCAAGCATGAAAGTCTTAATTAAAACAAGTTCAGAAAATTTTAAAAGGGAAGTAATTTCAACACACCCTATTTCACATTCTACACACCCCATTTTAATTTCAACCATTGATTCTCCTTTGATTGTTCAATCTCAGGGCTAAAATTAGAAGAGGGGAGTGTAAGAGGTGAAAAAAGGTGTGTTGAAATCATTTCCAAATTTAAAATTTAGGCAAATAAAATAGGGAAATATCTCCTTTTATTTTGTATCCTGCAGCCAAAAAGAATCCATAGAATGAAGCACCAAGTTAATGGGGAATCTTTCGACTTAATAATCAACATATTCTAATTTATAGCAGTGATATGTAGCAGGAAAACGCATAATATTAACCAGGGAATTCCTCATTTTTATGATCAAGTACAACTGGAAATTGGAAAATGCAGAATCTTCATTTACCTCTTAAATAGTGTTGCAAAGAAATACAAGGGGTGTCAAACAGAATATAACTTGAAGTAGAAAGAATGTTTGAAACAAAGAGAGGATCAATCACAATAATGCTGCAACTCATATTGCCTATACGCAGAAAACCGAGCAAGGTGAAAAAAAGAAAATAAAACAAATATATACACAAAGTGGTACAACATACTGGGCTTCATCGAGAACAACAATGGATCCCTTAATATCTACTTCCATTGCTCCCCGAATTACTGGATTAATGATGTAGTTATATGGGCAAAAAACCAATTCTGCATCATCTGACAAAGATCGTGCTGCATAATATGAACAACCTGAAAAGTGACGAGTATCTCAGCCAAATGTAACTATAGCAGTATACACAGTGCACATGCTAGATATATAACAACAAAGCAGACCTTTCACAGATTTTCCAACTTTTACAAGATCTTCAATATCATGGGCCTCATGGCAGCCTCCTTTCTGAAGTGATGGATGGCCTTTGACTTTGTTTACATTTCTGTTGGCAAGAGAGATTGTCATACGATTACGCTCCTAATTAATTGTTCTAAATGCTCTGAAGTACATCTGCTGTGTAACCAAACACAAATAAGATAATGGCAGCACAAAAATAGAAAAGTAACTCACTTAAATTCTAAGCATCCAACCTCTCGGTTCTTCAAAAGCAGCTTACTGAAAATTCAAATAACAGATTTTAGACAGAAACATAAAAGGAGATAACAAAAAGGAGTAACAATATATGTTAAAAGTGCACCATTCTTCGTCAATATTCTCTTTCCCATGTACTTGTGCATTTGTGCAGTAATGCTTCCTTGAGGCCTGGAAAAAATAAAAATGGTGAAAAACAAGCATGCAAACAAGAAAGGTGTGGTGCATCTTAGTGTAAGTTTAGACTGCACCAACTTTGATGGTAGAAACTTAGTCAGGAATTTCTAGAAAAGAAAGAAAAAAGAAAAAAACAGTAACAGAGGAACTTAATAATTCTTTCTGCTGTATGGACCACATTTTGGTGAATGGTTAAATACACAGATATCATGTAACTGAAACATTCATCTTAAGCAATGTCGGTACTCTTCATCTGACCATATCCAGATTTCTACAAACACAGATGCTTGTGCAAACTTCAACATTCGGCACTTTACAGTCTCCATCAAACCTTCATTTTTCATTTAAAACTTAAATAAAGTGTAAAGTCTGAACACTGAAGTAATTGGAAATCTCAATGTTCCTTAACGACAAATCTTTGTAGGAGCGATCAGATCAACATTAACAATAAACATAAAAGGAATGTATTAAACTTACCAGCACTGCCATAGGCACCCGGTAGGAAGTTTTCCGATACTCACGTATCACTTGAGAAATTTGTGAGTGTGTCCTCCTAAATAGACATGAAAAAAAATATGATCGTTAAGTTAGTCTAATCAATTTGACACTCAATGGTACTTCAAAGCTCATAGTTATTCAATTCTACTGTTGGACTTGGACTTATAAAATGATAAGCAAATCAAAGGATGATTCCATTTAGCAAGCAATATGCTGAAATTTTGAAATATCTCTAACATCTTTCATTTCAAGGGCTCGTTTTCATGATAAGAAAGCAGATTTCTAACTCTAAGGCTAGTTCAACAAAAATAAATAAGCAAACAACTTACGATGCGTAGTATATGGTAGGTGTTGCCCTTTTCTTTTCATCCTTATTGTTTGCCAAGGATTGCTTTGTCTTTGCCTTCTCCGATAACTGAACACCTATAAATAAAAATTACACATTTAACAATTAATGCAACGGAAGTAGCAGTTTGAAGCATCTATACCATACGTATATAAATTTGTATCCTATAAAAACTAAGTGGACTCTATGAAATTGACATCAGAATCTAACGGGTGAATAGAAAATCAAGAACAAAAAAATATAAATTTAGGGTTTAATGTGATGGCACAAACTTGAAGGTTCCTCTTCGGGAACAAATCCGCCGCCGTGAGCCGCCGGATCGGTCATGGCCTTGGGATCGGGCTTGGAATGCAAGAGATTGGCGAACTGATTCTTGGACTTATAAGCCTGTTGCCAAGCGAGAGTGGAGCAGAGAAGAGAAAGCGATTTTCCGGTTCCGGTCGGAGACTCGAGCAATGCGTGGCAATGACCGTCTCTGTGAGCTCGATCGAGAGTGGAGATGACCCTGCTCATGAATGCCAGCTGGGCACCGTACGGGTGGTACGGGAACTCCACCTGGACGCCTCCAATTTGGTACCCATTTTTGGAGGTTTTAGTGGTAGGGTTAGGGTTTCTTCCGGGAGTTGCAGACACCATTTTTGGGTGCTCTGGTGCGGAAATAAAAGTCTGGGAATGAAGGAATCCATGGGTTTTATGAGGGTGAAAATGTGGGGTTATTTAGGCGGGAAAATTAGGAGCGCAAACCCTTTTTGTTCTTTTTCTTTACCCTTTTATTTTTTGGGCAAAAATATTCTCATATTTTCTTAAGTGATTATTTTATAAATTGTGGATGTGGGTCCATAACAATAATTTTTTATTATTTTCAATCATCTCCAAAGAATTCCATAAAAATTAATTGAATGCAAATATGTGATTAAAACTTAAAATGGAGAGAGAATGAAAATTGAAAACATGAATTACTAACCCAATAAAAATTTCGATTTTAGGAAAAAGATTTTCACCCTAAAATTCATCACCATCTATTTGTAATAACAATGAAGAAGCAAAACTGAAGAGAACTGGTTGGATTAATTGGAACACTGCCAATTTCATTGATCCTTCTTCCCATGCAAATAAGAAATCAAATTGAGTATCTAATTATAAACTTTAAATGTAAACAAAAAGTATTAAAAGGCTTACTAAAACTATTAAAGCAAAAAGCAACATTAATTTAAATTTTGAACAACCTGATTTCTGCATATTCCTTTTATCTGTTGCGTAACTTGCGTTACCAACATTCACAGAGAAAATTCAATGAAGGAAAACTACAATTTTGAAGTTAAATTGGGTTTTAATGAATAAATTTAGATTACGTCTGCCCACAAACACATTGATCTCTAAGACATCAAATGATATGAATTACAAAGAACAGGAATAAAATGAGTTCTATCACAGTAATGAACAACAAATAAGGCAATAATTGTGCAAATGGTTCTCTGCAAGTGCCGGCTGTGCAGGCCATGAGATTTAGTTGTGTACGTTCACAGCAGCACCAATGGTTCTTCCCTGCTTGAAAATATAGACGGATTACTTCTAAACAGAAATACATTGGCAGCAGATACGTGTAAAATCAAAGTCATGTTTGCCACCCATTTGTTTGCACTTGATGCTTTAGATTTTCATGGTTAATCTGCAAGCAATGATGATAAAATAAGAAGTCTAACTATAATGCACAATCCCAAATATAAAGGTTGTAAGCAATTTAACCTAAATACCTTTAACTTTGACAATTTTCTGATGGCAATACTTTTACTCCAGTTACTTTTAGAATACTGAAAGATAAATAATTTGTCAAGTTTGAGGTAACAAATTGTAATCATGTTTACAAAATTAAATAGTAAGAACTGTTACCTTAATCTTGTACTTCAACCTTTGTACTTTGAGACAGGTGTGATGCTTGTAACTCTGACAAAAAAATGAAATTTTATTTCTGTTTGAAAGTTGAATGCAATTTGAATTTACAGTATACTTTTGTATGAAAATCTTACCGTATTTAGAAAAGTTGTTTGGTCACTATTAATCTTTTTCCTACACCCATAAATTGTTTTTTTTATAATTCGAGATAATTAATTTGTAGACTGTTTTTAATTTTATAATTTGAGATAATTAATTTGTAGAAAGATATAGACAATGCCATTAAAAATAAATAGGTAAGAAATGGTGTTGTACCTAATTTGTTTGACTTTATTCCAAATTCGTATGATGCGAAGAGTTGTTGAAGGTTTTAATTCTTCTACAACCTTTTTCATGCGCCACCTATATATTGAAGGTACATATAATGTTAGAATTCCTTGTAACAAATTTAATAACAAATTTAGAATACATACTGCTCATGCTTCTTTTTTTTCCACTCTTTGAGAATCAGTTGGCTTATATCAGTAGTTTTTACTCCAACAGATATCTCCCAACTAAGTGTAAAAATAGAGACACGTTAGTTTAGGATCTTATCAATAGGTAGTTCCTTCTCCATTTTTTTTGTGGGTATTCTTGTAAATATTATGAGAATGAAAACAAATAATTTTTTTAATTTCCATAGCACACATATAGGACATCAAGATAATCAAAATTGAAACTCATAATCTGACCAAAATTAAAAAATCGCACAATGAAAATTTCAAAGGAAGAAGTTTAAAAAACTAAAATTGACTTAGAAATACTAAATACAAACTCATATATACATCCTGAAAGCTGCAGTAGATCGCATCAAATTCATCACCTAAAAGATAAACCGTAAAAAAAAACCTAAAACTGATAGGGTAAATTTAGATTGAGAATTACCCAAAGTTACTCAACCCTTTGAACTTTGGAGCCTAATAGAATCGTCTTGACCCTATAACAAAAAGGAGAGAGAAAGAATAAGAAAATTGAAATAAAAAGCACCAAGATTTTAACCACAAAAGCTAAAACACATACGTTTCAAAGGTGAAAACCCGTGGAAGTGAAAAGAAAGAAGCTTACACCCAGATTAATTTCCTTTTTACGCCTGGGGAGAGGGAGAGGGAGAGAGAGAAGAATGGCAAAGCAAAAAAAGCAAAAAATTTGAAAAAAAAGAAGAATGATGACTCGGAAGTTGCTTAAACCCGTTTTATCCCACGTTGGAGTGTGAGAGTCTGTAATACCAAGCAACAACTCTTGATAGCAGTTACATAACTAAGGGGAAAATTAGAACATTTGAATTTGGAAATGGGAAAATGAGTAGAAACGGAAAAAATGAAATTTTACGAACTGGGAAGTTAGTGTTTGTAGTGGGCAAATTACACTCCTTTTTGAAAACTCACGGCAACCTCTACCCCTTTCTTTTTCCCACGTTGGTTTCGTATATATCTATATATAAATATATAATTTTGTGAGATATTAATTCTTTTTATCTCATTTTTAAATTTCTTAGATACTTTTTTTAAATATAATTTTGTTAGATTAATATTTTCTCCAAAAATAGAAGAGGAGTGGAGTATTATATGACCTTTTTTTAAAAAAAAATTTCAATAAAACACAACTAATATTTCTAACACACTCACCACTGTTGAACGCAATATCATTTTTGCATTTATCTTCTGGTACGTGGGTTCTGGGTAGTTTTTGTTTCTACGGTTGTTCATGGTTCTCTCTGAATTTGGAACTAATGACACCATTTTGAACATCTTTTTCATTTGCCGCTTAGAAAAATTTTCCTTGGCTGAGCATATGAAAGGCATTGAAGTGAAATTTGTAAACTGCAAGTAACTGAATATGAGGAGTTACTGCTTGGTAGTGGGTGGAAATTTTGATCCAACGGGAGTTGAAATTAATTAAATAAAAGAAATTCAAGGAGAGAAGAATCATAGGATAAGTAGGATTCTCCCACGTTGGTTGGTTTCTGACACACCCCGATCGAGATCAAGGCATGATGGTCGTCATGTGAGGGTGACGTAGCCATGTGCACAGTGTGGAAGCAATAAAGATAAGAAATATACGAATAATTAAAACCGAATCTACTAGAGTGCACTACTAAACAAGAAGTGTTAGGAGTAAGATACATAAGTAAATACTCATAATCAGAGCATAGAAAGTCTAGGTGCAGTCCAGTAGGACAAGTACTAATTATATAGTACCATAAGATGTCCTACAATTATTTAGATAGGTCAGAACCACCGAAATCCTCAAGGCCACCGACATCAAGCTTACCTAAAACCTGGAGGGGCGCAAAACAGAAAACGTGAGTGGGCAAAAACAAATGTTTTACAAAACCATTTCATTTATCCACATATATAACCCCTCGCTGTAAAACATGTATAATTTTTCCCAAAATTAAGGTATAAGCATATACATAAATATATATGTAAAATATCAACTCAATTCATGCTTCATATAATCATATTCATATGTAAGTCATGCCAATATATAACAAAGTAAACAATTCAGGTAAGAATAATTTTGTTTGTACCATACTTGACCAATCCCGAAACTACTGAGCACCAGTCAACGTTATACCGTCAAAGACCTAGAAGAGTTTCCTTCCAACCAGGATGCCAATTACAGCGCGACACGTGTCAATATCAGAAGCCAATCATAGCGCGACGCGTGTCAACATCAGAAGCCAATCACAACACGACACGTGTCAATGTCAGAATGAAACTAGAAACTCTCTTTTATAAATAGAGATCATTCTCTCACAATATTTCCTAATGTCATTTGTACTAAATCATTCACTTGTACTCACTAAAGGAGAGCTTGAACCTATGTACTTGTGTAAACCCTTCACAATTAATGAGAACTCTTCTACTCCGTGGACGTAGCCAATCTGGGTAAACCACGTACATCTTGTGTTTGCTTCCCTATCTTTATCCATTTACATACTGATCTATACTAGTGACCGGAGCAATCTAGTGAAGGTCACAAACTTAACACTTTATGTTGTACCAAAGTCCTCATTGATTTTGTGCATCAACATTTGGCGCCGTCTGTGGGAACGACACTTATTCCCACTCTCTTCAGCTTTGTCAAGCTGGTTTTCACCATTCGTACACTCTCTTTTGACCAGGCATCCCTCTCCAACATGGGGAGCGAAGGAAGCCACAGCACACAGAATGACACCCCTCTTGCACCTAGTGCGAAGCAACGAAAGAAGGAAGGAAAGAGGGTTGCTCTTCAAGCTAAAATCGATGAGCTAAAAGCTCAAAACAACAAAATAGCAATGAAGAATGAGGTCCTCTAGGAGCAGTATGAGAAGCTCTTTGAGACACTCTACGAAACTATGCGTACTCAAACACGCGAGCTTGTTGCCCCTGTGGACATCAACCATCATCTGGGTGTCCCCCAACACGGAGGGTCATCTTCCTTCGACATGGGTATCCCTGATGAGGAGCGAGCTCATCATTAAAACATTAATCAACATGAGACTTCTCTCAACCCAGCTGCTTCGACCCGAAGCAAGAGAAGTGGAGGAAGACACCTCCTTGCAGAAGGGTTGGAAGGATCGAAAGCCGTTTATCGTGACTACCGAGACCTCCTAGAGCAACGTCGTGAGAATCCCCTCCACATATGCTCGAAGATCAATGACCCAAGGGTTTCTGAAAGACTCGGTCCCCTCCCACTACCCAAGCCAACTGCCAATCTAGGAAAGGAACGACATGTCGTAGAGGAACATGAAGGTACAAGGGACTCTAAGGTATTCCGACAGACTCGCCCTAGAAGTCAGTACAGCGAGTCCAAGGAAAAACCACACGCCCTTGCTCAAACTTTCCTACTTCAAAGAGTCGATGGAGACTTATGAAAGAAAATCCCAGTGGTACATGACTTCACTCAAGACCCCCTTGTCCTACAACTCCTTAAGGAAGTAAACAAGTTGAAGGCCGAACGTCAGGCCGAGATACCTGACTGGAACCAACCCAGGCCTGGCCCTCTCACAAGGAGGATCCTCGACACACCCCCCTTCAAGCGAAGACAAAACAAAAGCTTGGTTTACAACTCTATACTGGAAGGGAAGACCCAATTGAACACATTAACCTCTTTGAGTCCACCATGGCATATCGGATGCACACCGATGATATGAGCATATTTATGCGACTTAGTGAGCTTGTTCTTGTGCATTTAAGTTGTGTTTTCTTAGTTAAATTAGTCTTTTAAGCTATTTTCATGTGTTTTCAGGTTTTAAGGGCAAAGTATGCAAAGTAGTGCATTTTGGAGAAAAATTGAGCTTGGAATGGATATCACATGCTTGGAACGAAAGGAATGGACGAGATTGAAGGAGTCCTAGTTAAAGATGGATTCCTAGTCAAAGATGGATTCCTAGAAGAATGAGGATTTCTACTCAAACAAGGTTTCCTACTTGAAGTAGGAAAGTTAAGCCTAAAGTTTCCTAATTTGGGTGGATCTTTCCTAAACCTAGATGGCCTTAAGTTCCAGCAATATTGAAGGTTTCCTAAGCATTTTTGGAAAAAAAGAAAGGTTCTAGAACACTTCCCTATCCTTGCCGTGAGTTATATCCTATTTCCCCTTGGTTTTGGGCTTCTAGAAGTCCTATCTTTTTCCCCCGTACCTGCCGCACCAATTTCAGCAAGGAAACCTCTTTTCCTTGCCTTGCAAGGCTTTCTAGAAGCCTTATCCTTTCTTATCTAATCTGCCGCACCTTTTGGCCTTTTCCCTTGGGGATTCTGATTGTTTAAACCTTTTTCCTTGTGGATTTGGATTTTACAAGTCCATATCTGATTTCCCTAGGGTTTTATGTGCCTATATATATATTGTTATTTATGCCTTGGCCGAACCACCACCTCTCATACACATCAATTCACGCCAGAAATTCATCACCCTTCTCTGCCCCAGCAATCACCACCAATTCTCCATAATTCCTGACCAAAACCACCCCTTGCCGCACCTTCCATCCATCCTAAACACTACCATACCATCTCCCATCCATTCTACACCATTCATAACCCCAAGAACCTATCCCCAAGCTTTGTGCCGCAGCAAGGAGGGAGGAGGACTTCGTGGATGCACCTGTTGTCCAAGTTGGAGCGTCTAGGTGTTTTCTTTCTTTGGATTTCAATGTCTAATTTTATTTATCTTTGCTTTGTGCGTACGAGGAACTAAACCCCCTTGGCGAGGGGGGATTCGAAACCATGTTCATGCTTGCTATATAATTTGATTACTTTCAGTTGCATTTCATAAGTTGTGAATTCAATTTGCTTATCTATATGAATTAAAACTGATTTGTGTATGTTGGTTGAGAGTGCACGCTTAATTTTCATGCATAAATCTGATGCTAGGATGTAAGGGAGTTTCACCTAATCGTTATGAACTTATATTCAATAGTAGTAAAGGTGGCTAATCACAATCGTGTTAAGTAAATTCTTGGCATAAGTTTCATGCAATTAATAGTAACAAGTGCCTCGTCAATGCTTATGATTTCGATAGAACTTAATGATTCTTGCTTGTATCTTTATTATGCAATTCATGTAGCGAACTTGTGGGGAATGCTTTGGGTTGTTGTATGCAATCATCCAATTCAATAACTTTAGGAAAATCTGAGGGTTAATTAGTGCAATTCACAGTTAATCTGGGGCGTTGAGGATTCATAGTTTATTGAAAAGCAATTGGAAATCGTTTTGTATGCAAGTGTGACATGTGTTGAGAAGAACCTCCTAGCTAGCCCATCATCCATCTAATTCACCAAATTTCGTTAAAATCTGTTTAAGTTTTTCTTGTTTTATTTTACTTAATTTTCGTTCAAAACCAAATCTCCTTTTTCTTTAGAGTGTCTAACTAGTTAGAAGATGTTTTAGATTGTGTTTTTAAGTGTTTTGAGTCAAGAAAACCCAAAATTCGTCCAAAGGAGTGTTAGAGTTTAAATCTGCCCAGTTTGTGTTTTTAGACAGATTTGAGTGTTTTTGTGCTGTTTTGAGTCTTTTGAGTTGTTTTAGTGTTTTAGAGTTTAGTTTTGCATTCTTTGAGTGTAGTTTAGTGTTTTAAACTTTGTTTTACGTTTTTGAGTCAGTTTTAAGTGTTTTAGCAATCCCTCCTAATCCCCGGCCTAGAACGATCCCTATTTACATACTTTGCTACAATTGATAAAAAGAGGGTTTAATTTGTGTGCTTATATATTTTGCATCAAATTTTTGGTGCCGTTGCCGAGGATTAGCAAAGTTGCTAATCCCTTGGATCTTTTATTTTGTTTTGTTTTACTTAATTCTAGATTCTGACCTTGTTTTGTTTTCTTATTTTTAGGTACTAGTTTATGACTCAGAGTTCTCATCTGGTTCGTGAACATATCTTGGACTTTGACAACGATTTCGAGCGAGAGTTGAGATGAAAGAGGAAGAATCCAGAACCTAGTGAATCAAGCTCACATTCGGAGGCCGAATCTGAGTTTGAGAAGGAAGAACCCACGGCAAGGGTGGGTGAAGTAGTGCAAGACATGGCAGCGAACAACCGAACGATTAAGGAGTTTTCCGCTTCGGGATTAGATAATGCCGCACCCATATGCATCCAATATCCTGTGGCTGCTCAAGGCAAGATCGAGGAATTCAAGTTGAAGTCAAGCTTGTTGCACCATATTCTGAAGTACCATGGGTTGTCCATGGAAGATCCCAACAAGCACTTGAAAGAGTTCGAGGTGGTGTGTTCAAGCATGACTCCTATCAACGTCGACGGGAGCATATTGAAGATGAAGGCGTTTCCCTTTTCTCTCATGGAAAAGGCGAAAGATTGGTTGTATGAATTAGCTCCCGGAATTGTCACATATTGGGAGAGCATGAAACGGGCCTTCTTGGAGAAGTTTTTCCCAACTTCTCGAGTCATTCTTCTACGAAAAAGGATAAGTGGAATTCAGCAAGATGAAGGTGAATCTTTTCTTACTTATTATGAACGTTTTAAATCTCTTGTTACTTCTTGTCCACAACATCAAATGAAGGAGAAGCTTCTTCTACAATACTTCTACGAGGGGCTTCTACCAATTGAACGTCAAATGCTAGATGCCTCAGTGGGAGGAGCCTTGGTGGACAAGACCCCCACGGCTGCAAAGACTTTGATTGCTAATCGAGCGTTGAATGCTCAACAATACGAAGGTGTTGGACAAAGAAGCACCTCACGGTAACACCAAGTGAATGAGGTAAGTGCTATTTCTGAACTTTAAAATCAAATGGCTAACCTTACTACTTTGCTTTCTCGGGTTGTGGAAGGATCAAAAGTTCAAAATGTGGCTGCTTGTGGCGTGTGCTCCATGCAAGGACATCTCACGGACAAGTGCCCACAATTGATTGAGAACGGAGGATGGGAGACACTCAATGCCGTGGGTTTTGGGAATCAATATCAACCAAGGAATGATCCATTTTCTAATACATACAATCCGGGATGGAGAGATCATCTAAATTTCAAATGGAGGGAACCCCAACAAGGCCAACAACAAAGTGCATTTAGGCAACAACCCCCGGGTTTCTATCAAAAACCGTTTGCACCCACACAACCTCAAGCACAACCTGCCCAAAACAAATCAGGTTCGTCTATTGATAATGATCAGATTTTTCAATTATTAACTTCTATGGTGCAGAGTATGCAAACTAGGGACAAAAATGTGGACGAGTTGGAGAAACAAGTAGGGCAAATTGCGGAGTTCATGGGACAATTTCGAGAGCAAGGTAAGTTGCCTAGTTCAACCGTTGTGAATCCGAAATGAGGCTTTGAATCTGCCAAGGCAATCATGCTAAGGAGTGGAAAAGAAGTTGGAACTGATCCACAACCATCTAAATCAGCCCAAAAAGAGGACGAGAAGTTGAAATTCGAAGAGGAGGATCAAGCCAAGGCCACGGCAAGGAAAGAAGCACCCTTGCCGCAACCTCCTACATCCCCTAAGCCATCCAATCCGTCCAAATCAGGTAAGGAAGTTCCAATTGTGATTAATTCTAACGTTGTTCCTCCAAATGTACCTTTTCCTCGTAGGTTTATGCAATCAAAGAAGGAGGAGGCTAAAAAGGACATCTTGGAAACGTTTAGAAAAGTTCAAGTCAATATCCCCCTTTTGGATGCAATTAAGCAAGTCCCGAGGTATGCCAAGTTTTTGAAGGAACTTTGCACCACTAGGAAGAGGATTTCGACTAGGGAAGTTGTAAAAGTAGGTGAAAACGTCTCAGCCATCTTGCAACGCAAACTGCCCCCTAAATGCAAAGATCCGGGTAGTTTTACAATTCCTTGTGTCATTGGTAATACTCGTTTTGAATCTGCCATGTTAGATTTAGGTGCATCTATAAAGGTCATGCCATATTCAATTTATGCATCTATGAACTTAGGAGAGTTGAAAAATGATGGTGTGATTATACAATTGGCCGATAGATCTAATGCCTATCCAAAGGGAATTTTGGAAGATGTTGTAGTGCAGGTTAATCATTTAATCTTCCCGGCGGATTTCTACGTGCTTGAGATGGAAGAGTCGGACCATGCCCCGTCATTGCCCATCCTCCTTGGAAGGCCATTCATGAAAACGGCCCGAACAAAGATTGATGTGTTTAATGGAACATTGACGATGGAATTTGATGGGGAAGTTATTAATTTCAATCTTTCTGATTCTATGAAGTATCCTAGTGAGAATCATTCATGTTTTGCTATTGATGTAATTGACTCTTTGGCATAGGACCATTTTGACAAATTGAAGGACGATGCACTTGAATTGGTCATTGCACGAGGAATGGACATGCAAAACATGGAAGCAGCAACCATGCACACCCACGGCATGCATGAAGTCTCCCTTGCCGTGCCCCCTAGTGATGGTATCATTGAGATGGTGGCTACCCTTGAATCATTGCCACCACAATCTGGTAAGTTGTTAGACCTAATTTTAAGTTCAGTTTCAGCTAATAAGATGCTTCCCTCAGTTGTGCAGCCACCTACACTTGAACTTAAGCCATTGCCTAGTCATTTGAAGTACGTTTTCTTGGGAGAAGATGAGAGGTTGCCCGTCATTATCTCATGCTCACTCACGGCACAAGAAGAGGGTAAGTTGGTGAGGGTTCTAAAGGAGTACAAAATGGCAATTGGATGGACATTGGCCGACATAAAAGGAATTAGCCCTACTACGTGCATGCATCGCATACTTTTGAAGGAGGGGTCTAAAACATCTTGAGAGGCTCAATGCCGACTCAACCCTCCCATGATGGAAGTTGTGAAGAAGGAAATCATCAAGCTTTTAGATTGTGGAGTAATCTATCCAATCTCGGATAGTAGGTGGGTTTCGCCAGTTCAATGCGTTCCAAAGAAATCTGGAGTGACAGTGGTAGCAAATGCCGAAAATGAACTTGTGCCTACTCGCATTCAAACTGGTTGGAGGTTGTGTATCGATTATAGGAAGCTAAACGCCACCACAAGGAAGGATCACTTCCCCTTGCCATTCATCGATCAAATGCTTGAGAGGTTAGCAGGTTATGCTTTCTATTGTTTTCTTGATGGTTATTCTGGTTATAATCAAATTGTCATAGCACCCGAGGACCAAGAAAAAACCACATTCACATGCCCTTTTGGTACATTTGCTTATCGTCGCATGCCCTTTGGTTTATGTAATGCACCTGCCACATTTCAAAGATGCATGATGAGCATATTTTCTGATTATGTTGAGAAAATTATTGAAGTTTTTATGGATGATTTCAGCGTTTTTGGTGATTCATTTGATGGTTGTTTGCATAATCTCAGTTTGATCTTAAAACAATGCATTGAAACTAACCTTGTTCTTAATTGGGAAAAATGTCATTTCATGGTTAAACAAGGCATAGTTTTAGGTCACATCATCTCTGAAGACGGCATTGAGGTTGATAAGTCAAAGATAGATCTTGTGCGTCACTTACCCTCTCCTACTTCGGTTAGAGAGGTTCGTTCTTTTCTTGGCCATGCAGGTTTCTATCGTAGGTTCATCAAAGACTTCTCAAAGGTTGCCCAACCTCTTTACCGACTCCTACAAAAAGATGTGGCGTTTGATTTTAATGAGGAATGCACGGCATCATTTAACCAACTCAAGGAGTTGTTGACCACGGCACCAATCATTGTCCCACCTGATTGGAGCCTACCTTTCGAACTTATGTGTGATGCGTCCGATTATGTGTTAGGGGCTGTTTTAGGACAAAGGAAAGAAAAGAGGCCGCATGTCATCTGCTATGCCTCACGGACGTTGAATGATACGCAATTGAACTATTCCACTACGGAAAAAGAACTTCTTGCCGTTGTTTTTGCTTTAGATAAATTTAGATCATATCTAATTGGTACTAAAGTAATTGTTTTCACTGATCATGTAGCTCTGAAGTACTTGCTCACTAAAAAGGACGCCAAGCCACGGCTAATTCGTTGGATGTTGCTACTTCAAGAGTTCAACATTGAGATTCGGGACAAGAAGGGAAGTGAAAACGTGGTGGCTGACCACCTAAGCCGAATGGTGCATAATAAGGAGTCCCTACCCATTGCAGAGACATTCCCTAATGGACAATTGCTGTCCATAAAGGTAAGTGAGCCTTGGTATGCTGATTTGGTAAATTTTTTGGTATCAAAATGAATTCCTAGCACTTTCACTAGGCACCAACATGATAAGTTAAGGCATGATGCATGGTTTTATGTATGGGATGATCCCTATTTATGGAAATTTTGCCCTGATCAGATTGTACGTCGATGTGTGCATGATTATGAATTTCATTATATTCTAAGCTTTTGTCATACATATGCATGTGGTGGGCACTTTGGCACACAAAGAACATCACTTAAGGTGTTACAATGTGGATTCTATTGGTCTAGTATCTTTAAGGACGCTAGAACGTTTTGCTTAACATGTGATAAATGCCAAAGAATGGGTAACATAGGTGCTAGGGATCAAATGCCGCAAGTTTCTATCCTTAATGTTGAAATTTTTTATGTATGGGGTATTGATTTTATGGGTCCCTTCCCTTCCTCGTATGGTTTCATGTATATTTTGCTTGCGGTGGATTATGTGTTGAAGTGGGTGGAAGCAGAAGCCACCCGGACTAATGATTCTAAAGTGGTTGCAGATTTTATTAGAACTAACATATTTGCAAGGTTTGGCATGCCACGTGTAATCATAAGTGATGGATGGTCTCATTTTTGCAACCAGACCATTGAGGCGTTATTGAGGAAATACAATGTCAACCATAAGGTTTCTACACCTTACCATCCTCAAACAAATGGCCAAGCCGAGGTGTCTAACCGAGAGATCAAGCAAATCCTAGAGAAGACCGTTGGGCCAACAAGGAAGGATTGGAGCTTACGCTTAGATGACGCACTATGGGCATATCGTACGGTGTACAAAACACCCATTGGGATATCCCCATTTAGGCTCATTTATGGCAAGCCATGCCATCTTCCCGTTGAATTGGAGCACAAAGCGCATTGGGCCGTCAAGAAGTTCAACATGAATCTAGATGCAGCGGGAAGTCATAGAAAATTCCAATTAAATGAACTTGATGAGATGAGGCATGAGGCATACGAGAATGCTAGCATTTACAAGGAGAAGACCAAAGCTTTTCATGATAAAATGATTCATGGCAAAACATTCTCCATAGGGCAGAAAGTGCTATTATTCAATTCCCGTTTACGTTTGTTTCCCGGTAAGTTACATTCTAAGTGGATTAGACCGTTTGTTATTACTAATGTTTTTGTTCATGGTGCAGTCCAAATCCAAAGCTTGAAAACGGGACACGAATTCAAGGTAAATGGGCATCGATTGAAGCCCTATTATGAGCACTTTGAGGAGCATGCCATGGATGACATTTCCCTGCATGCCATGGGCTCCAATGGGGAGTGAATGCGTTCTTCGTCCGGCTACACGACGTTAAAGTAAGCGCTACTTGGGAGGCAACCCATGCATTCAACAAAGGAAGACCTAGGAACCACTCCAATTCCAGATTTGCGTTCCTCAAACCCTTCTCTTTGTTGTTATTTCGTTTCTGTTCTGTGAATTCTTTAGTTGCTGTTTGCTTATTTATGTTTTGTTTTTGTGAGTTTATGCTTGAAACATTGTGGACAATGTTTGATTTAAGTGTGGGGGGGGGGGTAAATAAGTGCTTTTGATGCAAATTCGTAGGATTTTATCACCCTTAACTTCCAATGTTGTTCCTTGTTGTTTTTAAGTGGTTTTTAAGCTGTTTTGATGCATTTTAGTGTGTTTTACATAAAAATCCGAAAATCCCAGAAAAATTAGGAAATTTGTTTTGAAAAAAAAACCAAAAAGAGTTGTTTTGATTTGTTTTTGTGTGTTTGTTTGTGTATTAGGGTACCTTCTAACACAATGATGAGGATTCGGTTTTTAATTGCATGACTGTTAAAGAGAGTTATGAACATGGATGAAAGTTTGATTTACTCTTTGGTTTATGCTTGGGTGTGGTTATAACTTATGAATTTACATGCAATCATAAAGGAAAAAAAATTAGTTTTTGTAACATGCTTGAAGGAAGGAACTCAAACTAACGCTACAACCTTGTGAGACTTGAGCCTAAACGTTTATTTGGAGAGTTAATAATCTGTGCATTGTTGTTTTCTAAAGTTGTTGCATGATCTCATTATTCTTTGCTTGGTTACTACTTAGAAGGCGTTTCATCATTTAGTTCCAAATGCTAGAACTCATGCCCATTTCATTCAAAACATGCTATTGATTTGCATACATATTCAAGATGAAGTTGTGTAGTGACCACCACCAAAGCCAAACTGCCGTGTATCCTAATTCATTATATGTTTAAGTTTAACCCCATTGAGCCTTGTGTAGCCTATGTTTTTTGTTAACCCACAATATCCTCACCTAGCCTAGATTAGGACCATCCATACCCTTGTTCTTGAAGCATAGTAAAGCACGACTCAAGATGAATTCCTTTTGATCAATGTATTGCAGAAAACAAGTGTGGGGGAAAGGATGTGTGTGTGTGCCAAAGACTTTTAGGTGGCACGGGTAGAAAAAGAAGAAACAAAAAAAAAAAAAAAAAAAGAGAAAAAATTTGTGGAAAATAGAAAGAAAAAAGAAAAGTATGAAAAAGAGTTGAAAAAGATGTGAAAAAGAACTCTAAAGTGTTATTTGTTGAAGATAGGGTCCAAAACATTAAATTCGGCCCTAAGTGTTGTATGACTCTTCCCTTTGTGTTTAAAAGTTGATTTCTACATTCTAAAGTGAATTCTAAGTTTCGATTTCATTGTTTTGCTTGCTATTGCTTTAAGAACGTTTGTTATCCCTATCCTTTCTTTGTTAGCCATTACCCTTAGCCCCGTTACAACCCTTGACTTCTATTTTGAGTGTTATGTGTTTCAATTTGTGGAGTTTGAATTTGGTATGAGCATATGGTGTCACTGGTTCTCGCATTTAAGTAGTAGCATTCCATTCATGAGATCATATCTAAATGCTTACTAACTCCAAAAACTGCTTTCTTTGTTATGCATATATGTGAGCGTTCGTTTTCATGTCTACATCAATCTTCTCACATATAACTAGTATAGGGTGTGTAGTTAGAAAATCTGAGTGAAAATTGAGTGCATATCTTGTAAGGAATTGAGCAAATTCTCTAAGGCATGTTACTACATTCAAAACATCGTTTTAATTGGTTAAATGTGAACTAGTAAGTGGTGACTATGATTAAATATGTGCTCAAGTGTGAAGCTGACTAAAATCTGTGGGGATGATGATTTTTAACATGTCAGTGCATTGGAAATCCCTGAGGCAAACGTTGGAAGGTTTAGGTTTTGTTTGTTTTGTTTCGTTTTGTTTTTCTTTTGTTTTTTTGTTTTGCTCAAGGACTAGCAAAAGCTAAGTGTGGGGGAATTTGATAGGAGCATATTTATGCGACTTAGTGAGCTTGTTCTTGTGCATTTAAGTTGTGTTTTCTTAGTTAAATTAGTCTTTTAAGCTATTTTCATGTGTTTTCAGGTTTTAAGGGCAAAGTATGCAAAGTAGTGCATTTTGGAGCCTTTTGGAGAAAAATTGAGCTTGGAATGGATATCACATGCTTGGAACAAAAGGAATGGACGAGATTGAAGGAGTCCTAGTTAAAGATGGATTCCTAGTCAAAGATGGATTCCTAGAAGAATAAGGATTCCTACTCAAACAAGGTTTCCTACTTGAAGTAGGAAAGTTAAGCCTAAAGTTTCCTAATTTGGGTGGATCTTTCCTAAACCTAGATGGCCTTAAGTTCCAGCAATATTGAAGGTTTCCTAAGCATTTTTGGACACAAAGAAAGGTTATAGAACACTTCCCTATCCTTGCCGTGAGTTATATCCTATTTCCCCTTGGTTTTGGGCTTCTAGAAGTCCTATCTTTTTCCCCCGTACCTGCCGCACCAATTTCAGCAAGGAAACCTCCTTTCCTTGCCTTGCAAGGCTTTCTAGAAGCCTTATCCTTTCTTATCTAATATGCCGCACCTTTTGGCCTTTTCCCTTGGGGATTCTGATTGTTTAAACCTTTTTCCTTGTGGATTTGGATTTTACAAGTCCATATCTGATTTCCCTAGGGTTTTATGTTCCTATATATATTGTTATTTATGCCTTGGCCGAACCACCACCTCTCATACACATCAATTCATGCCAGAAATTCGTCACCCTTCTCTGCCATAGCAATCACCACCAATTCTCCATAATTCCTGACCAAAACCACCCCTTGCCACACCTTCCATCCATCCTAAACACTACCATACCATCTCCCATCCATTCTACATCATTCATAACCTCAATAACCTGTCCCCAAGCTTTGTGCCGCAGCAAGGAGGAAGGAGGACTTCGTGGATGCACCTGTTGTCCAAGTTGGAGCGTCTAGGTGTTTTCTTTCTTTGGATTTCAATGTCTAATTTTATTTATCTTTGCTTTGTGCGTACGAGGAACTAAACCCCCCTTGGCTAGGGGGGATTCGAAACCATGTTCATGCTTGCTATATAATTTGATTACTTTCAGTTGCATTTCATAAGTTGTGAATTCAATTTGTTTATCTATATGAATTAAAACTGATTTGTGTGTGTTGGTTGAGAATGCACGCTTAATTTTCATGCATAAATCTAATGCTAGGATGTAAGGGAGTTTCACCTAATCGTTATGAACTTATATTCAATAGTAGTAAAGGTTGCTAATCACAATCGTGTTAAGTAAATTCTTGGCATAAGTTTCATGCAATTCATAGTAACAAGTGCCTCGTCAATGCTTATGATTTTCATAGAACTTAATGATTCTTGCTTGTATCTTTATTATGCAATTCATGTAGGGAACTTGTGGGGAATGCTTTGGGTTGTTGTATGCAATCATCCAATTCAATAACTTTAGGAAAATCTGAGGTTAATTAGTGCAATTCACGGTTAATCTGAGGCGTTGAGGATTCATAGTTTATTGAAAAGCAATTGGAAATCATTTTGTATGCAAGTGTGACATGTGTGGAGAAGAACCTCCTAGCTAGCCCATCATCCATCTAATTCACCAAATTTCGTTAAAATCTGTTTAAGTTTTTCTTGTTTTATTTTACTTAATTTTCGTTCAAAACCAAATCCCCTTTTTCTTTAGAGTGTCTAACTAGTTAGAAGATGTTTTATATTGTGTTTTTAAGTGTTTTGAGTCAAGAAAACCCAAAAATTCATCCAAAGGAGTGTTAGAGTTCAAATCTGCCCAGTTTGTGTTTTTAGGCAGATTTGAGTGTTTTTGTGCTGTTTTGAGTCTTTTGATTTGTTTTAGTGTTTTAGAGTTTAGTTTTGCATTCTTTGAGTGTAGTTTAGTGTTTTAAACTTTGTTTTACGTTTTTTGAGTCAGTTTTAAGTGTTTTAGCAATCCCTCCTAATCCCCGGCCTAGAACGATCCCTACTTACATACTTTGCTACAATTGATAAAAAGAGGATTTAATTTGTGTGCTTATATATTTTGCATCAACCGACAAAAAACGATGTCTTCTCTTCCCCTCTACCCTCTCTAGCGGAGCTCTAAACTGGTATTGCCGTTTTCCACCTAAGACAGTAAACTCATTTGAGGAACTGAGGAAACTGTTTGTCTCTCAACACATCTTCCAGACTGATCGCTTGCATTCTGCAGATGACATGTACACTATTCACCAGAAGCCAGACGAGTCACTACGAGAGTATGTTGGTCGTTTCAGCAATGAGTATTATCGCTACGCTGAGGCAGATGACAAGACCGCCCTCAAGGCCTTCACTGCAAGCCTACGTGATTGTTTCTTCAAGTACATGATCAATGCCAACACTTGGAAGACTTACTCTGAGGTGATGGCACATGCTTACAACTATGCCTCCGTCGAGGCAAAGACATATCAAGGGAAACGCCCCACAACCACCCCTTATCAGCAAGTAGGAAGTGGAAGCCAGATCTAACCAAATGAGAATACCTCGACCTTCCAAACGGCAGCGGTGCCTCCCCCTGCCTTACTTAATACTTTGCCAAGTCAACAGACATATCAATATCAGGGCAAAAGGAAAGATTTCCATCCTCACCAGTCTCATTTTAGTAAAAAGAGTAAGGGACACTACCGCGATAACCAAGGGTATTGCCATGATAATCCCCGACCCCAGGCAGTCAACACAGTGGGTCAAGCACGTGTCAGGACAGCCCCTACCCCGAGGTATGAGGCATACACACCTTTGAACGCCACATGCGTGGCCATTTACCCCAGCATAGCACACTTGATACCGAAGCCAATGTTGGAAGTATGCCCACAAAGCCACTCATTTGATGTAATAGCTTTTGAAATACTTATTGTATTAAACTATTATATGTTTAATGAAGGGCAAAGCTTATTGTTAATCACTATTTATTGTATCATGTGTTTAAGCAATAAGGGAATCCAAGGAATGTATTTGATCTAAGAGATAAGTGATTTAAGTAAGTTAGATTAACGAGACCTTTCTCTTATGTTCATTCCTAAAACGTTCCTAGCCATAGGATTGCCAATTGGGCATTGACAATCCGCTAAGGTTAGTATGTGTTATATCAACTCAAGCGTGAGTATGACTAGTCTCAAGTCATTTAGTGTTGGACACTAAGACAAACACATAGGTGCTCGAAAGAGTAATCGAGTACACTGAACAACGATCAAAAGAGAGTTCGAACATACATGTCATGTAAGAACTCAATAGTTGCAATATGCAAAGTAGTCTTTTGACCTGAGGAATCATAGATGTCTAATGGTTAGGTCCTTGATCTTTGATCATGTCAAAGGCATTCCATTGAGAGTGTCCACGGCATTGTTGGGGTCAAGCTATCTAGTCATGTAGGCATATGAATGCACAACAAGGGATCTCTAACCTTCCATGGTGGAAGGAGAATACTCTAAGATATGATTCGGGAGTCTTTGGCCAAAGCATACAAATATGACTTAGGAAGTATGTTCCAAATCATATTCAATTGAATCATATAAAGAAGTATCACATTGGATAGTAGACATGAAACAAACTATCACTCAAACAATGTGATTAAGAGTATTGTATTAGAGAATGACCGTATTGCATTGTAATTGTAACTGGATAGGTTCTCCAACCACTTCTACTTAGCTTGGGTAACCATGACATGCTGCTAGGTGTCACTGATGGTTTGTGGAAGCCCTGAAGATTAGCAAACACTAATCTTAATCAAAGGGAGAATTGAAATGTAGTTTCAATTCATAATCGATCGTCAAGAGTAACAATCGCCCACTGCCTCGCTAATTGGAACCTAATGGATCGTACACCGAGTAAGGATAAAAGTGAAGAAATATAAATGAAATGGATATGCAATTAAATGGTTTAATTGAAAATGGTCAAGATTAATTAATTAGTTAATTAATTTTACGAAAGGTTCGTATTGGGCTTTTAAGTTGGTTTTGGGTTTCGGGGCCCAAAAGTGTTTTGGTCCACAAAGCCCATTATGTTTAAGTTGTCTGACAACTAAAACAAAATGGGCAATTAGCCCAATAACAAAGACAAGGCCGGCCATAAGGGAGAGTGGATGCAAACTTGAATTAATTACAAGTTTGCCACTCAAATGTGATGTAGTATAAAGTTAACTTTATAGCTATTTTCTCATTAGGGTTTTCTTGAGGCAAAGAGGTGAAACACTTTCTCTCTTTTTCTCAACGAGGAGGCCGGCCACTTAGAGAGGATTTAGCTAGCAATCTTTTCTTCTCTAAGTCATCCATTTCATCTTCACACCTCATCCTTGGTGTGGAGACTTAGAGACACTAAACCTTTGGTGTTTTGGAGATCCTTTCCTCACATCCTCAAGGAGCAAAGGAGCACAAAAAGGGAAGGAAATCACAAGGAAGATCCAAGGAGCTAGGAGGTGACTTGAAGGCCCTCCACTTGGGTGAATCCCTTGTGTAAACAAGGATGAGCTTCAAGGGTAATGAATCTCTAAATCCTTCCTTCTCTTTAATGTAGTTAAAGAGTCTCTTGGTTCACCATTCACTAGGCTTTGAAAGTCATGGGTTTTAGAATTGTTTTTTAATGCATGCCTACTTTAATGTGTTAATAGTTTGCATATGTGTTTAAATATTCTCACATGTTCTTAGCTAGGACAAAATTTTTCCTTCAAGTGGTATCAGAGCCTAGGCCTAGTTTATGGTGAATTCTTTTGGGTTTTGTGATTTTCATGATTTGTGATTTAAATGTTGTAAATGTTACAAGCTTTGTTCTTGCTTTTGAATATAAATTTTGCTTGAAAATTTAGCATCTCAAATGTTGTAGATGTAGTTCATTTAAGCATGAATATTGGAACTAAAATTTGGTGCCATGTATGTTGGGAAATTCGGTCAAATCCAAAGGGTGGATTTTTGGGTTCATGTTTGTCTTGTTAAAATGGTTTTAAAGTGACTTTTGGAACCCCTAAGTACCCTAGGATATTAACCCTCTTTTGTGTTGTGAAAATTTGAGTTTTAATGTGTGAAAACATTCATGGAGCTCTTATGAGTTTTCATGTGTGCTCTTCAATGTTCTTGAGTTTCTTACCAAGAACAAAAAGGTTGGGAATTTTGATTCAAAGTGTTTGGTGTTTTTCATAAAGTTTTGGTTTATGTTTGATGGGTGATGGATTATTGGTGAGGGATGATAAATGCCATTAATGTTTCACAAAACATTTTCTTACAATCTATACCCATCACCTTTATCCTCACCACTTGCATAAACCACTGGCACTAGATTTTTTAATTTTTTTTTGATTTTTCACCAAAACCCTTTCACACTCCTTTTCACTACTAAAACCGGCCAACCCCAAGTGGGGGGTGATTTTGGGCCTTTTATGCAATTAAATAAAGTTTTGATACTTTTGTGTTTTTGTATTTTGGCCCAAAAGTATACGTTTTTACGTTAATGCCCAAAAACTCTAAAGGACAAATTGTTTTGTTCCTTTATTGATGTTTTTGTTATTGTTAAAAATTTTGGGTTCTAGTTGTAATTACATGAAGTTGTGGACTTTTGTATTTTTACAAAGTGACCCCAAAAGTTTATGTTTATTAAATAATGGCCCAATTGTTGAGGTCATTGTTTTTTGCCCAAATAAGATGAGAACAAAATGGTTTTGTCTCTTTAATGAGAATTGGATTTTCATTTCAATTAGTTCCATTTAAATCAAGTCTATGAATCCGAAAACCAATTGTTTAAGTTGCTTTCTTAGTTAATGTGATTGATTAAGAAAAGGGTGATTATGAACCAAAGGCCTCGATAAAGGAGCTATGTGATTGGCCACTTTACATTATGAATGTTTGGGTTTAGTAGTTTAGAATTGAATGTAATTCGATTAGTTCGAATTTGTTGTAAATGGACATAAGTCCATCAAATGTGTTGTAAAAGGGCATAAGCCCTTCTCTTTATTTCAAGTATTCCTTTTTGTTTATATGTATGCAAATTGGAATAGTTGGGTCCAACGCCCAATAGGAAATAAAGGTTTAATTGGATTAAACGCGTAACTAAAATCAACAACTATCTACCTTAAACCCAAGGTCCAACACAAGGCTCGTGTTGGATCAAATCAAACGGTTCATAATCATCCTAAGACCTAATATGACTATATAGTCCATATGAGGATGCAATGCATTCGTTAGTAGTTCCATATAGTCTCGCTTGTTTCATCGAAATAGTGGGAGTATTATATACTACTAATTCATATTAATTTGGACCAATGGTTGTGATAGGCCCAAGTTCTTTTAATGAGATTAAAATAAAATTGATGTAGCCCAACACTACTCCTTCAACAAAACGAATATTAAGTTGATAAGCGAGAGATGTTTTGAACATCTCTTCGTAGGCCTTCCACCGTGGTGGGCTCCAATCGTTTGTGACTCATACACTGGCTTCACCCTATAATGGGGAAGTTCAAAGTACGTGCTTACATCCAGGAGGAGTCCATAAACATATATGATGAAGTGAGTGTAGACAACGAGTATGACCAACATGATATAATTCTGAGGTTGTGCTTGAACCCCTACATCAACTAGCATGGTGGGAATGACTTAACTAAGTGCAATGGTGCCAAAATGATATAATTCTGAGGCAATCATTCTCTAGAGGCCAAAACAGATGGGTAATTACAAAAGTTGTAAATGGCTAAGAGTTATCCTCTCATCATTATTGTTGCTAGCCAAAATGATATAATTCTGAGGTGGGCTTGGTAATGGTGAGCCTCCCATACCCCGCTAAGAGTTCATCATAACTCTCGAATTCCATTGAGGGATGTGGAATTTGCCAAAAATAGTGGGTGGTACTATTTGATTCAAGACCCAATCAAGTAGTTTTAATATCAACAATCTAATACGATTTCTGTTATGTTATGTAGTTAACGACATGCCTAAAATTACACCCACCATTATACTTGACAAAATGGGCCTTAGGGGCCAACGTTTCCTTGCTTGGTATCGCCACATTGAGAATGTCTCAAAGGTGAAAGACATATTGTATGTGCTTAAGCAATCCCCTCCTTATGCACCTCCTATGAAACTAGCTTCAAAGGAGGAGTGTCAAAATTATGCTAGACACTATGAGGATGACTTACAAGCCAAATGCTTAATCCTCACTTCACTTAGTGAGGAGCTTATGAAGCTACATAAGCACATGGACACTTCTTGTGTCATGGTTGAAAGTTTGCATAAGATGCATGACATTAAGACTAGTAATGTACGATTCTCAAATGTTTGTAGTCTATTGAATGCCAAAATGGCAAAGGGGGCATTGGTCCAAAAACATGGACAAAAGATGGAAAGGATCTTTCAAGATCTTGAAAGTTCAGGAACTTCCATCGATGGGAAAATGGCCCAAGACTTTTTCCTTGCATCTCTCTCGGATGATTTCACTAAGTTTATTGTAAACTATAAAGTGAATAGATTTGATCATACTTTTTCCAAGATGATTGACATGTGCTGTAAGTTTGAACAAAGTTTCAAAAAGGACAGTGGGAGTGAGAATGCAATTATAAGGAAAAGGTTGCATAAGAAGAAGGCAAGAAAATCCAAAGGAACATGCTTTCATTGTGGAAAGGATGAACGTTGGAAGAAGAAATACAGGGTGCGCATTGCGAGCCTTATGACACGATCTTTTGAAGGAACTATTTCTGTCATAGAGAGTGCTTTTACAATGAGCTCCAATTCCTGGATATTTGATTCAGGCGCTAGTCAACATATCTGCAATTCGTTGCAGGGACTAACAGGGAGCAGGACATTGCGCAATGGGGAGATGATTGTGCGAGTTGGGAACGACACTAAGATCTCTGCAAAAGCAATAGGCACCTACATGCTTAAACTACCCTCTGGGGAAGTCTTGGAACTTAAAAATTGTTTATATTTTCCTTCATGTATAAAGAATTTGATTTCTATCTCTAAGCTTTTACGAGATGGGCACTCAGTATTGTTTGACAAAATGAGTTGCACTTTATACCTGAATGGTCGTATTATCTCTCATGGTAATATGATAGAGGGACTTTTTCACCTAGAGACAAGTAGTGGGATGCACTGTATTGAAAGCGGGAATACCTCAAAACCCAAAAGGGCTAGAGAAGAAGTTAACCAAGTTAGACTTTGGCATCTTAAACTTGGACATGTAAACCAAGATAAGATTCACAAGATGTCGAAAGACGGATATCTTAGTCCATTAGGTAATGACCTCATAGGCACTTGTGAACCTTGTCTACTTGGGAAGATGACCAAATCTCCATTCACTGGGAAAGGAGAGCGTGCCGTTGAAATTCTTGGCTTAATCCACACTGACGTATGTGGACCTATGTCTACTACATCGAGAGGAGGCTTCTCCTACTATATCACATTCACCGACGATCACTCTCGGTTTGGCTATGTGTATCTTATGAAGTACAAGTCAGAATCCTTTGAAAGGTTCAAAGAATTCAAGAATGAAGTTGAGAAGCAAACTGGGAAACAGATAAAGATCCTAAGATCAGATCGAGGGGGAGAGTATCTAAGTAACGAGTTCCTAGATTATCTCAAAGAGTGTGGAATAGTATCACAGTGGACTCCACCAGGAACTCCTCAACATAACGGAGTTTCTGAGAGGAGAAACCGAACCTTGATGAACATGGTTCGTTCTATGATGAGTTCCGCTGATCTACCAATATCATTCTGGGGATATGCACTACACACAACAACTTATTTGCTGAATGCAGTGCCTTCTAAATCTGTTCCACAAACACCATATGAGATATGGTATGGGAAGAAGCCAAGTCTTAAACACGTTAAGATTTGGGGTTGTCCAGCATACGTTAAGAAACAAGATGCTAGAAAGCTTGAAGCAAGATCTGTTAAATGCTATTTTGTGGGGTATCCTAAATAAACCTATGGATACGAATACTATCACCCTGACGACCAGAAAGTCTTTGTCGCCAGAACTGCTATATTCATGGAGGATGAATTCGTTCTTAATGGAACTAGCAAAAGAAAGATAGAATTGAAGGAAATTAATGAGATTAAT
Organism: Malus sylvestris; assembly: GCF_916048215.2. Classification (NCBI taxonomy): domain Eukaryota; kingdom Viridiplantae; phylum Streptophyta; class Magnoliopsida; order Rosales; family Rosaceae; genus Malus; species Malus sylvestris. Next base: position 38,459,753 of record NC_062275.1, read on the forward strand.
GATGAACCACAAATAAGCACTCGACAAGTTGACAACCCTGTTCCTGAACCCCTAGCTCCACGTAGATCTGAACGGGTTAGTAAGCCACCTAAGAGGTATGGCTTAGATAATGACTTTGGGGAATTGCACCTTCTAGGTGACAATGACACAAAGGAAGACCCTAGAGACTACACTGAAGCAATGTCCGACATTGATTCAAAGAGATGGCAAGAGGCCATGAAATCCGAGATAGATTCCATGTATCAAAATCAGGTCTGGACTCTTGTAGACCCTCCAGAAGGTATAGTACCTATTGGAAACAAATGGGTCTTCAAGAGGAAGATAGGCGTTGATGGGAACGTGGAGACTTATAAGGCTAGACTAGTAGCCAAGGGTTACAGGCAACGAGAAGGGATTGACTATGAAGAAACCTTCTCTCCTGTAGCCATGATTAAGTCTATTCGGATTTTGCTTGCTATAGCTGCGTACCATGATTATGAGATATGGCAAATGGACGTGAAGACGGCCTTTCTGAATGGCTACCTAGAGGAAGAGCTCTATATGACTTAACTCGAAGGTTTCATGTCCAAGTCTGAAAAGACTAAGGTATGCAAGCTTCAAATGTCCATTTATGGACTTAAGCAAGCCTCCAGGAGCTGGAACATTCGTTTCGATACTGAAATCAAAACGTTTGGTTTTACTCAAAACGAAGACGACAATTGTGTTTATCAAAAAGTCATTGGGGATGCAGTTGTATTCCTAGTGTTATATGTAGATGACATATTACTATTCGGGAATGACACTGCAGTACTTTCTTCTGTAAAAGTGTGGTTGTCCAAAGCCTTCCACATGAAAGATTTGGGATATGCATCTTATGTACTTGGAATAAAGCTCTATCGTGATAGATCCAGAAAATTAATTGGATTATCCCAATCTATGTACATAGATAAGGTGCTAAGTAGGTTCCAGAGGGAACAATCTAAGAAAGGTCTTCTTCCTGTAAGACATGGAATTCACCTTTCTAAGTCCATGGGACCTAAAACTCCTGAAGAGATACGGCAGATGAGTGCTATTCCTTATGCTTCCGCCATAGGAAGTCTCATGTATGCCATGATATGCACAAGGCCTGATATCGCATATGTTGTGAGCATTACTAGTTGATATCAATCTAACCCAGGATTAGAACACTGGGCAGCTGTCAAGACAGTCCGTAAGTACTTAAGAAGAACTAAGGACATGTTCCTCGTTTATGGAGGAGCGACAGAGTTGCGAGTGGAAGCCTATACAGACGCAGATTTCCAATCTGACGTCGATGATAGAAGTTCCAACTCCGGATATGTATTCACTCTGAATGGTAGGGCTGTTAGCTGGAAAAGCAAGAAGCAAGATGTAATTGCTGATTCCACAACGGAGGCAGAATATGTCACTGCAGCTGAAGCCGGCAAAGAAGCGTTTTGGATGAAGAAGTTCATTACTGAACTTGGAGTGGTTCCAACCATTACATCACCAGTAACTTTGTACTGTGATAATAGTGGGGCGATAGCTCAAGCCAAGGAACCCAGGGCTCATCAAAAGAACAAGCATTTTGACAGGCGCTTTAATATCATTAGAAGATATGTTGCCGAGGGGAAAGTCAACATTCTCAAAGTTGCCTCAGCAGATAACATAGCAGATCCACTGACAAAGCCAATGTCTCAAATCCAACTTGACCATCATATGGAAAAGATGGGTATTAGATACATGGGAAGGTGGCTTTGAGTGCAAGTGGGAGATTTTTGGAAGTATGCCAATAAAGCCACTCATTTGATGTAATAGCTTTTGGAATACTTATTGTATTAAACTATTATATGTTTAATGAAGGGCAAAGCTTATTGTTAATCACTATTTATTGTATCATGTGTTTAAGCAATAAGGGAATCCAAGGAATGTATTTGATCTAAGAGATAAGTGATTTAAGTAAGTTAGATTAACGAGACCTTTCTCTTATGTTCATTCCTAAAACGTTCCTAGCCATAGGATTGCCAATTGGGCATTGACAATCCGCTAAGGTTAGTATGTGTTATGTCAACTCAAGCGTGAGTATGACTAGTTTCAAGTCATTTAGTGTTGGACACTAAGAGAAACACATAGGTGCTCGAAAGAGTAATCGAGTACACTAAACAACGATCAAAAGAGAGTTCGAACATACATGTCATGTAAGAACTCGATAGTTGCAATATGCAAAGTAGTCATGACCTGAGGCATCATATATGTCTAATGGTTAGGTCCTTGATCTTTGATCATGTCAAGGGCATTCCATTGAGAGTGTCCACGGCATTGTTGGGGTCAAGCTATCTAGTCATGTAGGCATATGAATGCACAACAAGAGATCTCTAACCTTCCATGGTGGAAGGAGAATACTCTAAGATATGATTCGGGAGTCTTTGGCCAAAGCATACGAATATGACTTAGGAAGTATGTTCCAAATCATATTCAATTGAATCATATAAAGAAGTATCACATTGGATAGTAGACATGAAACAAACTATCACTCAAACAATGTGATTAGGAGTATTGTATTAGAGAAGGACCGTATTGCATTGTAATTGTAACTGGATAGGTTCTCCAACCACTTCTACTTAGCTTGGGTAACCATGACATGCTGCTAGGTGTCACTGATGGTTTGTGGAAGCCCTGAAGATTAGCAAACACTAATCTTAATCAAAGGGAGAATTGAAATGTAGTTTCAATTCATAATCGATCGTCAAGAGTAACAATCGCCTACTGCCTCGCTAATTGGAACCTAATGGATCGTACACCGAGTAAGGATGAAAGTGAAGAAATATAAATGAAATGGATATGCAATTAAATGGTTTAATTGAAAATGGTCAAGATTAATTCATTAGTTAATTAATTTTACGAAAGGTTCGTATTGGGCTTTTAAGTTGGTTTTGGGTTTCGGGGCCTAAAAGTGTTTTGGTCCACAAAGCCCATTATGTTTAAGTTGTATGACAACTAAAACAAAATAGGCAATTAGCCCAATAACAAAGACAAGGCCGGCCATAAGGGAGAGTGGATGCAAACTTGAATTAATTACAAGTTTGCCACTCAAATGTGATGTAGTATAAAGTTAACTTTATAGCTATTTTCTCATTAGGATTTTCTTGAGGCAAAGAGGTGAAACACTTTCTCTCTTTTTCTCAACAAGGAGGCCGGCCACTTAGAGAGGATTTAGCTAGCAATCTTTTCTTCTCTAAGTCATCCATTTCATCTTCACATCTCATCCTAGGTGTGGAGACTTAGAGACACTAAACCTTTGGTGTTTTGGAGATCCTTTCCTCACATCCTCAAGGAGCACAAAAAGGGAAGGAAATCACAAGGAAGATCCAAAGAGCTAGGAGGTGACTTGAAGGCCCTCCACTTGGGTGAATCCCTTGTGCAAACAAGGATGAGCTTTAAGGGTAATGAATCTCTAAATCCTTCACTCCCTTTAATGTAGTTAAAGAGTCTCTTGGTTCACCATTCACTAGGCTTTGAAAGTCATGGGTTTTAGAATTGTTTTTGAATGCATGCCTACTTTAATGTGTTAATAGTTTGCATATGTGTTCAAATGTTCTCACATGTTCTTAGCTAGGACAAAAATTTTCCTTCAGCCAAAGCCGAGGCACCCGGATTACAAGCCCACGAAGAACACGGGCACGTTTTGCTGCTACCATAAGCATAACGACCATGACGGCGAGAAGTGTATCACCCTTCGTGATCATATTGAAGCTTTGGCACGTGAAGGAAAAATTGATCAATTCCTCCTTCACCCTCCAAGGGGTAACCGTAACCAACGCCAGGTAAATGTGATATATTCCATAAATGGTGGCACACCCATATCTAAATCTTCCAACAGGGCCATGAAAAATAGTGAACGAGCTTTAAGGTCTGGCCACCAAGTGTTTCACGTGGAAGACATCAGGGGAGTTAAGTATCAAAAGCCTAACTGGGATCCAATATGTTTCTACCCTGAGGAAGAAAGAGGTATCATCTACCCTCACAACGACCCACTGATTGTGGAAGCTCACATAGCCAACTTTGAAGTACGACGAATCTTGGTAGACACGGAGGCTTCGGTTAATATCATGTTTGCTAAAGCTTTCAGGGCACTTAATGTAGCTGAACACTTGCTCGACTGCTCGATTTCCCCTCTGATAAGCTTCTCCGGTGATATCGTGCAACCTTTGGGAAGCATACACTTACCTTTCACCATTGGTACAGGCCCTTACACAGCTACCATTACCACTAACTTCTTGGTGGTTGATTGCCCAACGGTATACAATGTCATCTTCGGACGCACATGCATCAATGATCTCAAGGCCATGGTATCCACACATATGTTGTTGATGAAATTTCCAACCCCCTATGGCAATGGTTACATAAGAGGAGATCAACTTAGTGCACGATCATTTTACAACACTTCGGTCAAGTAACAGCACCTGCATGTGCCCAAGGAAACCCTTTTTATACATGATCAAGTCATAAAGACCAGCCCAGACGAAGCCAACTTGGATCTTTACGGTGGCAACAGTCAACCTAACGATCCTCGAGATGACTCTTTCACCCAGTAAGCATAACCCGCTGAAGAGTTGGAGAAGGTCTCTATCTCAAAAGATTATCCGGATCGCATAGTGAAGATTGGTACCACCTTGTCACCACCCATTCGGTTGGCATTGATCTCTTTTTTGCAAGAGAACACTAAGGTCTTCGCCTGGTCATACGAGGACATGCCAGGCATCTCTCTCGATATAATCTATCATCGCTTAAGTATTGACCCCAAGACTAAGCCAGTGAGACAGAAGCGAAGATCTTATGACGCTGAACGGTACGAGGCAATGAAGGTAGAAGTTGAAAAACTCAAAGGCATAGGCTTCGTCTGCGAAGTCAATTATCCAACGTGGGTAGCAAATATTGTCCTTGTTAAGAAGAATCTGACCAAGGAAAGTTTCCTGCTCCGAAAGGTCTTGTGGAGAATATGTGTCGATTACACTGACCTAAACAAAGGATGCCCAAAGGATAGCTTTCCTCTTCCTCTCATAGACAGACTTATAGACTCTACGACAGGGTGTGAACTCCTGCGCTTTATGAATGCTTACTCAGGATACAACTAAATCCTCATGAACCCTCCGGACCAAGAACACACAGCCTTCACTACTGACAATGGACTATATTGCTATAAAGTCATGCCTTTCGACCTAAAGAATGCAGGAGTGACTTATCAGAGATTGGTCAATTCAATGTTCGCCAAACAGATTAGGAAGAGCATGGAAGTTTACGTTGATGATATGCTAGTCAAGAGCAAACATGCTGATGAACACATCACTAACTTATCTGAAACTTTCACCATTCTGAAGAGGTATCGAATGAGGTTGAACCCAAACAAATGTGCCTTCGGCGTAGGCTCTGGCAAATTCTTAGGCTTCAAGATAAGCCAACGAGGCATTGAGGCTGTTGGAAGTATGCCCACAAAGCCACTCATTTGATGTAATAGCTTTTGGAATACTTATTGTATTAAACTTTTATATGTTTAATGAAGGGCAAAGCTTATTGTTAATCACTATTTATTGTATCATGTGTTTAAGCAATAAGGGAATCCAAGGAATGTATTTGTTCTAAGAGAGAAGTGATCTAATGAGTTAGATTATCGAGACCTCTCTCTTATGTTCATTCCTAAAACGTTCCTAGCCATAGGATTGCCAATTGGGCATTGACAATCCGCTAAGGTTAGTATGTGTTATGTTGACTCAAACGTGAGTGTGAACTAGTCTCAAGTCATTTGGTGTTGGACACTGAGACAAACACATAGGTGCTCGAAAAAGTAATCGAGTACACTGAACGTCGATCAAAAGAGAGTTCGAACATACATGTCATGTATGAACTCTAAAGTTGCAATATGCAAAGTAGTCCTTTGACCTGAGGCATCATAGATGTCTAATGGTTAGGTCCTTGATCTTTGATCATGTCAACGGCATTCCTTCGGATTGTCCACGGCATTGTTGGGGTCAAGCTATCTAGTCATGTAGGCATATGAATGCACAACAAGGGATCTCTAACCTTCCATGGTGGAAGGAGAATACTCTAAGATATGATTCTAAAGTCTTTGGCCAAAGCATATGAATATGACTTAGGAAGTTTGTTCCAAATCATATTCAAAGGAGTCATATAGGAAAGTATCACATTGGATAGTAGACATGAAACAAACTATCACTTAAACAATGTGATTAAGAGTATTGTATTAGAGAAGGACCATATTGCATTGTAGTTGTAACTGGATAGGTTCTCCAACCAATTCTACTTAGCTTGGGTAACCATGATATGCTGCTAGGTGTCACTCATGGTTTGTAGAAGCCCTGAAGATTAGCAAACACTAATCTTAAGGGAGAATTGAAATGTGGTTTCAATTCACAATCGATCGTTAAGAGTAACATCGCCCACTGCCTCGCTAATTGGAACCTAATGGATCGCACACCACATAAGGATGTTAGTGAAGAAATTATATGAAATGGATAAGCAATTAAATGGTTTAATTGAAGAATGGTCAAGATTAATTAATTAGTTAATTAATTATACGAAAAGTTCGTATTGGGCTTATATGTTGGTTTTGGGTTTTGGGGCCCAAAAGTGTTTTGGTCCACAAGGCCCATTATGTTTAAGTTGTATGACAACTAAAACAAAATGGGCAAATTAGCCCAATAACAAGGAGAGGCCGGCCATTAGGGTGAATGGGCAAGCTTGCTTAATTACAAGTTTGCCACTCACCAAAGAAAATGTTATAAAAGCAACTTTATAGCAATTTTCTCATTTAGGGTTTTCTAATAGAAATTGGGTGAAACATTTTCTCTCATTTTTCTACATAGAGGCCGGCCACTTAGAGGATTTATACTAGCATCTAAAATCTCTCTAAGTCATCCATATCATCTTCACAATATACAACCTTGGTGAAGAGACTTAGAGACATCAAGCTTTTGATGTTTTTTTTGGAGAACAAATCCTTATTTCCTCAAATCATCAAAGGAGCACTAAAGGGAGGAAAACACAAGGAGGATTCAAAGAGCTTGGAGGTGACTTGAAGGCCCTCCACTTGGGTGAATCCCTTGTGTAAACAAGGATGAGCTTCAAGGGTAAAGAATCACTAAATCTTTACTTCTCTTTAATTTTGTTAAAGAGTTTTTTTTTTGGTTCACCATATACTAGGCTTTGAAAGTCATGGGTTTTATGAATTGTTTTTGAATGCATGCCTACTTTAAAGTGTTAATAGCTTGCATGAGTATTCAAATGTTCATACTTGTTCTTAGCTAGGACAAATTTTTTCCTTCAAGTGGTATCAGAGCCTAGGCCTAGTGTATGGTGAATCCTTTTGGGTTTTGTGATGTTCATATTTTGTGATTTAAATGTTGTAAATGTTACAAGCTTTGTTCTTGCTTTTGAATATATAAATTTTGCTAGAAAATTTAGCATCTCAAATGTTGTAGATGTATTTCATTTAAGCATGAATATTGGAACTAAAATTTGGTGCCATGAGTTTTGGGAAATTCGGCCAAATCCTTAGGGTGACTTTTTGGGTTCATGTTTGTCTTGTTAAAATGGTTTTAAGGTGACTTTTGGAACCCCTAAGTACCCTAGGATATTAGCCCTCTTTTGAGAGGTGAAAAATTGAGTTTTGGTGAATGAAAACATCCATGGAACTATTATGAGTTTTCATGGTGTTCTTCATTGTTCTTGGTGTTCTTGCCAAGAACATAAAGTTTTGAAGTTTTGATTCAAAAGTTTTATGTTTATCATAAAGTTTTGGTATATAATTGATTTATTATTTGATGGGTGATGTTATTGGTGAGATGTGATGAAATGTTTTAATGTTTTGTCATAAACTTTAAGTTTTTCTTACAAACCATCACCTTCACCTTTAACCTCACCTAATAAAATCAACTTGCAAAAACTTTTTAGAAATTTTTCAATTTTTTCATTAAATGGCCGGCCACCCCTAGTGGGGGTCCTTTTGGGGCTTTTTGTGCAATTAACATAAAGTTTTGATACTTTTGTGTTTTTTGCATTTTGGCCCAAAAGTTTACGTTTTTACGTTTAGGCCCTAAAACTCTAAAGGACAAATTGTTTTGATCCTTTAATGATGTTTTTACATTATTAAAATTTTGGGATCTAGTTGTATTTACATGAAGTTGTGGACTATTGTGTTTATACAAAGTGACCCCAAAAGTTTTTTGTATTTGCATTATGGCCCAATTGTTGTGGTCATAGTTTCCTTTTGGCCCAAATAAAATGAGAACAAAATTGTTTTGTCTCTTTAATGAGAATTGGATTTTCATTCTATTTAGTTCCATTTAAATCAATTCTATGGATCCAAAAACCAATTGTTTAAAGTTGTTTTCTTAGTTAATGTGGTTGATTAAGAAAAGGGTGATTATGAACCAAAGGCCACGATAATTGAGCTATGTGATTGGCCGATATACATTTTGAATGTTTGGGTTTTAGTAGTATAGATTTGAATGTAATTTGATTAATTCTATTTGTTGTAAATGGACATAAGTCCATCATTTGATTTATGTTGTAAAAGGGCATAAGCCCTTATTATTATTTCATGTATTCCTTTTTGTTTATATGTATGCAAAATGGAATAGTTGGGTCCAACGCCCAATAGGAAATAACGGTTTAATTGGATTAAACGCATAACTAAAATCAACAACTATCTACCTTAAACCCAAGGTCCAACACAAGGCTCGTGTTGGATCAAATCAAACGGTTCATAATCATCCTAAAACCTAATATGACTATATAGTCCATATGAGGATGCAATGCATTCGTTAGTAGTTCCATATAGTCTCGCTTGTTTCAACGAAACAGTGGGAGTATTATATGCTACTAATTCATATTAACTTTGACCAATGGTTGTGATAGGCCCAAGTTCTTTTAATGTGATTAAAATGTTTTGATGTAGCCCAAAACTACTCCCTCAAATCAAATATTATGTTGATAAGCGAGAGATGTTTTGAACATCTCTTCGTAGGCCTTCCACCGTGGTGGGTTCCAAGCGTTTGTGACTCATGCACCGGCTTCACCCTATCATGGGGAAGTACAAAGCATGTGCTTACATCCAGGAGGAATCCATATACATATGATGAGGTGAGTGTAGGCAACGAGGATAGCCGACATCGTATCATCGTGAGGCTATTCTTGAACCCCTATACAAACTAAGCATGGTGGGAATAACTTAACTAAGTGCAATGAAGCCGACATCGTATCATCGTGAGGCAACATTCTCTAGAGGCCAAACGGATGGGTAATTACAAAAGTTGTAAATGAATAATGCGTTATTCTCTCATCATTATTTTTGCTAGCCAACATCGTATCATCGTGAGGTGGGCTTGGTAATGATGAGTCTCCCATAACCCGCTAAGAGTTCAATATAACTCTCGAATTCTATTGAGGGATGTGGAATTTGCCAAAAATAGTGGGTGGTACTATTTGATTCAAAGACCCAATCAAATAGTTTTAAACAAACAATCTAATGCGATTTCTGTTATGTTATGTAGTGAACGACATGCCTAAAATTATACCCACCATTATACTTGACAAAAGGGGCCTTAAAGGCCAACGTTTCCTTGCTTGGTATCTCCACATTGAGAATGTCTCAAAGGTGAAAGACATATTGTATGTGCTTAAGCAATCCCCTCCTCATGTACCTCCTACGAAATTAGCTTCAAAGGAGGAGTGTCAAAGCTATGTTAGACACTGTGAGGATGACTTACAAGCCAAATGCTTAATCCTCACTTCACTTAGTAAGGAGCTTATGAAGCTACATAAGCACATGGACACTTCTTGTGCCATGGTTGATAGTTTGCATAAGATGCATGACATTGAGACTAGTAATGTACGATTCTCAAATGTTTGTAGTCTAATGAATGCCAAAATGGCAATGGGGACATCGGTCCATAAACATGGACAAAAGATGGAAAAGATATTTAAAGATCTTAAAAGTTTAGGAACTTCCATCGATGGGAAAATGGCCCAAGATTTTTTCCTTGCATCTCTCTCGGATGATTTCACTAAGTTTATTGTAAACTATAAAGTGAATAGATTCGATCATTCTTTGAAAAAGATGATTGACATGTGCTGTAGATTTGAAAAAGGTTTCAAAATGGACAGTGGGAGTGAGAATGCAAACATAAGGAAAAGGTTGCATAAGAAGAAGGCAAAGAAATCCAAAGGAACATGCTTTCATTGTGGAAAGGATGAACGTTGGAAGAAGAAATACAGGGTGTGCATTGCGAGCCTTATGACACGAACTTTTGAAGAGACTATTTCTGTCATAGAGAGTTCTTTTACAGTGAGCTCCAGTTCCTGGATATTTGATTCAGGCGCTAGTCAACATATCTGTAATACGATGCATGGACTAGTGGGGAGCAAGCCACTGAGCAATGGGGAGATGGTTGTGCGAGTTGGGAACGGCACTAAAATCTCTGCAAAAGCAATAGGCACCTACATGCTTAACCTACCCTCTGGGGAAGTCCTGGAACTTAAAAATTGTTTATATTTTCCTTCATGTATAAAGAATTTGATTTCCATCTCTAAGCTTTTACGAGATGGGCACTCAGTATTGTTTGACAAAATGAGTTGCACTTTATACTTGAACGGTCGTATTATCTCTCATGGTAATATGATAGAGGGACTTTTTCACCTAGAGACGAATAGTGGGATGCACTGTATTGCAAGCAGGAATACCTCAAAACCCAAAAGGGCTAGAGAAGAAGTTAACCAAGAAAAGATGTGGCATCTTAAACTTGGACATGTGAACCTTGAAAAGATTCACAAGATGTCGAAAGACGGATACATCCACCCATTAGGTAATGACCGGATGGGTACTTGTGAATGTTGCTTGAAAGGGAAGATTGATGCGTAAAATAACTAAACACACAAATTAAACCCTCTTTTTGACAATTGTAGTATAGATGTAAGTAGGGTATCGTTCTAGGCCGGGGATTAGGAGGGATTGCTAATCTATTCTAAATTAATTTAAAAATATTAAATAAGACTCAAGGACACAAAATTAGGCTAAAAACTCTAATAACTCGAAACACACTTAAAATGACTCAAAATAATGAAAACAATTAAATTAAACACTAGGAATTGAAATGGACGGAAATTGAATTAAAAGACTAAAAACAATGAAAACTAACTAAATAATATAATTTAATAATGGATGGGTGTTTGGTTTTGATGAAAAGTAAATTAAACTTAATTAAATTACAGAATTTACAAAAACATGAAATTAAAATGAAAAGATAAATGACGGACTAGCTAGAGGGTTCTTCTCCACACATGACACATATGCAACCTAAATTGATTTTCAGTTGTTCTTTCAATAAATTGTGAATTTCAATACTCCAGATTAACCGTGAACAGCACTTTTTTAATCTTCAAGTTTTCCTTAAGTTATTGAATTGGACGGGAAAACGCATACAACAATTCAAAACATTCTTCAAAAGTCCCCTACGTGAAAAGCACAATAGAGATACAATCAAAGATCATTAAACTTTGTGAAAACTATAAGCATTGACGAGACATTCGTAACTATGAAAAGCATGATACTCTTGCCAAGAATTTACTTAACGTGATTGTGACTAGCAACCTTTACTACTTGTGAAAATAAGTTCATAACGATTAGGTGAAATTCACTTATATTCTAGCATCAAATTCATGCATGTAAATTAAGCGTGCACTCTCAACCAACATACACAAATCAGTTTTTATACGAACGGATAAGTAAATTGAAATCACAACTTATGAAATCACAACCGAAGGTAATCAATTCATATTACAAATATATTCATGGTTTCGAATTAACCTCTAGCCAAAATAAAATTTAGTTACACATTATTATCAAATTAAACCAAAAGTAAAATATAAATTTGGAGAGAATTAACCGAGAGAGAGAGAACAGCTTGCTGCTTTCTTCACTGGCGTCCTCCCTGACTTCCCTCTTTTCTGCGTTTCCTCTCTCCCCACGTACGCTGCCAAGCAGCTGTTCTGCTTTCCTTTCCGCGTCAGTCTCCCGCTGCCCGTCTCTCCTTGTTCTGCCAGTCAAGCTGCCAAAGGCAGCTTGTGACCTCACCTCATGCTCAAGCTGCCCCGTTTCTGCCTCACTGCCCTCTCCTTTGCTCTCTCCACTCTCACGCTGCCCAAAAGGGCAGCTCCCTGTGCTCACCCTGTCCCTTTCGTCTCTGCGAGCTGCCCAAAGGCAGCCCCCTTCTCTCGCTCCCAGCCTTTTTTTCTTCTCTCTCCTCCGCTGTGCTGCAAGGCAGCTTTCTTTTATTCTTTTCTTTCTGGCAGCCTTGCTGCCTTTTTTCCTTGGATCCGTAGCTGTCTCCCACTATTTATTTCTGTTTTCTTTCTTTTCTGCCTTTCAACCCCGTGAGTCTCTCACTTTCCTCCTATTTTTATTCCATTGTTATGCCTTTCTTCCTGCCACAAAACATGAATCATGATGATGTTTCAAACATCATCATGATTTATCATTATTATTATTTTTTTAATTAATTTTATTTAAAAGCTGATCTACACAGACAGTTTGACGAATTTATTACATAAAATTTCACTTGTTCTATTTTTATTTTCTTTGCATAACAAATCCTAAAAGCATAAAAATAACGTAAATAGATTAAAAATATAAGGAACTAACTAAGAAAAGACGAGTGAATTCGAAGTAAAAATATATATAAATATCATCCGATCAAATACCCCCACACTTAACTTTTGCTAGTCCTCGAGCAAAACAAAGAAAACAAGAACAAGAAGTAACAAGAAAAACATTAGTTTCTCCCTATCTGACCCTCATAGAATTTCATTTAAGAAAACAAATCATCAAGAACCATAGCTAGCACCAACAAACTAATCCAAGTTCATCTTCCTTATTCAAATATTAGCAGTAATCTTTGAATCATCCTTGAAGTGTAGTGTGTGAGATAGCCATGCTAATGCAATTTCAAGTTTTTATTTTTAAAATCATCATATGCAAACTAGCGACCTTCTCACTGGATATGCACTCAATCACACATGTGTTTAGTTTTAATGTGTTTCGCTCAAAGAAACAAATGTGAAATTTCTACCATAAGCTTGCATAAAGATCTCATCTCCACAATCATAATTGCAAAACTTAAATCAAGAGGACTTTTATTGGACGTAATGAGGTTTAGGGAGAGGGTTATTGAAATGAAAGAATAGGTAAACACAAGTTCCAAGCTACAAGCAGTTCTTTTGTTTAGATTTATAAGAACTCAATATTTCCAGCGATTCTTCTAGCACCTCCAACCACACTCTTAAACTGAAACCTTAAAAACTTTTTATTTTCTTTGTATACAATCTTTTTTTTTTTTTTTTTTTTTTTTTTTTTATTTTATTTTTATTTTATTTTTATTTTTAAATACAAACATGAAATACCCCCACACTTATTCTTTTGCCAAACACCTTCAAAGTACTTCACAAACATTTCTCATAAGACAATCTCACATTGCTCACTAGCTTGCTTGGAAAGGGTAAGGAAAAAAAAATGTTTCAGGTATAAGGGTAGACATATCTGGTGATAAGAAATAAAAGGCTCAACAAACACGGCTCAAATTGGCAAACTAATGATATCATTTTTCTTTGGGAAACATGGTTATTTGGGCCATAGTGGTAAACCTAATGCCTCTATCATTTCCAAGTTCATGCAATCAATGACAAACATTTCGAAAGATCGTTACGCAAGTTCTAGAGATGTATCTCACATAAGTTCATCACACATGAAAGAATAGGAGTGTATGAAAAAAAATGCACACACTTTCAATCGGCTCAAAAACTCACATAGGATGTATATGGTCACTAAATTCACATATAAAGCTTTAAGTCATGCTTTAGTTTCACATTAACAAGGCTATGTGCATTTGGTTTTTCAAAGATGATCAAACATGTACAAAACTAACAAGAGAATTAGGAATTTCACAAAACACATGTTAACTAAGTTCTTGATAATCATGATTCAAATTTGATCTAATTATATCATTGGGTCGGGAAACTAACAAAAATCTAATTCAAAACAATAAGGGAAACAAGACAATATTTTTGGATTTTTAAATTTTCCGAAATTTTTTTTTTTAATTTAAATTTTTTTTTAAAAGAAAACAAAACTAATTAAGAACACAAAAAACAACAACACAGTTTTTTTTATTTTTTATTTTTTAAAAGAAAACAAAACTAATTAAGAACACAAAAAAAAACAACAACACAGAGACAAATGAAATTCTGGAGATTTCTACCCCCATACTTAAACTTGACATTGTCCCCAATGTCAGAAAACACTATAATGCAAATAAAAAAATAAAAAATAAAATAAATAATAAGAAACAAAATAAAACAAGTGGACTGAAAACTTCCCTAATTTGCAGTAAAATCAAGCGATGACCCCCAAGCTAAAATTCTGCAATCAACTTCAAGGGTGGAAAGAACCAAAAGTTCCTGCAAAGAAAAGAAATAATTCAGTTAAGTACGCAAGAAAATTAATTAAAAAAAAAATTGCAAACGAAAAATTGAAAATTACGATAAAAGATAATGAATAAAACTAATAAGTAATCATTGGTCGTGCTTGTTGACTTTCCACAGCTTTCCTCTTGAACGGGGTGACACTTAGCTTTTTACTATTTGATGATATTGTACGGCGGAGCTTTGCTCTTTGGGAATGTTGCAGTTCCTTATTTGTTCTCCAAGCAGATGTGGCAGCTTCTCTTGTTCTTCATCTCAGACTCCTTCTGCTGGGATGATTGTGCAAGCTGCATTCTTCTCTGCTTGTTTCCTCTGCATGGCGGGCAGGCACGAGGGAGAGGTGTTGGTCTGTTTCTTTCTTCAATCTTTCCAAGTGCCCACCTCTTGCTCTCTTTCTCCTTGTCCTTAGTTGAGGATGAATCAGCACGTTGTCTCCACATGCTTCGAGGTATCATCTTCACTTCCCTTATACGTAAGAGACGAAGAGGAAACACAAGATGATGAGTACTCGAGAGCAAGTGCTGGCTGGAGAAAGGACAGGGAGAAAGCATGATATGAGATACTCTTGCTTTCAACCTTCATGATATGAAATACTTTTGCTTTGAATGGGTTGTTCGCAGGAGTATCCCAAGGAATGAGGAACACAGAGTAACTTAGGAGGATTCTTTGGGAATGCATTTTCGGAGATGAAGAAGTGTTGAGAGGGTGTGCTGAGAGAGTGTGCTTTTGCTGTGGAAGGCGAAGGTAGAAACTTATAGGACTTGTCTTCACAACCGGAACTGTTCTCTCACTCATTGTCGGCAGCCGGTGGATGGATGAATAGTACAAATTACGCGCTTTCTGACAAAGCTGCCCGTAATTTCCGCAAAGCAGATTCCTCATTGATATCTGGAATCGGCGCTTCGAGCTCTGAGCAACGTCGATTGTAGAGGTAGCATGTGACACGTGCGGATAAATCTGGAAAAGAAGATTTGCCCGTGGGTTGAAGCCCAGCTTTTGAGAAAGCTAGCGTGTCTTTGACTGTTGAATTTCCCTCTTCGATTTCTGAATTGGTGCTTCGACAAACTGCCCGAGAATTTCGCAAAGCAATTTACGTGTGACAAGTGACGACACGTCTGGACAAATTGATCTTTTGAAATCCGGGGTTCGGCTCGTGGTTTCTGAGCAAGCCCAGCCTTTAAGAAATGAAACGCCTCTTTTGAGAAAAGAATCCGGCTTTTGAGAAAGGAGCCCCGACTCTTCGATTTGCGAGAGGACGCTTCTCTGAGGAGCGCCTCTCCGATTTCTTCTTTTTATAGAGGCGTTAAGCTTGTTCCACAACACACTTATCCCTCCAGTAAACACTCCCTTCTTGCACTTCCGAAATCTTAACCTGTCCAATCTCTTCTTTCTCAACACCTTCAGAAAATGTCTGGCCCTTCTGATCGACGTTTTGACTTGAACATTCGTGAAGAGGCAGCTCCTCCTTCACCAGACAACATATGGCGCCCTTCTTTCATATCCCCCACTGGTCCCCTTACCGTTGGGGCTTCGGTGATGAAGAACGATATGACAGCAGCGGTGGTGGCCCGGAACATTGTCACTCCTAAAGATAACAGACTGCTCGCTAGACGGTCTGATGAATTGGCTGTTAAGGAGTCTCTGGCTCTCAGTGTGCAGTGTGCGAGTTCCGTATCCAACATGGCCCAACGCCTATATGCCCGAACTCGTCACGTTGAATCCTTGGTGGCTGAAATACAGAGTCTCAAGCAAGAGATTAAAGGGCTCAAGCATGAGAATAAGGAATTGCACAAGCTCGCACACAACTATGCCACCAGTATGAAGAGGAAGATTGACCAGATGCAGGACACCGATGGTCAAATTTTACTTGATCATCGGAGGTTTGTGGGTTTGTTCCAACAACATCTGCCTTCGTCTTCTGGAGCGGCACCGCGTAGTGAAGCTCCAACTGATCAACCTCTGCCGCCTCCTCCTTCTGTGGCCCTGCCGACTGCTGAAGCCCCGCCTACTACTGAAGCATCACCCGACCACTGAATACTATTAGTTTACATCATTGTAAAATATTTGTACTACTTTTTTTTTTTTTTTTTTTTTTTTTTTTTTGTTTATTTTTTTTTTTTTTTTTTTTTTATTTTTTATTTTTTTATTTTTTTTTTTTTTTTTTTTTTTTTATATATGTAAATTAATGTAAAGAGACTTTGGTTAACCTTCCCCCACACTTAAACTAAATAACACAAATTCACTGAAATCAACCAAATAACACAAATAACTAAACAAAACAAAATGAAAGCAGTAAAGATAAGGGTGGAAGAATGCAAAGCTGATTGGGTTAGTGATTCCAAAGTCTCCCTTCGTTGAATGCTTGGGTTGCCTCCCAAGAAGCGCTTGATTTAACGTCTTTAGCCGGACGCATCTTTCCTTTAAATTTCCCTCGGCTCCATTTGAACCTAAAATCAAAGAAAGAAAAATAAATCAAATATCAAAAGTAAAATACACAAACACCAATATAAACATAAACAAAAACAAAAATAAAAGGATTAGCAAAGTTGCTAATCCCCGGCAACGGCGCCAAAATTTGATGCGTAAAATAACTAAACACACAAATTAAACCCTCTTTTTGACAATTGTAGTATAGATGTAAGTAGGGTATCGTTCTAGGCCGGGGATTAGGAGGGATTGCTAATCTATTCTAAATTAATTTAAAAATATTAAATAAGACTCAAGGACACAAAATTAGGCTAAAAACTCTAATAACTCGAAACACACTTAAAATGACTCAAAATAATGAAAACAATTAAATTAAACACTAGGAATTGAAATGGACGGAAATTGAATTAAAAGACTAAAAACAATGAAAACTAACTAAATAATATAATTTAATAATGGATGGGTGTTTGGTTTTGATGAAAAGTAAATTAAACTTAATTAAATTACAGAATTTACAAAAACATGAAATTAAAATGAAAAGATAAATGACGGACTAGCTAGAGGGTTCTTCTCCACACATGACACATATGCAACCTAAATTGATTTTCAGTTGTTCTTTCAATAAATTGTGAATTTCAATACTCCAGATTAACCGTGAACAGCACTTTTTTAATCTTCAAGTTTTCCTTAAGTTATTGAATTGGACGGGAAAACGCATACAACAATTCAAAACATTCTTCAAAAGTCCCCTACGTGAAAAGCACAATAGAGATACAATCAAAGATCATTAAACTTTGTGAAAACTATAAGCATTGACGAGACATTCGTAACTATGAAAAGCATGATACTCTTGCCAAGAATTTACTTAACGTGATTGTGACTAGCAACCTTTACTACTTGTGAAAATAAGTTCATAACGATTAGGTGAAATTCACTTATATTCTAGCATCAAATTCATGCATGTAAATTAAGCGTGCACTCTCAACCAACATACACAAATCAGTTTTTATACGAACGGATAAGTAAATTGAAATCACAACTTATGAAATCACAACCGAAGGTAATCAATTCATATTACAAATATATTCATGGTTTCGAATTAACCTCTAGCCAAAATAAAATTTAGTTACACATTATTATCAAATTAAACCAAAAGTAAAATATAAATTTGGAGAGAATTAACCGAGAGAGAGAGAACAGCTTGCTGCTTTCTTCACTGGCGTCCTCCCTGACTTCCCTCTTTTCTGCGTTTCCTCTCTCCCCACGTACGCTGCCAAGCAGCTGTTCTGCTTTCCTTTCCGCGTCAGTCTCCCGCTGCCCGTCTCTCCTTGTTCTGCCAGTCAAGCTGCCAAAGGCAGCTTGTGACCTCACCTCATGCTCAAGCTGCCCCGTTTCTGCCTCACTGCCCTCTCCTTTGCTCTCTCCACTCTCACGCTGCCCAAAAGGGCAGCTCCCTGTGCTCACCCTGTCCCTTTCGTCTCTGCGAGCTGCCCAAAGGCAGCCCCCTTCTCTCGCTCCCAGCCTTTTTTTCTTCTCTCTCCTCCGCTGTGCTGCAAGGCAGCTTTCTTTTATTCTTTTCTTTCTGGCAGCCTTGCTGCCTTTTTTCCTTGGATCCGTAGCTGTCTCCCACTATTTATTTCTGTTTTCTTTCTTTTCTGCCTTTCAACCCCGTGAGTCTCTCACTTTCCTCCTATTTTTATTCCATTGTTATGCCTTTCTTCCTGCCACAAAACATGAATCATGATGATGTTTCAAACATCATCATGATTTATCATTATTATTATTTTTTTAATTAATTTTATTTAAAAGCTGATCTACACAGACAGTTTGACGAATTTATTACATAAAATTTCACTTGTTCTATTTTTATTTTCTTTGCATAACAAATCCTAAAAGCATAAAAATAACGTAAATAGATTAAAAATATAAGGAACTAACTAAGAAAAGACGAGTGAATTCGAAGTAAAAATATATATAAATATCATCCGATCAAAGATGACCAAATCTCCATTTACTGGAAAAGGAGAGTGTGCCACTGAAATTCTAGGGTTAATCCACACTGACGTATGTGGACCTATGTCTACCACGTCGAGAGGAGGCTTCTCCTACTATATCACATTCACCGATGATCACTCTCGGTTTGGCTATGTGTATCTTATGAAGTACAAGTCAGAATCCTTTGAAAGGTTCAAAGAATTCAAGAATGAAGTTGAGAAGCAAACTGGGAAACAGATAAAGATCCTAAGATCGGATCGAGGGGGTGAATATCTGAGTAACGAGTTCCTAGATTATCTCAAAAAGTGTGGAATAATATCACAGTGGACTCCACCGGGAACTCCACAACTCAATGGAGTTTCTGAAAGGAGAAATCGAACCTTGATGAACATGGTTCGTTCTATGATGAGTTCTGCTGATCTACCAGTAACATTCTGGGGATACGCTCTATATACAGCAGCTTACTTGCTTAATAGAGTACCTTCCAAATCAGTTTCACAAACGCCCTATGAGATATGGCATGGAAGAAAGCCAAGTCTTAAACACATTAAGATTTGGGGTTGTGAAGCATATGTCAAGAAGCTTGAAGCTACTAAGCTTGAAGCAAGATCAATAAGGTGCTATTTTGTGGGATATCCTAAAGAAACTATGGGATATGAGTTCTACCATCCTGACGACCAGAAAGTCTTTGTCGCCAGAACTGCTAAGTTTCTAGAGGACGAATTCGTTCTCAAAGGAACTATAAGCAAACTGATGGAAATTAATGAGATTAATAATGAACCACAAACAAGCACTGGACATATTGACAACCCTGTTCCTGTACCCCTAGCTCCACGTAGATCTGAACGGGTTAGTAAGCCACCTAAGAGGTATGGCTTAGACAATGACTTTGATGAATTGTACCTTCTAGGTGACAATGAAACAAAGGAGGACCCTAGAGACTACACTGAAGCAATGTCCGACATTGATTCAAAGAGATGGCAAGAGGCCATGAAATCCGAGATGGATTCCATGTATCAAAATCAGGTCTGGACTCTTGTAGACCCTCCAGAAGGTATTGTACCAGTTGGAAACAAATGGGTCTTCAAGAGAAAGATAGGCGTTGATGGGAACGTGGAGACTTATAAGGCTAGATTGGTAGCCAAGGGTTACAGGCAAAGAGAAGGGATTGACTATGAAGAAACTTTCTCTCCTGTAGCCATGATTAAGTCCATTCGGATTTTGCTTGCTATAGCTGCGTACCATGATTATGAGATCTGGCAAATGGACGTGAAAACGGCCTTTCTGAACGGCTACCTAGAGGAAGAGCTCTATATGACTCAACCCGAAGGTTTCGTGTCCAAGTCTGAAAAGACTAAGGTATGCAAGCTTCAAAGGTCCATTTATGGACTCAAGCAAGCCTCCAGGAGCTGGAACATTCGTTTCGACACTGAAATCAAAACGTTTGGTTTTACTCAAAACGAAGACGACAATTGTGTTTATCAAAAAGTCGTTGGGGATGCAGTTGTATTCCTAGTGTTATATGTAGATGACATATTACTATTCGGGAATGACACTGCAATACTTTCTTCTGTAAAAGTGTGGTTGTCCAAAACCTTCCACATGAAAGATTTAGGAGATGCATCTTATGTACTTGGGATAAAGCTTTATCGTGATAGATCCAGAAAATTAATTGGATTATCCCAATCTATGTACATTGATAAGGTGCTAAGTAGGTTCGAGATGGAACAATCTAAGAAAGGCTTTCTTCCTGTAAGACATGGAATTCACCTTTCTAAGTCCATGGAACCTAAGACTCCTGAAGAGATAGGGCATATGAATAGGATTCCTTATGCTTCCGCCATAGGAAGTCTCATGTATGCCATGATATGCACAAGGCCTGATATCGCATATGCTGTGAGCATTACTAGTCGATATCAATCTAACCCAGGATTAGAACACTGGGCAGCTGTCAAGATGGTCCTTAAGTACTTAAGAAGAACTAAGGACATGTTCCTCGTATATGGAGGAGCATCAGAGTTGAGAGTGGAAGGCTATACAGACGCAGATTTCCAATCTGACGTCGATGATAGAAGTTCCAACTCCGGATATGTATTCACTCTGAATGGTGGGGCTGTCAGTTGGAAAAGCAAGAAGCAAAGTGTAATTGCTGATTCCACGACAGAGGCTGAATATGTCACTACAGCTGAAGCCGGCAAAGAAGCGTTCTGGATGAAGAAGTTCATTACTGAACTTGGAGTGGTTCCAACCATTACATCACCAGTAACTTTGTACTGTGATAATAGTGGGGCGATAGCTCAAGCCAAGGAACCCAGGGCACATCAAAAGAACAAGCATTTTGATAGGCGCTTTAATATCATTACAAGATATGCTGCCGAGGGGAAAGTCAACATCCTCAAAGTTGCCTCAGCCGATAACGTAGCAGATCCACTGACAAAGCCAATGTCTCAAATCCAGCTTGATCGTCATATGGATAAGATGGGTATTAGATACATGGGAAGATGGCTTTGAGTGCAAGTGGGAGATTGTTGGAAGTATGCCCACAAAGCCACTCATTTGATGTAATAGCTTTTGGAATACTTATTGTATTAAACTTTTATATGTTTAATGAAGGGCAAAGCTTATTGTTAATCACTATTTATTGTATCATGTGTTTAAGCAATAAGGGAATCCAAGGAATGTATTTGTTCTAAGAGAGAAGTGATCTAATGAGTTAGATTATCGAGACCTCTCTCTTATGTTCATTCCTAAAACGTTCCTAGCCATAGGATTGCCAATTGGGCATTGACAATCCGCTAAGGTTAGTATGTGTGATGTTGACTCAAACGTGAGTGTGAACTAGTCTCAAGTCATTTGGTGTTGGACACTGAGACAAACACATAGGTGCTCGAAAAAGTAATCGAGTACACTGAACGTCGATCAAAAAAGAGTTCGAACATACATGTCATGTATGAACTCTAAAGTTGCAATATGCAAAGTAGTCCTTTGACCTGAGGCATCATAGATGTCTAATGGTTAGGTCCTTGATCTTTGATCATGTCAACGGCATTCCTTCGGATTGTCCACGGCATTGTTGGGGTCAAGCTATCTAGTCATGTAGGCATATGAATGCACAACAAGGGATCTCTAACCTTCCATGGTGGAAGGAGAATACTCTAAGATATGATTCTAAAGTCTTTGGCCAAAGCATATGAATATGACTTAGGAAGTTTGTTCCAAATCATATTCAAAGGAGTCATATAGGAAAGTATCACATTGGATAGTAGACATGAAACAAACTATCACTTAAACAATGTGATTAAGAGTATTGTATTAGAGAAGGACCGTATTGCATTGTAGTTGTAACTGGATAGGTTCTCCAACCAATTCTACTTAGCTTGGGTAACCATGATATGCTGCTAGGTGTCACTCATGGTTTGTGGAAGCCCTGAAGATTAGCAAACACTAATCTTAAGGGAGAATTGAAATGTGGTTTCAATTCACAATCGATCGTTAAGAGTAACATCGCCCACTGCCTCGCTAATTGGAACCTAATGGATCGCACACCACATAAGGATGTTAGTGAAGAAATTATATGAAATGGATAAGCAATTAAATGGTTTAATTGAAGAATGGTCAAGATTAATTAATTAGTTAATTAATTATACGAAAAGTTCGTATTGGGCTTATATGTTGGTTTTGGGTTTTGGGGCCCAAAAGTGTTTTGGTCCACAAGGCCCATTATGTTTAAGTTGTATGACAACTAAAACAAAATGGGAAAATTAGCCCAATAACAAGGAGAGGCCGGCCATTAGGGTGAATGGGCAAGCTTGCTTAATTACAAGTTTGCCACTCACCAAAGAAAATGTTATAAAAGCAACTTTATAGCAATTTTCTCATTTAGGGTTTTCTAATAGAAATTGGGTGAAACATTTTCTCTCATTTTTCTACATAGAGGCCGGCCACTTAGAGGATTTTTACTAGCATCTAAAATCTCTCTAAGTCATCCATATCATCTTCACAATATACAACCTTGGTGAAGAGACTTAGAGACATCAAGCTTTTGATGTTTTTTTTGGAGAACAAATCCTTATTTCCTCAAATCATCAAAGGAGCACTAAAGGGAGGAAAACACAAGGAGGATTCAAAGAGCTTGGAGGTGACTTGAAGGCCCTCCACTTGGGTGAATCCCTTGTGTAAACAAGGATGAGCTTCAAGGGTAAAGAATCACTAAATCTTTACTTCTCTTTAATTTTGTTAAAGAGTTTTTTTTTTGGTTCACCATATACTAGGCTTTGAAAGTCATGGGTTTTATGAATTGTTTTTGAATGCATGCCTACTTTAAAGTGTTAATAGCTTGCATGAGTATTCAAATGTTCATACTTGTTCTTAGCTAGGATAAATTTTTTCCTTCAGAGGCTAATCCCGAGAAGATCAAAGCAATCCTCGACATGAAGGAACTGGTAACTTCAAAAGACATCCAGAGCCTTATTGGCAAGGTGGCAGCCTTAACTAGGTTCATCTCTAAGGCCACAGACAGATGTGAGCCTTTCTTCAAAGCACTTAAGGGAAGTAAGAACTACATTACATGGACTGATGAATGTGCTGAGGCATTTAAGAACCTCAAAGACTACATGAGTAAATCCTCTTTGCTCTCCAAACCTGAGGTTGGTGACATTCTCATTATCTATCTATCGGTATCGGCTTCAGCAGTAAGTTTCGTTCTCATTCGAAATGATGGTAATGTCGAATGGTCTGTCTACTATGCTAGCAAGGCCTTACAAGATGCGGAGACACAATACTCCAACATTGAGAAATTGGCTCTAGCATTGGTCATGTCTGCTCGAAAACTTCGCCCTTACTTCCAAGCATACTTCATCATCGTGCTTACCAATCATCCTCTTCGACAGATACTCCAAAGTCCTGACACTTCTGGGTGAATGATCAAATGGGCGATAGCATTGGGTGAGTTTGAAATCTCCTACCAACCAAAGCCAGCTGAGAAGGGCCAAGCAGTGGCAGACTTCATCGCCGACTTCACATATCCTGTTGACATTGTTTCTACGCCTAAGAAGTGGTTTCATTATCCTCGGAAGCTTAGAAAATAGAACCAACAGCCCTAGCATGGAGTCCATATGTTGATGGCTCGTCCAACCAACAGGGTTGTGGAGCAGGACTAGTCCTTACGACCCTTGACAAAGTGGCGATGGAGTATGCTTTTCGTTTCAAATTCAAGGCGTCGAACAATAAGGCCGAATATGAAGCCCTCCTAGCAGGCTTACGTTTGGCCAAACACCTTAGGGTTAAACGAATTGATATCTTCAGTGACTCCCAATTGGTGGTTAACTAGGTCACCAACAACTTTGACGCTAAGGATAGCTCCATGGTAGCATATTTGGCACAAACACAATTGTTGCTCAGGCCCTTCCACTACCAGATCACCCAAATTCCTCGAGCGACAAACAGTCATGCAGATGCTTTGGCTCGCCTCACCTTAGCGGTGGAAGACAGGATTGGGAGAAAAATTCAGATCCAATTGTTGGCAGCACCAAGCACCATGGCTGCGGAAGTGTGCAAGTTACAACAAGGAGATAGTTGGATTACCCCGATTTATAGATTCCTTGCTCATGGCACCCTTCCAAATGACAAAGTCCAAGCTAAGTAGATTCGATACAAGGCTACCCGTTACTTGATCATTAATGACCAACTCTACAAGCGGGGTTTTAACCTACCATACCTAAGATGCCTTACGCCCGCAGAGGCGGAAACTGTCCTTCGGGAAATACATGAAGGAGTATGCGGAGATCATACTGGATCTCAATCCCTAGCACACAAGGCTTTTCGCCAAAGATATTACTGGCCAACACTCCACCAAGATGCCATCAGAATATCCCGCTCATGTGATAAGTGTCAACGCTACGCAACTATTCCTCACTCCCCTCCCGAGCCGCTTACTCCTATGATCAGCCCTTGGCCCTTCGCCCAATGGGGACTTGATTTGATCGGCCCAATGCTTGTAGGGAAGGGCAAGGTTCGCTATGCAATCGTTGTAGTTGACTACTTCACAAAGTGGGCCGAAGTATAACCCTTGGCAACCATTACTGAGGCAAAAATATAAGACTTCGTATGGAAGAACATCCTTTGCAGATTCGGCATTCCCAATGCAATAGTCACTGACAACGGGCGATAGTTCGACAACAAGAAGTTCAGGATGTTCTGCTCTAAGTTCAACATCAACTTATGTTTTGCCTCACCAGCTCATCCCCAGTCTAATGGACAAGTTGAAGCCATCAACAAAATAATCAAACGAACTTTGAAAACCAGCTTGGACAAGGCTAAAGGTTATTGGCCAGAATTTGTACCGCAAGTTCTTTGGTCATATCGCACTTCGTATCAGACATCAACATGAGAAACCCTATTCTCATTTGCCTTTGGTACAGAGGCAGTTGTCCCAGTTGAGCTTGAGCAAGCAACGTTTCTAGTCCAGAACTACGTGCAAAGCGAAAATGACAAACAACTTACCCTTAACTTAGATCTAGTCAAGGAACACAGAAACCAGGCTCACTTGAGGAATGTCGCCTACAAGCAGCGCATCTCCAACTATTATGACTCAAGGGTCAAACCTCGTTCTTTCAAAGTGGGGGACTGGGTATTGAAGAAAAGATTACTCTGCGACAGAGTCCCTAGTGAAGGAACACTTAGTCCCAACTGGGATGGACCATTTGAAGTTGTTGGCATCAGTCGCCCTGGCTCTTACGAGCTTAGAAGCTTCGATGGCAAGACCCTTGGCCATCCATGGAACGCTGATCACTTGAAGTACTATTACAAGTAAACTTACATTGTACAAGTGTTAAGCTTCAGCCGTTTGACATCCTATGTAACGAAGACTATTTGGCATGAATTCAATAAAGAGGTGATTTAGACAACTTGATCCTAATCCTCTTACATTCCTAGCAATGAAACACTCGGGTTCAAAGCTTCAACATGAATGCTTCCAACATGAAACAAAGCCTAAGTATATGTCAACAAGACTATACAAATAAACGAATAGCTTCACAGTATATTCGTTCAATCATACATTCGAACACATTCATTCATAAGCCAACTGTGCTTTGAAAGGGTTCAACATACTTTGTGTCATTCGACACTTGCTACAATGTGCCTAGATACCTTGCCCTTATTCTCACCAACCAGGTGATGAAATGTAAAGAAGGAACTCATCTTCATGCCACTAACCAGGTGATGAAATGTACAACCCGTACTCTCCTTCATGCCACCAACCATGTGATGAAATGTACAACCCGTACTCTAATATCATTTGGCAACTTACCATTCATGCCACCAACCAGGTGATGAAATGTACAACCTGTACTTTCCTTCATGCCACCAACCAGGTGAAGAAAGAACTCATCTTCATGACACCAACTAAGTGATGAAATGTACAACCCGTACTCTCCTTCGTGCCACCAACTAGGTGATGAAATGTACAACCTGTACTCTAATATCATTTGGCAACTTGCCATTCATGCCACCAACTAGGTGAAGAAGGAACTCATCCTCGTGCCACCAACCAGATGATGAAATGTGATGAAAGGTGATGAAGGAACTCACCTTCGTACCACCGACCAAGTGATGAAAACAACTCACCATTCATTACACCTACCAGAAGACAAGTGGTACAACTTGTACATATGAACTCCCAGCATTCACAAATAATCAAAAACCCTCAAGCTTGACAACTCAACTAGGGGAGCACTTATGCCCAACAAGAGTTATAGTCACCAACAAAGTCTTATTGCAAGCCAACAACAACTTCAATGCATGGCATACGAAGATCAAGCTATTCAGCCCTCTTTCATCTGCTTCAAACATTTCCCCTCTGTAACAATGCCAACACTACAACTCATAGAAAGCTTCACACACTCTTAATCAAGACAATGTGAAGCAAAAGCAATTTATGCTGCCAACAAGAGCTTCATCAAAGAAGTTCAACCACAATTCTCAAAAGCTTCACACACTCTTGATCAAGACAGTGTGAAGCAAAACCAATTTCTGGTGCCAACAAGAGCTTCATCAATGGAGGGCAGCCACAAGTCTCAAAAGCTTCACACTCTTGATCAAGACAGTGTGAAGCAAAACCAATTTATGGTGCCAACAAGAGCTTCATCAAAGGAGTTCAACCACAATTCTCAAAAGCTTCACACACTCTTGATCAAGACAGTGTGAAGCAAAACCAATTTATGGTGCCAACAAGATCTTCATCAATGGAGGGCAACCACAATTCTCAAAAGCTTCACACACTCTTGATCAAGACAGTGTAAAGCAAAACCAATTTATGGTGCCAACAAAAGCTTCATCAAATGATTTCAACCACAATTCTCAAAAGCTTCACACACTCTTGAACAAGACAGTGTGAAGCAAAACCAATTTATGGTGCCAACAAAAGCTTCATCAATTGAGGGCAATTACAATCTCAAACCTTTGAAGCAAATTCAAGACTGTTCGAAGCAAATTCAATTTATATGGTTCGTCCAAACCTTCGACTACTACAAGGTATGGCTTGCATCACAATCTCTTGCTCAACAATGTGGAAGCAAAATTTGTATATGTTGTCTCTCCCACATTTTCAAATTTCTAGTTTCCCAAAAAAAAAAAACAAGAGCTTCATCAATGGAGGACAACTACAAATTCTCAAAAGCTTCACACTATCTTGATCAAGATAGTGTGAAGCAAAATCAATTCATGGTACCCAAAAAAAGCTTCAACTCCAAAGATTCACCTACAAAGCTTCAACACAAAAACTTCACCAACAAAAGCTTCATCAATGGAAGACAACTACAAATTCTCAAAAGCTTCACACTATCTTTATCAAGATAGTGTGAAGCAAAATCAATTCATGGTACCCAAAAAAAGCTTCAACTCCAAAGCTTCACATACAAAGCTTCACCAACAAAAGCTTCATCAATGGAGGACAACTACAAATTCTCAAAAACTTTACACTATCTTGATCAAGATAGTGTGAAGCAAAATCAATTCATGGTACCCAACAAAAGCTTCAACTCCAAAGATTTACTTACAAAGCTTCAACTCCAAAGCTTCACCTACAAAAGCTTCAACACAAAAGTTTCACCCATAAAAGCTTCAACACAAAGCTTCACCAATAAAAGCTTCATCAATGGAGGACAACTACAAATTCTCAAAAGCTTCACACTATCTTGATCAAGATAGTGTGAAGCAAAATCAATTCATGGTGCCCAACAAAGCTTGGCCTATAAAAGCTTGACCCACAAAAGCTTCACCCACAAAAGTTTGACCCATAAAAGCTTCACCTACAAAAGCTTGACCCATAAAAGCTTGACCCACAAAAGCTTCAACTACAAAAGTTTGACCCACAAAAGCTTCACCCACAAAAGCTTCACCTACAAAACTTCAACACAAAAGCTTCACACTATCTTGATCAAGATAGTGTGAAGCAAAATCAATTCATGGTGCCCAACAAAGCTTTAACCTCAAAGCTTCACCTACAAAGCTTCAACACCAAAGCTTCACCTACAAAGCTTTAAAATATATATATATATATTTATTTAATATTTTTTTTTCGAAAATTCAAAAATTCGGAAATTCAAAAATTCAAAAATTCAAAAATTCGAAAATTCGAAAAAAAAAAATTGCCTAGGCCTCCTCTTCTTTGGGCCTAACAACTTTCATAACAAATATATATGAAGGAGTTTTGGGCTACCACTTAGAAAGGAAATGCCTCATTCGTCAACTCCCTCGACCGAAGACTTGGGGGACTCCTACCATATGCTACTGCACCTTAATCAAGACAGTGTGAAAGAACATATACCGTCAAAGTGGGGGACAACATATAACGTTGACCCGTGCTCATTCGTTTTTTTTTTTTTTTTTTTTCGAAACTAGAAATTTGAAAATGTGGGAGAGACAACATATACAAATTTTGCTTCCACACTGTTGATCAAGACAGTGTGAAGCAAAACCAATTTATGGTGCCAACAAGAGCTTCATCAAAGGAGTTCAACCATAATTCTCAAAAGCTTCACACAATTTTGATCAAGACAATATGAAACAAAACCAATTTATGGTGCCAACAAGAGCTTCATCAATAGAGGGCAAACACAATTCTCAAAAGCGTCACACACTCTTGATCAAGACAGTGTGAAGCAAAACCAATTTGTGCCAACAACAAGAGCTTCATCAATGGAAGGCAACCACAATTCTCAAAAGCTTCACACACTCTTGATCAAGACAGTGTGAAGCAAAACCACTTTATGGTGCCAACAAGAGTTTCATCAAAGGAGTTCAACCACAATTCTCAAAAGCTTCACATACTCTTGATCAAGACAGTGTGAAGCAAAACCAATTTATGGTGCCAACAAGAGCTTCATCAATGGAGGACAACCATAATTCTTAGAACCTTCACACTCTTGATCAAGACAGTGTGAAGCAAAACCAATTTATGGTGCCAACAAAAGGTTCATCAAATGTGTTCAACCACAATTCTCAAAAGCTTCACACACTCTTGATCAAGACAGTTTGAAGCAAAACCAATTTATGGTGTCAACAAAAGCTTCATCAATGGAGGGCAACTACAATTCTTAAACCTTCGAAGCAAATTCAAGACTGTTCGAAGCAAATTCAATTTATATGGTTCATCCAAACCTTCGACTACTACAAGGTGTGGCTTGCATCATAATCTCTTGCTCAATAGTGTGGAAGCAAAATTTGTATATGTTGTCTCTCCCCATTTTCAAATTTCTAGTTTCCAAAAAAAAAAAAAAAACAAAAAAAAAACTTCAACTCCAAAGCTTCACCTACAAAGCTTCATCAATGGAAGACAACTACAAATTCTCAAAAGCTTCACACTATCTTCATCAAGATAGTGTGAAGCAAAATCAATTAATGGTACCCAACAAAAGCTTTAACTCCAACGCTTCACCTACAAAGCTTCAACTCCAAAGCTTCACCTACAAAAGTTTGACCCACAAAAGCTTGACCTACAAAAGCTTGACCCACAAAAGTTGACCTACAAAACTTCCACACAAAAGCTTCACCTGCAAAAGCTTCACAATATCTTGATCAAGATAGTGTGAAGCAAAATTAATTCATGGTGCCCAACAAAGCTTGACCTACAAAAGCTTCACCCACAAAAGCTTCACCCCTAAAATCTTGACCCATAAAAGCTTCACCTACAAAAGCTTGACCCCATAAAAGCTTCACCTATAAAAGCTTGACCCACAAAAGCTTGACCCACAAAAGCTTCACACTATCTTGATCAAGATAGTGTGAAGCAAAATCAATTCATGGTGCCCAACAAAGCTTCAACCTCAAAGCTTTACCTACAAAGCTTTAAAAAAAATATATATATATATATATATATATTTAATTTTTTTTTTTGGAAATTCGAAAATTCGGAAATTCAAAAATTCAAAAATTCGAAAAAAAAAATTGCCTAGGCCTTCTCTTCTTTGGGCCTAAGAACTTTCATAACAAATATATATGAAGGAGGAGTTTTGGGCTACCACTTAGAAAGGAAATGCCTCATTCGTCAACTCCCTCGACCGGAGACTTGGGGGACTCCTACCATATGCTACTGCACCTTGATACTCAGAAGTCTCACAACCACTCAGTGACTTGGATTTGTCAGGTCTCCAACCGAGAAGTTTTCCTCACTCGGGAAATTAAGGGAGCACTACCTCAACATACCTGCTTCACTCTCATAGCTTCAACATACAAGCTTTAACAAAATAAAAAATTCAAAGAACTTAGTGAAGAAGGCCTTGGTGTATTTAACACAATACGTTGAAATGAAGCAAAGTTTGTTTATTGATATCTCCAATAAGTTACAAATATGTACATATACATGAATCAAAATAAACAAACAAGAGGGAGCCTTCACAAAGGTTGCTCATGAGAAGTCTAAGCAGTTGGCAGAGCCCCAGAAAGAGTAGGCACCGGAAGGTGATCATTCGGAGCCTCAGTACTGGGTAGAACCCCAGAAGGAAGAGGCACCGAAGGTTGATCATTTGGAGCTTCATTACGTGATACATCCCTAGAAGACGAAGGTAATAAATGCCTTTGGAACAAACCCACAAACCTCTGATGATCAAGCAAAATCTGACCATCAGATTCTTGCAACTGGTCAAGCTTCCTCTTCATGTTTGTGGCATAGTCATGTGCGAGCATGTGCAACTGTTTATTCTCATGCTTGAGCCCTCCGATCTCCTGTTTGAGACTTATCACTTCAGCCACCAATGATTCAACTTGGCGAGTTCGAGCAAATAGGCATTGGGCCATATTAGACACAGAACCTGCACACTGAACACTGAGAGCCAGAGAATCCTTAACAGCCAACTCATTATACAGTTTGGAAAGTAGTCTGTTATCTTTGGGAGTGAGAAGATTCCTAGCCACCATCGCAGCTGTCATATCATTCTTCATCATAAAGTCCCCAACGGTAAGAGGACCAGTAGGGGAAAAGAATGATGGGCACCATATGTTGTCTTGAGAAGGCATAAATGCCTCTTCACCAAAGTTCAAGTCAAAACGACGGTCGGATGGGCCAGACATTCTCATAAATGATGAAGGAGAAATGAGGTGCAATAAATCTCTGAAGTAAAGGGAAAATTCCTACAAGCAATAAACTCTCTGAATGTACTTCTTGCACACAATTGGTGCCCTTATAAAAGAAAAGGCAACAGGGCCGTTGGTTCAAGAATCAAAGAGGCACCACTCTCCGAATTCCGAAGAGGCACCACTTTCCACACGCAACATCAGCTCATCGGGTACCACAGATAACTTTGCCAAAGATCTCTGACAAAGTTTAGACACATAAATTTTGAAGATCCAGCTACCCTACTATTACCCACAAGGGTAAAGAAACAGCACCACTGCTTGATAACTAGAAAGTCCCAATGTGTGTCAACCTCCGTACTCCGTGGCAAGGCAGACTGGCAAAAATGCCTAACCTTTACTCACATTCGAGAAAACACTCCCAACTAGATTGCTTGCTCAAAAATCGAAGAGGCACCACTCTCCGAATCTCGAGAGCTAGACTCCCAATAGGATTACTTTCTCAAAAATCGAAGAGACACTGCTATCCGAATCTCAAGAGTCAGACTCCCAACAGGATTGCTTTCTCAAAAATTGAAGAGGCCGTTCTCTGAATCTCGAGAGCCAGATCCCCGACAGGATTGCTTATTCGAAAATCGAAAAGGCACTGTTCTCCGAACTTCGAGAGACAGATTTCCTTAGATAAAGCTTGTCTGCAGTCTTCACATGCAACATCAGCTTTCCAGATACCACATACCACTTTTTCAAAACGCTCTGACAAAGTTAAAACATGTGAAGCTTGCGGCTCCCACTACATTGCTATGACCAAGAAGGGTAAAGGAATAGCATTATTACTTGCTCAAAAATCAAAGAGGCACCGCCCTCCAAATCTCGAGAGTCAGACTCCCAACATGATTACTTTCTCAAAAATCGAAGAGGCACTGCTTTCCGAATCTCAAGAGCCAAACTTCCAACAGGATGGCTTTCTCAAAAATCGAAGAGGCACTTCTCTCCGAATCTCGAGAGCCAGATCCCCGACAGGATTGCTTGTTCGAAAATCGAAGAGGCATCACTCTCTGAACTTCGAGAGCCAGATTTCCTTGGATAAAGCTTATCTGCAATCTTCACACGCAACATCAGCTTTCCAAATACCACATACCACTTTTTCAAAGAGCTCTAACAAAATTAAAACACATGAAGCTTGCAGCTCCCACTACATTGCTACGACCAAGAAGGGTAAAGGAATAGCATTACTACTTGTTGTTAGGGAGACTCCTATATATGTCGATATCCATCCTCCACGGACAGGCAAACCTGCAAAAATGCTCAACCCTTCCTCATATCTGAGAGGGCACTCCCAACGAAGCCTCTTGAAATACTCAGCTTTCTTCCCCCCAATAATACCTATGCAAACCAACCACACCAGAGCAAGAGTATCTCATATCATCAAGGTTAAAAGCAAGAGTATCCCATATCATGCTTTTTCCCTGTCTTTTCCTTTGCCCTTGTTCTTACCTGCAAGACAAGGAGAAAGAGAGCAATCAGTAGCACTTGGAATCAAACTTCCAGTCAGGAACTGACTGCCTGGAACCCCTTGCCTGATTACTTACCTAGCATTGCTCTCGAGTACTCATCTTCAACATCTTATGCTTCCAGAAAATATACCACATCTGCATGAGGAACAGATAGGGCAAGTGAGAAGGATACAAGGAAGCATGTGGAGACAAGCGCAACGGAACACGTGCCGATTCATCTATTACTTCGTCAACAGCAAAAGTATCCCATATCATCAAGGTCGAACGCACTCTTGATTTGATGGACTTGTTTTGACCCTCAAACTCTTGAGTCGGCCTTATACTATAGAGGAAACCAGAAAACCCTCCAGCCCAGTTCAAGAATAAGCCTGTGGAAAGTTACTTCTTCAAAAGCAAAAGTATCTCATATCATCTATTCTCCATTTGCTTCTCCTTATCCTTGTTGCTGTTTACGACATAAGGAGAAGGAGAACAATCAACCGGAAGCCAAAGTCGAACCTCCGATCCAGGTTGCTTGCTTGGAAGTCTGATTGCTTACCTTGTCTGTTACCTCTTTCGGCAAATCTCCTAACTCGGCGACTTGGGGGACTCCTACTATAGGGTTTTGTATCGCACTTGACCAAGCCCGAAACTACAAGTAAGCTTCAAGTGAAATTGATACATTACCTTGTGCATCTTCATCAGTTAAAGATACCACCCCTGGATGGAGGAAAAATACTTCCAGATAAGATGCCACAGCTACGTATGAGACAGATAAGGCAAGTGAAAATGATACCACACTTCAGTACTTAGAAGTTTCGTGATTACTCAATGGCTTGGATCTTGCAAGTCCCCAACCAAGGAGCTTCCCTCACTCGGGAACTTAGGGGAGCACTGTTTGTACCATACTTGACCAATCCCGAAATTACTGAGCACCGGTCAACGTTATACCGTCAAGGACCTAGAAGAGTTTCCCTCCAACCAGGAGGCCAATCACAGCGTGACACGTGTCGATATAAAAAACCAATCATAGCGCGACACGTGTCAACATCAGAAGCCAATCACAACACGACACGTGTCAATGTCAGAATGAAACTAGAAACTCTCTTCTATAAATAGAGATCATTCTCTCACAATATTTCCTAATGTCATTTGTACTAAATCATTCACTTGTACTCACTAAATGAGAGCTTAAACCTATGTACTTGTGTAAACCCTTCACAATTAATGAGAACTCCTCTACTCCATGGACGTAGCCAATCTGGGTGAACGACGTACATCTTGTGTTTGCTTCCCTATCTTTATCCATTTACATACTGATCCATACTAGTGACCGGAGCAATCTAGCGAAGGTCACGAACTTAACACTTTCTGTTGTACCAAAGTTCTCACTGATTTTGTGCATCAACAAATTTCATATAAATATAACATGTTAGCCGGAACCCCTATGGTAGTCTATACGGCTGAATTCATAGCTCAAAAGTCAATCTAGCCGGAGTCACTACAATGACCTATACAACACTATGCTGCACAAGAGTCGAAACCAAATGAAAAGGTCTGTACGACAATAATGGGTGTAATATAATCATGCTCAATACTACTCTCACATAACAGCTGGGCGATAAATCACTAGTCACCTACGAGTCGGAACCACCTAAGATGGTCTGTACGATAGGACTGTGCACCTAAATTGGATCCAATATGAGCATATGGTGCGGGAGGTGACATAATAAATAGGCATGTGCCATAACTCTGGCTAAATCACAATCACCCTAGGTGCAGTTTTATTAGCTCAACGTTATTCAATCACATATATATCATCAATGAT
The DNA here is from genome assembly GCF_916048215.2 of Malus sylvestris. NCBI lineage: Eukaryota > Viridiplantae > Streptophyta > Magnoliopsida > Rosales > Rosaceae > Malus > Malus sylvestris. The sequence goes on from NC_062275.1 coordinate 38,494,592, forward strand.
TCACATAACTTACTTGAGCTTACCTGAGCGTCCACAGCACCACAATTATATATCATGCATCATATACCAATTCATATACAATATATAAATTCATATGCATGGCATTCAAGGCATACTTTCATTTAAACACATATTTTTGGGAAAATATCAAGTATATAAATATTTATTGAAAACCAAAAGCCCACTCACTGGTATGTCGAAGGGTCGTAGCCCCTGAGTCGCCCTTGAACACGCTCGTCCTTAGGATAAGTCTCACCTATATGCGAATTAACTATAAAAATGTTATTTAAAGCACATAGGCAAAACTAACTAATAACTTCTCATACATAGCTCAAATTGGGTATATGAATATACCACAATGACCTATACAATCTCAAGATTGTCCCAAATTTTTTAAAATAATTTTTCATCCACCCACGTGTCACCACGCGCCGGCGAGTGCACAGCAAGATGCGCGGCCACGCACAGGGAACCCTAACGGAAACAGTAACGGCAGTTAGGGAATATTCCGCTTAATCCTAGCAGATTCTGTTAAACTTAACTGACGGCATTAGAATATTCCGTCAGAATTGACAGAATATTTCGTCGTCTTCAACCTCAGACTCCGGCGACCATCACCGTCACCGGAAAACTGGGAATTTTTCAAATATCTCACTCATTTTTCATCCATTTCCTACAAAATTTGCACCAAAATGAAGCTTACAACTTGAAGAACATTTCCTTACCAATTTGAAGCTCCAAAAGTCATGGAATCTCGCTGGGGAAATTCCACAAAATCCGGCCAAGCTTGAAACTCACGATCCCGACGTCCAATTTCACCCAACGAACCACTCCGAGCTTCCTTAGGACCTCCTAAAGCTTCATATGTCCTTAAAATTCCCTAAAAATCAACATTTTACGTGAGCATGAATAGTACCTCAAATCGGGGTTCGGATTTCACGAGTTTTCAAAGGAGTTCTTACCTGAAAATGGTACCATTCAACTCGTATGGTTCTCACGAACACAATGGTGTGCTTCACACCCTCGATCTTCACACTTTCGATGGGTTTTGGGTGTAGTCCGTACAAGAGAGAGAGAGAGAGAGAGAGAGAGAGAGTGCGTTCGAGAGAGAGAGAGAGTACGGGAGGGTGAGAGGGAAAAAGTTTTGGGTGTGTGTGTGGTCCTCACACTAACACATCACCTAACCCACATCTACAACGAAACAAAAAGTCTAAGTCCCAAATTATCCAAAATTAAGCTAGGGCAACCAAATAACCCTAATATTAAATCCCATGAAACGTTTAAGGGTATTCTCGACATTTCCCATCCATGAGAATAATTTTCCGGGACGGGCTGTGATAGTTTCTTATTTTTTTAATATATTTTTGTGAGATATTAATATCTCTCCCTCCTAAAATAGAGGAGGCACGGGCCTTTTTTTTTTTCAAATAAAGCAAATTTTGAATTTACAGTTTTATTTGAATGGGGTATTTGGAGAGGACCCTCAATCTTATAAACGTGGTGTTTTTAATTATTTTAATGTTTTTAATTATTAAGAGAGAAAATAATCTGGAATTATAGGTGGCAAATGCAACGTGCAAATGGAGTGGAGTGAAATTCATCCGGTTTTAACAGTTTGTATTTACCATTTATCTCTTTTACTGCAAAACTTCTTCTCTTTACAACTTAACCCACGTGGCTTTAATCCATTTTTTTTTATTATTTCAGTTTTTTATGACAAAATTACCCTTGCAAATTTGTTTCTACTATTTTCGGCCAGTTTTGATTTTTTTTTTTGTTTGGGGGGCTTTTTTATCCAAAATTTTTTGGTGAAGTCTTGAGACACCAAACTCTCCTTCTTACTTTCTAACTGCTCTCCATAACTGCTAACTTTTAGAGGATAATTATCATGATTTTTTTTAATTACCATGTTTTGTTTCCAATACAGTTTCTGATAAGTTAAATTCCTTTTTACGTTTTTGTCCTTGTTTTTGGGATTTTTTGGACTTTGATTGTAAAGAAAACAAAGGGACTTTCTTGGCATTTCTAAATGCTTCACAAAACTAGCCTTCTCCCTTTATATACATAGATAAAGAGATGTTAAATTTTAAGTATAAAATTCGAGTTTGATAACTTATGTGGTAATTTGACATTTTTTAAAATTTTGCTCTCTACTCGATAAGTCAAATTAAATTATTATTTTATTACATTAATTTTTTTTATATAATTTTTGTTTTATATTTTAAATTTTACATGTATAAATAACTTTTATAATTTCAGCAAAAAATGTATAAATAGTTCATAATGAACCATTTGGCATTCATGTTTTTTTCCTATTTATCAAAATTAACTTTTTCAATTGTGAAACCCTAAATCACGTTCGAATTCCTTGTTGTTTCAATCTTGTATTGCATAAATTGAACTTTTGTGATTGCGTGGATCAAGATCGAAGAGAAATCCCACCCCACCTCTTCGGAGGCCCCCAAATCCCAGCCCATTCCACTTCTTCTTCTCTGTCAACCCAAATCCCAACCCCTTCCAGATTTTCCAAACCCCACCCCACCCCTTCAGAGGCCATCAAATCCCATCTTGACAGTGGAGACGAGCTTGACCGGTCGACACTATAAGAGCAGTTCTACCATTGCTAAGGCATTCCCGGGTTATTCACTATTTAATCCACTCAATGAATAATAATTGTTTTTTGCATTTCCATCCCTACATTGAATAACCCTAGCAATAGGCAATAAAATATTAGTATTTAAAAAAAAATTATTTGTAATTACGGATAAAATTTTTGACACACCCCGACCTAAAATCAAGGCGTGCTGACTGTTACGTGAGGGTGACGTAGCCATGTGTACAGTGCGGAAGCGATAAGGATATGAAATATACGAATAAATAAAAAACCGAAAGCTAATTAATGTGCAATAATAAGCAGAAAGTGCTAGGAATGAGATACAAGTGTAAATACACATAATCAGAGTATAGAAGTCTAAGTGCAGTCTAGTAAGACAAGTACTAGTTATACAGTACTAGAAGAAGTCCTACGAATATTATACTTTGTCAGAACCGCCAAGATCCACAAATGCCACCAACAACAAGTCTACCTAAAACCTGGAGGGGCGCAAAATAGAAAGTGTGAGTGGGCAAAAACAAAGCTTTTCAAAATCATTTCATTTATCAAATGCTCTAACCTCTCGCCGTAAAACATGTATAATTTTCCCAGAAATGGAATATATATATTTCAAATCATGCTTCACATATCCATTTTCCTAAGTATGACATACCAAAATATAAAATAGAATAAGTAACTCAAGTGAAAATAAATTCATGGAAAATAACATATTAACCGGAACCCCTGCAGAAATCTGTACGGCTGAATTCATAGTTCATTAGTCAATCTAGTCGGAGTCACTGTAAGTGACCTATACGGCACTACACTGCACACAAGTTGGAACCACTGTAATGGTCTGTACGACAGGACTGGGTGTAATATAACTATGCTCCTTACTACATTCTCATTATAACTGTGCGATAAATCGCTAGTCACCTACGAGTCGGAACCACATATAATGGTCTGTACGACAAGACTATGCACCTAAATTGGATCCAATGTGAGCATAGGGTGCGGGAGGTGACATCATAAACAGGCATGTACCATATCTCTAGCTAAATCACAATCACCCGAGGTGCAGGTTTATGAGCTTTCAACCACATCTCATATTATAAATATCTCATATAATAAAACATAACTTACCTGGTACTTACCTAAGCGTCCACATCACCAATTCATATTATGCATCATATACTAAATCATAGGCTGAATATAAATTTATATGCATGGCATTTCAAAGCATATTTTCATTTAAACGCATTTTCTGGGAAAATATCAAGTATATAAGTATATACTGAAAACCAAATGCCCACTCACTGGTATGTCGAAGGGTCGTAGCCCCTGAGTCACCCTTGACTATGCTCGTCCTCGGGATAAGTCTCGTCTCCCTTATATGCGAAACAATTGACGTCGTTACCCTCCGTTAGGAATATTTCGTCAACTTTAATGGAATATTCTTCTTTCTTCTCCGATGAACCTCGCCAGTTGCCGCCGTCGCCGGAAAACTGTTTTGGGACCTAAAATCCAAGGAAATTTGCTAGAGAACCTTCGATAATCCAGCCAAACTTCAAATGCATCGATCTCGACTTCCCGACGTCCAAATCATGTCATTTTTCTTCTCCGAGCTTCGTGGAGAGGTCCTTAAGCTTCCTATAAGCTTGAAATCCTCTTAAAATCATGCATTTACGGCTGCATGAACAATATTCAAATCAGAGGTTAAGGTTTCTTGGGCTTTTCGAAGCTTTCACGCCCAAAATTGGTATAGATGGGTTCGTGACGATGAGATGAAGATGATGACGGTGTCTACAAGCTCGATCTGTGCCTAGTTGGAGTTTAGAGAGAGTGACCATACAAATTGTACGGACGAAGGAAGAAAAACTGAGGGAAAAGAGAGAGTGTACACGGGAGAGATAGAGAGAGAGAGTGTGGTTGTGGTCTAGATTTGGTCCCAATCAAAACAAAAAAAAAATCTAAGTTCCAATTGGGTCCCAAAACTTAAGAAAATACATAATTTGTCCACAACCAAAGCTTAAACCACACCATCCCACATACGTTCAAGGGTAAAACCGTCATTTCACACCGTCGAAACTAAACATTTCGGGACGGGCTGTGACAATTTTAAATCGGTCTCGTTGTACCACTTTCTATTAAAACATTTATTTTTATTTTTTTAATTTTTTCAATTCACATGGTGCAGCACACCATTCCAAAACCTTTGTTTTTTTTTCACATGGTGCCGATGCACCATTCCAAAATCGTTTGTTTATTATTTTTTTTCTTCTTCTTTTCACATGGTACCAATGCACCATTCCAAAAGCTGTGTGTTTTTTTTTTTCTTTCTTTTTCAAGCTCAGCAGCTCTCTCTCACTTTAGCTCCAGAGGCAGGGCCTCAGACTCTGACAACATCAATAGCCGATCCGTGCAAAACTTCAGTTTTTCCTTAGTTAAGTAGGTAAAGGATCGCCAACTCCTTAGTTAAAATCTCTCTCTCCCTCTCTCTCCCTCTCTCTCTCTCTCTCCCCCAAAAACAAATCCCAAATCGTGCGATCTGGGCGCGCAAGTGGAAGGAAGGGGATCACAAGTGCGTGGAGGCGAATGCAGTGTGGGGTGCGGTGGTAGCTGCGACGGAGGAGGGACTGGATCTCTGCCATTTGTCTGTGGATGTTCATCAGCCTCGGTGACGAACTCCAGCGAGTGCCGTTGAGTTTGAAGCTTATTGGGTTTTTTAATTTTTTTTTTTAAATTTTACTTTTTTTATTAATATTTTATATTTTTATTAATTTTATATTGTGGCTGACGTTGCCGTGGTGTCAGCCCACGTCACGTTGCCTTCGGGCTCTCGGGATGGCAACTCGTGCCGAGCCTTTCCTTTGGGTATGCTCGGGCTCTCTGGCCCTGTTCCCTCGCCTGTCCCTCGGGCTCCAGCACACGCTGGAGCTACTCTAAGTGATCAACCCAAGGTGCAAAGAGAGAAGACGACGACAACGAAAAAGGAGAAAGCAAGGGTAATGAGAAAAGTTTTGGGGGGACTATGCAAATGATTAGAGACAGAGATGCGGTTGGAATTGCAGATCGGGAATGAAGAAGTTTGAAGCTTTTGGAATTGCAGGTGGAAGGAATTAAAAATGATGAAGAAGATGATATTTTTGTCTTTTTTAGTTCTTTGAAGGAAGGTGGATCCATGACCTGGAAAAAGTATTTAATAATGAATTAAAAATATTTAACGATGCTGTCAAATTTGACAGCAAGGGTGTGGACTTCTATTCCACGTCATACCATATTCAGATTTGGCCCTTCGGTTGGAAAATTTTGTTGCTTTTTTTTATGACTGTTAATGTTGATTTGAAGATTTTGAAATTTAATGCTCTAATCTGACCTTCAGTCACTACAAATTTACAGGTGTTGTCAATTTGGATTTAAGAGAGTTTTAATAGATTTTTTTTTAAAGTGAAAGATTTCAAAGGATTTTAATAGACTCTACAAATTCTCAAAGGACTTTGGCATATTTATATGGATTTGTATTATAGATTTGTATGGATTATTTCATGAATTTTTTATGATTTTTTATGCTTTTTAGGATAGGCCTCCCACATTGAGGGAGTTTCAATAGCTTCAAACTCTTCCAATGGCACTCATCTTCTTTCTTCATCATCCTTGGTGTCGACACTTAGAGGTTCCCTCTCTTGGGAACTTGGAGAATCCATTCTTCAATCCTCTTCCAAGAAATTCATGGAGCAAAGAAGCTAGGAATGAAGGCCCTCTCTCAAGGGTGATTAGTCTTTGCTTATGCAAAGATGATTCAACAAAGGTATAAGAAATATCAATTCCTTTCTTTAAAATTTGAGTTGGCATAACCACACCGAAGCAACCTTCCTTCGTTTCCTTCTTGGGGTCTTTTGATATGTATCCAAAGTAACTAAAAATTGGACCTATTTCAAAAGTCAAAAGTCACTAAAAATGGGACCTATTTCAAAAGTAGGCCTATAAAATTGGACCTATTTCAAATTTTCCCTTCCTTTTACTTATTGGATTCCGACCTACCCATGTTGCTGCTCTTATCTTCCTTTGTCTTTTCATGTTCATTATCCTTATCTTTGGCATAAAGGCTTTGAGAGCTCTCAGTTATATCATCCAGTTTAGCATATGACTGAAGGGCTTGACTTATGTCTTTGAGCTTCAAGGACTCCTTTCCAAACATTAGAGTTGTTCGAAAGAGCTTGAAAGTTGAAGGTAGAGACCTCAACAAGATGATAGCCATATCATCGTCTTTGTAAATTTCTTCGACCTTCTGATGATTGGCTATGCAATTCTAGAACCTACATATGTGATCTTCAGTATCACCTTCTTCTTTTAGTTGAAGCCTGAATAATTCATCTTTGAGAAAAAGTTTGTTGGACACAATTTTGCCCCTATAAACATGCTTCAACTTGTCCCATGTTTCCTTAACGATTGTCTTTTCTGTGATATGGGACCTGACTGATCTTGTGAGATGGGTTTTGATGGTGTTCCTAGCCTTCTTGAGAACCTTGGTGCATGCCTCTGATGTCATGGTCGTAGGCTTCTCACCAATGAGTGCATTATCCAAATCTTAGTTTATCAGTATATTATTCATCATTGTTTGCCAATCAATGAAGTTATCATTGTCATCAAAAGGTTTTAGCGCAAGCCTTAGGTCCACGGTCGCCTTTCCTTTTGACATCGTAGAACACTTTAAACCAAGGACTTGATACTAAATGTTGTGTCACGAGCTCCATAAGTGTCAACTACTACAACTGCCATGCACCAATATTGTCCCTACTTAAACACCTAGGCTCAATCCCCAGGGTGGTATCTAGCCCAATGGACCTTAGGTGTGAGATTTTATGTTGAAAGACCTTGGCGCAATTAGAAGTTGACACGTATATTTAAATCTTAGATTATTGTTGTACTTCTCTAATGTTGGACTCTCTCCACACACATATTGGATTGTATCGAGCCAGCCTTTTACACCAACAATTACTTTATTTCTAGCTTCGACCAAAGCAATGTACTCTGCCTTTGTGGTGGACAAAGCTGTAATTGGTTGTGGTAGTGCCCTCCAACTAATTAGTCCTTCTGCACATGTAAAGGCATAACCAAAAGTTGACCTTCTTTTGTCCAAGTCCCCTGCATAATCGACATCCACATTTCCCAACATCTTGCTTTTTTTTTTTTTTTTTTTTTTTTGCTTTTCAAACATGATCCCTTATCACCATGATCCTATATTTGCCATGTACTTGGAAATGATGTTGAGTGCTTGAACTAGGTTGGGTCGTGCGCATGCTATTGCATACAGCAGCCCAAGACATTAGCATAGAGCACCTTCTTTATCAATTGTTTCTCTTTTGTGAGCCATCAAAGGAGTCGAAACTACTTTTGATTCTTTCCTAGTCGTTTTAGGAAAAGAATCGGTGCACCTATACTTTCCCTAATACAATCCTAAATAAAATAGGACACTAAATTTGATGAGCCAAGTCCTAACACTATGTAGTCAAGGTAAAATCATGACTGTGATTTTACTTATGGAATTGTGTTTTGGTATAGAGAGGCATGATATAAAGATGGACTGGTAATCCTGGTTGGTCACACTTCACTACTTTTTTGGTCTGTTTGTTTGTCTTATCTGCGTGCACGTAAAACTATATTGCTTTCGATTCTTTGTGTATTAAAGTAGTTCAGAATTTGACTGCTTCCAGGGGGTCTTTCCAAGCTTTGGTGAACGATATCTCTCCATCGTTTTGTTCCAGTCAATTAGAGAAGATGGTGAGAAAATGTAACCGGAGCCATGAAATTCCTTTTCTCAAGCAATTTTGTGACAGTAATGCACATTGATTGTGAAATCCCCTCCACGGATTTCACTATTTAAAATTACGTATTTCGTATTATTAATTCGACGTGTTTATATTTGCGGTGCATTTATTTAAGTAAAATGATGAAATCGCCCCTATTGAATTAAACAAAATTTTCACGGACATATTTGATTCTTTCATAATTTTCCTGATTTCTTTACATATTTGGATAGTAAGTGTCGATACGAACCCGTGACTGCAAACGGATTGCAATTTGGAGCTATAACGAATGAAATATAAACGAGCAAAGGTTAAGGGTAAAATGGTAAAATTGTCCCGTTTTGCTAGAAGGCTCCAGAAAATACCAGGTGGATGGCTGTGATCGCGCGCGGGGGGGGGGGGGGGGGGAAGAAGAGGAAAAAAGGATTGGTCACCTCAGTGCAGAAGAAGGAGATTTACTTTGCAGAAAGCTAAAGGTTTGAAGATGCGTAATGCTGTCGTTGCTACCACGGCGGGGAAGAGACTCTTACTGCGGTCTGGAGTCTGAAGCTTGGATTATACAAAGGTACCTTTTACGTAATTGTGTGTGTATATATAGCTTGATAAAACAAAGAGCAGCATATAGCTTGATATGTAGATGGTGCGAGTGAACCGATGTGGTAGGATAGGCAAACATGAATTAATAATTCCTTTATTCGCAATGCAGAATGAACTAATTTAGGTTTTATTGTTTAATTTGATTATTTATCAGACGCTGATCAATTATTGGCTTCAATATTTTGGTTAAAGCTTAAACTGAAAGATTCAGGAATATGTATGCCTTAAGTGTGAGAAAAGGTTGCAACTGTATCTTCTTTTTCCTCTGTAGTTATCTAGGTGCTCATTTTGATACCCATGAAAGCACCTCCAAACAGCCTGGAAGATGAGATGAAGATTTAAGACTTTTATTTTTATATTTTATGTTATAGTATTAATGGCTATCTTCAAGCCATCAGATAAGAAGGCACCGCGTGGCCTTCTTCTTGTACCCAACAGGAAAGAGATAGCGAGAAGGGGAAGAGGATAAACTTAATATTTACGATAATAATTTACATGAGAGACTCTCCGTTTCCTTTCCTTTGAGTAATAGGGCAGATGGAGAGAAAAGTGGAAAGAAAAGGAATACGAAAGAGATGATGAAAGATGACAGATGAGAGTTAAGGAGAGATAGCAAGTCTTGAGACTTCAATTAAGATGGCAAGGGGAGCTGCTCTACTGATGGCACCATTGGTACAACAAGTAGGTAGTTCTAGTGGCCTAATTAGTTTTTTTTTTTTTCAAATTGAAGGAAAGCTCTTGGCTGGTTCTTTTACGGGTAAGAAAGAAGATTTCAAATTGTTACTTTTTTATTTATTTGTGAACAATTGACGGATGCAGTATGTAGAGAAGGATAATGACATCCAAGTTATATAGTAGCATTTCGAGTTGTGGATTGGCCACCGTTTTTCTAAAACTATTTATAAGATGCCCATTCTTTTTCATATGAAACAATTTGGTCTTTCAGTACAAATGTTGAAAAGGCATATATGGTAATTGTCCAATGATCTGTTTAGGGTCTTCTTTTGGCTTAACAAGTTTAGTGATATGTTCTTGACATCTTATAAAATATATGTGTGTGTATGCATTCGAACTAAACCAAATTGGTTTAACATTATCAGATCTTTTGCGCATCTACTATATATTGTCTGAGTTATATGTATCAAGTTAATATGATCTATGATGGAGTTGGAAATTATATTATTATGTCTACACATGGTTTAAAATGTCACCCTTCTTATTTACCATGAAGACAACATGCATATGAATATTTAAATTTCACTTGCTCCCTGATTTTCTAAAGGTTATACTTATTCAAACATTCCCTTGTTCCGACCAAACCATTCTAGATTAACCAAAATGACGTTGAGATTTGTAGTGTGAGATTAGTTAGTTTGAGTGTATTGTTGAGGATCAAAGTACATGTCTTGCATATGGTGTTTTGGTTACACTTGTGAATAGGAGCTATCAAAGTGGTGGTTTCTTGTGGTAGCCCTTGGGCGAATGTGCGGTTGTGGACCATGGGCGAATGTTTCAAATTGACTTGTGTATTGATGATATTTGTGAAATGTGATTTGCAGTGCTTGTTGAATGGTTTGATGAAAAGTAATTTGACGTGCATATTTGAAATGTGGCTTGATTTGTATGATTGGTGTGATGTGATGAAATGTAAGGGCTAGTAGTGGACTGTTAACCCATTGACATGGGGATTTGTTGCTTCGAAATTTGTTTCACATCTCGGTTCATTGTTCCATTTCTCGCTTCATTGATCTGCTCTAAATTTAGTACTTGTGCTTTGTTTTATTTTGTTGAGCCTTCGTAAATTGAGCACTTGGTTCATGTTTTGTTTCTTCGAGCTGTTGATATGTTCCTTGGCCCTCCGCTCGGTTCCGTTGAGTAATCCAAAATTGGATATCCGCTGGGGTTCCATTGAGTGGTCTGGTTCCCTGCTTCGTTTAGATTCCGTTGAGTGGTCTGGAATCCCTCGTGATCCGTGATTCCGTTGAGTGGTTCAGAATCGTATCTAACTTGGATTTCATTGAGTGGTCTTATATCTATTGTACTCCGCAATTTTGTTGAGTGATCCGGAATCATATCCACTCGGATTCTGTTGAGAGGTCTATAATCCTTTTTACTCCGCGATTCCGTTGAGTGGTCGGAATTGTATCCTGGTTCGGATTCTATTGAGAGGTCTGTAATCCTTTCTACTCCATGATTCCGTTGAGTGGTCGGAATTGTATCTTGGTTCGGATTCTGTTGAGTGGTCTATAATCCCCTTTGGTGTCTTGGTTCCGTTGAGTAGTCCATAACCAAATGTTGATGGATTTCGTTGAGTGGTCCGAAATCGCATCATTTGACTTGTTGGTTTCTTGGATTTGATTTTAGCTTCAGAGATGTAAGCTTCAACCGAACTGTGTCACTCTAGCCCTGCATTTCAGTGTATGGTAAGTGTTATTGTTTGGTGTGATTATTGGATGCTATTGGATGTAATTGTTATGATTATGATTAGACTTGTCGACCAACGTGGCTTGAGATTATTATTGTGCTTCGTCGATTGATCCTTGAGATGTGGCATTCGCTGAATTGTGTATTATGTTGAGACGTAGTGAGATATGTTTTGAATAATCGAGTGTAGTGAAATGGTGAACTACAAACGGCTTAATCCGTATTGAGGGTACGTAAGCAATCTAACGAGGAGGTTAGATGCAACCATAAAGCATACGAAAAATTATTACGCATTTGGAACTCGAGTTATGCTTTGAACATATCCCGTAGGTGGGGTATGTTAGATCTACGAATATTTGGTGACGTCATGTGTCGATCCTGGACATATGTCGAGATTGGAGTGTGACATTGTTTAACCCGAAACTTTCCTTTTTTATATCACACATTGGACCCTAAGATCTTGTAATTGTGTTAAATTTCACCTTTTGTCTATTTGAATGTCTAATTCTTCAATAAATTGATGTTTTTTTAGTCAATTTTGTACAAATGTTGTTTACATATCCATCCAATTATAGATTCCATGCTCATCATGCAATCAATCTAATGAAGATTCAAATAATTTGTTAGGCAAAAGACATGAATTGATACAGTTTTAAAATTTTAAGGTGTAATGTGAAAAAATCAAAATCTCATGACCAAACATGTAAACCATCGCAAATTTAAAGAGTGTAAAATGTAATTAGCCCTTAAACGACAAGGTTTTAGTTCGGGCTGTCTGTGATCTTGCTTGTCGTCCAAATTACAGGGTTTACTTCCCAAACTTAATTAAGGCCTTATGTTTTAATTTTTGTACTATAAGTTTTCAAGGGAAGGGATCCCCATTTTTTCATAAAAATAGGAATTAGTTATGGGGTTCATACGATATCGAATTTTAACGATTCGAACCCTCTATTTTTCAAGTTGCACCTCATAGATCATTCTTGCAAAATATTAGCCAAATCTAAAATATTTAAGACATCTAATTTGGTTAAAAAAAAATAACGAATACTTTGTTTGTTATATAAGAAACAATAAAATTTTATCTTGATAATTAAATAGACAAATGATTTTGGATTGAATTTAATTTAATTTTTGTAAGAATGATCTATGAATCGAGATTTACAAATTAGACTATTTGGATCGTTGAAGTTCAATGTGGAGTGTGTTTCACACCTAGTCCATATTTTTTGGAAAAAATGAGAATGGCTTTGATATATATATATATATATATATATATATATATATATATATATATAGGTCCAATTATTTGACTGGGAACGTGGTTCTATTATATACTAGAAAATAAGCCCGCGCTATGCTGTGGGAAATCAGTGTACTAATCGTAATTGGATGAATAAGAAACATTTATCTAAATAAATTCAACATAATAATGAATGACAAAGGGATATATAAGGTGAGTAGAGAGTGTGCACCACCAATTTGTTTCAGGTTGGGCCCTTACCATAAACGCGCAAACCGAACCTTGTTTTTTTATTTTCACTGAATTCTTTGTACGGGGTCCTGGGGCAGTATCGAAATATTTCACTATCGTTCCTTCATACTTTTTATTGTTTCGAGCCTTAATCAGTTCCCTTAAATTTTTTTACCAAATCACCTTCTAGAATTTGTTGTTCGCTTCGATCAATCTCTTTCACCATTTTATTAACCTTGAATAACAAATTAAATACAACGTTAATATTTATGTATTTAGAAAGAAAAATGTGTTTAGCTTGTAGATCTTAAAATAACTGTGTCAAAAAATTTTAAAACTCAAATATAGAAGCTGTGAGTTTTTTGGAAATAACTTAGGTTTGTTCGGAGAGCATAGTTATTAACAGCACTTATTAATGTACTTTGGGAGGGATGAGATGGTTGACTCTTAGGAAAACCTAACGAAAACACCAACCACACCAACCAAGCAAAGTAACTAACGTCTGAAGAATGGTTTGGAAATTGAAAACGCAACAAAGAAAGAAAGCAATTGACAAAAAAAAAAAATATATATATATATATATATATATATAAAATGACTAACAACATTCGACTAAGAATTAGGAACAGGTAGTTAAAGAAAAATCACAGATGACACCAATGCACCTTTGAACAATAATAGAATGGTTGAGACCAAGTTAAAACCAACAAAAACAAAGAAACTAATGAACTTGTGAAGTATCAAAAGATTACAGAGATAACCAAGAATGAGAAACAAAGCAGGTAGCAAACGAATGACATAAGCTGATAAAACCAAACAATCGACTGAAACATGATAAATTTGCATTAACTCAAACGGAAAGCAAAGGGAAACAATGTATATTAGTTTAGGTGACATACCAAAGCCTTGATTCAAATGCAATAGGTGCGGATTCCTAGATAAAGGCAGCAAGAAGAGCAGATCACAACGTTGCAATAAGACCTTGATCTAAACTACAACAAATAAGTGAGATTGAGAGTTAGAATTCGAAGCACAAACAAATGGATACAGGAATAGTAACACAATTTGTGACAATGCAATGGACTCTAACTGGGACAGTTCAATGGACTTAATGTACGACAAATTTATATTTAACGAAAGAAAAGCTGCTAACAACGGGAATGCATCTTCTGTCACCATATTAATTTAAAGGCCTAAAGTAAGGATGAGGTATCGCAGGTGGTTCTTAATTAGTACAGGGGTTAGAGTGTGAGAACGTTGGTTTTAGAAGGAATAGGCTAAATAGAGTAAATAATGGTTTACTGTGGAGTACGTTTAGTGAAAATCAGTGAGATTGTTCATTTTTGGAAGAGGATGGTTTTGAGTTAGAATAGAACATTTGGACTGCATTTAACAACCAGCATTTATGGTTCTATGAAAATAAGTATAAACTAAGTTGGAATGACAACAACAAACAACAAAAAAAATGAAGGAATGCAGAACTAAGGATTGTCTAGTGGCTCAACATTTAACAACCACCATTCATGGTTCTATAAAAATGGGTTTATACTAAGTTGGAATCACTACAGCAAATAGCAAAAGAAAAACAGAGAATGCAGCATTTTCTCATATTTTTGAATCAATTATAAACCCTGAAACCGTTACGCCTAGACCTTTTATTCACACCCCAGTCGTTGTTGTATCCCTACATCTATGAATCCAATTTCATTCAAGAAACAATGCAGAGGAGAAAATCGAAAAAGAAGTATGTCCCCATGATTAGTTTTCTCGTCTATTCTTCACAAACTAATCACATATCTAAAATCTAAGTACAAAAGCTTTGCAAAGGTAATAAAAAAATGGTGTATAACTAATTAGGCTTTGAACATATAATCAGTGTGCAAAATTATATACCTAAAGAAGGCAATGAAGCGTATTGTTCCTCCCAGAATCAGGGTTCCTGAAATTTCCAAAGAATGTAAATCCGTTAGGAAATCCGAGAAATTGGAGGATCAAATCTCATTAAATTTGAGTTAAATGAGTTAACGTACATGAATTAAATGAGAGAGTAAACAGATTTCAAATCTATGAAATGTAATGGTTGAAATCCAACCAAACCTAATCCTTAAACCTATTTTCTCGGATACCCCATACTAAAGAGAATGCATGTGAAGTTTAGTTTATAAAATTGCATGTTGTTTTCTCTCTTTGTACCGTTTAACAATTCACCAGTAAGATCATGTAAAAAATACTTATATTAGGAAATTTAATGGCGAACAATGTGAAACCGAAGATGGTTACATCCTTGGTCTTCCCAAATTTTCCTTAGAACTATAATGTTGTTTCAAGTTTTAAAAATTGATCACTGCAAGCAACAGAGCAGATAGTATTAAGATCGAAAATGCATTCCGGAAACTGTAAAAGTAAAAAAAACTGTGATGGTGGAACGGATTAAATTTGCAAAAGTGCAACAAACAAAGGGTAAATCTCATAAGGGTTTAACTAACGACCAGTCATTTATACTTGATAATGTTCTGAATTATCAGCCGGATAAAGCTGTTAAAATGTGTTTTGGAATCAGTCGTCTGACAACATGTTTATCCACGCTGTTGGGATCAAAATCTTGGATGTTGGGGTCAAAATTTTGTGTCCGCCTAAGGATATTTGAGGCTAAAAACTTAACTCTACTCAGTTTAGCTTCTAAGTTATTTTATTTTTCAGTCTTCAGATTTCAACTAAATATTTAACATTCCATAGTGTAGCTTCAACTTAAACTTTACCGTGAGCGCTTGTATACTGGATTTACTTCTTTAGCCCTTTGTATGCAATTTAAATTACATGACTCAAAATACAACCCAAATAGAACACAAATGGCCCATAGAAAAAAATGCGAAATATTTACCAATCACTATTCACAGTTTCTTCTGTCACACACTTTAGTTCAATCATACATACCAGACCCCACCAAACCACATGCTAATTAAATTAATTAACAAAGTAAAACCATCTTTAGTCTTTAATATCCAAAGCCCGAAAAATGTTGCCCTCCCTTTGCAAACCAAATATAGAGAGAATATAACACATTTTCTATCAAAATATTATACAAATATGTACTGACTAAACCAAATTTCGAGAGGATTTAGCCAACGCTAGCCAAATGAATACACTTAGAACCATAATGTTGTTTGAATTTTAAAAAAGGAAAACTAATGAAAAGTCCAAAAAAAGGTCTCTTTTAATGAAAAGTCATTTTCAAAGGTATAGTGAATAGTGTCAGCTAAAGGTAAAAAAGGGGTTTTTCGTTAAAAATGAACAGTACCGGGAGTGTTTTGTTAAAACTCCCGTTTTAAAAACTGTTAACTGATTGAAAAACCACATCATTTAAAGAACCAGTGGAGATCAGAATAAGTATGAAATACTACAAAGGTAAATGAACAACCATTAATATAATTTTTTTTCTCAGCATGGCAACAACAATCATAAAAAGAAAAGGAGAAATTCTATGGGATAAATTTAAAGTCTATTTGAAATATTCAATATATATTTGTTTGTCAAACTCTGATAAAACTTCACACTCATGCTTTCCAAAAAGAAAAGAAAACGAAAAACTTAAATCATTGACAATTGCAAGCAATATAGCAGCTATTATTAAGATCCAAAACGAATTGTGGAAAGTATGGGGACCAAACACTATTAGAAGTTGGAAAGATACGCCGATGCAGCTGTTTGAGAACACAGTTTGGGAAACTTTGGGTAGGAAATATGCTCGCAAGGAAAACCGACAATGGGAGTATGACTCTCAAAGATGGTTTATGTTTAATTTACTAAATTACCATAATCGTTGTTGGTTTGTTTTCACTAATGGTCTACTTTGTATTCAAGTTTTTGTAAAGAAAATTGGTCTTTTGACATGCTCTTTTCTAAATTTTAAAAAGGATTGTAATTTTGTAAATAAATTCAATTCCCAAATTGAAATTGCAAAGAAAGTAGATCCGTTAGATGCTTATGTCTTTCTTGGTACAGATACTCATATTGTGCTTAATTAGCATCACACATCATGATATTAAAGTTCTAATCATGTTAGACCTATGCCATGTAGCATATGCATTCAACTCAATACCTTAACATTACAGCCAAAATTAATTGATATTATCAAGATGTTGAGACTTTACCAAAGCAGCAAAGTAGCGGTTGCAAAATTCAGTCAAAAGCTTTCACTTTGTTTTGATCTGCAAAATACCAAAAAGACATTTAAGATCGAGGAAAGAAAACACATTTGATTAAAGAATGCACTTCAACCATTATCAAATTGTCAACCGAGCGAAATGTATAAACTACACACATTTACACAGCCAAACTCTATACTTTTTATCAGCGAAAAAAAAACAGCAATTTACCTAACAATTAACATAAAATTACATACTCAAATTGATTCGACAGTTTTTAAAGATTCAAAAAATGAACAGACATTTTTTCGAATATCTAACTCATTGTGTCATCTGAATTCACTTGTATACATAAGCTACTAATGCAATCACTCTGCTACCACATGTGGTAAGCTATTAATAGCAGAGGAAAAAAACATTACAGAACAAACTCGCAACCAAAATGAGTTAAGATCTGAAATAAGAGCATAACGATCAAACTATCCGAAACGATGAATCAAAGCGATTTTCTATCAAACAACTAAAGACCTAAATTGTAACGGCTATAGGGCAACCGGCACTTAAAAGAATAAACCATGCCAAAAGCACGGTATAAATGAACTAAATTACGAACTCGACAAATAAAAAGCGTAAACGTTAAACAATTTAAAGGAAAAGAAAACAGCCCTTACTTCGGCTCTTGTTTCCTTCCCCTTTTCTTTTCCCATATACTTCCAAGTGGGAAATATAAACCTTTAATTACGTGAAATGTCAGCCAAAAAAGTGACAGGATTAGAGCAAAATAAAGCAACTAAAAGGTCTAACTTATGTGGTTGAGCACTATGGGTTAACAAATACCCATCTAACCACAAACCTTTTTCCCCCATCCAAATTTTAATGTTAACCAAGAGATATAAGACAAAATCGCAATAGAGAAAATAGGTGAATTAGATCATCAAACGTTGTATCAATAACTGAGATTGAATAGAATGGGGTGTCATTGTTGTGCTCAACTTGGACATTGGTATATACATGCTTTGACAGTTGGTATGTACACATTTCCAAAGATATAAGCAAGTTTATTGGAATACACATACACATACGCATACACATACGCACACACATACGCACACACATATGTATACATATACATATACATACATATGTACATATATATATATATACACGGTGGTTACTAAATAAGAAAACAATTCCATCGGTTTCGGTTTCAGATCTTATATGTATATATAAGCATTCGTTAATCTTCAGACATATGCAGAAGTTTTGATAATGTTAAACCAATGAGACCTTAAATAGATATTCCATAGATTGAACAATTACCATATTTGCTTACAACATTAATGTCCATAAGCCAAATTATTCATATGTGAACATTTTTTTTTTTTTTTGAAAAGAATTCATATGTGAACATAGGCATCTGTAAAGTTTGAAAAACATTGGCTTGTTCATGACTTACAATCAAATACTGCACGAAAGTAATAAGAAATGTAAATCTACACTAACAACATGCCTGAGTCCTCTTCTACACGAACCTCAATTAAATGACAGAAGTAATATTTAGCAAATAGTAATTGTACAGCTTCAGTCTTATGACAATGCAATCATGATGATCTCTAATTGAAGGTCTAATAGCCATGCATCTTTGCAAATATACAATTATAAACCATCAGAAAAGAACATGAAAGGTTGTTCAAACTTGAAACAGAAAAAAAAAATCAAGGAATGCAGAACTAAGGATTGTCAAATGGCTCAACATTTAACAACCACCATTCATGGTTTTATAAAAATGGGTATATACTAAGTTGGAATCACAAAAGTAAACAGCAAAAAAGAACAGAGAATGCAGCATTTTCTCGTATTTTCGAATCAATTCTAAACCCTGAAATCATTATGCCTAGACCTTTTATTCACACCTCAATCGTTGCTGTATCCCTACATCCATGAATCCAATTTCATTCAAGAAACAATGCAAAGGAGAAAATCGAAAAAGAAGTATGTCCCCATGATTAGTTTTCTCGTTTATTCTTCACAAACTAATCACATATTTAAATCTAAGTACAAAAGCTTTACAAAAGTAATAAAAATTTGGTGTACAATTAATTAGGCTTTGAACATGTAATCAGTGTGCAGAATTGTATACCTAAAGATGGCAATGAAGCGTATTCTTCCTCCCATAATCAGGCTTCCTGAAATTTCCAAAGAAAGTAAATCCGTTAGGAAATCAGACAAATTGGAGGACCAAATCTCATTAAATTTGAGTTATATGAGCTAACGTACACCAATTAATGAGATTGTAAACAGATTTCAAATGTATGAAATGTAATGGTTGAAACAAAGCCACAGTGAAAAGGGGAGCAACCAAAATTGTTTAACCATCTTTCTAATAAAACAAACTCCAATTGTTTAACCATCTTCAATGAAAGGCCAACTTTAATTTTTCATTCCCCCAATTAAACCGCTAAACTCACAGAACCTGGGTTTTAAACCAACCTAAGCACATATTGAAACCATTATGCAAAAACAGCAAGCAATGCAAACCATTAAGCGTATATGCAATACCTACTTGCACATTATTATGAATGTCCATTGCGTGGTTTAGTTCAAATCCTCTAGCCTCATACACAACCCATAAGAGGCATTCGGAAACCAAACCCCCCCCCCCTTTTGAAATTTAGCTCACTAACCCAATTGAATAAAAACAAATTCAATCAAGAAACAGAAAGTTAAGAACAACCTTAACTCACTAACCCATTGAATCAAAACAAATTAAGTTAGAGAAAAACTACAGTCCAAAATCATATATATACATATATATATATATATATATATATATATATATTATCTAAATGTAAACCACTACTTAGCTAATTAACTGAGTATACCAAAGAATCAAATTAAACACAAATTCTTAAAGTTTGGCATCCCAATAATCAAATAAGGAAAAACAACAATGTGTGTACTGTGTGTGTGAGTGCTTGTGCTGCATAAGTGTGTGAGTGTATATTGTATTGCTGAGGAAAAACAACAAAATCTTCCAAGTGATAAAAGAAGGCATAAGCGTGTGAGTATATATTGTATGTGTTGTGTGTGTATAAGTACATGACAGTGTTTGTGTGACATTGCATGTGCGTGTACTGTGTATGCATATAAAATGTGTGTGTACTCTGTGTGGATAAGTGTGTGATGTGTGTGAGTGTATATTGTATGTGTATGCAGTCTGTGTGTGCATATAAAAAAAGGTAAGTGTATTCAGTGTGTATAAAAAGTTATAGTAGGGCTGCATATACCAAAATCCAAACATCATCCTCTCTCTCTCTCTCTCTCTCTCTCTCTCAAACAGTTCCACTCAGTTTCCAACTCACTGAAATGCAAAGGAAAACTGAATCTACATGCAGTAGCTAAAGGTTCATCCATATTCATTTTTTACACCTTAATTCACACAACCTGAGTTTCAAACCAACCTAAGCACAGATTCAAACCATTATGCAACAACAGCAACCAATGCAAACCATTAAGCACATTTCCATGATTTACTTGCAATAGGTTTTCTAGTCACTACTGTAGGTTAGTAGCCATGAAACTTTGAGTATTCGTCTAGTATCCATGCCATGGTCTGTTTAAACATAAAAAAAACCGAAAAGATCGAGAAGAGAAAAGTGTTAAAATACAGTTCAAAGTTTTTCGGACATTCAAGCTGATCTACTTGATAACCAAATTCTGTTGTAATCAAATCTCTTGAACAAAATTAATGGAAAATGTGGCGTGCTCAACCTGTGGACCTATCCCCATATCTGGTGCTGGAACATCGGTGTGGATTCCGATAAGATCGTGCATCTTTTGTGTGAAAACTCTGGTGAGTTGCTCTAGTTTGGAAAGACTCAACTCCCCTGGATTACATCTTATACCCCATTTGGCACCCCCGTATGGGATGTCGGCTACCGCCGTCTTCCATGTCATCAGCTGCGCCAAAGCATTCACCTCATCTGGATCAACCTACATTTTCCATAAAAGGATCGATAACAATTAAAGACAATTTCTCGGCAGCGAGTCTTGATATATGACAACCATTCACATTTGTCGTAGAAGTGGAACTTAACAAAGTATGCATATACCCCTGGGTGATATCTGATTCCTCCCTTCATGGGGCCTCTAGCATTGTCATGTTGAACCCTAAAGCCAACAAATGAAGCCAAACTGCCATCGTCTTTTGGCCTAGTACACTCAACCTGCACCAAAGTATATAGTTCAAAAGCAACGAAAGGAGAAAACTCAATAACCACATTAGTTTTAAGGTCTGAAATCTACCTATAATTAAGAGTAAGGGATATACAAAAGGGAGATTATATGCAAAATTACCTTGATTTCCCTAAATGGTATAAGTAAACTTTTCTCAAGCTTGAAGTCCAATCCCAAAAGCCGAGCAGCAAACTTAAAGTTTCTGTTCGTTGCCACTAATGTATTCATCTTTGCTCCTTCTTCAAGTGTCTGCCTTAGAAGCTAAAACCAGCTACTTATCACCTTCAATATCGGATTCTGCAAAAGAACAAACCACATGCATGAGGATTTATACAGTTCTTTGCTTTACCTAAGGTTACTGGACCAGAAATAAAAAACGAAATCAGAGTGCTTTACTTTGTGAGGTTTGATTTGTAGAGGACTGGAGGCTGGAGCTGGGTTTGGTTTGGCTTGAGGCAGTGGGAGAGGAGTCGAAGGGGCAATAATCTGAAATTACAGTTCTAGAAATCAAAATATATTACGGAAAAATACAAATAATTTGTGAAGCAGAGCAAAAGTGGGATTTACCTCGATGCTATGTAGAGGGTTTGGAAGATGTCTTCCTTGTAGTGGTCCGTGCGACCAATTTGATAAGAAGTACTCTGAATCTCGTCAAACCCAGACGGACTTATATCAAACGTGTGCAGCAAAGCGAGAATAGTTTGAATTGATAAAAGATCTGTCTGTGTGAAAAAAATGAAATAACACATGAGAAGCATTAGCTTGAAAACGGAAAAAAGGGGCATATATGTATATACCTGTTCCTCAACTTCATCTGATGGGCAAAGCTCATCAGGCAAACCTTCTAAAGCCTGACCGAGTCTTTCATGAACGCCATGAAATCCAACCATGATTGCCTCGCTTTCATGAAGCGCAACAACAAATAAATTAATAATTCACGGTTTCGAATTTGAACATCTATTAATTTTCAAAGGGAAAAAGCCTAACCAGATCAATTTTGCTCCCTGGACAAAACACCCACAACCCACGTTTAAAGGATAAAAAACCTTCCACAAATCAGATACCAGAAATAAGATTTCTTAAAATACGAAAAAATTTGGGATCGAAACACAACAATATTGAAGAAAAACAAACAATTCGAGAAAAACAGTGAGAATAAGGCACGAATCAGAGAAAGAAGTGAGATTTAATTACCTCTTGAACGCTAGAGAAATTGGGTGCAGGATGAGGGGGCGAGAAGATCGTGAAGCAGAGATCGAAAAGATGAGGAAGCAGGGATCGAAGGGATCACGAAGCAGGGATCGAAGGGATCACGAAGCAGAGATGGAAGAGATTGATGCGGACTGTAGGACGCATGATCGAAGTCGCCAACCCGTTGCAGAGCAGCTGAGAATGTTTTAGGTTTCTAGCGTTTTCGGAAGACCCAAAGAATACACACACCCATGCTTTCCGCTCTGTATCTCTCCCTGTCCATCTCTCTCTCTAAAATGGGAGAAAATCCTATAGATCCTGGCAGAGCACCTACCTAAATATCTCTCATACTCAGTCCAAACCCGTAGCTCCCATCTCTCTCCAATCTGTCAGGCCCTGTGTCTCCCTCCTCTGTAGTCGCTCTGTCCCCCTCTATCCGCTCACCACAGGCACACCCAGCTGTCTCCGAGTCAAAAATAGGAGCGATCTTCTCTCTCCAATTTGTCAGCCGTGATGTCCCCCCTCTCTCTCGCCGAGTCAAAAGCTGAAATGCAGCGAACGGTTGAAGATAGGTCATCAAGCCTGAGTGGCAATTTTGTAAATTAAGAGAAAGCTGGTTAAAAGCATCTGAGTGGCAATCTTGTAAATAAACTGAAATGTGGTTCAAAACACTGTTCATTTGTACAGTGCAATTGAAAAGCCTTCTTTAGA
Organism: Malus sylvestris; assembly: GCF_916048215.2. Classification (NCBI taxonomy): domain Eukaryota; kingdom Viridiplantae; phylum Streptophyta; class Magnoliopsida; order Rosales; family Rosaceae; genus Malus; species Malus sylvestris. The sequence goes on from NC_062275.1 coordinate 38,517,767, forward strand.
CTAAAGTAATATGCCCTATCATTAAGGGCTGGTTTGGTATTGCTGTGCTTTGAAAAAAGCTGCTTCTGCTGTGTTATAAGAATAAGTAGCTATGAAATAAAGCTGTAGAGTGTTTGGTAAACTTTTTTGTAAAAATGTTTTTGAAAAAAAAAAGTAGTATTATAGTGTTTGGTAAACTTTTATGTAAAACAGATGTGAAAAAAAGTCAGTTTTTCAAAGCTGGGTTTTGTAACTTCTTGTTTTTGGCTTTTTTTTCACCAAAAACTATGAAAAAAAGCTGAAGCGGAATGTTTACCAAACACAAAAAAACTTCCAACTTTTTTTTATATCAATTTTTTTAGAACCACTTCAGTACCAAACCAGACCTAAACATATAATAAGCAAGCAGCAAGGAAGTGATGAGTTAGGACTTTCGCTTTCAAAAAGTTTTACTGGGGCTAACTTGTCACGTATGAGTACTCGAATGTAGAGTGGGTTTTTTTGTGACTTTGGGCGGACGAGATATCTCTGACAGTCATGCCAAAGTTTCCTCCTCTTCTTCCATTTCCACTCGCCCACTCTACCTTCATTTCGAAACCAATTCACCTACCTAATAGCAAGGAAGGAAATATCGATAATATCGGCGATATATCGCCGATATTATCGGTTTTTCCACAAGCCGATATTTTTAGTGGTATCCAAAGGGTTTTCGGCAAAATTTCGCGATAATATCGATAATATCGCAATATTTTAGAAATATCGCGAAAATTTCGATATTATCGCTAGAAGGACGCGCCCGTCGAGGAAGAAGAAGGAGCTGGAAGAGGCGGATGAGGGCTTACTGAACGGCCAGATGGAGAGGGAGTGGACCACAGATCTCAGCTGCTGGTTGCCGCAGCCGATGTTGGCCAAGTGCCTGGTGCCGATGTTCGCTTCTCGCTGGCGTCGTGGTGGTGAGGGTGTGGGACGAAGCCGTCGTCAAAGCGAGCGGGGTGGAGGTGGACGGGGCGGATCTGGCTGATCTCGGTGATGAAGCCGAAGGAGGAAGATGAGGAGGGGAGGCGGCGGAGGGAGAAGGAGTAGGAGGAAACGAAGAGGGTTTTGCAGGGCCTTGATGCGGTGGCGGAGATTGCGAAGAGGGAGATGAGGGCGATGAGGAGGAGGAGGGATCGTTGACTCGTTGACGCCATGGATTACTAGCACAAAGGAAGACGGGGAGCCTCTCGTTCTCTCTGTCTTCTCTTCTTTCTCGTTTCAATTGGCAATTTAGGGATTTAACCAAGTTTCAGGCCCCCAAATCATCTACTTAAATTGCCCTAAAAAACTCCAAGTAATTACAACATCGTATTAGAATTGTAATTGATCCTTGTTAGATTTGGTTTAGAAATTCTATGTAATTTAGTGATTGTTTCATACTAGGTTTAGATTTGAATTTTTTACTCCATTCAGATTTTAAAGGATTATAATAGATTTAAAAATTTATGAATTTTGATGAAGTTTAATAATTTTTAAAACTTTTATGTAAAATTTTAAGTGAATTCCCTCAAATTTTCAGGAAGCGATTTGAGAATGTTTAAAATATTATGTGAAATATTTCTAATTTTTTCGAGTTTCCCAACTTTTTAAAAATCTATTCGAATCAATTTCTAAATGAATACATTTGGGATGTATGAATTTCTTAAAAATCATGATCGAATACCCCTCAAACTTTAAAGAATCACTTAAAATCTTGATTAAATGCCCTTAGATTTTTAAAGAGAATTAAAATGTTTATAAGCCCCAATTGGATGTACCGCTTAATTTAACTAATTGACACAACACAACAAAACCAGTTAAGATTACAAATTAACACAAAAGATGACTTGATGCGAGGTCATATCTAAAAAACTTGCCGCAATAAGCCCCAATTGGTGTGTTTAAACTTCTTTCATTAATTACTACATATTTTCTACACTTACAATGTTTGCCAGCTCGCTATATAATCAACTTAAATCAGTTAAATCCATCATGCAATGCATTTCCTTCCAATTTTTTGTGATAAACTAATAGATAATTGACTAAATAAACATCCTGCAAAGTTTCAATAAAAATTTCCAAGTTTTTCTTACAATTTCCGTGGTTTCCATGTAATTTTTATCGATATCGATATTATCCCGATATTTCCATTGATATTTCCGTGTTTTCGGACTACCGATATTTCCGATATTACCGATATTTTCTTCCTTGCCTAATAGTCATTTTGACCTCTCTCCTGAAATGTGGTGAAAATAGTAAGGAAAATCTTTCACAAACAAACAAATATATGTTAATTTTTCAATTTTAAACACACAAGCGTAAGTGATACTTAATATTATCCTTTAATGATACTTTTCTTAACTTGTAAATGAAATATTTTGAATTTAATTCTTATGGATGACAAGTTCGATTTCAATTTATTTTATGAATATATGATTTATACAGAAGAAAAAAAGAATGACATGACTAAGGCTTGGTTTGGTATTACTGTGCTTTGAAAAAAAGCTACTGTGAGAATAAGCGGCTGTGAAATAAATCAGCAGAGTGTTTGGTAAACTTTTTTTGTAAAAGTGCTTTTGGAAAAAAAAAACAGTCTGATAGTGGGTCTTTTCATTAAAGGAGCACTGTAGCTCCGTGTGCTTTGAAAAAAAGCCAGTTTTCCAAAGCTGCAAATAGCAGCTTCAGTTTTTTCCTTTGATTTCAGCTTATTCTCACATCAGCTTCCAAAATAAGCCATTTTTTTCAGTTTATCAAACACCTAAAACTCTCACAACTTTTTTCATAGACGTTTTTTTAAAGCACCTCACTCCCAACCTACTCCAACCCACCTATGGGCAGTGTTGAGAGAGTATTTAATCATTTTTTAACCGGTGGTTAAATAGTCGCTGGTAGCCGGGTTTAGTCGCCACTCGCCAGCCTGGTTTAGAAGGCTTGTAGTGGGGTCGGGTGGCGGGTGAAGGTCTGCTCTGCTCTGCGTCACACACAGAGAAGCTGGGAGAGCGGAGATGACTATTCTCATAAAGTCAACCTTGTTTCTCTCTCTTGAATTGTTGCGTACAAATATCCAAAATTAATTTTTCTCTTCCTTTTCTTTAATTTCTTCTTGTTGGTATTGCTGCTGTTGTGTTTCTCTTTAGTTTCTTGCCTTTGGGCTTTTGGCTCTCTCTCTCCCCCTTGTTCAAATTTTGTCTGCAATTCTTAGACCTAAATTAGAATAGGGATTAGGGGTCTCTCTCAAATCAAAGCATCTTTTGACCACCACAACTCCATAACTAGTCAAAAGCATTGGGTATGCACTTGTTTCTTTTTTTTGTGCTTTTTTCTGGTAATTTAGTTTAAAGCATAAACCTTTTACTAAACTTAATAATTGGGCATGGTTTTCATTCACAACTCTGTAGTTTACTCAACTTATTGTTGAACTGTCTGAATTACCGGATTATTCTAATCTAACCTAATCTAATCGAAACCCTGATTTGTGCGGTGATCAATCTGGATCCACCTCCGCCCTGTGGAAGAAACTAACATAAAGATCATGAATTTGCAGTTTCTTAGAGCACATTGTATCTGGGTTAGGTGTTGTTGTGCTTTATCTTATCGATCCAATACTCTGATTGTGTCTTTTTCACTTACTCTGCTCCCTATTTCTACTGCTTGTAGTTCAAGTGGGAAATGCAAATATTGCATTTTGTAGCTTCTTTCCTTAAACGCTGCCATCAAGCCAACACCTAGAGTTCAGAGATTCCACATATTAGTTTTGTTGATCTGCAAGATATAGGAAAGTTGGAATGTTTGATTCTAACTTCCAGTTCATAGTCGAACGTCATAATTTTTGCTGCACATGTGCTGCTCTAGCGTATCTTACTGACCCAATGAAGTATAGTTTGTCTACAACATTCGTGCAATGCAACAGTTGCAGTATACTACACATGCGAAGTTAAATCCTTTTTGCATGAAATGGAGTTAGAAAACAGTTCAGTTCATTTCATTTCCTATACACTTTGCACCCGTTCATTTTAGTTTTCTGTTGATTTTAGAGCTGATTCAGTTTTACCACTAGTTTGTGATTGTTGGTGTGCTGTTCTAACCGTGTGCTATCTTACTTTGGTGCAGTAGGAGGATTTAGGTCAGATGGCTGACAGTTGGCATGGAAACTATGATACTGGCAGTCAGTCAGATGACAGCCATAAGTTTGAGAGAATGCACATAGAGCCTATTTATGATGCATTTTTTTGTCCTTTAACGAAGCAAGTTATGCGTGATCCTGTTACCTTAGAAAACGGTCAAACATTTGAGCGAGAAGCAATTGAAAAGTGGTTTAGGGAATGCAAGGAGACTGGAAGGAAGTTGGTCTGCCCACTGACACTACAAGAATTGCAAAGCACTGAGCTAAAGCCTAGCATAGCGCTGAGGAACACCATTGAAGAGTGGAATGCTAGAAATGAAGCTGCTCAGCTTGATATGGCTCGTAAGTCGTTGAATCTGAGCAGCTCAGAAAGTGAAGTTCTTTTCGCCTTGAAGTTTGTCCAGCAAATCTGCCAAAAAAGCAGATCAAGTAAGCACGTTGCACGCAATGCAGGGCTGATACCTATGATAGTTGACATGTTGAAGAGCAGCAGTCGTAAAGTAAGGTGTAAAGCCTTGGAAACCCTTAAAACAGTGGTGGAGGAGGATTCCGATAATAAGGTAATCCTAGATTTTTTTGGTTCTCTTTTCGTTTTCCATTAAATTGCAAACATGGATGTTTTGTAGGGCCTCGTATTAATATCCGTTTGGTTATAGGAAATATTGGCTGATGGGGACACGGTACGAACTATAGTGAAGTTCTTGTCTCACGAGCAATCCAAAGAGAGGGAGGAAGCTGTATCTTTGCTGTATGAACTATCCAAATCTGAAGCCTTATGTGAGAAGATTGGTTCAATTAATGGAGCGATTCTTATTTTGGTTGGAATGACAAGCAGCAAATCAGATAACATTTTGACTGTTGAGAACGCTGACAAAACACTGGAGAATCTAGAGAAGTATGAGAACAATGTGAGACAGATGGCTGAAAATGGTAGACTGCAGCCTCTTCTGACACAAATTCGTGAAGGTACTTGTACTAACTGTACTTCCTCTTATCTTTACACTTTTCTCAGTATGTTGCTAGAAGTAGGGCAACCAAACAGCCAATACTCTTTGGATAATTTATTCTCTTCTTAGCCAACACCTTCTTTAAGAAGAGAGAAGAACATGTGATCACCTACAAGAGTGGGTCGTCAAAAACACAAATAGATTTTCTTCTAATGAGGAAAGGGGATCGTATAACTTGTAAGGATTGCAAAGTTATACCAGGAGAGAGCGTGGCTAATCAACATCGCTTGTTGGTGATGGATGTACATATCAAAAGAGTAAGACAAAAGAACAAGACTTGGAAGTGCCCAAGAACTAGATGGTGGAATCTAAAAGAAGAAAAACAAGCCATTTTCAAAGAGAAGGTAATCACCCAATGTGTGTGGGATAGAGAGGGGGAAGCTAGCCAAATGTGGGATTCCATGGCTAGTTGTATCCGAAAAGTAGCAAAAGAGGTATTAGGAGAGTCCAAGGGCTTTGCCCCACACCAAAAGGAATCTTGGTGGTGGAATGAGGAGGTACAAACAAAGGTGAAGGCTAAGAAGGAATGTTGTAAAGCCTTATACAAGGAGAGGACCGATGAAAATGGTGAAAGGTATAGAAAAGCGAAGCAAGAGGCGAAGAAAGCTGTCAGAGAAGCTAAGTTAGCGGCTTACGACGATATGTATAAACGACTAGATACCAAAGAAGGAGAGTTGGATATCTATAAACTAGCTAGAGCAAGGGAAAAGAAGACAAGGGACCTAAACCAAGTGAGGTGCATCAAGGATGAGGATGGAAATGTTCTTGCTACAGAGAACGCGGTTAAAGACAGATGGAGAGGTTATTTTCATAATCTTTTCAATGAAGGACATGAAAGGAGTGCTTCTTTAGGGGAGTTGAGTAACTCAGAAGAGTGTAGAAACTACTCCTTTTATCGTCGAATCCGGAAGGAAGAAGTGGTTGTAGCTTTGAAGAAGATGAAGCATAGAAAAGCAATAGGCCCAGACGATATACCAATCGAAGTGTGGAAAGTTTTGGGAGAGACAGGTATAACATGGCTCACTGACCTTTTCAATAGGATTTTGAAAACGAAGAAGATGCCAAATGAGTGGCGAACGAGCACTTTGGTGCCTATCTACAAGAATAAGGGCGACGTACAAAATTGCATGAACTATAGGGGTATTAAGCTAATGAGTCATACAATGAAGCTCTGGGAGAGAGTCATTGAGCATAGATTGAGGCAAGAGACACGGGTTTCGGACAACCAATTCGGGTTCATGCCAGGGCGCTCAACCATGGAGGCAATCTATCTCTTACGAAGATTGATGGAAAGATATAGAGATGGGAAAAAGGATTTACACATGGTCTTTATAGATTTGGGAAAAAACGTATGATAGGGTCCCAAGAGACATTCTTTGGAGGATTTTAGAGAAGAAAGGAGTACGAGTAGCATATATCCAAGCTATAAAGGATATGTATGAAGGAGCAAAGACTGCCGTAAGAACTCATGAAGGACAAACCGAAAGCTTTCCCATAACTGTAGGATTACATCAAGGCTCATCCTTAAGTCCTCACCTTTTTGCGTTGGTAATGGATGAGTTAACAGGACATATTCAAGATGATATTCCTTGGTGTATGCTTTTCGCAGACGATATAGTGTTGATAGATGAAACTCAGGAAGGGGTAAATGCAAAGCTTAACCTTTGGAGAGAAGTGTTGGAATCTATAGGTCTTCGCCTAAGCCGATCAAAGACAGAATATATGGAGTGCAAGGTCAGTGCAAATGGAGGCCAAAACGAGTTAGGGGTGAGGATCGGAGATCAAGAAATACCAAAGAGCGACCGTTTTCGTTACCTAGGATCTATCTTGCAAAAGAACGGAGAATTAGATGGAGATCTCAACCATAGAATACAAGCTGGATGGATGAAGTGGAAGAGTGCATCCGGCGTGTTGTGTGACCGCCGTATGCCACTGAAGCTCAAGGGAAAATTTTATAGGACGGCAATAAGGCCGGCGATGCTGTATGGCACAGAATGTTGGGCGGTGAAACATCAACATGTACACAAAATGGGTGTAGCGGAGATGAGGATGCTTCGTTGGATGTGTGGGCACACGAGAAAGGATAAGATTAGGAATGAGGATATCCGGGGTAAAGTAGGAGTAGCCGAAATTGAAGGAAAGATGAGAGAAAATCGGTTACGGTGGTTTGGACATGTGCAAAGAAGGCCTACTGACGCTCCGATTAGAAGATGCGACTATGGGACAGAGGTTCAGGGCCGAAGGGGTAGAGGAAGACCTAGGAAAACTTTGGAAGAGACTCTAAGAAAAGACTTAGAGTACTTGGATCTAACGAAGGACATGACACAGGATCGAGCACAATGGCGTTCTAAGATTCATATAGCCGATCCCACTCAGTGACTTGGATTTTCCAAGTCTCCAACCAAGAAGTTTTCCTCACTCGGGAAATTAAGGGAACACTACCCCAACCTACATGCTCCACTCAGAAAGCTTCAACATACAAGCTTCAACAAAAGAAAATTCAAAGAACTTAGCGAAGAAGGCTTTGGTGTATTTAACACAATACGTTGAAATGAAGGAAAGCTTATTTATTGATATCCCCGATAAGCTACAAATATGTACATATACATGAGTCAAAATAAACACACAAGAGGGAGCCTTCACAAAGGTTGCTTAGGAGAAGTCTCAGCAGTCGGTAGAGCCCCAGAAAGAGAAGGCACCGGAGGGGGATCATTTGGAGCCTCAGTACTGGACAGAACCCTAGGAGGAGGAGGCATCAGAGGTTGATCATTTGGAGCTTCATTACGCGGTACAGCCCCAGAAGACGAAGGCAATAAATGCCTTTGGAACAAACCCACAAATCTCTGATGATCAAGTAAAACCTGACCATCAGTTTCCTTCATCTGGTCAAGCTTCCTCTTCATGTTTGTAGCATAGTCATGTGCGAGCCGGTGCAACTGTTTATTCTCATGCTTGAGCCCTCTAATCTCCTGTTTGAGACTCATCACTTCAGCCGCCAATGATTCAACTTGGCGGGTTCGAGCAAATAGGCGTTGGGCCATATTAGACACAGAACCTGCACACTGAACACTGAGAGCCAGCGAATCCTTAACAGCTAACTCATCAGACCGTTTGGAAAGTAGTCTGTTATCTTTGGGAGTGAGAAGGTTCCTGGCCACCACCGCAGCGGTCATATCATTCTTCATCACGGAATCCCCAACGGTAAGAGGACCAGTTGGGGAGACGAAGGATGGGCGCCATATGTTGTCTGGAGAAGGCGGGGCTGCCTCTTCAACAAGGTTCAAGTCAAAACGACGGTCGGAGGGGCCAGACATTTTCAAAGGTGTTGAAGAGAGAAGAGGTCGGACAAATCAAGATATTAGAAGTGCAAGAATGAAGCTTCTACTGGTGGAGATTCAAGTGTGCTTTGGAACTTAATGTCAGCCTCTATAAAAATCTGCACTCGACGGAGCTTCAGAAATCAAAGAGGCGCCTGCTCAGAAATCGAAGAGGCGTTTGCTTTCTCAAAAGTTGGGCTGCTTAGAGATCACGAGGGTTGATCTCAGAAATTGAAGAGCCGTTTGCTTTCTCAAAAGTTGGGCTGCTCAAAGACCACGAAGGCCGATCTCAGAAATCGAAGAGGCGCTCGCTTTCTCAAAAGCTGGGCTCCCTAGAGACCACGAGGGCCAATCTCAGAAATCGAAGAGGCACCTACTTTTCCAGCCTTGTCAGCACCTGTCACACGCACACTCAGCTTTGCGGAAATTATGGGCATTCTGTCAAAGACTTCTGGGGAAGTAGAAAACACATGAATCTTACTGTTCAATCACCCACTTCCCACACGCAACAATAGCTCATGGGTACCACAGATAACTTTGCCAAAGTTCTCTGCCAAAGTTGAGCACGTGAAGCTTGCAGCTCCCACTACATCGCTCTGACCAAGAAGGGTAAAAGAATAGCAAAGAAACAGCACTAACAAAGTTTAGACCCATAAATTTTGAAGGTCTAGCTACCATATTATTACCCACAAGGGTAAAGGAACAGTACCACTGCTGGATAATTGGAAAGTCCATGTATGTCAACCTCTGTGCTTCGTGGCAAGGTAGACTAGCAAACATGCCCAACCTTTACTCACATTCGAGAAAACACTCCCAATAAGATTGCTTGCTCCAAAATCGAAGAGGCACCGTCCTCCGAATCTAAAGAGCCAGACTCCTAACATGACTACTTTCTTAAAAATCGAAGAGCGGGTAAAGGAACAGTACCATTGCTGGATAATTGGAAAGTCCCTGTGTGTCAACCTCTGTGCTTCGTGGCAAGGTAGACTAGCAAACATGCCCAACCTTTACTCACATTCGAGAAAACTCTCCCAACAAGATTGCTTGCTCCAAAATCGAAGAGGCACCACCCTCCGAATCTCGAGAGCCACTCTCCCAACATGATTACTTTCTCAAAAATCGAAGAGACACTGCTCCCCGAATCTCGAGAGCCAGACCCCCAGCATGATTGCTTTCTCAAAAATCGGTGAGGCACCGTTCTCCGAATCAATCGAAGAGGCGCTCGCTTTCTCAAAAGCTGGGCTGCTCAGAGACCACGAGGGCCGATCTCAGAAATCGAAGAGGCACCTACTTTTCTAGCCTTGTCAGCACCTGTCACACGCACACTCAGCTTTGCAGAAATTATGGGCATTTTGTCGAAGACTTCTGGTGAAGTAGAAAGCACATGAATCTTACTGTTCAATCACCCACTTCCCACACGCAACAATAACTCATGGGTACCACAGATCACTTTGCCAAAGTTCTCTGCCAAAGTTGAGCACGTGAAGCTTGCAGCTCCCACTACATCGCTCTGACCAAGAAAGGTAAAAGAATAGCAAAGAAACAGCACTAACAAAGTTTAGACACATAAATTTTGAAGGTCTAGCTACCATATTATTACCCACAAGGGTAAAGGAACAGTACCACTGCTGGATAATTGGAAAGTCCCTGTGTGTCAACCTCTGTGCTTCGTGGCAAGGTAGACTAGCAAACATGCCCAACCTTTACTCACATTCGAGAAAACAGTCCCAACAAGATTGCTTGCTCCAAAATCGAAGAGGCACCGTCTTCCGAATCTCGAGAGCCAGACTCCCAACATGACTACTTTCTCAAAATCGAAGAGAGGGTAAAGGAACAGTACCATTGCTGGATAATTGGAAAGTCCCTGTGTGTCAACCTTTGTGCTTCGTGGCAAGGTAGACTAGCAAACATGTCCAACCTTTACTCACATTCGAGACAACACTCCCAACAAGATTGCTTGCTCCAAAATCGAAGAGGCACCGCCTTCCGAATCTCGAGAGCCAGACTCCCAACATGATTACTTCCTCAAAAATCGAAGAGACACTGCTCTCCGAATCTCGAGAGTCAGACCCCCAGCATGATTGCTTTCTCAAAAATCGAAGAGGCATCGTTCTCCGAATCTCGAGAGCCAGATACTACAGACCACTTTTTCAAAGTGCTCTGACAGAGTTAAAACATGTGAAACTGGCAGCTCCCACTACCGTGCTATGACCAAGCAGGGTAAAGGAATAGCATTACTACTTGTTGTTAGGGAGACTCCTATATATGTCGACCTCCATCCCCAACGGACAGGCAGACCTGCAAAAATGCTCAACCCTTCATCATATCTGAGAGGGCACTCCCAACAAAGCCTTTCGAAATATTCAGCTTTCTTTCCCCCCGATAATACCTCTGCAAACAAGCTATACTAGAGCAAGAATATCTCATATCATCAGGGTTAAAAGCAAGAGTATCCCATATCATGCTTTTTCCCTGTTTTTTCTTTTGGCCTTGTTTTTACCTGCAAGACAAGGAGAAAGAGAGCAATCAGTCAGTACTTGGAATCAAGCTTCCAGCCAGGAACTGACTGCCTGGAACCCCTTACCTGATTACTTACCTGGCATTGCTCTCGAGTACTCATCTTCATCATCTTATGTTTCCAGGGAAGATTCCGCATCTGCTTGAGGAACAGATAGGGCAAGTGCGAAGGATACAAGGAAGCATGTGGAGACAAGCGTAACAGCACACGTGCCGATACATCCATTACTCTGTCAAAAGCAAAAGTATCCCATATCAGCAGGGTGGAACGTACTCTAGATTTGATGGACTTGTTTTGACCCTCAAATTCTTCAGTCGGCCTTATACTCTGGAGGAAACCAGAAAACCCTCCAGCTCAGTTCAAGAATAAGCCTGTGGAAAGTTACTTCTTCAAAAGCAAAAGTATCTCATATCATCTCTTCTCATTTTTCTTCTCTTTATCCTTCATGCTGCTGCAAGATGGGGAGAAGGTGAACAATCAGTCGGAGCTCTGATTGCTTACCTTGTCTGTCACCTCTTTCAGCAGACCCCCTAGCTCGGCGACTTGGGGGACTCCTACTACATGGTTTGTATCGCGCTTGACCAAGCCTGAAACTACAAGTAAGCTTCAAGTGAAATTGATACATTACCTTGTGCATCTCCACCAGTTAAAGATACCACCCCTGGATGGAGGAAGAGTACTTCCAGAGAAGATGCCACATCTACCTATGAGACAGATAAGGCAAGTCAAGACGACACCACACTCCGATACTTAGAAGTTTCGTGATTACGAGATCATTATCCCACAATATTTCCTAATGTTATTTGTACTAAATCATTCACTCGTACTCACTAAAGGAGAGCTTGAACCTATGTACTTGTGTAAACCCTTCACAATTAATGAGAACTCTTCTATTCCGTGGGCGTAGCCAATCTGGGTGAACCACGTACATCTTGTGTTTGCTTTCCTATCTCTATCCATTTATATACTTATCCACACTAATGACCGGAGCAATCTAGCGAAGATCACAAAAAGCGACCGTTTTCGTTACCTAGGATCTATCTTGCAAGAGAACGGAGAATTAGATGGAGATCTCAACCATAGAATACGAGCTGGATGGAAAGAGTGCATCCGGCGTGTTGTGTGACCGTCGTAGGCCACTGAAGCTCAAGGGAAAATTTTATAGGACGGCAATAAGGCCAGCGATGTTGTATGGCAGAGAATGTTGGGTGGTGAAGCATCAACACGTACACAAAATGGGTGTAGCGGAGATGAGGATGCTTCGTGGGATGTGTGGGCACACGAGAAAGGATAAGATTGGGAATGAGGATATCCGAGGTAAAGTAGGAGTAGCCGAAATTGTAGGAAAGATGAGAGAAAATCGGCTCTGGTGATTTGGACATGTGCAAAGAAGGCCGACTGACGCTCCGGTTCGAAGATGTGACTACGGGACAGAGGTTCAGGGCCGAAGGGGTAGAGGAAGACCTAGGAAAACTTTGGAAGAGACTCTAAGAAAAGACTTAGAGTACTTGGATCTAACGGAGGGCATGACACAAAACCGAGCGCAATGGCGTTCTAGGATTCATATAGCCGACCCCACTTAGTGGGAAAAGGCTTTGTTGGTGTTGTTGTTGTATTTAGAGATGGGCTACAAGGCCTGCAAATATGGTAAAGAAGCATTTATTTTTATATATATGTTTTTTTCAAAGACAACACAAAAAAACCGTGCTGAACTGAACTATCGGAATTTCTGCACCTTGCCTAGCGTCTCCAGTCCATCACAGCCTGCACGATTCTGATGAGTATTTGACCCAAGATGAGTTTTCCTACTTATGAGACAACTATCCATTTGTTATTTTTTGTAATAATTAATGTTGCTGTCCAGCCTATGACTTCTTGGTCTAAACCCGAGTACACATTAATTTCCTCTATTTCCACCTCTGATATTGTAGTTCAGGGGGGGGTTTTACTGTATAGTGGACTACCGGTATTAGTTTGAGCTATACTTCTCTTTTATTGTTTTAAACTAAGATATTTAAGTTTTATCTCTCTTAAAAAAACTATGTTGAGCATAACTCAAATTTCCTTGTTGATATGATTGCAGGCCCTCCAGAAACCCAACTTTCAATGTCTAATTTCCTTGGTGAGTTAGTTTTGGACAACGATGTAAAGGTCCTAGTGGCTAAAAGTGTTGGTTCAGCTTTGATCAATATCATGAGAAGTGGTAATATGCAGTCAAGAGAAGCAGCTTTGAAAGCTCTCAACCAAATTTCATCTTGTGAGGCGAGTGCCAAGGTACTGATAGAAGCAGGAATACTTCCGTCTCTGGTCAAAGATCTCTTTACCGTTGGGACTAACCAGCTTCCTATGCGACTGAAAGAGGTTGCTGCAACAATTCTTGCTAATGTTGTTAGCTCGGACTATGATTTTGATTCGATCTTGGTTGGACCTGATCAGCAAACGCTAGTCTCCGAAGACATTGTCCATAACCTACTACATCTCATTAGCAACACTGGACCAGCAATCGAGAGCAAGCTTCTCCAGGTTCTTGTTGGACTCACTAGCTCTCCTTCAACTGTTCTGAGTGTTGTTGCCGCCATTAAAAGCTCCGGTGCCATTATTAGTTTGGTGCAGTTTACTGAGGCTCCACAAAAGGAATTGCGTGTGGCTTCCATTAAACTTCTCCAGAACCTCTCCCCACATGTGGGTCAGGAGCTAGCTGATGCCCTACGTGGCACAGTGGGCCAACTTGGAAGCCTAATTAAAGTCATATCAGAAAATATTTCAATCACTGAAGAGCAAGCAGCAGCCATTGGCCTCTTAGCTGAACTTCCGGAGAGGGATCTAGGCCTTGCCAGGCAAATGCTAGATGACGGTGCCTTTAAGCTGATACATTCTAGAGTAGTTAAAATCCGCCAAGGGGGGAGTAAGGGTGGCCGCTTTGTGACGCCATTTTTAGAAGGACTTGTACGAGTTCTAGCAAGGGTTACGCTTGTGTTGGCCGATGAGCAAGATGCAGTCGCTCTGTGCCGTGAACTTAATCTTGCTACACTTTTCATTGAACTTGTACAGGCCAATGGACTGGAGAATGTGCAGATGAGTTCAGCAGCTGCATTGGAGAACTTATCACAAGAATCCAAAAATTTGACAAGATTGCCCGAGTTGCCTACACCTGGTTTCTGTGCTTCAGTTTTTCCATGTTTTAGCAAACAACCTGCAATAAATGGATTGTGTCGGCTTCATCGTGGGACGTGTTCACTTAGAGAAAGTTTTTGTCTCCTGGAGGGACATGCTGTGGAAAAGTTGGTAGCTCTTCTCGACCACACAAACGAGAAGGTGGTTGAAGCAGCACTTGCAGCACTCTCTACTTTGTTGGATGACGGGGTTGATATTGGACAAGGGGTTATGGTGTTGTGTGAAGCAGAGGGTGTGAAGCCTATTCTTGACGTGTTGTTAGAGAAACGGACAGAGAATCTGAGGAGGAGGGCAGTCTGGGTAGTTGAAAGACTATTGCGGAGTGATGAGATAGCCTATGAAGTTTCTGGAGATCCGAACGTGAGCACCGCACTTGTTGATGCCTTCCAGCATGGTGACTATCGAACGCGGCAGATTGCTGAACATGCCCTGAAGCACGTTGACAGGTTACCAAACTTCTCTGGTGTCTTTCCGAACGCAGGATAGGCATCTTCCGGTGGTTTTTATTGTTATAGTTTGCGAAGGTGCAATTGGAGGAGGGTACATATTTGTTGTATACAGATTTTTTTTTTCATTTGTTTTTAAGGATGGTGGTGTGTCCATCGACTTGGGTCTGTTAATGAACTGCTTCTTGTGTAGAATTCCCAAGGAAAATTCTGTTTACGCTCAAGTTTCGTCTTTGGACACCCCACTTCTTTGGACGCTTATATTTAAATTTAGAAGGTGTTTTTTGGATACCCATTGAAACTTAAATTATATTCCGAATTTGACCCCAAATTAAAGCGTATTAAATAAAATTAAAATCAACAAACAAGCATCTGGTCCAAATTGGTTCTCCTCGTCATCCAACCATTGTTTTATACAATTACAATTGCATCTTCAAAGACGAATTTGAGCTACATTATTGCTAGCCTACTGTGAGGCTTAACATACTCTCTCACTCCTCTAGTGTGGATAATATAATTGCATATTCAAACGGTGCCAGAATCCCCCTCACTATAGACCGAAGTAATAGGATAGCCACCATTAAAAATCAATAACATTCAATTCAATATAGTTGCAACATATGAACATGATGCGGGGGGAATAATTATCAGACGCGTGAGAATTAAATTACAGAATCAATTTCTTGAATGTTGGTGAACAAATTACATCCGCGACTACATGAGCGAGCGAGCATACATACCATATTTCCCTACTGGTCGGGGTTTTTATCAAGAATATCCATTCAAACCGTTCAACACTGAAATTGCCAGTCGCAGGTACGCCCAAAATGCTCTTGAGAAGAAAGAGAGAACAACAGCGTTGATGATCATGTGTGTAATATTTTGTTTCTGTTTGTGAGTTACAATGTGGAGAGGACTTTTCAGTCTTTACCTTACAGATGTAGCACAGCCATTGACTTGGACAAGCACGAAGAAGCATCCAGCTCGCGAGTTACAAAGTTCCTTGAGACATGACTCCACTTCATCCCCATATCAGAAACGTCACATGCAGTAAAAAAATCCAATACTTGCCCAAATATTTTGAACATCTCAATACCAAATATCACGTTTCCGTCTGCCACAAACGCAGCATTCCAGTCCATTGGAGCATCAGGATGTACTGAGACCTCGGTCCAGTTATGGTACATGAGATCCAGCTCCCATACTTTTCTAACGGCCTTGTTTCTCCGGCCTATCTGACCATCCCCTTCACACCAGAAGACAGAAAGCATGAAGAGCCGGCCATTACAAGATACCAGTTGTGGGTAATATTCATGAACGCGGGGTGGGAAAGGAGTGGTTTGGATTCCAATCCAGAAACCCCTTTCTATGTCATATCCTGCGAGCTTGTCAGTTTCAGAATAAACATAAAATATCCCATTACAAATAACCCCAGAACAAGCAAACCCAAAGTCCACAGGCAACCCTTGAATTTCAGTCCATTTCTTTGAAACAGAATCATATATTTCTCCAGAATCCA
The DNA here is from genome assembly GCF_916048215.2 of Malus sylvestris. Classification (NCBI taxonomy): domain Eukaryota; kingdom Viridiplantae; phylum Streptophyta; class Magnoliopsida; order Rosales; family Rosaceae; genus Malus; species Malus sylvestris. The sequence continues at coordinate 38,533,865 of NC_062275.1, forward strand.
AAGGTTCATCCCAGGATCCAAGACCACCTACAGCAATGAGCACAACCCTTCTACAACCCTTCATGGATGAGTGATCACTTTTTTGTTTCAAAAATTTATATGACTTTCTATTGGGCAACACTGAAGACTCATTGTCGTCACCAGAACATCCGTGTTGACGCATAAGAGAAAGCCTGTGAGGATCTTCATAAACCTCTGACACTCCACCTACCCGTGATCTGGGAATACGTCTATCTTGGCGACTTTGATAACTTTGACTGGTGGAAAAATCTGAAGTTACCTCCGAAACTCCTAAAATAGGCATTGATCTTGCATACTTCATTGGAGCAACTTTGCGCCAAGATTTTGTTAGGGGACTAAACAGTATCACCCCTTTGTGTGTCTTAAATGAGCTCTTATCCATCCTCCCAAAGTTGTTCAAGCTAGAACAACCTCCAACAACGTAAATATCATCCTGGACACTAGCAACAGAAAACATGAACCTTCCCTTTAGAATGCCAGCATCTACACCATGCCATTGGTTTAGAGACACATCCAATGCATGTATCTCCCCAGAGCAATAACCATCTTTAACAGCACCAAAAAGAAACAACCATGGGTTTTGATGTGAGCCTTCCCGTCTCATCTGCAGGAAACGAGTAGTAGTAGTCAAGTGTTTCCATTTCTTGCACACGAGGCGTGCAGTCATGAGACTGGTTAGTGGGAGCCTCACCAAGCACATTTCCAGTATGTCATCTGGAAGAAAAGTGTGCATCCTGCTATTTCTTATTGATTCTTCAAGCTCAAAATCCTTTCTGTTATGTTTCTTCAAAAATCTCTCCCTCACCCCATATAAGAAGCAATCAACTCCAGATTTCTCGGTACCACATATTGGTCTGTATCCTTTGCCATCATCGCTGGCACTGGAAGGCCTCCTCGTGTTGCTGGTATCCCCAAAATCATCACCTGTGTCAGCACCTACTCTGCAACCTCCACCCCTACCATACAGAGTAAGACATCTCAAAGATATTCCCCTCACATCATCATCGTCATCTCCTACAGATCTCTGATTCTTCTTCCTCAACTTCTGGCTAACACTTCTCATGAGACGCTTTGACACACTCAAAGCTTCAACATCTTGATGAAGAGATTCTTCACCAGATGGTCTCCCAGAGTACATTCTGTTCTGTAATCATTAGCAAGCAAAATAACGCACTCTCTTGCAAGAGTCATCAACCCTAAAAGATGAAATAAAATCACAAGCATAAGATACTAATCAAGAGTTGAGTAAACTTAAGCACGTATTTCCACATACGTTTGGCACTCCCAAAAATTCATATAGAACATGAGCGGTGAAATCATGTGCAGCAGCATACTTAGGATTTGGTTAGGTTATTTAAAACTATATGCCCTTGAAAAATAAGAGATAAATTGAAGCATTCCGTTTTCTAATCACAAGAAAAGAAATTTGATTACTCAAACAAAACTCGGTTGACTTTACAACCTCGCAAATCTTTGCGGCTCCTAAATTCATTAACATCTCATTAACCGAAAAAAGACAGATACTTAAACTTGCACAAACATGAGAAAACAAGCACAGAACAAACATTGAAATTAAGAATTTACTTTTTATTTTGGTTTCCGGGGTTTTCCTTTTCCCTTCAGTTTTCTGGGCAACCCAACACAGAGCAAAGAGTTACACAATCGAAATAAACAACGGGTAGAATACCATATTCAGTCAAAATCACCACAGAAGGACTCCAGTACAATACTAAAACAGAAAGGGAAAGAAAATACAGACAACAATATATCGAATTAATAACTCCAATTCACCAGACTATCCGATATCATTTAAATTCAGTTGAATGAACAAACATACCCATACATACGTACGTACATACATACGTACATACATACATATAGCTCATTTGACTGCCGATAATTAAGTAAGTAAATAAAATAGAAGCTGAAATTTTGCAACTTACCGCCAATCAGCACCCTAATGAGATCGACATTTCCAGATACGGAACGTGTTTGGCTGGCGAGAAACGAGAGGAGAGGAGTAATTTCGAACTTGGAATCGATTGATATGGAATGAATTGAAAAGAAAAAAAAAAGAAATGGAGAAAATAAAAAAGGGAAAGGAAAAGAGTTGGAAAAGCAAAGGGGGCAATTGAGGGCAGCACTGTTGAAGTTGAAGTTGAAGTTGAAGTGAGCGATCTGAGAGCTATGAAATGGGATTGAATGATGGAAAAGAAGGTAAAGCGAGGAAGAAAGAAAAGAGAGATGAGATTCTCCGATTATAAAAATTCAGCTGTGTTCTAGTCATATTTAGAATAGGAATGTGATTGTGTAAATCTTAGGAAATCTGGTAATGTATCTTATATTCCTATTAGGATTTGATTACTCATTAAATGTTGTAATCCTAAAGGAAAATGTTTTACCCTTCCTACTACTATAAATAAAGGCACAATGGGGTGGAATAACAGACACCTCATAATTACACATCTCTCTCTTTCTCTCTATCCATGCCGCACCCCTCTCTCTCTATGGCCTCCATAATTGTTCAGTAAATTATGCCTACAACACGTTATCAGTACGCTCTTGACGCTGCGCTGACAAGAGAGTTTGATCTTCAATCTGGGGAATATTACGTCTTTAATCATTCTTTTCATGATTAATTTAATTATTTTATTGAATTGATTTACATGCTATTGATTCAATTTAATTTTTCTATGTTGAACGTGATACAACGAATTGGAGATGCAATTTCGGCTTTCGAAGAAGGATCTTCTACAAATTCAAAGGCTTATTCGTTTTTTGCTACTCAGGTACGCTTAAAATAAAGGAAGATATTTGAAACGACCCATGAAACATGAAAACATTCCCCATGATGCATGAACGCCCTACATTTATATTTACCTTCCGATATATATATTGTATATGTTTCATATATTTGTCAATATATTTATTTGTTTCATGCATTACGCAATAATTGCTATGTAGAATTTGTGAGTCAAAGAATCGAAAGAAATTAGAAGCATATTAGGGTGTTCCTAAACCCTAAAGGATTTGAAAAAAAAAAATGGGGGAATCAGGACATGGTGCGGCACACCACCGCACCATCATTGTGCAAATAATCACCAGGCCTAGGCCTGGATTTTACCTCGGTAGGGCCTGCAGCCCTGAGCCTATGCACACTGGCCTTGGCCCGCAGCCATCCAACCTGCCCAATTGTCTGGGCTGTCTTCCCATACACACGCTGCAACCTTTTTAGTTGATGGGTTTTGTTGCTCTGGCCCGCATACATATAGCTAGCATATGCTGGGCTTGTTCCTGCGCCACCCATACCCAAGCATGTGACTTGCAGTCACTATGGGGCTGTTTTCACGCAGCCAGCCTTCGCTGGGATCCCCGTGACAACCCACAGGCCAGCATGAGCTGGACTTGCTCGTGAACTCCCCACAGCCCAAAACTGACACCCAGCTGGGGTTTTGTTCCCTCTCCGGTGGCCTGCAGCCATACCCCGAGGCCCTTTTGGGCCTTGTCGTTTTTACTCAAGGCACCCCGTGCCTTCCTTTTTTTTTTTTCACTGCACCCATGCCCAAATTATTTTGGGGCATTTTTCAACCCACAAGCTATTATTCTAGCATTCTAAAATAATTTAACTCGTATGTTAATATTATTTAGCTTCTACAATCGACCCTGTATGGCCCGATTTATTGAATTAATTAAAGTGACCTGCAGTCCATTAATCTGATAATAAATCCAAAATTATTGACCTGAAGATCACTTTTGGACATTAACGATTCAATAATTTATTTCTCTTCTTTAAACCGTCATATACTTTCGTAGTAACGAAGCTCTCACACTTGAGTTCCCGAAGACAACTCAAATCCACCACACTAAGTTAGTATATTGCATTCTGAGTTTCTTGCAGGAACCTCTCTTTTATGAACTAAATGTTCATAAACTAAATCGAACCTGTAGTTTCAAATTTAGTGCCTTTGAAACCAGAAGTTTTCATAAAACAATACACCCATGAAAACCCGACGTTTTTCATGAAAACCATGTCTTAGAACTCGAATGTTCTAACTTTGATGCTTATGGATGATTCATTCCCATAGCACCAATCACAATCTTGTTCCCTCAAATTCAATGAATTGTCGAATCGTCACAAGTTTGATTTTCCTGATTTGGACGTTTCTAATAGAAACCACTTTATGTGGGATACAAGATGTGAATCTCCACATGACTATTAAGAAGCTGAGAAATCATTGAAGCCAACAATGGCATGGAAGAGCTGAATAAGCCTCTGCCATGATCTTCATTCGAAGACTTATGCTCAAAGCATTACAAATGGAAGTACCTCTCGAACGAGGATTCCATGGCTCTTTGGCTTGCTTCTACGGACCGTCTAATCATGAAAGATATTGCCCAAAGCAAACCATGATTACGTCCATGAATGAGTACAATTATGAAGTTTATAAATCTAATAGAATTTTGACTGGAGAATACTTTTCTCGTCCTTCCTTGTTTCTAACTCGCCCCTGAAGCAGCAGTGTAGATAGCGGAAGTTTATCAAATTCTCGGATTTGATTACTACCACAAACGTGAGAGAAAGGTATGGACCCAGTTTGGTCAAAGCCTGCCAAATGGTGATGCACTGCTTCGGCAAGGATACACTGAATGGCATACTCTCTCACAATCCAATTTTGAGTTTGTTTTGACAAACATATGGTAGAATCAAGGCCTGCCAAGGTGTGGCATCATGCCCGACGCGTGATCCTTGGCACCCAAGACCTAAAACTTCAAGAATACAGGATAATATTCCCAAACCTTAACCCTGCAGAATCTACTTCCGTCTTGATGGAATAGACCATTGGTTATGCACCTGTTCGTGCCCCTACCAATGTTGTTGAGGAGTACCATTCTAGTAGTCAATATGTGAGATTGATTTTGCTCCACCGAATATGGTTGGAATAGAAAAATTGTGACATGAATGGCCTTGTTGGCCGAATCCACCAAAGTAACTTTGGTTTACTTTGTGAACATTTTTCCATGTTCTTGGATTTAAGTTTGGTGTATGTTTTACTTATGGATAATCTTATTGATATTGTCCTCGAATATGAGTTAATTGAATCATGTTTCTTGAATACATGTGACCAATTCAATTGACCACATGATTAGGTGGGAATGTGGGAAAGTTAGTTATCTGGATGAATGCGTACTACGCACACTAACTTTACACCTAAATCACATCTCTAACAACGACTTCAGGTCTATCCAACCTGATTAAGAGCATTGGCACGCTCCTTGTTGTATGAATGGTACAACATCACCATTTAAAGGACCTTAAATTCTTCTTGACGTTGAGTTTTTAAGGATATTCGAGATGACAATGATCATAAATGAAACCATTGAAGAAAATAGAGTGAAATATCTTTGCACCACCTCCAAAAATAAGCCTGAAGCTTTGATTTGGGGCCAATGGGTTGTCTCCCAACTAGGAATACACCACATGTGGCCGGCCTATAGCCTGGTGATTAAGCAGTTTACTTGCTTTGGCACGACCTTTTGGGACACTTAGGTCGAACAATGATGCTACAACGCATCTTCTTATCTGAAGTAAGGATTTTGTGCCTACAAGCACACTTTGCCAATCTTGCTCATTAGGGAAATTGATTTTCTATATCATTTCTTGCAAAGATACGAAACAACTCCATTTTCGTAGTGGATTCAAGGGAATATATGTGGACTAATCCAACCAAAACGCGGACCATATAAATACTTATGGTTTTGGTTGATGAATCGACAAATTGGTCACATGTTTGTCCACACACATTGCTGCTAAACCTCATGGCCGATTATGGGTTAACCACCTTACTTATCCCTTAAGGTCCCGGAGACTGGATAATGCCGGAGTGTTTACATCGACGGTTTTCAATAAAGTATTGCATGTATTTTGGGTTTCTAATTGAACATCGAATTCCCATGTGAAGGATTATTTTGTAAAAACATGTTCATTTAAGCAACATCAATATAGCATGCAATTAACAATTAAAGGCGGAATCATGCTAGCATGCACTTAAAAACAAAACATTAACCAAGAAATTCAAAGCCTAGTAGATTGGTGAACCAATAAACAACTCAAAACAAAGTGAGTTGAAATATATATACCTTTGTAGATTCCTCTTTGTATTTAAACAAAGGTTAATCACCCAAGAGATAGGGCCTTCATTCCTTGCATCTAAGATCCATGGATTTGGATGGATCTACACCAAGGAGAGCATGGATGATAAATGAGTGACCATGGAAGAATAGATGGCTAGCTACAACTTCCATGGTGGCCGGCTTTTCTAGAAAGAAATGGAGAGACAATTCTCACCAATTTTCCCCAAAACAAACCCTTTAATGAATAAAAGGCTATAAAGTCATATTTATACCTTTATTCATTTGAGTGGCAAACTTGTAATTAAAGCAAGTTCACTACCCTTTCTCTATATGGCCGGCCATGGGGGGTTGTTTGGGCTTTTGGGTCTTAGTGAATCATTATTCATTAAGTTGTCATACAACTTAAGTCAATGGGCTTGACGTTCGAAGCCCATTGGGCCTTAAGGTCCAAAACCTATCCCGAGGTCTTTAACGAACTTATTCGTTTGATTAATTAACATATTAATTAATCCTTGCCATAAATAATTAAACTATTCAATTGTTCTTACTCATTTAGTTTGTTTCATCCATCTCCACCTTATACGGTGTACGATCCATTAGATTCCTTTTAGCGAGGCAGTGGGCGATCAAAACTCTTTCAAATCGATTATGAATTGAAACTTACTTTCAATTCTCCCTTTAGTGATAATACACTTTTAGGGCTTCCACAAACCATGAGTGACACCTAGCCGTATGTCATGGTTACCCAAGCTAATCAGAAGAGGTTAAGAACCTATTCAGTTTAGGATTACAAATGCAATACGGTCTTTCTCTAATCTAATACTCCTGACCACATTGTTTGGTTTGATAGTTTATTTATTCATGTCTACTATCCAATGTGATTCGTGTTCTTATATGATTTCCTTGAATGTGATTTAGAACGACTTTTCTAAATCTCAATCATACTCTGGCCAGAGATTCTAAATCATATCATAGAGTATTCTCCCTCAAACGGTTTGAAGGTTAGAGATCCCTTGTTGCGCATTCACTTGCCTCCATGACTAAGTGGCTTAACCCCAACGATGCCGTGGACACCCCGATGGGGTGACATTGACATAATCAAAGATCAAGGACTTAACCACAAGACAACTGTGATGCCTCAGGTCAAAAGACTAATTTGCATTATCCCAAACATGAGTTCTCATGTGACATGAGTATGAGAACTCTTCGTTGATCGCGTTCAGTGAACTCATTCTCTACTGAGCACCTACGTACTTGTCTTGACGTCACACACACCAATGACTCGAGACTAGTCACTCTCCCTGAGAGAAGACATAGCACGTACCGATCTTGACGGACTGTCAATGCCCAATTGGCAATCCTATGATCAGGAACATTTAGGATGTGTCTACGAAAGAATGGTCTCATGAATCTAACTTCATTAGATTACATTCTTCCAATCACATATTCCTTGGACTTTATCGTTTAAGCATATAACATTTATATGAGACGGCTCAAACAATAATCTTTGCCCTTTATATTAAACTAGATTAGTTTAACATGTGAAATGTCCGTAAAGTATCATCACATGATTGGTTTTAGGGCACATTTCCAACAATCTCCCACTTGCACTAGAGCCAATCAGCTTAGTCATCAGTGATGATACCTCTTTTGTAGTCATTTCATAAATGGCTGAATAGTAGGCCTAGGCAATGGATATCTATATGTTATCCATAGAAGCAACCTTGAGAATAACGACGTCACCATTATACATGATTCTCAATCATGTGGTTCAGTCTCTCATATGAGTTCGGATCTTGATGAGACCTTGATTCCCTGGCTTGAGCTATCGCCCCATTAGTGTCATAGTGTCAGTACACTAGATACACTTTCTGGTTGGAACCGAATAGAGAGTTCATAAATGAACTTTCCCATCCAAACAACATTGTTGCAAACTTCTATATGGCAATATATTTTGCATTCATAATGGAACACACTAAAGTTATTACTTTAATGTTTCCATCCAAATATCTCTTTAGTCATAATAAAGAGATATCTGTTTATCTCTTCATTCATAATGAAGAAACATCCAATGATGGATTAGATTCATAATCTAATACATTTACGCTTCCATTACGTTACTCTAATTCTTCCTCATTCTTTGAGGAATCTATCCTTTAGTATTTCTTAAATACTTAAGGACTCACTTGACAGTTGCCATGGTTCTGATCCTGGGCTTGCACTGATATCGTCTTGTACCTTTTTAGGTACAACCCATATCAATGTTTTTCATACAATATGAAATACATAAATCACCTTTATGCGTATGCATAAAGGATTCTTATTTACGCATTATTTCTTTGGGAGTCAAAGGGTACGTTCCCTTTGAGAAGAGCTACCTCCTAGTCTCACTAGAGTTGTTCTTCTGATTAAAGTTTATCATCATATGAGAAACTTCCTAGCATCTTTTGTCTATTATTAGGGATTGATATAATCAAATTATATCCTAAAATCTATCAATATAGATTTCCATCCCATGTATATAGACTATGTCTCCCATATACATTCTATCTTTATAGAATGTTTAAAGTCATAACTTTAACGAATGTTTAAAGTCATAACTTTAACGAAGAAGTATTCATTTCATTTCCAAAATTAATAAATCATATATACATTCATATATATCACATATATATTTATATATATTTATACATACAAATTTAGGAATATGACTAACTCCCACTAATCTTTTGTAAACCTAGTAAACAAAAGATTCATTTACATCTTTATGAGAAAGCAAACGATTTGACCTTTCTCTCATAAGACGCTTATAGCTCCCACTAGCTTGCTAAGATCCATGATGGATGGATCTCTACAACTTACATGTCTTGTGATTCATAGTTTTAGACATATATTATCAAGACTATCTTAATAATGGTTTCGGAAACCTATATTATGTCCAAACATTGAATCACCATTTAGTTGTAGCTAGCAATCTTCGAATTAATTGAAACTAAGACTACGTCAAAAATGGTTCCTTCAAAGTCAACCATTCTCTTTGATTGTAGTCACCTTAAGCTACCAATTAGCTATGAAGGTTTCATTATTTCGAGTCAAATGGTACTTTACCATTTCCTTGAGTATATATCATATATATACACTCAATGTAGTCATAAGGATTTTCATTCTTATTTCTTTCGAATTAAGAGATGTAACTCTATGACATAGTCATAAAGTTCAAACCATTCAACTGAGACGGTTTATAAATCCTTCTCGACTACCTTGGAGCTTTTGGTATAGGAACTAGGTTGTTATATTTGTTGATTACTTTCTTGTCTCTCAAAGAACCATTCTTTGAGTTCTATCCTTCGTTCATTTGCTCTTAGGCAAATCACATTGTAGGATTAAAATGAACTACCCAACAAAACAACATTTGTTAGTTGGTTTATAGAAGCGATATCCAAAAGTTAATTTAAGGATATCCTACAAGATTGTTATCAAACAAATATTGTGTATTAACACACAACCCCAAATCTTAACATGCTTAAGATTTGTCTTTCTTTCCAACTACATCTTATGGAGTCATGAAAATATTGGAAGATCTTCTAATTTACAATCATATTGTTTTTAGAAGTATATATCCTATATATATGGGTAATTGATAATATCCAACGAACTAAATCTTATTCAAGTTCGTTCTTCTCCTAATGGAGAAATCCATTATCTTATGATGCTTCTTTCCTTGATATCTTTCAAGAAAACTATTCTAAAGTGTTACCAATCCTTGGATCAAATCTGAGGATGTAAATACTTTAGACGTCTTACTCATCAACTTACATTTCTTGAATTCTTTGAAACATTTTGCAAAGTATTCGGACTTGTGTTTATTCAAAAATAAACTATAGTCCAACCGAGAGTGATCTTCGGTGAATGTTATCCAACATGAGTAGTATTATGTTTGTGGACAAGTGCCACTAACATCTAAGTGAATTAACCTTAACAACTTTGTGATTCTTTCTTCTTTCCAAAAGAATAAAGATTCGAACATTTCGCCTCTATACAATTTTAACAAGAAGGTATTGGATCCGGATCTAACAATCCAAAGCATCCATCTTTCACCAACTCATAATTTATGTTTTAGAGGTATCACAACTTTAGTTGGGATTAGTCACTACCTTGCAACCTTTTTGGGTTTTAAGCATCGTTGTATTCTAAACAGTTAACACTACCATATCATCTCTACTATAGAGACAATCAATTAGATTACTATAATCCAATCATTGATTAATAAAGAACAATGTTTTGTCAAACAAAACATTCATCCATCTCTACTATAGTGACGGAATTAAATTCCTTAAAATTGGAATGAAAAGACAATCTTTGGTTTTTCCAATTTCTTTGGTAGTTCATATGAGGAAGTAAGTACCATCTGCTTTCGCAGAAATCTATATTTTATTCACTTTCCGAATGTGAAGTACTTTCTCTTCTCTCATTAATCTTCTACTTCTTATTAGCCACACTTTTACAACGATTGTAAAACATAGTTACTAATACGGAATCAAACATTCAAGTAGAAGAACCAACTGTTTTGAACTATTCAAGAACAATTTACAACACCTTCGAAAGGTGTGTTCTTGACACTTGCAAGACATTTCTTGCAAATACCCCTTCCAATGTCCATCCTTTCATAAAGAAAGTTTGTTCCCTTGGAGTTATTTCGCTTTCTTCATTTGACTTCTCCTTTGACTACCATAGTCAAGGTCCCTAAACTCCCACTATCTCTCTTGAAACTTATTTCAATTGTGTTATACACATCAAACATTTTGGAGAGCATGTGTTTATTGTACACTACATAGTTTACAATAAACTTAGTGAACGATTAGGATAGGGACACAAAGGTGAAGTCCTTGCCTAGTTTCCGTCTCGTTAAGTGGTTTATCACTTCAACACTCAATGATTCAAAATCATCATAAGTCCATGTTAATGGACTATTTTTGTCAACCAACCATTATGTTCTAAACATAATTACAAACTTTCAAGAGTTGTTCAAAGCAACTCTCATTTCTTCATACAACAATTTGTAAGTGAAGAATCATGGCACATTAAGTGTCCATGCCTTTGTGCTTTCTTCTCAAGTTCTTTGTTCATTTAACAAAGAAACAAGCACTAGTGTTTGCATTGACTAAGGGTTGTTCAAAGCAACTATTATTTCTTCATACAACAATTTGTAAGTGAAGAACTAATAACACTAAAAGTGTCTTTGTCATTATGCTAATCTTCGTAAGTTCCTTTGTTCATTTAACAAAGGATTAAGCATTGGTTGTTTGTGTTGTCCTCTTCATGATAGACTTTTCTAACATGTTCTTCCAATGATACATTATCATTAGGAAGATTGTGAGGATGAGACTACTTAGATACATATGCAATCTTTATAAGACATTCTTTGGGATTGTGGTACTAAGTCCGGAAACTAAAACATTCGGTTTTATTTGTCAAGTGTTGGATAGCGTTTGCAAATATATTGGTAAACAAATACATAACGAATATAAATTGATTGATTTTAAGCCATTTGATTCGGGTCTTTAAATCAAAATAGCACCACCCACTATTTTTGGCAAATTCCATATCCCTCATTGGAATTCGAGAGTTTTGGATGAAACTCTTAGTAGGGTATGGGAGGCTCACTATTACCAAGCCCACCTCACAATGATATGATGTTGGCTAGCATTAATAATAATGAGAGAGTACACTTACTCATTTGCAACAAATGCAAGTACCCATCTTATTTGGCCTCTAGAGAATGTCACCTCACAATGATATGATGTTGGTTCCATTGCACTTAGTTAAGTCATTCCCACCATGCTTAGTTCGTGAAGGGGTTCAAGAATAGCCTCACGATGATACGATGTCGGCCATCCTCGTTGCCTACAGTAACCTCATCATATGTTTATGGATTCCTCCTGAGTATAAGCATGCACTTTGTACTCCCCCATGATAGGGTGAAGCCGGTGTACAAGTCATAAACGATTGGAGCCCACCACGGTGGAAGGCCTACGAAAGAGTGTTCAAAGCACTCTCACGCTTATCAACTTAATAATTGTTTGGTTGAGGGTTTTAGGTCTCATCACATATAAATATACATTTTAATCTCTATTAAAACTATTTGGTCCTATTACAACTATTGGTCCATATGATTGATTTAGTTGTATATAATACTCCCACTATGCTTATAAAACGGTTTTTAAAGCAAGAGTATATGATACTACTAACATAACCTTTGCATTCATTTGATGGACTATATAGTTGCCTTAGGGCCTTAGGATGACTATGAACCTTTGTTTAGATTCAACACGAGCCTTGTGTTGAATCTCGGTCTAGGGATGGTGATTGATTTTAGTTACGCGTTTAATCACATTAAGGCGTGTTGTCTTAGGGGCGTTGGACCCAACTACTTCATTTTCATGCATATCAAATAAAGCAAGAAAGAAGTACTTCAAAGTAAAGGTGAGCTTATGCTCATTACAACATTTGCATAAAACAAATTACTTTAAAGTAAAGAAGAGCTTAAGCCCTTTTACAACATTTGATCAAATCAAATTACAACCAAAATCTAATCTACACATTCCCATGGTTCAAACAAATTTGAAACGGCCTATCACATAGCTCAATTATATTAGGCTTAGGTTCATAATCACCCTTTAATTAATTAACACTTTAACTAATTAAATTGAATGCAACATTTTCATTTGGTTTTTGTATCCATAAAATTGATTTAAATGGAGCTAAACAAAATGAAAATCCAATTCTCATTTAAAGAGACAAAACAATTTTGTTCTCTAATTAATTTGGGCCAATATGCAATAACCACAACTTTTGGGCCATAAAGCAATTAACCTCAACTTTTGGGCTATATTGCAAAACTTTTGGGGTCACTTTGTAAAGACACAAAAGTCCACTACTTCATGTAATTACAATAGAACCCAAAATTTAATCAATGCAAAAACTTCATTAAAGGAACAAAACAATTTGTCCTTTAGCGTTTTTGGACCTAAACGTAAAAACGTAAACTTTTGGGCCAAAGTGCAAATACACAAAAGTATCAAAACTTTATGTAATTGCATAAAAGCCCCAAAAGTACCCCACTTGAAAGGGTGGCCGGTTTTTAGAGAGGGAAAGGGAGTGGAGATAAGTCCACAAAAATTTGGAAATTTTTTCAACAATTTCATAAAGCCTTGCAAGTGGTTTTTGGTTGTTGTGAATCATAAAACCATGCATGTGGTGTGTAAGGTGTGTAAGTCTTACACACCCATCACAATTTCTATCACCTTTCAAAATAAATGTTTTGGTGATAGAAAATTCACATCAACCAACACAAAACAAAGACTTTATGAAATTAACCAAAACTTTGAATCAAAACACAAACCTTTTTGTTCTTGGCAAAAATGTCAAGAACAATGAAGAACATTCATGAAAAACCCAAAATTTTTCCATGAACTTTTTTCACCCAAAAACATTCCAAAACCATTCAAACTTTAGGGAAATAACATCTAACCAAACTAGGGTACATAAGGGTTCCAAAAGTCACTTGAAAACACATTTAACAAGTCAAACAAGAACCCAAAAATCCACCCTTTGGATTTGGCCGAAAATCCCCAAAGTCATGGCACCAAATTTTAGCTCCAATATTCATGCTCATATGAACTACATCTACAACATTTGAGATGGCAAATTTTCTAACAAAATTTATATTCAAAGAAACAAGAATAAAGCTTGTAACATATTACAACTTTTAAATCACAAACTATGAACTACAAAACCCAAAAGGATTCACCAACTACTAGACCTAGGCTCTGATACCACTTGAAGGATTATTTTGTAAAAACATGTTCATTTAAGCAACATCAATATAGCATGCAATTAACAATTAAAGGCGGAATCATGCTAGCATGCACTTAAAAACAAAACATTAACCAAGAAATTCAAAGCCTAGTAGATTGGTGAACCAATAAACAACTCAAAACAAAGTGAGTTGAAATATATATACCTTTGTAGATTCCTCTTTGTATTTAAACAAAGGTTAATCACCCAAGAGATAGGGCCTTCATTCCTTGCATCTAAGATCCATGGATTTGGATGGATCTACACCAAGGAGAGCATGGATGATAAATGAGTGACCATGGAAGAATAGATGGCTAGCTACAACTTCCATGGTGGCCGGCTTTTCTAGAAAGAAATGGAGAGACAATTCTCACCAATTTTCCCCAAAACAAACCCTTTAATGAATAAAAGGCTATAAAGTCATATTTATACCTTTATTCATTTGAGTGGCAAACTTGTAATTAAAGCAAGTTCACTACCCTTTCTCTATATGGCCGGCCATGGGGGGTTGTTTGGGCTTTTGGGTCTTAGTGAATCATTATTCATTAAGTTGTCATACAACTTAAGTCAATGGGCTTGACGTTCGAAGCCCATTGGGCCTTAAGGTCCAAAACCTATCCCGAGGTCTTTAACGAACTTATTCGTTTGATTAATTAACATATTAATTAATCCTTGCCATAAATAATTAAACTATTCAATTGTTCTTACTCATTTAGTTTGTTTCATCCATCTCCACCTTATACGGTGTACGATCCATTAGATTCCTTTTAGCGAGGCAGTGGGCGATCAAAACTCTTTCAAATCGATTATGAATTGAAACTTACTTTCAATTCTCCCTTTAGTGATAATACACTTTTAGGGCTTCCACAAACCATGAGTGACACCTAGCCGTATGTCATGGTTACCCAAGCTAATCAGAAGAGGTTAAGAACCTATTCAGTTTAGGATTACAAATGCAATACGGTCTTTCTCTAATCTAATACTCCTGACCACATTGTTTGGTTTGATAGTTTATTTATTCATGTCTACTATCCAATGTGATTCGTGTTCTTATATGATTTCCTTGAATGTGATTTAGAACGACTTTTCTAAATCTCAATCATACTCTGGCCAGAGATTCTAAATCATATCATAGAGTATTCTCCCTCAAACGGTTTGAAGGTTAGAGATCCCTTGTTGCGCATTCACTTGCCTCCATGACTAAGTGGCTTAACCCCAACGATGCCGTGGACACCCCGATGGGGTGACATTGACATAATCAAAGATCAAGGACTTAACCACAAGACAACTGTGATGCCTCAGGTCAAAAGACTAATTTGCATTATCCCAAACATGAGTTCTCATGTGACATGAGTATGAGAACTCTTCGTTGATCGCGTTCAGTGAACTCATTCTCTACTGAGCACCTACGTACTTGTCTTGACGTCACACACACCAATGACTCGAGACTAGTCACTCTCCCTGAGAGAAGACATAGCACGTACCGATCTTGACGGACTGTCAATGCCCAATTGGCAATCCTATGATCAGGAACATTTAGGATGTGTCTACGAAAGAATGGTCTCATGAATCTAACTTCATTAGATTACATTCTTCCAATCACATATTCCTTGGACTTTATCGTTTAAGCATATAACATTTATATGAGACGGCTCAAACAATAATCTTTGCCCTTTATATTAAACTAGATTAGTTTAACATGTGAAATGTCCGTAAAGTATCATCACATGATTGGTTTTAGGGCACATTTCCAACACCATGTTCACCCCAAATAGCCTCACCTAGCGATCATAAAGCGCAATTTAAATGATCGCCTGAATTTTGGTAAACGTACCAAGTTTTCGGTCTTTGCCTAGGGCTATGCAATCTTGCACGCAGCTATGTTGGTCCGCCTTGAGGCCTATTGCCACCCAACCTATATGACGTTACAGTTGGTTACTGGGTACGAACCTGACGACTTTCGTATTTACGCATTTGGGTGCGCATTCCATGTGCCAAGTTGCGTCGCCACAACATACCACCTTGGGTCCTCAAAGAAGGATGGGAATCTTTTGTCGATCATGATTCTCCTTCACACTAGCTCTATTCGAGCCCTTGCACGCGATCTCTTTACCTCTCATTTACGGCTTGTCACTTTAATGAGACCGTTTTCCCGCCGTTAGGGGGAGATAAGAATGTTAACGTTCCTGTAGAACGGCGCGAATTTGCGTGGACGTTGCCCACTATGTCTCATCTCGATCCCCATACCGCACAAGTGTGATAAGCAAGTGCGACGAATTCTAGATTTCAGAATGTTGCTCCAGACGCATTCCTCTGATCTAGCTAAAGTGACGAGATCATATACCAGCTGCAAACATGCCTGCAAGGATAGACGTACTTAACGGACGTCGAGTCAACATCCTTGAAGGGTGTGCCGCCCATGTTGGATGGTTTGGACGCCCCGGTTGGACGGTCCGGTACACCGGCAGATAGCTAATCAATATATCTTGGCCTGGAGCACGACATATCATTCGGTTCGTAGGATTCACTTCCCTGGAAGAGGAAGACACGGCACAACAATGAATCTAAACTCGATTGTTGTCTCAAATCATTTCCATCTCATGAGATTAATCCGAATTACTCCCAAGACTTGAAGTTCTTGGTCCAGTATACTAGTTTGGATGAGAAAATGGAATTGAAATGAGATTATCATCGATGATGTTTTCACTTATATGGTAGCTACCGACATAAATGAAAAGCGACGATATCGAACCGTGTTCCGTTGATTAAGTGACAACGTAGAACTGATTGGACAACTAAAGTTACAATCCAGGTCAAATTCCTTACCAAAGTGTGTATTGGACTTGTCGTTCCTACACTGCCCAAGGTAACTTCGTTGTGTTACAAATGGGAAAGGAAGCATTATGAGATGAATGAAATAGTGCGATATGATGCACACCTTACGGTGCAAGGTTTCTCTCAAACGTCATGTGATTGATAGCAGTGTTTATACCATATTTAGGGCCTCGTATTTAGATATCGTACAAATACTCAGGGGACTTAAATGTAATTATGGGATAAAGGAAGGGGCAAATATGTAATAAGTGAGGAGTCCTTATTCTATAAAAGGACCCCTCACCCTCACAATTAGGGAGAGGCTCATTCTCACCTTCAGAGGCCATTTCTGAAGCCTCTCTCACCCTCTCAACGCTCTCACTCTCAGAGCTCTCTCTCTCCCTCACTTCTCAGAGAAATATAATACAATCAGTGTGGACGTAGCCCAAACCTTGGGGTGAACCACGATACATCTTGTGTTATTTACTTTACTTACAGATTCACGGTCGGATTTATGTTGTTCCAAGACCTCCGGTTTTGTGCATCAACATTTGGCGCCGTCTGTGGGAATCGATACGAAAAGTTGTGTCGGTTCTCTTTCAATTTTTCACCTCCACCATGAATCTGCAGAAACCCAACACCCACACTCAGAGACACCACCATCTTTCTCTGGCTAGGCAATTATTTGCACAAGTTCCACCCCTCCCACCAGCTCTTTTCATGTAAGAAAACCTGACTGCCAACACGTGGAATTGGTGGCCAGGCAAACGCGAAAGACGGGATTGATCATATTCTAAAACTCTCTTTTTCGTCCTCCCCTTGAAACGTGCAGGCTCTCTTGGTGACTGGTCTCACCCCCAATCCAAAAAAAAAAAAAGTGGCGGAGGAGCCCATGAAGATTCAAAGCCGGGCCTAAGCCGGTTTGACCCAAGTTCCACCCTAATACATTCAACCCCCCCAGTATCGACCCAACATACCATCATCCTCAACCAACATTCCATCATCGACCTATTCAGATTTGACCCGACCCGCCGCGACTCAATTCAGGCCTCAATCGGACAAACCTGCAGAGACTGGGGAGCCTTCCACGTTACCAATCACAGCTTACCCGCCGCCTTACTTGATGCCATTAAGCGCGCTGGCCTCACCTTCTTCAATGATAACTCAGTCGAAGAGAAGCTGAACTACGCGTGTGATCCAAGCTCGGCGACGTCGGAGAAGCACGACAGCTGGATGTTGGAGAATGACGACACCGTTTTGGACTGTAGAGACTACTTCGACCACCACACTCTCCCCCTCGCGCGTCGGGACCCTACCCGCTGGCCTGATTTTCCTGCAGACTACCGACGGGTAGTATCCGAGTACGGCGATCACCGCCATTGAAATGGGGAATTGGACGGGTTTTATCGCCTCATCAGTTTCAAAGATATGTTGAAGGAGTTTGCTGCTAGAAAATATGTGTTCTGGGAAGAATTTCAGCTAGCTCCTCACTTCCCTCGTTGAAACTCTGGTCCGCCAAGACCTGAGTGTTGCTCCATTTTTTCAAAACTGAGCCAACGCCAACTGTAGCAATAGTGACTGAACTTCCAAGTCCAGTGGAAGAAGGTGAGGGCTATAAGGATAGCAATTTTCAGCATGGCAAAAAATGATGTGCTGTTGCATGGTGAGCAGCAAATTCGTCATCATACAAGGCACGTAGAGGAAGGAATTTTAAGTGGCAATGATCACCGACTGAAGCATGACACTGAAACAAGTGGGTTTTGCTGCAATACACCATGTGCCAACCTCTGGCCACTAGAGACAGGTGTCGGTGGGGTCATTTTCTGCTTAAATAGAATTGGCTCTATTTTATGAAAGTCGACATGGTCAGTGGACAGAGAAGGGACAAGCTTTCAGCTACCACACTGTGGGGGCATGTGAGAGATCAAGAAAAGCAAAAGATAGCCTTACAACAATATTCTCTCAACCCATTGTCTACGAGAGCACATGGGAAAGCAAAAGTAAAGCAAACGCAGTGGAAAGCAAAAAGGAAAAGAGAAAAGTAGTGGGAAACAGAAACAAAAGCAAAAGGAAAAGCAGAAAAGCAAAAGAGAAAAGCAAAAGATTTTTCTATTATTATGATTCTTTATGTCTGCCAGAGACAGAGAGAGTGCAGAAGAAAAATACTGCAAAAGTAAGGAATAAACACCCCACCAGAATGATGTAATTTATTTTCCTTATCTTTCGGAAACATATGTATAAACCCCATCAGAGGGTAAAAAAAAAAAAAAAAAAAAAAAAAAAAAAAAAGGCAAACCCCAAAAAAAATGGGCTGGAATGTTGCGTGGAGGGCAAAGGCCCATAAGCCCAAAATAGCACCAACCCGGTGACTAAAATTACATCCAGTACTACAAAAATTATTCGGCACCCTGCCGCTACTACCACCAATCAGGTGATCAAAAGTACACCCAGTACTCCAAAATTATTCGGCAACCTACCGCTATTACCACCAACTAGGTGATGAAATGTACAACCCGTACTCTAATATCATTTGGCAACTAGCCATTCATGCCACCAACTAGGTGATGAAATGTACAACCCGTACTCTAATATCATTTGGCAACTAGACATTCATGCCACCAACCAGGTGATGAAATGTACAACCCATACTCTCCTTCATGCCACCAACCAGGTGATCAAAAGTACGCCTAGTACTCCAAATTATACATGAGCACTACTCATGTCATTCATACATAAACATTCATGAGCATCACTCATGACAATCATGCATAAACATTCATGACCATCATTCATGTCAACATTCATGAGCATAACTCATGTTAACATTCATGAGCATCACTCATGACAACATCCATGAGCATCACTCATGTCAATCAACATAAACATTCATGAGCATCACTCATGTCAATCA
This sequence comes from Malus sylvestris, assembly GCF_916048215.2. Lineage (NCBI taxonomy): Eukaryota > Viridiplantae > Streptophyta > Magnoliopsida > Rosales > Rosaceae > Malus > Malus sylvestris. The sequence continues at coordinate 38,553,600 of NC_062275.1, forward strand.
GCTTCAAAAGCTTCATTTACAAAAGCTCCAGCTTCGAAAGCTTCATTTATAGAGCTCTAGCTTCAAAGCTTCACTTGCAAAGCTTCACCTACAAAGCTTCAGTGCAGGGTATACAAATACCGCCTCTGAACAACCGCCACTTCGGCCCATACATGGATTCAATTTGAAGTCTCCAGCCAACAGACTCTATTGACCGAAGACTTGGGGGACTACATTATGTACCATATATTGGGCCTCAACTGGGCCTCATGAAAAATACTTGGGGGACTCTAGCCCATTATTTATGTATTAAGGAGCGAGCCCTTATTCTATAAAAGGGACTCCCTCACTTTCATTAAAAGATCACCCATGATTTATGTATTGAGGAGCGAGCCCTTATTCTATAAAAGGGACTCCCTCACCACCATTAGAGAGCATCGCCGCCTACTAAGCAATCGCATCGCTGCAAGCATCACTCCTAACCCATCACTTATGTATTGAGGAGCGAGCCCTTATTCTATAAAAGGGACTCTCTCATCACCATTAGAGAGCATCGCCGCCTACTGAGCAACCGCCTCGCTGCGAGCATCAACTCTAACCCATCACTTATGTATTGAGGAGCGAGCCCTTATTCTATAAAAGGGACTCCCTCACCTTCAAACGCCACAAGCCGAGCCAACCAAGGCAACATAAGCTACAAGCAGAGCGGCCTCGCAACATGTGCTACTTCTAGTTGAGCATCATTTCAGATTGGGCACCGCCTCATATCAAGCATTAGTTCTAGACGACATCTAGTTACTTCGGCCCACACATGGACTGATTTTCAAGTCTCCAGCCAAAAGACTCTCTTGACTGAAGACTTGGGGGACTACTGTTTATACCATATTTAGGGCCTCGTATTTAGATATCGTACAAATACTCAGGGGACTTAAATGTAATTATGGGATAAAGGAAGGGGCAAATATGTAATAAGTGAGGAGTCCTTATTCTATAAAAGGACCCCTCACCCTCACAATTAGGGAGAGGCTCATTCTCACCCTCAGAGGCTATTTCTGAAGCCTCTCTCACCCTCTCAACGCTCTCACTCTCAGAGCTCTCTTTCTCCCTCACTTCTCAGAGAAATATAATACAATCAGTGTGGACGTAACCCAAACCTTGGGGTGAACCACGATACATCTTGTGTTATTTACTTTACTTGCAGATTCACGGTCGGATTTACGTTGTTCCAAGACCTCCGGTTTTGTGCATCAACAAGCAACATTATGAAATGTGGTTAGTGTTTCTCCATGGGGATATTGATACGGAGAATTGCATGTAAGTTCCCGAAGAATTACATGGATTGGTTCAAATAGTTCCAAAACCACGGAACACCCTCTTAACTTGTTTAAGGCGTTCACTTACAATCCGACAGATATGGTATACCCGTCTTAAGTGATTATTTGATCAGTCAAGGATGAATTATGCCCTTGCGGGTTAAACTATGAAGTCTTATTCCAAATTGCTAGAGTTACAGTTTATGTCGTTAAACACGAATCTCACTAAGACTCTGGAAGAGCTTGAGAAAACTTACTCGCACCTGAAGATGGAATTTGAGATGAAGGATCTTGGGAAAACTCACTTATGCCTTGACCTGAAGTTAAAGCATTGTTCTGACGGTATTTTGGTCTACCAGTCGAACTACACCCCGAACGTGTCACCTTTGAGTATACCTTTGATCGTCCACACGTTATATGCAAATGAGACCCTTGAAGAGGTTATGGAATCCGAAATTCCTTATCTAAGTTCAACTTTGCGCTTCGTTGTACTTAGCTCATTGTATTTAGACAGGACATCTCCTTCGCTGTTGATCTTGGTAAAGATGCAGCACCGCGCCTACACGCAACCACTAAATTGGTATTAAAGACATACCCTGAAGGTATTACATGGGCAAATCCCAACGCATCTCAGCGGATCCAAGCCCCCTATTCCTTAGAATGATGCTTGCCTTGTTTGTTATGTTGATGCTGGTTACTTATCAAACCCGCACAAGGCAAAATCCCCAAATAGTTATGTCTTTACCATTAGGGATATCACAATATCTTGGAGGTCCACGATATGACCTTAGTTGCGAAATCTTCGAATCGTTCCAAGACTCACCTCACTTCACTACGCCACAAGTGAGACATGGTTAGGAGTTCTTGTTAAGCATATCGAAAGTACTTGCTATTTTTCATCTATCGTTGAGTCCCAACAATGATCTATGAAGATTATGCCACATGTATCAACCCGACCAAACCATGATACATCAACGAAGTTAATGCCAAGACATATTGCGTCTACATCTACATCAGTAAAGCATCAAGAGATTGAAGTCATGCAAACCGATCCCAGACAACCTTGCCGACCTCTACACGACGTCACTGCCGAAGTCAACCTTCCAGAAGCTTGTCCGATGAATTGGTATGCCTAATTATCTGAGTTGAATCGCTTAGAGTTCTCTTATTTAGAAGTTATGTCTAACTCAGGGGAGTATCTAGAAGTATACTCATATGATCTTAATGTACTCTTTTTCCCTACGATTAGGAGCATTTTTCCCACTGGGTTTTTGCTACCTAACTAGGTTTTAATGAGGCACCCATCCTGGGATGATCATACTCCGTTGAGTTCACTACCTTCGTCCAGTTTGACGATTGTTTTAGACATTATGTATATTTTCTTACTTTTCTCCTTAGTCTATGGGTTTTCCCCATTCCTTGGGTTTTACCATAGCGAGGTTTTTATGAGTTTTTACAAATGCATACGTCAAATTAAATTTGAGACTCGCGATCACCTGTTGTGCCGATGACTTCATAAACTATTCTACCTTATCTGCTGAAGATCTGATGCGATGGTTTGTTGAGTATTTACACACTCAAGGGGGAGTGTTGCAGTCATATTTAGAATAGGAATGTGATTGTGTAAATCCTAGGAAATCTGGGAATGTATCTTATATTCCTATTAGGATTAGATTACCTATTAAATGTTGTAATCCTAAAGGGAAAGGTTTTACCCTTCCTACTACTATAAATAAAGGCACAATGGGGTGGAATAACAGACACCTCACAATTACACATCTCTCTCTTTCTCTCTATCCATGCCGCTCCCCTCTCTCTCTATGGCCTCCATAATTGTTCAGTAAATTATGCCTACAACAAGCCGCAAGTATTGTTATAAAAATTGAATATTTGGAAGTTTTTAATTAAAAGAGGTCCGAAAGAAAGGAGAAAAAGGTGACCTAAAAAGATTAATTTTTAATATTTTGGAAATCGTATGATATGGTCTAATATTAATTATCACATCAAATCATCATAAAAGATGGTCTAAAATTTAGTTCTTATAGAACTTTTAACATATTAAAATGTATTATTTGTTGTAAAATGGTCGATTACAAGGTTCAACAAATGTGCCTACGCCTCCTAAGCAGCATCACTAGTTTTTTTCATTATCTAAAATAATACAAGTCCAAGGATATAATCTCACTAAAGTAGCTAACTATTTTTCTCTTCTCTTTGGCTTGCGTAGAACTCTTGTTCTCACATAGAAATGATAAGACTTGGTGACGTGTTTACAAATAAGGTCTCCACACCTATATTTTTTTTTTTGAAAGACAGGTCTCCACACCTATTTAAGTAAATGGTGTGAAATACAAACAAAATGGCTTTGTTAGTGATTTGTAGGTGAATTGTTGGTGGCTTTGTCATCCACCACTTGTTTGTTCTTCTCCTTTCAATGTGTGGGCATTTATATTATTACAAAACTCTAATTGTCACATTAATGCTATATTGTTAGAAAAAGGCCCAATGTGATAAAATAGTACACGTGCGATATGTTTGAAGCTGCATACTTTTGGAGTGGAGACTCATTCTCATTGATATCTCCTCCTGATTATAATAAGTTTAACGAACCAATCGTTACAATGGGTATTGGAATTTGTCTAACTTCAATTACTTTGGCCTTTCTAAGCTTATGTGTATTGAAAAGCTTTGAAGATTTTAGTTTTATCACCCTTGATGAATCTTTTCTTCATTTGAGCAATACAAGTTGCATTATCTTCATAAATGATAGTTGAAGTATTTGTTTCTGATGGTAGACCACATGCCCTGCAAATATGAATGGAACATTGGTCTTAACCAAAGACATTCATGACTAGTTGGAGATATGTATTTTTGAAACATTTGAAGATGTAGCAACAAATGTTTGCCTCATTGAGCATTGTACAATCAGATATATTTCCATAGGTGAATGCAAATCATTTTTGTAAGTGATCTTTATGCAGGCTAAATATATTCAGATTATGCCCTAAGATCATGACTATTAGTAAGTTCATTGAAACAAAACAAGCACATGTCTACATATTCATAAAAAATGTAACATTTGATTTAAATGAAAATCAGATCTATTTCCATAGGTAAATGCAAATCATTTTTGTGAGTGATCTTTATGTAGACTAAATATATTTAGATTATGCCCTAAGATCATGGCTATTAGTAAGTTCATTGAAATAGAACAAGCACATGTCTATATATTCATAAAAAATGTAACATTTGATTTAAAGGAAAAATAATTAAAAAAGTTTGAAAATTTTGAGTTTTAACGATAAGGACAAAATAAAGGGTAACGTGAACTAGGATTGACTTTTTAGTATAAAAATGTAGTTTTTCGTTAAAATGAACAGTACCAGGAGCTTTTCGTTAAAGTTTCACTGATTTAATATATTATGTTAAATATAGTAAGACACATACTTCACTAATATATGTTCCTTCTAGATCAAGTATCAATTCATAATTTCCATGAGGAGAATGAATGATCTTGTGATAAATTACCCTCCATAGTTGTTAATGTATGGAATAATTGAGTTTAATTCGGAATGGCTATTTCAAAACTGATATCGACAAAGTTGGTACCCATTTTTGGTAAATCGAGCAGATTGTGGTGCTATGGTGGCTTGGAGGTCGTAGTGCGAGAGAGAGGTATGGAGATGGAGGTCGTGGGGCCGTGGTGGTGGGAGAGAGAGACCTGATCTGCAAGTGGGTTGTTTGATGAGAATCGTAAAGAGAGGTTTGAATATTAAGATGGGGGGGGGGGGGGAAGGAATAATTGTTGGTGGTTGAAATTCAGAAGTGGTGATGACTATACTGGGGTGGTGGCGACGATGAGGGGGTGGCACGAGGAATTTTGGTGGTGATGGCGGCTGGGGAGGGAGGGAGGGAGAGAGACAGAGAGAGAGTATGGTGATGTGGCGGCCAGAGAAGTTGCAGAGAAGACCTAGGAGAGATTTTTCATCATTTATATAAAAACACGTGATGTACTATCCGAATCCAGTCACAATAAAAAATTTCTCTTAGGAGAGGTGGTCAAAATTGAGGGAGGGGGAAGTGATGTGTGGTGGTTGAGTGAAGACCTAAGAGACAATTGATTTTAAATGGAGGGCTGAGATATTCTCCTTCATTTTATATATGGAAGGTTTTATATTCGAGTCGAACCAATGATCTATTAAAAAAAGCAAAATAGCTAGCCTATGCGTTGTAGACTGCTTGCGCTCGGAAACTGTATTAACTTGAACAGCAGCGGTTGGATTGGACAAAATCTGAATCAAATTTTGCACAGAAAACTCTGATGATAATAATTATTTCAAAAGATAATCATTCAGAGAAATGTCTTAATGTGTAATTTACTTGATGATTTTGTTCCCCCTCCTCAATTGTCATTACAAAATAAGCATTTGCTGATAACAAGTACTGCTAAACCCTGGCTCCTGTACAATTAGCCGAAAAGATAGCCTATGCTTCATAGACTTTGCACTCCTCGTCAGCCGGGTTTGTCTTGCAGAAATCCTCCAATGGGTCTCCGCTTCCCGCTTGTGCCGTGCCTGGCCACTTGCTTGCCACCAAATATGCCAAATCCACAACCCTTTGACTGCAAAACATAATGATCCACAGGAAGATCAACACTCAATCGCATAAATAGTGACTTAGCATTCGATGCAACATTAACTTTCTTTAATGGACAACTCTTTGTAGATTTGTAACGACTGATCTCACCTGTATCCCCATTCGTTGTCGTACCAGGCCACCACCTTGACCATATCCTCACCCATGACCATGGTCAAGGAGGAGTCTATGGTGGAGGAAACATCAGTGCACCTGAAGTCCACAGACACAAGAGGAACGTCGCACACTGCCAATATTCCCTTAAGTGGTTCGTCTGCTGCCTTTCTCAAGGCTGCATTGACATCTTCTGCTGAAATACCTTTCTTTGCAACGTTGATCACAAGGTCAACCACCGATACATTAGGTGTTGGCACACGGAGGGCAGTGCCATTGAGCTTGCCTTTCAGTTGAGGCAGCACAAGGGACACAGCCTTTGCTGCACCAGTGCTTGTAGGGACTATGTTTAGCGCTGCCGCTCTAGCTCTCCTTAAGTCCCGGTGAGAAGCATCCAAGAGCCTCTGGAATAGGCCATGAATAAAATTATAATTCCAACATACAATAAGATTGAACTACATATCACCACTCAGTGCTACTTGTTCCATCGTCAGGATATCAAAATGTCAATGCTTGATCGTAAACGAAAGAATGAAATCTTTATGCAGAGGAGAATGTAGGCGCCATTCATTACCTGGTCTAGTGTAGGAATGAGTAGTTGTCATGGTTCCCTTGACAATGCCTGCAAATTTTCATAAGTAAGAAATGATTAGTCCTCGAAGGTGTACCGTTCGATTCATGCTGAACATACAAATGTTGCCAAATTCTTCATCCAGGACCTTTACGAAAGGAGCCAGGCAGTGTGTTGTGCAAGAAGCGTTGCTGCAGATACACACAAATAAAACTTTTATGCCTCTACAATATGAAGTGAATTTACTCCGAGCTCAGTAACTGTTTTCTTTTTGCTTTTTGCTTTTCCCCCCCTCTATCTGAGAACACTGACCTTACAATGTTGGCAACGTCGTGGTCAGTCTTTTTCATTCACCCCGACAACATAGGTAAGAATGTCAGCACCTTTTGCTGGAGCTGTAATGATGACTTTTGTTTGTACCATACTTGACTAATCCTGAAACTACTAAGCTCCGGTCAACGTTATACCGTCAAGGACCCCGAAGAGTTTCCCTCCAACTAGGAGACCAATCACAGCACGACATGTGTCGACATCAGAAGCCAATCATAGCGCGACACGTGTCAACATCAGAAGCCAATCACAACACGACACGTGTCAATGTCAGAATGAAACTAGAAACTCTCTTCTATAAATAAAGATCATTCTCTCACAATATTTCCTAATGTCATTTGTACTAAATCATTCACTAGTACTCACTAAAGGAGAGCTTGAACCTATGTACTTGTGTAAACCCTTCACAATTAATGAGAACTCCTCTACTCCGTGGACGTAGCCAATCTGGGTGAACCACGTACATCTTGTGTTTGCTTCCCTGTCCCCATCCATTTACTTACTTATCCACACTAGTGACCGGAGCAATCTAGCGAAGGTCACAAACTTAACACTTCATGTTGTACCAAAGTCTTCACCGATTTTGTGCATCAACATTTGGCGCCGTCTGTGGGAAACGACACTTATTCCCACTCTCTTCAGCTTTGTCAAGCTGGTTTCCACCATTCGTACACTCTCTTTTGACCAGGCATCCCTCTCCAACATGGGGAGCGAAGGAAGCCACAGCACACAGAATGACACCCCTTTTGCACCTAGTGCGAAGCAACGAAAGAAGGAAGGAAAAAGGGTTGCTCTTCAAGCTAAAGTCGATGAGCTAGAAGCTCAGAACAACAAGATAGCAATGAAGAATGAAGTCCTTCAGGAGCAGTATGAAAATCTCTTTGAGACGCTCCACGAAACTAGGCGTACTCAAACATGCGAGCTCGTTGCCCGTGTAGATATCAACCATTATCTGGGTGCCCCCTAACATGGAGGGTCACCTTCTTTCGACATGGGTATCCCTGATGAGGAGCGAGCTAATCATCAAAACATTGATCAACGTGAGACTTCTCTCAACCCAGCTGTTTCGACCCGAAGTAGGAGAAGTGGAGGAAGACACCTCTTTGCAGAAGGGTTGGAAGGATCAAAAGCCGTTTATCGTGACTGCCGAGACTTTCTAAAGCAACGTCGAGAGAATCCCCTCCATATATGCTTGAAGATCAATGACCTAAGGGTTTTTGAAAGACTCGGTCCCCTCCCACTACCCAGGCCAGCTGCCAATCTAGGGAAGGAACGACATGTCCCAGAGGAACATGAAGGTATAAGGGATTCTGAGGTATTCCGACAGACTCGCCCTAGAAGTCAGTACGGCGAGTCCAAGGAAAAATCACATGCCCTTACTCAAACTTTTCTACTTGCAAAAGGCGATGGAGACTTATGAAAGAAAATCCCAGTGGTACATGACTCTACTCAGGACCCCCTTGTCCTACAGCTCCTTGAGGAAGTAAACAAGTTGAAGGCCAAACGTCAGGTCGAGATACTTGACTGGAACCAACCCAGGCCTTGCCCTATCACAAGGAGGATCCTTGACACCCCCCTTTAAGCGAAGACAAAATAAAAGCTTGGTTTACAACTCTATATTGGAAGGGAGGACCCAATTGAACACCTTAACCTCTTTGAGTCCACCATGGCATATCAGATGCACACCGACGAAGAACGATGTCTTGTCTTCCCCTCCACCCTCTATGGCGGAGCTCTAAACTGGTATTGCCGTCTTCCACCTGAGACAGTAGACTCATTTGAGGAACTAAGGAAACTGTTTGTCTCTCAACACATCTTCCAGATTGATCGCTTGCATTCTGTAGATGACTTGTACACTATTCGCCAGAAGCCGGACGAGTCACTACAAGAGTATGCTGGTTGTTTTAGCCATGAGTATTCTCGCCGCGCTAAGGCAAATGATAAGACTGCCCTCAAGGCCTTCATGGCAGGCCTACGTGATTGTTTCTTCAAGTACATGATCAATGCCAACACTTGGAAGACTTACTCTGAGGTGATGGCATATGCTTACAACCATGCCTCCGTGGAGGCAAGGACATATCAATGGAAACCCCCCACAACCACCCCTTATCAGCAAGTAGGGAGTGGAAGCCAGATCCAACCAAATGAGAAGACCTCGACCTTCCAAACGGCAGCGGTGCCTCCCCCTGCCTTACTTAATAGTTTTCCAAGTCAACAGACATATCAATCTCAGGGCAAAAGGAAAGATTTCCATCCTCACCAGTCTCATTTTAGTAAAAAGAGTAAGGGACACTACCGCAATAACCAAGGGTATCGCCATGATAATCCCCGACCCCAGGCAGTCAGCACAGTGGGTCAGGTGTTGGAAATATGCCCTGAAAGTCAATCTTTGGAAGAAACCTTTCAAGACAAATGAATGGATGTATAGATGATTCTTATACATCAAATGGAAAAGATACTAATTAGGACTATCTCAATAAACGATATATGTCCTAAATAGTGAATCCATGGACAATGGATCGATTGAAGAAGTAATCTAATGATGTTAGACTACAGAGACCTTCTTCACATAACCATAATGTCCAAAAAGGTTCCTGGTCATTGGATTGTCGGAGGGATACTGACAATGCTTAGACCGGTACATACTGTGTCTGCTTCAAATGGAAAGATGGAAAGTCTCATCCCATTCGTGTGGTGACACTAAGACAAGTATGTAGGTGCTCATTAAGGGAATGAGTTCACTGAACACAATCGAACGAGAGTACTTGCATGGAGGTCTACTCACATGTCAAGCAAGTAACTCTAATGGTTGGAATAATGTAAATAGTCCTTTGACCTGAGGCCTCGTCGTTGTCTTGTGGCTAAGTACTTAATCTTTGATTATGTCAAAGTCACCCTATTCGTGGGTGTCCACGGCATAATTAGGGTTAAGCCACTTAGTCATGAAGGCAAGTGAATGCGTAACAAGGGATCTCTAATCCTCGATAAGAGAGGAAGAATACTCTAAGATATGATTCGGGAATCTTCGGCCGAAGTATCGAGCGTAATAAAGGAAAGCGTTCCTATACGACTCAATTGAATCATATAAGAAGGAATAATCACATTAAGGGTTTGACATAATATATCCATACCCTAGTAATGTGATTGAGAGTATTGTTTTAGGGAAGGATCGAATTACATTGTACTTCCAACTGAATAGGTTCTCCGAACAACTTCTACATTAGCTTGGGTAGCTATGATATATGGTTAGATGTCACTCATAGCTTGTGAGTTCTTCTAGATGATTAAATGTAGTCATCAAAGAAGAAGGTGAATTAAAAGGAAGTTTTAGTTCACTAAGTGATTGAATTAAATATAATCAATTGGATTGATGTCAATCACCTCACTACCTTGCTAATTAGAACCTAAAATGATTGTACACCGATACACTCTTGTGGTGAGTAATTAATGGATGATGGAAATAATTAATTGGATTAATTAAGTGTTGTGATTAATTTAGAAAGTCTAAAGAAATCATAAAAGCGATAAAAGATCGTTTTGGGCTTAAAGAAACGTTCGGGTTTAATTGGGCCCATTGGGCCTAAACCCATTATGCTTTTATTCAAGCATTGGATGACTAGAAATAAATAAAAGCCCAAAGCCCAAACCAACACAAAGGGGCCGGCCATTTAAAGTGGAGAGGGAGAGATATTAAGTCAAGTTGTTGACTAGGTTTCTTTTTGTCTATATAAGGAACTTTATAGAGATTTATTCCTTAGGGTTTTTGTGTGTTTAAAACAACAAAGAGGCAAAAGAAATAGCTCTCTAAAACTACACAAAGGCCGGCCACCTTAAGGGTGATTTAGCTAATCCTTTTTCACTCTTTTGGTTATTCCTCCATCCATCTCACTACACTAGTGGGTGTGGATCTTTAGAGGTCTTCTCCTTTGGAGACTAAAGGAGAACCTAGGAGCACTCTTACCAACAAAGTGGAGGAGGCAAGGAGGGAGGCTAGGCTCAAGGAGTTCAAGGAGCAAAGGGCTTGGAGGTGGTCCATCCTTGGTCTAAAATCTAGATCAAGAGGTATAGATCTATTCCTTCACTTTGTTCTTAACTTAAATGTTTTAGATGCATTATATATAAACCTATGAACCTTGAACGGGATTTGCATGACTATAGCTTTGATATTATTTGATAACATGCTTCCGTTGCTTATGTATATTAATTTTGAATTGTATATTCATGCTAGTCATTTCGAAATCCCATATTAATCTCTAAGATTTCCCTTCATCAGGCATGTGTCAGGACAGCCCCTACCCTGAGGTATGAGGCATACACACCTTTGAACGCCACATGCGTGGCCATTTACCCCAGCATAGCACACTTGATACCGAAGCCAAAGCCGAGGCACCTGGATTACAAGCCCATGAAGAACACGGGCACGTTTTGTTGCTACCACGAGCATAAAGGCCATGACGGCGAGAAGTGTATCACCCTTCGTGATCATATTGAAGCTTTGGCACGTGAAGGAAAAATTGATCAATTCCTCCTTCACCCTCCAAGGGGTAACCGTAAACAACGCCAGGTAAATGTGATATATTCCATAAGTGGTGGCACACCCATATCTAAATCTTCCAACAGGGCCATGAAAAATAGTGAATGAGCTTTAAGGTCTGGCCACCAAGTGTTTCACGTGGAAGACATCATGGGAGGTAAGTATCAAAAGCCTAACTGGGATCCAATATGTTTCTACCTGAGGAAGAAAGAGGTATCATCTACCCTCACAACGACCCACTAATCGTGGAAGCTCACATAGCCAACTTTGAAGTACGACGAATCCTGGTAGACATAGGGGTTTCGGTCAATATCATGTTTGCTGAAGCTTTCAGGGCACTTAATGTAGCTGAACAAATGCTTGACCGCTCGATTTCCCCTCTGATAAGCTTCTCCGGTGATATCGTGCAACCTTTGGGGAGCATACACTTACCTTTCACCATTGGTACAGGCTCTTACACAGCTACCATTACCACTAACTTCCTGGTGGTTGATTGCCTAACGGCATACAATGTCATCTTTGGACGCACATGCATCAATGATCTCAAGGCCATGGTATCCTCACATATGTTGTTGATGAAATTTCCAACCCCCTATGGCAATGGTTACATCAGAGGAGATCAACTTAGTGCACGATCATGTTACAACACTTCGGTCAAGCAACAACACCTGCATGTGCCTAAGGAAACCCTTTCTATACATGACCAAGTCATAAAGACTAGCCCAGACGAAGCCAACTTGGATCTTCACGGTGGTAATAGTCAACCTGACGATCCTCGAGATGACTCTTTCACCCAGCAAACACAACTCGCTGAAGAGTTAGAGAAGTTCTTTATCTCAAAAGATTATCCGGATCGCATGGTGAAGATTGGTACCACCTTGTCACCATCCATTCGGTTGGCATTGATCTCTTTTTTGCAAGAGAACACTGAGGTCTTCGCCTGGTTATACGAGGACATGCCAGGCATCTCTCCCGATATAATTTGTCATCGCTTAAGTATTGACCCCAAGACTAAGCCGGTGAGACAGAAGCGAAGATCGTATGACGCTAAACGGTACGAGGCAATGAAGGCAGAAGTTGAAAAACTCAAAGGCATAGGCTTCGTCCGCGAAGTCAATTATCCAACATGGGTAGCAAATGTTGTCCTTGTTAAGAAGAATCCGACCAAGGAAAGTCTTCTGCTCCAAAAGGTCTTGTGGAGAATGTGTGTCGATTACACTGACCTAAACAAAGGATGGCCGAAGGATAACTTTCCTCTTCCTCTCATAGATAGACTTATAGACTCTACGGCAGGGTGTGAACTCCTGAGCTTCATGGATGCTTACTCAGGATACAACCAAATCCTTATGAACCCTCTGGACCAAGAACACACAGCCTTCACTACTGACAGGGGACTATATTTCTATAAAGTCATGCCCTTCGGCCTAAAGAATGCAGGAGTGACTTATCAGAAACTGGTCAATTCAATGTTCGCTGAACAGATTGGGAAGAAGTTTACGTTGATGATATGCTAGTCAAGAGCAAACATGCTGACCAACACATCACCAACCTATCTGAAACTTTCACCATTCTGAAGAGGTATCAAATGAGGTTGAACCCCAACAAATGTGCCTTCGGCGTAGGCTTTGGCAAATTTTTAGGTATCATGATAAGACAACGAGGCATTGAGGCTAATCCCGAGAAGATCAAAGCAATCCTCGACATGAAGGAACCGGTAACTTCAAAAGACATCCAGAGCTTTACTGGCAAGGTGGCAGCCTTAACTAGGTTCATCTCTAAGGCCACAGACAGATGTGCTCATTTCTTCAAAGCACTTAAAGGAAGTAAGAAGTACATTACATGGACTGATGAATGTGCTGAGGCATTCAAGAACCTCAAAGACTACATGAGTAAAGCCCATTTGCTCTCCAAACTTGAGGTTGGTGACACTCTCATTATCTATCTATCGGTATCGGCTTCAGCAGTAAGTTCCGTTCTCATTCGAAAGAATGGTAATGTCGAACGGCCTGTCTACTACGATAGTAAGGCCTTACAAGATGCAGAAACACGATACTCCAACATTAAGAAATTGGCTCTAGCATTGGTCATGTCTGCTCGAAAACTTCGCCTTTACTTCCAAGCACACTCCATCATCGTGCTTACCAATCATCCTCTTCGACAGATACTCCAAAGTCCTGGCACTTCTGGGCAAATGATCAAATGGGCGATAGCATTGGGTGAGTTTGACATCTCTTACCAACCAAAGCCAGCTGAGAAGGGCCAAGCAGTGGCAGACTTCATCGCTGACTTCACATATCCTGTTGACATTGTTTCTAAGCCTAAAGAAGTTGTTTCATTACCATCGGAAGCTCAGAAAATAGAACAAACAGCCCCAGCATGGAGTCTATATGTTGATGGCTCGTCCAACCAACAAGGTTGTGGAGCAAGACTAATCCTTACGACCCCTGACAAAGTGGCGATGGAGTATGCTATTCGTTTCAAATTCAAGGCGTCGAACAATGAGGCCGAATATGAAGCCCTCATAGCAGGCTTACATTTGGCCAAACTGTTGGAAATATGCCCTGAAAGTCAATCTTTGGAAGAAATCTTTCAGGATAATGAATGGATGTATAGATGATTCTTGTACATCAAATGGCAAAGATACTAATTAGGACTATCTCAACACACGATATATGTCCTAAATAGTGAATCCATGGACAATGGATTGATGGAAGAAGTAATCTAATGATGTTAGACTACAAAGACCTTCTTCACATAACCATCATGTCCAAAAGGTTCCTGGTCATAGGATTGTCGGAGGGATACTGACAATGCATAGCCCGGTAAATACTATGTCCGCTTCAATTGGAAAGATGGAAAGTCTCATCCCATTCGTGTAGTGACATTAAGACAGGTATGCAGGTGCTTATTAAGGGAATGAGTTCACTGAACACAATCGAACGAGAGTACTTGCATGGAGGTCTACTCACATGTCAAGCAAGTAACTCTAATGGTTGGAATAATGTAAGTAGTCCTTTGACCTGAGGCATTATAGTTGTCTTGTGGTTAGGTACTTGATCTTTGATTATGTCAAAGTCACTCCATCCGCGTGTGTCCACGGCATAGTTGGGGTTAAGCCACTTAGTCATGGAGGCAAGTGAATGCGCAACAAGGAATCTTTAATCCTTGTTAAGAGATGATGAATACTCTAAGATATGATTCGGGAATCTTTGGCCGAAGTATCGAGCGTAATAAAGGAAAGCTTTCCTATACGACTCAATTGAATCATATAAGAAGGAATAATCACATTAGGGGTTTGACATAATATATCCATACCCTAGTAATGTGATTGAGAGTATTGTTTTAGGGAAGGATCGAATTACATTGTAATTCCAACTGAATAGGTTCTCCGAACAAATTCTACATTAACTTGGGTAGCCATGATATATGGTTAGATGTCACTCATGACTTGTGAGTTCTTCTAGATGATTAAATGTAGTCGTCAAAGAAGAAGGTGAATTAAAAATAAGTTTTAATTCACTAAGTGATTGGATTAAAAATAATCAATTGGATTAGTGCCAATCACCTCACTGCCTTGCTAATTAGAACCTAAAATGATTGTTCACCAATACACTCTTGTAGTGAGTAACTAATGGATGATGGAAATAATTAATTGGATTAATTAAGTGTTGTGATTAATTAGAATGTCTAGATTAATTAGAATGTCTAAAGAAATCATAAAAGCGATAAAAGATCGTTTTGGACTTAAAGAAAAGTTTGGGTCTAATTGGGCCCATTGGGCCTAAACCCATTGGGCTTTTATTCAAGCATAGGATGACTTGAAATAATAAAAGCCCAAAGCCCAAACAACACTAAAAGGGCCGGCCAAAGGAGGGAGAGAGAGAGTCAAATGTTGACTTGTTTCTTTTTGGTTATAAAAGGAACTTTATAGCACAAAGTTTCATAAGGGTTTTTGAAGTGTTAAAACAACAAAAGAGAAAAAGAAAATATCTCTCTCAACACTCAAAGGGCCGGCCACCAAAGGGGGTTTTAGCTAATCATCTTCTCACCCTTTTGGTTATTCCTTCATCCTTCTCACTACTCTAGTGGGTGAGGATCTTTAGAGGTCTTCAACTTTGGAGACTTAAGGAGAATCAAGGAGCACTCATTCTAACAAAGTGGAGGAGGCAAGGAGGGAGGCTAGTCTCAAGGAGTTCCAACAACAAAAGGCTTGGAGGTGGTCCATCCTTGGTCTAAAGTCTAGATCAAGAGGTATAAAACTACTCCTACACTTTGTTCTTCAATAAATTGTTTTTGATGCATCTTACATAAACCTATGCATCTTGAAGGGGATTTGCATGACTATAGCTTTGATATTATTTGATAACATGCTTCCGTTGCTTTCGTATATAAATTTTGAATTGTATATGCATGCTAGTCACTAGAAATCCCACATGAATCTCATTATTTTCCCTTCACAAACACCTTGGGGTTAAACAAATTGATATCTTCAGTGACTCCTAATTGGTGGTTAACCAGGTCACCAATAACTTTGATGCTAAGGATAGCTCTATGGCAGCATATCTGGCACAAACACAATTGTTGCTCCAACACTTCCACTACTAGATCACTTAAATTCCTTGAGCGGCAAACAGTCATGTAGATGTTTTGGCTTGCCTCGCCTCAGCGGTGGAAGACAAGATTGGGAGAAAAATTCAAGTCGAATTGTTGGCAGCACCAAGCACCATGGCTGTGGAAGTGTGCAACTTACAACAGGGGGATAGTTGGATTACCCCGATTTATAAATTCCTTGCTCATGGCACCCTTCCAAATGACAAAGTCCAAGTTAAGGAGATTCGATACAAGGCTACCTGTTACTTGATCATTAATGACCAACTCTAAAAATGGGGTTTTAACCTACCATACCTAAGATGCCTTACGCCCGCAGAGGCAGAAACTGTCATTCGGGAAATACATGAAGGAGTCTGCGGAGATCATGCTGGATCTCGATCCCTAGCACACAAGGCTTTTCGCCAAGGATATTATTGGCCAACACTCCACCAAGAGGCCATCAGAATATCCCGCTCATGTGATAAGTGTCAACGCTACGCAACTATTCCTTACTCCCCTCTCGAGCCGCTCATTCCCATGATCAGCCCTTGGCCCTTGGCCTAATGGGGACTTGATTTGATCAGCCCAATGCCTGTAGGGAAGGGCAAGGTCATCGTTACAGTTGACTACTTCACAAAGTGGGCCGAAGTAGAACCCTTGGCAACCATTACTGAGGTAAAAATAGAAGACTTCGTATGGAAGAACATCCTTTGTAGATTCGGCATTCCCAATGCGATAGTCACTGACAACGGGCAACAGTTCGACAACAATAAGTTCAGGATGTTCTGCTCTAAGTTCAACATCAACTTATGTTTTGCCTCCCCAGCTCATCCACAGTTTAATGAAGAAGTTGAAGCCATCAACAAAATAATCAAGCGAACTTTGAAAACCAGCTTGGACAAGGCTAAAGGTTGTTGGCCAGAATTTGTACCCCAAGTTCTTTGGTCATACCGCACTTCGTATCGGACATCAACAGGAGAAACCCCATTCTCACTTACCTTTGGTACAGAGGCAGTTGTCCCAGTTGAACTTGAGCAAGCAACGTTCCGAGTCTAGAACTACGTGCAAAGTGAAAATGACAAACTTGTTGGAAGTAGGCCCACAAAGCCACTCATTTGATGTAATAGCTTTTTGAAATACTTATTGTGTTAAACTTTTATATGTTTAATGGAGGGAAAATCTTATTGTTAATCACTATTTATTGTATCATGTGTTTAAGCAATAAGGGAATCCAAGGAATGTATTTGTTCTAAGAGATAAGTGATCTAATGAGTTAGATTATCGAGACCTTTCTCTTATGTTCATTCCTAAAACGTTCCTAGCCATAGGATTGCTAATTGGGCATTGACAATCTGCTAAGGCTAGTATGTGTTATGTTGACTCAGTCGTGAGTATAACTAGTCTCAAGTCATTTGGTGTTGGACACTAAGACAAACACATAGGTGCTCGAAAGAGTACTCGAGTACACTGAACTACGATCAAAAGAGAGTTCAGACATACATGTCATGTATGAACTCTAAGGTTGCAATATGCAAAGTAGTCCTTTGACCTGAGGCATCATCGATGTCTAATGGTTAGGTCCTTGATCTTTGATCATGTCAACGGCATTCCTTTGGAGTGTCCACGGCATTGTTGGGGTCAAGCTATCTAGTCATGTAGGCATATGAATGTACAACAAGGGATCTCTAACCTTCCATGGTGGAGGGAGAATACTCTAAGATATGATTCTAAAGTCTTTGGCCAAAGCAAATGAATATGACTTAGGAAGTTTGTTCCAAATCATATTCAAGGGAATCATATAGGAAAATATCACATTGGATAGTAGACATGAAACAAACTATCACTTAAACAATGTGATTAAGAGTATTGTATTAAAGAAGGACCGTATTGCATTGTAGTTGTAACTGGATAGGTTCTCCAACCAATTCTACTTAGCTTGGGTAACCATGACATACTGCTAGGTGTCACTCATGGTTTGTGGAAGCCCAAATGATTAGGTAACACTAATCATTAAAGGGAGAATTGAAATGTGGTTTCAATTCACAATCGATAGTTAAGAGTAACATCGCCCACTGCCTCGCTAATTGGAACCTAATGGATCGTACACCGAGTAAGGATGTATGTGAAGAAATTATATGAAATGGATAAGCAATTAAATGGTTTAATTGATGAATGGTCAAGATTAATTAATTAGTTAATAATTTTACGAAAGGTTCGTATTGGGCTTATATGTTGGTTTTGGGTTTCGGGGCCCAAAAGCGTTTTGGTCCAAAATGCCCATTATGTTTAAGTTGTATGACAACTAAAACAAAATGGGAAAATTAGCCCAATAACAAAGGATGGCCAGCCATTAGGGTGGATGGGCAAAGTTTGCTTAATTACAAGTTTGCCACTCACCAAAGAAAAGATTATAAAAGCAACTTTATAGCTATTTTCTCAAAAAGGGTTTTTCTTGTTGAAATTGGGTGAAACATTTTCTCCATTTTCTTCTAAGGAGGCCGGCCACTAAGGGAAGGGACATCTAGCAATCTCTTCTTCCCTTAGTCATCCATTTCATCTTCACAAGATACAACCTTGGTGAAGAGACTTAGAGACATCAAGCTTTTGGTGTTTTGGAGAACAAATCCTTATTTCCTCAAATCTTCAAAGGAGCAATAAAGGGAGGAAAACACAAGGAGGATTCAAGGAGCTTGGAGGTGACTTGAAGGCCCTCCACTTAGGTGAATCCCTTGTGTAATCAAGGATGAGCTTCAAGGGTAAAGAATCACTAAATCTTTACTTATCTTTAATGTTGTTAAAGAGTTTATTTTTGGTTCACCATATACTAGGCTTTGAAAGTCATGGGTTTTATGAATTGTTTTTGGATGCATGCCTACTTTAAAGTGTTAATAGCTTGCATGTGTATTCAAATGTTCATACTTGTTCTTAGCTAGGACAAAATTTTTCCTTCAAGTGGTATCAGAGCCTAGGCCTAGTGTATGGTGAATCCTTTTGGGTTTTGTGATGTTCATATTTTGTGATTTAAATGTTGTAAATGTTACAAGCTTTGTTCTTGCTTTTGAATATATAAATTTTGCTAGAAAATTTAGCATCTCAAATGTTGAAGATGTATTTCATTTAAGCATGAATATTGGAACTAAAATTTGGTGCCATGAGTTTTGGGAAATTCGGCCAAATCCTTAGGGTGACTTTTTGGGTTCATGTTTGTCTTGTTAAAATGGTTTTAAGGTGACTTTTGGAACCCCTAAGTACCCTAGGATATTAGCCCTCTTTTAAGAGGTGAAAAATTGAGTTTTGGTGAATGAAAACATCCATGGGGCTATTATGAGTTTTCATGGTGTTCTTGCCAAGAACATAAAGTTTTGAAGTTTTGATTCAAAAGTTTTATGTTTTTCATAAAGTTTTGGTTTATTATTGATTTATTATTGATGGGTGATGTTTATTGGTGAAGTATTATTGTTGGTTTTAATGTTAGACAAAAATCTCTTACAAACCTATCCAAAATCAACTTTACCTCACCCACCAAAATCAACTTGCAAAAACTTTTTAGAAATTTTTCAATTTTTCATTAAATGGCCGGCCACCCTTAGTGGGGGTACTTTTGGGGCCTTTTGTGCAATTACATAAAGTTTTAGATACTTTTGTGTATTTGCATTTTGGCCCAAAAGTTTACGTTTTTACGTTAAGGCCCTAAAACTCTAAAGGACAAATTGTTTTGATCCTTTAATGATGTTTTTACATTATTAAAATTTTGGGATCTAGTTGTAATTACATGTAGTTGTGGACTATTGTGTTTTTACAAAGTGACCCCAAAAGTTTTTTTTATTTGCATTATGGCCCAAATGTTGTGGTCATAGTTTCCTTTTGGCCCAAAAGGATGAGAACAAAATTGTTTTGTCTCTTTAATGAGAATTGGATTTTCATTTCATTTAGTTCCATTTAAATCAATTCTATGGATCCAAAAACCAATTGTTTAAAGTTGTTTTCTTAGTTAATGTGATTGATTAAGAAAAGGGTGATTATGAACCAAAGGCCACGATAATTGAGCTATGTGATTGGCCGATATACATTATGAATGTTTGGGTTTTAGTAGTGTAGATTTGAATGTAATGTGATTAATTCAAGTTGTTGTAAATGGACATAAGTCCATCATTTGATTTGTGTTGTAAAAGGGCATAAGTCCTTCTTATTATTTCATGTATTCCTTTTGTTTATATGTATGCAAAATGGAATAGTTGGGTCCAACGCCCAATAGGAAATAACGGTTTAATTGGATTAAACGCATAACTAAAATCAACAACTATCTACCTTAAACCCAAGGTCCAACACAAGGCTCGTGTTGGATCAAATAAATCGGTTCATAATCATCCTAAAACCTAATATGACTATATAGTCCATATGAGGATGCAATGCATTCGTTAGTAGTTCTATATAGTCTCGCTTGTTTCTTCGAAATAGTGGGAGTATTATAAACTACTAAATTCATATTAAACTTGGACCAATAGTTGTGATAGGCCCAAGTTCTTTTAATGTATTAAAATGTTTTGATGTAGCCCAAAACTACTCCCTCAAAATGAAGATTTAAGTTGATAAGCGAGAGATGTTTAGAATATCTCTTCGTAGGCCTTCCACCGTGGTGGGCTCCAAGCGTTTGTGACTCATACACCGGCTTCACCCTATCATGGGGGAGTACAAAGTATGTGCTTACATCCAGGAGGAGTCCATAAACATATGATGAGGTTAGTGTAGGCAACGAGGGTAGCCGACATCGTATCATCGTGAGGCTATTCTTGAACCCCTTCACAAACTAAGCATGGTGGGAATAACTTAAACTAAGTGCAATGGTGCCAACATCGTATCATCGTGAGGCAACATTCTCTAGAGGCCAAACGGATGGGTAATTACAAAAGTTGTAAATGAATAATGCGTTATTCTCTCATCATTATTTTTGCTAGCCAAACATCGTATCATCGTGAAGTGGGCTTGGTAATGGTGAGTCTCCCATAACCCGCTAAGAGTTCAATATAACTCTCGAATTCTATTGAGGGATGTGGAATTTGCCAAAAATAGTGGGTGGTACTATTTGATTCAAAGACCCAATCAAATAGTTTTAAACAAACAATCTAATACGATTTCTGTTATGTTATGTAGTGAACGACATGCCTAAAATTATACCCACCATTATACTTGACAAAAGTGGCCTTAAGGGCCAACGTTTCCTTGCTTGGTATCGCCATATTGAGAATGTCTCAAAGGTGAAAGACATATTATATGTGCTTAAGCAATCCCCTCCTCATGTACCTCCTACGAAACTAGCTTCAAAGGAGGAGTGTCAAAATTATGTTAGACACTATGAGGATGACTTACAAGCCAAATGCTTAATCCTTACTTCACTTAGTGAGGAGCTTATGAAGCTACATAAGCACATGGACACTTCTTGTGCCATGGTTGAAAGTTTGCATAAGATGCATGACATTGAGACTAGTAATGTACGATTCTCAAATGTTTGTAGTCTAATGAATGCCAAGATGGCAAAGGGGGCATCGGTTCATAAACATGGACAAAAGGTGGAAAAGATATTTAGAGATCTTAAAAGTTTAGGAACTTCCATCGATGGGAAAATGGCCCAAGACTTTTTCCTTGCATCTCTCTCGGATGATTTCACTAAGTTTATTGTAAACTATAAAGTGAATAGATTCGATCATTCTTTGAAAGAGATGATTGACATGTGCTGTAGATTTGAAAAAGGTTTCAAAATGGACAGTGGGAGTGAGAATGCAAACATAAGGAAAATGTTGCATAAGAAGAAGGCAAAGAAATCCAAAGGAACATGCTTTCATTGTGGAAAGGATGAACGTTGGAAGAAGAAATACAGGGTGCGCATTGCGAGCCTTATGACAAGAACTTTTGAAGAGACTATTTCTGTCATAGAGAGTTCTTTTACAGTGAGCTCCAATTCCTGGATATTTGATTCAGGCGCTAGTCAACATATCTGTAATACGATGCAGGGACTAGTGGGGAGCAAGTCACTGAGCAATGGGGAGATGATTGTGCGAGTTGGGAACGGCACTAAAATCTCAGCAAAAGCAATAGGCACCTACATGCTTAACCTACCCTCTGGGGAAGTCCTGGAACTTAAAAATTGTTTATATTTTCCTTCATGTATAAAGAATTTGATTTCCATCTCTAAGCTTTTACGAGATGGGCACTCAGTATTGTTTGACAAAATGAGTTGCACTTTATACTTGAACGGTCGTATTATCTCTCATGGTAATATGATAGAGGGACTTTTTCACCTAGAGACGAATAGTGGGTTGCACTGTATTGAAAGCGGGAATACCTCAAAACCCAAAAGGGCTAGAGAAGATGTTAACCAAGAAAAGACGTGGCATCTTAAACTTGGACATGTGAACCTTGATAAGATTCGCAAGATGTCGAAAGACGGATATATCCACCCATTGGGTAATGACCAGATGGGTACTTGTGAATGTTGCTTGAAAGGGAAAATGACCAAATCTCCATTTACTGGAAAAGGAGAGCGTGCCACTGAAATTCTAGGGTTAATCCACACTGACGTATGTGGACCTATGTCTACTACGTCGAGAGGAGGCTTCTCCTACAATATCACATTCACCGACGATCACTCTCGGTTTGGCTATGTGTATCTTATGAAGTACAAGTCAGAATCCTTTGAAAGGTTCAAAGAATTCAAAAATGAAGTTGAGAAGCAAACTGGGAAACAGATAAAGACCCTAAGATCAGATCGAGGGGGTGAATATTTGAGTAATGAGTTCCTAGATTATCTCAAAGAGTGTGGAATAATATCACAGTGGACTCCTCCAGGAACTCCACAACTTAATGGAGTTTCTGAAAGGAGAAATCGAACCTTGATGAACATGGTTTGTTCTATGATGAGTTCCGCTGATCTACCAGTAACATTCTGGGGATACGCTCTATATACAGCAGCTTACTTGCTTAATAGAGTACCTTCCAAGTCAGTTCCACAAATGCCCTATGAGATATGGCATGGAAGAAAGCCAAGTCTTAAACATGTTAAGATTTGGGGTTGTGAAGCATATGTCAAGAAGCTTGAAGCTACTAAGCTTGAAGCGAGATCAGTAAGATGTTATTTTGTGGGATATCCTAAAGAAGCTATGGGATATGAGTTCTACCATCTTGACGACCAAAAAGTCTTTGTCGCCAGAACTGCTAAGTTTCTAGAGGACGAATTTGTTCTCAAAGGAACTATAAGCAAACAGATGGAAATTAATGAGATTAATAATGAACCACAAACAAGCACTCGACATATTGACAATCCTGTTCCTGAACCCCTAGCTCCACGTAGATCTGAACGGGTTAGTAAGCCACCTAAGAGGTATGGCTTAAACAATGACTTTGATGAATTGTACCTTCTAGGTGACAATGAAACAAAGGAGGACCCTAGAGACTACACTGAAGCAATGTCCGACATTGATTCAAAGAGATGGCAAGAGGCCATGAAATCCGAGATGGATTCCATGTATCAAAATCAGGTCTGGACTCTTGTAGACCCTCCAGAAGGTATTGTACCTGTTGGAAACAAATGGGTCTTCAAGAGGAAGATAGGCGTTGATGGGAACGTGGAGACTTATAAGGCTAGACTAGTAGCCAAGGGTTACAGGCAAAGAGAAGGGATTGACTATGAAGAAACTTTCTCTCCTGTAACCATGATTAAGTCCATTCGGATTTTGCTTGCGATAGCTGCGTACCATGATTATGAGATATGGCAAATGGACGTGAAGACGGCCTTTCTGAACGGCTACCTAGAGGAAGAGCTCTATATGACTCAACCCGAGGGTTTCGTGTCCAAGTCTGAAAAGACTAAGGTATGCAAGCTTCAAAGGTCCATTTATGGACTTAAGCAAGCCTCCAGGAGCTGGAACATTCGTTTTGACACTGAGATCAAAACGTTTGGTTTTACTCAAAACGAAGACGACAATTGTGTTTATCAAAAGGTCGTTGGGGATGCAGTTGTATTCCTAGTGTTATATGTAGATGACATATTACTATTCAGGAACGACACTGCAGTACTTTCTTCTGTAAAAGTGTGGTTGTCCAAAACCTTCCACATGAAAGATTTGGGAGATGCATCTTATGTACTTGGGATAAAGCTCTATCGTGATAGATCCAGAAAATTAATTGGATTATCCCAATCTATGTACATTGATAAGGTGCTAAGTAGGTTCCAGATGGAACAATCTAAGAAAGGTTTTCTTCCTGTTGGACATGGAATTCACCTTTCTAAATCCATGGAACCTAAAACTCCTGAAGAGATACGGCAAATGAGTTGTATTCCTTATGCCTCAGCCATAGGAAGTCTCATGTATGCCATGATATGCACAAGGCCAGATATTGCATATGCTGTGAGCATTACTAGTCGATATCAATCTAACCCAGGATCAGAACACTGGGGAGCTGTCAAGACGGTCCTTAAGTACTTAAGAAGAACTAAGGACATGTTCCTCGTGTATGGAGGAGCATCAGAGTTGCGAGTGGAAGGCTATACAGACGCAGATTTCCAATCTGACGTCGATGATAGAAGTTCCAACTCCGGATATGTATTCACTCTGAATGGTGGGGCTGTCAGTTGGAAAAGCAAGAAGCAAAGTGTAATTGCTGATTCCACGACAGAGGCTGAATATGTCGCTGCAGCTGAAGCCGGCAAAGAAGCGTTCTGGATGAAGAAGTTCATCACTGAACTTGGGGTGGTTCCAACCATTACATCACCAGTAACTTTGTACTGTGATAATAGTGGGGCGATAGCTCAAGCCAAGGAACCCAGGGCACATCAAAAGAACAAGCATATTGACAGACGCTTTAATATCATTAGAAGATATGCTGCCGAGGGGAAAATCAACATCCTCAAAGTTGCTTCAGCCGATAACGTAGCAGATCCACTGACAAAGCCAATGTCTCAGATCCAGCTTGACCGTCATATCGAAAAGATGGGTATTAGATACATGGGACGATGGCTTTGAGTGCAAGTGGGAGATTGTTGGAAGTATGCCCACAAAGCCACTCATTTGATGTAATAGCTTTTTGGAATACTTATTGTGTTAAACTTTTATATGTTTAATGGAGGGCAAATCTTATTGTTAATCACTATTTATTGTATCATGTGTTTAAGCAATAAGGGAATCCAAGGAATGTATTTGTTCTAAGAGATAAGTGATCTAATGAGTTAGATTATCGAGACCTTTCTCTTATGTTCATTCCTAAAACGTTCCTAGCCATAGGATTGCTAATTGGGCATTGACAATTCGCTAAGGCTAGTATGTGTTATGTTGACTCAATCGTGAGTATAACTAGTCTCAAGTCATTTGGTGTTGGACACTAAGACAAACACATAGGTGCTCGAAAGAGTACTCAAGTACACTGAACTACGATCAAAAGAGAGTTCGGACATACATGTCATGTATGAACTCTAAGTTTGCAATATGCAAAGTAGTCCTTTGACCTGAGGCATCATCGATGTCTAATGGTTAGGTCCTTGATCTTTGATCATGTCAACGGCATTCCTTTGGAGTGTCCACGGCATTTTTGGGGTCAAGCTATCTAGTCATGTAGGCATATGAATGTACAACAAGGGATCTCTAACCTTCCATGGTGGAGGGAGAATACTCTAAGATATGATTCTAAAGTCTTTGGCCAAAGCAAATGAATATGACTTAGGAAGTTTGTTCCAAATCATATTCAAGGGAATCATATAGGAAAGTATCACATTGGATAGTAGACATGAAACAAACTATCACTTAAACAATGTGATTAAGAGTATTGTATTAGAGAAGGACCGTATTGCATTGTAGTTGTAACTGGATAGGTTCTCCAACCAATTCTACTTAGCTTGGGTAACCATGACATACTGCTAGGTGTCACTCATGGTTTGTGGAAGCCCAAATGATTAGGTAACACTAATCATTAAAGGGAGAATTGAAATGTGGTTTCAATTCACAATCGATAGTTAAGAGTAACATCGCCCACTGCCTCGCTAATTGGAACCTAATGGATCGTACACCGAGTAAGGATGTATGTGAAGAAATTATATGAAATGGATAAGCAATTAAATGGTTTAATTGATGAATGGTCAAGATTAATTAATTAGTTAATTAATTTTACGAAAGGTTCGTATTGGGCTTATATGTTGGTTTTGGGTTTCGGGGCCCAAAAGCGTTTTGGTCCAAAATGCCCATTATGTTTAAGTTGTATGACAACTAAAACAAAATGGGCAAATTAGCCCAATAACAAAGGATGGCCGGCCATTAGGGTGGATGGGCAAAGTTTGCTTAATTACAAGTTTGCCACTCACCAAAGAAAAGGTTATAAAAGCAACTTTATAGCTATTTTCTCAAAAAGGGTTTTTCTTGTTGAAATTGGGTGAAACATTTTCTCCATTTTCTTCTAAGGAGGCCGGCCACTAAGGGAAGGGACATCTAGCAATCTCTTCTTCCCTTAGTCATCCATTTCATCTTCACAAGATACAACCTTGGTGAAGAGACTTAGAGACATCAAGCTTTTGGTGTTTTGGAGAACAAATCCTTATTTCCTCAAATCTTCAAAGGAGCAATAAAGGGAGGAAAACACAAGGAGGATTCAAGGAGCTTGGAGGTGACTTGAAGGCCCTCCACTTAGGTGAATCCCTTGTGTAATCAAGGATGAGCTTCAAGGGTAAAGAATCACTAAATCTTTACTTATCTTTAATGTTGTTAAAGAGTTTATTTTTGGTTCACCATATACTAGGCTTTGAAAGTCATGGGTTTTATGAATTGTTTTTGGATGCATGCCTACTTTAAAGTGTTAATAGCTTGCATGTGTATTCAAATGTTCATACTTGTTCTTAGCTAGGACAAAATTTTTCCTTCAAAACTTACCCTCAACTTAGATCTAGTCGAGGAACACAGAAACCAAGCTCACTTGAGGAATGTCGCCTACAAGCAGTGCATCTCCAACTACTATGACTCAAGGGTCAAACCTCGTTCTTTCAAAGTGGGGGACTGGGTATTGAAGAAAAGATTACTCTGCGACAGAGTCCCGAGTGAAGGAACACTTAGTCCAAACTGGGATGGACCGTTTGAAGTTGTTGGCATCAGTCGTCGTGGCTCCTACAAGCTTAGAAGCTCCGATGGCAAGACCCTTGGCCATCTATGGAACATTGATCACTTGAAGTACTATTACAAGTAAATTCACATTGTACAAGTGTTAAGCTTCAACCGTTCGGCATCCTATGTAACGAAGACTATTTGGCATGAATTCAATAAAGAGGTGATTTAGACAACTTGGTTCTAATCCTCTTACATTCCTAGTAATGAAACACTCAGGTTAAAAGCTTCGACATGAATGCTTCCAACAGGAAATCAAGTCTAAGTATATGTCAACAAGACTATACAAATAAACAAACAGTACTGGACAGAACTAGTACATCCAAGTTATGGCTTATATCTAAACAAAGGATTTGCTAAAACATACCCAGGCATTCATCAATGATAGTGCAAATACTTGGTAATTAACAACAAACTAGTACATTCAGAGTACATGGCACATGCCACACAAACAACAAACTAGTACATCCAGAGTACATGGCACATGCCACACAAACAACAAACTAGTACATCTAGAGTACATGGCACAAGCCACATAAACAACAAACTAGTACATCCAAAGTACATGGTACATGCCACACAAACAACAAACTAGTACATCCAGAGTACATGGCACAAGCCACACAAAGAACAAACTAGTACATCCAGAGTACATGGCACATGCCACACAAACAACAAACACATACATCCAGAGTACATGCAGAAAAAGAGGGCACTACGAGTCATCCTCATCTGAGGCCGAACCCCTGACAATATCACTATACGTTTAAACCCTATCGTCATCACCACATTCCTCAGCATCTCCAGGACCATCCTCACTCTCCTGAGACTGCTTACTGATACTAGCCTCATTATCAGAGTCATCATCACTATTAGGATCAACTGCGAGGACGAAGGCTTCACCCTTTTGTCGATACTCATCCATCTCATCACGGTACTTTCGGATAATGCTTCCATTATTGTAACGCTCAAGGACGACCATCCATTTCCTTTTCTCAAAATTAGCCGCTCGGATGCACTGAGGTCTAAAAGCATCGTGCAAGGCCTGGGAACCTAAGAACTCCTGCACAGCAGCATCCCTCTCAGTTGGGATACTCATCTTTAGTCCAGAAACCTCAACCAAGGCACTATCCAACTCCCCTTTAACCTTGGAAACCTCAAGGATGGTTGTCTCCAATTGTTCCTTAGTCGCTTCCAATTGTTTCTTGAGCCTCACGTTCTCACCATTCTGCCTCTTCAAACACTCAAAGTTTTCATCCTTAAGGCGGATGGCATCAGCCAAAGCTTTGCTTGTTTTTCTAGCGTCATTCACAAGCTGGTTATTCTCTTTAAACTTTGCCTTGTATCGCTCGACTTCTCATAATCTGTCATCGTACTCGGTCATGACCTACATGACAAGATAATCGTCACTACCAGGAAAAAGAGGGGAGAAAGCAAAGAAATGACAAAGTAACACTTACATAAGAAAATAGCCTCATCATCCGGTCACGATCTGATTCGTTCTCATCTAGCGGCTCTCCAAGCTCATTAACAGTGGATCGACGTCCTGCCAGTCAATTATTGACATACTAAAACTACTTGGCTGCATGGCAACCTTCAAGTCCTTCCAATGAATACTGCCAACCTTTTCCTTGTACTTTCTTTTACGGCTACAGCTAGGGCCACCTTCTTGGTCAGTAGACTCCATGGTTAGAGGAAATATAGGATTGATGGTAGGAAGAGAAGGCAACAATCGTCTCTCATCCCTTGCAACTATGGTAGTAGCACACCCGATAGCCTCAACTTCAGCCTTCTTTGAGGCATCAATCTTGAGGACCTCCTCTTGCGACATAGGTTTAGGGGTTGGCCTCACTCGGTGCTTACAAGCTCCCTTATGAAACAAAATGTCGTCTACGGGAACTAACATGGGTGCTTTCCCTTTCTTACCCACTTTCTCCACTGAACAAGAAAAATCAAAGTAAGGAATGCAACTTTGTAACAGAAAGAGGGGGCGAAATGAAAAACACAACTTACTTGCTCGTCTCTGGCACTCCGACACTAGGGGCTGGAAATCGTACTTTCGAAATAAGTGTCGTAGCTTGCCCAAATGTCTATCCTCTTTGGGCACCCTCAACACCTTCTTTATGTCAGCTAGCTCCCGTCCAGACCACTTGATGGTCCCTCGCGTCACTGTACGAAGAAAAAATGTTAGAAGCAAGAGAAAATCACAACAAATAGCAAATAATGCAAACAATGGATACATTACAACCTACAGTCTGGAAGTGAGTAGGAACACGTCGCTTAGGCGTGACACCTTTAGCATACTCCCAATCATTATAAAGAAAGCACCAACGGTTTTTCCAAGTGCAGTACGCCTTTTTCTTACCAAAGACAATATGCTCTCTCTCACTTCAACATGCACACTCGACATACCCAGTGCATGCTTTCACCGGGCGCATCTTATAGCAGTAGTGCCATTGATGAAAGGAAGGCTCACCTAACCCACATTCCATCCAAATAATATAAAACCTGATCAAGGTATCCCAAAAACCAGGGTAGAGTTGCCCAGGCGCATATCTAATGAAAGACAGCATCCGTTGCAACCACGGGTGCAAAGGCAGCTTCACGCCTAAAGTCAATAATATCTGGGTATAGAACATAACATGACCCTTGGGTGGTTAAGAGGACAATTCTTCATGATGCACCAAACGTATTCCTACACTACGGGGGATACTACATGACTGCCTTAGGGCCTCAAGCTGCTTTTCGCTATCTAACAAGTTTTGCACTAAATGGTCTACTGTGAACTCAGAGCGAAATATGGGTATGGTGTCACAAACAACCCCCTCACCCACTGACATTAAAGAGGAAGAACCAATATTGGCTAAGGCTTGGCAATTGTGAGGATCACCCAATCTTGAATTTTTTGTACAAGACTCCAACAAAGGCCCTGAAGACTCCAACATTGCAAGCTCAAACTAGAGATAGAGTTAGGGGAGCCCCCATCACTAGGACTTCCAAACTCTGACATCTACAACAAACAGAAACAAACTCTATCACCACATGAAAGATCGAAACATAAGGAAGTTCCTAGGGCGTGGAGAAAAGCTCAATCAGTTCATTATGTTCTCAACCAAATACATGAACACTCAAACAATTCAACAAGAATGAAAGCATGTGATCTAGTGGAGAAGATTACCAACCTGAAGATGGTGCAAAGCAATGCCGGAATCCCTCTCAACTATAAGAGCACTCTATCTCCAAAAATCACTACAAAATGAGCAAATGAAGACAATGAAAAGAGTGGAAACTTCTCATTCTTATAGGGTTCAACATGGCCAAAGAAATTCGAAATTCAAAATTCAAACCATGAGAAAACCCCACATGGAAAGTCTTTAAACTTTCACAAATGCTAGGGAGTTTTCAAATTTCAAACTTGCAGCACCCCCTCTCCCCCTCAAAAAAAAAAAAAAAAAAGGGGAAGAGGTGAACACATTAGCTTCATCAATTTATGGTGCCAACAAGAGATTCATCAAAAGAGTTCAACCACAATTCTCAAAAGCTTCACATACTCTTGATCAAGACAGTGTGAAGCAAAACCAATTTATGGTGCCAACAAAAGCTTCATCAATGGAGGGCAACCATAATTCTTGAAAGCTTCACACACTCTCGATCAAGACAGTGTGAAGCAAAAGCAATTTATGGTGCCAAAAAGAGCTTCATCAATGGAGGACAACCACAATTCTCGAAAGCTTCACACACTCTTGATCAAGATAGTATGAAGCAAAACCAATTTATGGTGCCAATAAGAGCTTCATCAATGGAGGGCAACCACAATTCTCGAAAGCTTCACACACTCTTGATTAAGACAGTGTGAAGAAAAAGCAATTTATGGTGCCAACAAGAGCTTCATCAATGGAGGGCAACCACAATTCTCGAAAGCTTCACATACTTTTGATCAAGACAGTGTGAAGCAAAAGCAATTTATGGTGCCAACAAGAGCTTCATCAATGGAGGGCAACCACAATTCTCGAAAGCTTCACACACTCTTGATCAAGACAGTGTGAAGCAAAAGCAATTTATGGTGCCAACAAGAGCTTCATCAATGGAGGACAAGCATAACTCTTAAAGGCTTCACACACTCTTGATCAAGACAGTGTGAAGCAAAACCAATTTACGGTGCCAACAAGAGCTTCATCAATGGAGGGCAACCACAATTCTCAAAAGCTTCGCACACTTTTGATCAAGACAGTGTGAAGCAAAACCAATTTATGATGCCAACAAGAGCTTCATCAAAGGGGTTCAACCACAACTCTCAAAAGGTTCACACTATCTTGATCAAGATAGTGTGAAGCAAAATCAATTCATGGTGCCCAACAAAGCTTCAACCTTAAAGCTTCACCTACAAAGCTTCACTTACAAAGCTTCAACACAAAAGCTTCAACACAAAAGCTTCATCAATGGAGGACAACTACAAATTCTCAAAAGATTAACACTATCTTGATCAAGATAGTGTGAAGCAAAATCAATTCATGGTACCCAACAAAAGCTTCAACTCCAAAGCTTCACCTATAAAGCTTTAACTCCAAAGCTTCACCTACAAAACCTTCAACACAAAAGCTTCACCCACAACAGCTTCAACATAAAAGCTTCATCAATGGAGGACAACTACAAATTCTCAAAAGCTTCACACTATCTTGATCAAGATAGTGTGAAGCAAAATCAATTCATGGTACCCAACAAAAGCTTCAACTCCAAAGCTTCACCTACAAAGCTTCAACTCCAAAGTTTCACCTACAAAAGCTTCAACAGAAAACCTTCACCCACAAAAGCTTCATCAATGGAGGACAGCTACAAATTCTCAAAAGCTTCACACTATCTTGATCAAGATAGTGTGAAGCAAAATCAATTCATGGTACCCAACAAAAGCTTCAACTCCAAAGCTTCACCTACAAAGCTTCAACTCCAAAGCTTCACCTACAAAAGCTTCAATACAAAAGCTTCACCCACAAAAGTTTCAACACAAAAGCTTCACCCACAAAAGCTTCACCTACAAAAGCTTCACCCATAAAAGCTTGACCCACAAAAGCTTGACCCACAAAAGCTTCACCTTCACCTACAAAAGCTTGACCCACAAAAGCTTGACCCACAAAAGCTTGACCCACAAAAGCTTCACCTACAAAAGCTTGACCCATAAAAGCTTGACCCACAAAAGCTTGACCCACAAAAGCTTGACCCACAAAAGCTTGACCCACAAAAGCTTGACCTACAAAAGCTTGACCCACAAAACTTGACCTACAAAAGCTTGACCCATAAAAGCTTGACTCACAAAACTTCACCCACAAAGGCTTCACCTACAAAACTTCAACACAAAAGCTTCACCTATAAAAGCTGCACACTATCTTGATCAAGATAGTGTGAAGCAAAATCAATTCATGGTGCCCAACAAAGCTTGACCTACAAAAGCTTCACCCACAAAAGCTGGACCCATAAAAGCTTGACCCACAAAACTTCACCCACAAAGGCTTCACCTACAAAACTTCAACACAAAAGCTTCACCTACAAAAGCTTCACACTATCTTGATCAAAATAGTGTGAAGCAAAATCAATTCATGGTGCCCAACAAAGCTTGACCTACAAAAGCTTCACCCACAAAAGCTTCACCCATAAAAGCTTGACCCACAAAAGCTTCACTTACAAAAGCTTGACCCACAAAAGCTTGACCCACAAAAGCTTGACCTACAAAACTTCAACACAAAAGCTTCACATACAAAAGCTTCACACTATCTTGATCAAGATAGTGTGAAGCAAAATCAATTCATGGTAAACTTCAACACAAAAGCTTCACCTACAAAAGCTTCACACTATCTTGATCAAGATAGTGTGAAGCAAAATCAATTCATGGTGCCCAATAAAGCTTGACCTACAAAAGCTTGACCCACAAAAGCTTGACCCACAAAAGCTTGACCCATAAAAGCTTGACCCACAAAAGCTTGACCCACAAAAGCTTCACCTACAAAACTTCAACACAAAAGCTTCACCTACAAAAGCTTCACACTATCTTGATCAAGATAGTGTGAAGCAAAATCAATTCATGGTGCCCAACAAAGCTTCAACCTCAAAGCTTCAACTACAAAGCTTCAACACCAAAGCTTCACCTACAAAGCTTTAAAATATATATATATATATACATATATATATATATATATATATTTTTTTTTTTTCGGAAATTCGAAAATTCAAAAATTCGAAAATTCGGAAAAAAAAAAAGAAAATCGAAAAAAAAAATTTCAAAAAAAAAAAAAATTGCCTAGGCCTCCTCTTCTTTGGGCCTAACAACTTT
Source organism: Malus sylvestris (assembly GCF_916048215.2). NCBI lineage: Eukaryota > Viridiplantae > Streptophyta > Magnoliopsida > Rosales > Rosaceae > Malus > Malus sylvestris. The sequence continues at coordinate 38,587,123 of NC_062275.1, forward strand.
CATAACAAATATATATGAAGAAGGAGTTTTGGGCTACCACTTAGAAATTAAATGCCTCATTCGTCAACTCCCTCGACTGAAGACTTGGGGGACTCCTACCATATGCTACTGCACCTTGATACTCGGAAGTCTCATGACCACTCAGTGACTTGGATTTTTCAAGTCTCAAAATGAGAAGTTTTCCTCACTCGGGAAATTAAGGGAGCACTACCTCAACCTACATGCTTCACTCACAAAGCTTCAACATACAAGCTTCAACAAAAGGAAAAATTCAAAGAACTTAGTGAAGAAGGCCTTGGTGTATTTAAAACAATACGTTGAAATGAACCAAAGCTTGTTTATTGATATCTCCGATAAGTTACAAATATGTACATATACATGAATCAAAATAAACAAACAAGAGGGAGCCTTCACAAAGGTTGCTCATGAGAAGTCTCAGTGGTCGGCAGAGCCCCAGAAAGAGGAGGCACCAGAGGGTGATTATTCGGAACCTAAGTACTAGGCAGAACCCCAGAAGGAGGAGGCATCGAAGGTTGATCATTTAGAGCTTCATTACGCGGTACAGCCCCAGAAGACGAAGGCAATAAATGCCTTTGGAACAAACCCACAAACCTCTGATGATCAAGTAAAATCTGACCATCAGATTCTTGCAGCTGGTCGAGCTTCCTCTTCATGTTTGTAGCATAGTCATGTGCGGGCTTGTGCAACTGTTTATTCTCATGCTTGAGCCCTCTGATCTCTTGTTTGAGACTTATCACTTCAGCCGCCAATGATTATACTTGGCGGGTTTGAGAAAATAGGCGTTGGGCCATATTAGACACTGAACGTGCACACTGAACACTGAGAGCCAGAGAATCCTTAACAGCCAACTCATCAGACCGTTTAGAAAGTAGTCTGTTATCTTTGGGAGTGAGAAGGTTCCTGGCCACCACCGCAGCGGTCTTATCATTCTTCATCACAGAATCCCCAACGGTAAGAGGACCAGTAGGAGATAAGAAGGATGGGCGCCATATGTTGTCTTGAGAAGGCATTGCTGCCTCTTCACCAAAGTTCAAGTCAAAACGACGGTCAGATGGGCCAGACATTCTCAGAAATGATGAAGGAGAAATAAAGGGCAATAAATCTCTGAAGTAAGGGGAAAATTCCTACAAGCAATAACTCTTTGAATGTACTTCTTGCACACAATTGGTGCCCTTATAAAAGAAAGGGCAACAGGGCCGTTGGTTCAAAAATTGAAGAGGCACCATTCTCCGGATTTCGAAGGGGCACCACTTTTCACATGCAACATCAGCTTCTCGGGTACCACATATAACTTTGCCAAAGATCTCTGACAAAGTTTAGACACATAAATTTTGAAGATCTAGCTACCCTACTATTACCCATAAGGGTAAAGGAACAACACCACTGCTTGATAACTAGAAAGTCCTAATGTATGTCAACCTTCGTGCTTCGTGGCAAGGCAGACTGGTAAAAATGCCTAACCTTTACTAACATTTGAGAAAACACTCCCAACAAGATTGCTTGCTTAAAAATCAAAGAGGCACCACTCTCCGAATCTCGAGAGCCAGACTCCCAACATGATTACTTTCTCAAAAATTGAAGAGGCACTGCTTTCCGAATCTTAAGAGCCAGACTCCCAACATGATTGCTTTCTCAAAAATCAAAGAGGCACCGTTCTCCGAATCTCAAGAGCCAGATCCCCGACATGATTTCTTGTTCGAAAACCGAAGAGGCATCGCTCTCTGAACTTCGAGAGCCAGATTTCCTTGGATAAAGCTTGTCAACAATCTTCACACGTAACATCAGTTTTCCAGATACCACATACCACTTTTTCAAAGTGCTCTGACAAAGTTAAAACACGTGAAGCTTGCAGCTCCCACAACATTGCTACGACCAAGAAGGGTAAAGGAATAGCATTACTACTTGTTGTTAGGGAGACTCCTATATATGTCGACATCCATCCTCCACAGACAGGCAGACCTGCAAAAATGCTCAACCCTTCCTCATATCTGAGAGGGCACTCCCAACGAAGCCTCTCGAAATACTCAGCTTCGTTCCCCCCCAATAATACCTATGTAAACCAGCCACACTAGAGTAAGAGTATCTCATATCATCAGGGTCAAAAGCAAGAGTATCCCATATTATGCTTCTTCCTTGTCTTTTCCTTTGCCCTTGTTCTTACCTGCAAGACAAGGAGAAAGAGAGCAATCAGTCAGCACTTGGAATCAAGCTTCCAGTCAGGAACTGACTGCCTGGAACCCCTTGCCTAATTACTTACCTGGCATTGCTCTCGAGTACTCATCTTCAACATCTTATGCTTCCAGAAAAGATACCACATATGCCTGAAGAACAGATAGGGCAAGTGAGAAGGATACAAGGAAGCATGTGAAGACAAGTGCAACGGAACACGTGCCGATTCATCTATTACTTCATCAATAGAAAAAGTATCCCATATCATCAAGGTCGAATGCACTCTTGATTTGGTGGACTTGTTTTGACCCTCAAATTCTTGAGTCAGCCTTATACTCTAGAGGAAACCAGAAAACCCTCCAGCCCAGTTCAAGAATAAGCCTGTGGAAAGTTACTTCTTCAAAAGCAAAAGTATCTCATATCATCTCTTCTCCATTTGCTTCTCCTTATCCTTGTTGCTGTTTACGACATAAGGAGAATGATAACAATCAACCGGAAGCCGAAGTCGAACCTCTGATCCAGGTTGCTTGCTTAGAAGTCTGATTGCTTACCTTGTCTGTTACCTCTTTCGGCGAATCTCCTAGCTCGGCGACTTGGGGGACTCCTACTATAGGGTTTTGTATCGCACTTGACCAAGCCGGAAACTACAAGTAAGCTTCAAGTGAAATTGATACATTACCTTGTGCATCTTCATCGGTTAAAGATACCACCCTTGGATTTAGGAAAAATACTTCCAGAGAAGATGCCACAGCTACGTATGAGACAGATAAGGCAAGTAAAAATGATACCACACTTCGGTACTTAGAAGTTTCGTGATTACTCAATGGCTTGGATCTTGCAAGTCCCCAACCGAAGAGCTTCCCTCACTCGATAACTTACGGAACACTGTTTGTACCATACTTGACCAATCCCAAAACTACTGAGCACCGGTCAACGTTATACCGTCAAGGACCCATAAGAGTTTCCCTCCAACCAGGAGGCCAATCATAGTACGACACGTGTCGACATCAGAAGCCAATCATAGCGCGACACGTGTCAACATCAGAAGCCAATCACAACACGACACGTGTCAATGTAAGAATGAAACTAGAAACTCTCTTCTATAAATAGAGATCATTCTCTCACAATATTTCCTAATGTCATTTGTACTAAATCATTCACTAGCACTCACTAAAGGAGAGCTTGAACCTATGTACTTGTGTAAACCCTTCACAATTAATGAGAACTCCTCTACTTCGTGGACGTAGCCAATCTGGGTAAACCACGTACATCTTGTGTTTGCTTCCCTGTCCCCATCCATTTACTTACTTATCCACACTAGTGACCAGAGCAATCTAGCGAAGGTCACAAACTTAACACTTTTTGTTGTACCAAAGTCTTCACCGATTTTGTGCATCAACAACTTTCTTGGCACCAGCTTGGATATGTTTGCCGGCACCAGGGCCATCGACAAAGACTCCTGTTCCCTGTATGGTTTCAAATTCTGTTATATAAGGTACTATTTACAATACTATCCAAGGCTCCGTGCTAAGTAAAGACTAGACTTATTTTGTAATAGATATCTGGGCAACCTCAGTCTTGATCTTCAAGTATTAAGAACAGCAAGTGTGAAGCCTGCATTCAGATTAAATTAAATTTCAGTATATATACATTTTCCAAAACCATATTAATTTAAGATAATATAATTCCAATAATTTGGTTCTCCAAAAGTATATTAAATGAAAATAATACTCATAAGTTCCCTTACATTCTTGACACCACCGCTGTCATTAACAACAATGACTTCTAGGGGTGAGTCCTTGCGGCCATGCCAGCATCGGAGGAAGTTCCTACCAATGCATCCAAATCCGTTGATTGCCACCTTCAATTTGGCCACTGTTTCTCCCTTGACAGGAGCTGGTCCTGCAGCCTGCTATGAATCAAACAAAACAAAGGTTATAAGTACAAAATCAATATAGCAGAAAAACCACCCAATAGCATAATGTTGATCAAAAGTTAGCGTCCTTGGATTATATTAGCTATTGCCGAGAGTCCACAAAAATATTTTCTGGAAATGGAAATGTAACCCTCTTGTACTGAATCAATGTGTTATAGTCGATATAGTAAGCATGGTAGATGTAACACTTAATAGTTGTGAGGCATCACCACACCATTTCAGTTTGTTAAGTGCTTTTATAAGTTACGGTTTTCAGACATGGCTGTATCGTGCTTGTGGTACTGGTTTATTCAATCAACTGAAGCTTAGAAGCATACTCAGAATTCGAATGAATCATATCTATAGGAGATGTTCTAAAGAAATGTAAAACAGATTGCATATATTGTTGTTGACCCTAAAAACTACTAAGCCTACGTGGCGCGCAAACCGAGTAATTAATAAGCTAATTGCATCTTTCGGTTATGTGCGGGGTGTGCCAACTCGACGGCCGAGCTCGTCCGAGGAGTAAAATTGTTGATGTTGTGTTGAGCGCTTTGCTGACTTCTTGATCTTGCGACTACGGCCGAGGAAGGAACATATCTCGGCCTTCGGGTTCCAGAGCTTGAAGACAAGGCTGCTAGTCTGGCGAAGTTCACGGATCGTCGATGCCGGGTTCGGTCCCGGTGATTATATTCGTAAGAGTATAAACACGCCGAACTGGCTCTAAACTATACGGACACAAGTACTTGATGCGAAAATTAACTTAACACACAAATTAAACCCTCTTGTATCAATTGTAGTAAAGAATGTAAGTAGGGATTGTTCTGGACCGGGGATTAGGAGGGCTTGCTAATAACCTCTAAACTGACTTAAAAACATAAAATTAAGTTTAAAACAACAAACTAGACTCAAAAGATGCAATACAAACTAAAAAGACTCAAAACTAGTTTAAAAGACTCAAAACAGCTTAAAACAATGAATTAGACTCTAAACTGACTCTAGGGATGGTTTTGGACGAAATTAGGTTCTAACTTGACTTAAGACACTTAAAAACACAAATCAAAATAGATTTTGACTAATAAAACACCTTAAAGTAAAGGGGGATTTGATTTTGACGAATTTGAAAACAAAACAAATAGATTGTAAACTAAAACAGATTTTGGACGAATTTGGGTAAACTATGGATGATGGGCTAGCTAGAGGGTTCTTCTCCACACATGACACACTTGCACATAAACCAATTTTCAGTTGTTCTTTCGATAAATGAAGAAACTCAACACCCCAGGTTAATTAAGTCCGCTTAATTAACATTCAAGTTCTCTTTAAGTTATTGAATTGGATGGGAAAACGCATACAACAATTCAAGTATTCTTCAAAAGTCCTTTTCGTGAACAGCACAATAAAGATACAATCAAAGATCATTAAGGATTATGAAAACTATAAGTATTGACGAGGCATTCGTTACTATGATGAGCATGAAACTCCTGCCAAGAATTCATTAAACGCAATCGTTTATAAGCGACCTCCACTACTTGCGAATATAAGTTTGTAACTATTAGGTGAAACTCCCTTATACTCTAGCATCATATTCATGCATGCAAACTAAGTGTGCACTGTTAATAAACATACACGAATAAGTTATCAATCAAGCAGTTAAACAAATTGAATTCACAAGTTATGAAATCACAACTGAAGGTAATCAATTCATATTGCAAGTATGTTCATGGCTTTGAATTCCCCCTAGCTAAGGGGGGTTTAGTTCCTCATACTCACAAAGCAAAGATAAACAAATTTAGACATTGAAAACAAAAGAATGAAAACACCTAAAAACGCTCCAACAATCCAACTTGAATGGCAAGCACGTCCAAGGATCCCCATTCTTCTCTTTGTTGCGGCACAAGGTGTGGTTTGATGGATGCATATGGATATATGGAAGGGAATGGCTGAATGTGTTTAGGTTGGATGGAGGTCATGGCAAAGAAAGGGAAATGAAGGTGCATGGAATTGTGTTTTTGTTATGGGAATGTGTATAATGGTTAAGAAGAAAAGACTCTGCCTTGCGGCAGAATGTGTCTTCCTCCCTTCTCCCTAAATTGTCCCTGTGTATGTGTCTTTGGATGGATCTCCCCCCCTTTGTTATGGTGAAGGGTAGATGTATTTATAGGCTAGGGAGAGGACCACCATCTAATTAAGGTGGTAGTGGTGTATGTTGTGGTAATGAGTGGATGTAATGGTTGTAGTGGATGGATGTTTGGTAATGAGTGGATGTAATGGGTGTAGTGGATGGATGTTTGGTAATGAGTGGATGTAATAGGTGTAGTGATGGATGTTTGTAGTTGTAGGTCAACACACTTGCACACACACATGCTGATTTCTAGCCTTCAAATCTTAAAAAATGTCCATCTTCATGTCTCCATGCTTGCACTATCCAATCTTGGCCCAAAAATGCTCCAAATAGCACTTTGTTGCCAACTTTGTTATTTGAACCTACAAACACACGAAAATAGCTTAAAGTACTAAAATAACTAGAATTAAACTAAGTAAATGCCAAGAAACAAGCTAACTAAGTTGCATAAATATGCTCCTATCAGTACTCAAAAGAGATATATGTCTTGATGGTGAATGTGGTTCAGCAGTCAGAATGCTGAACTCTAAAACTTACTTGTGAATATCCAATCATAAAATAACTAGGCGTTCAATGCACCGAGCCCAGTAATCTGTAACACCTCGCTTCGCTGAGAAGGTTGGTGAGATGACCTCTGCCAATAAGGATTCAAAAATCCTTCTCGACAGAGACTTGGATAGATAATCAGTCGGCCTCGACGTAGTGCTGTTTATCCAAACTGAAGGTGCTCCGCGGTCGTCTAATTCTACGGAAACAGTGTTGTTTATCCAAAATGAAGGCGTTTGCCGGTTGCCTTCACAGTGCTGTTTATCCAAACTGAAGACGTGTTGGCGAAAAAGAAAATAAAAATCTCAAGGTTGTTGAGAGGTTTCGCGGAGAGCGAGAATTTGGGCAGGGCAGTTTGTGTGTTGAGTTGGAGAGGGTTGAATGATGCACACCGTCCTCTATTTATAGCATCAAACTATAGACGAGCCAGAAGCATAGTCAAATTAAGATTACTTAACCTAACCTGACCAGGCCTTGGCCAATCCTAGTGCAACTAGGACTTTGAACCTGCTTTCCTGATGGACTAGATTCATTTCGAGTCCTGGCATGTTTTCAACTCTTCATCACACTAGGTCTCGATTACTCCCTTATCCACATCAATCCGTCCTGCCATGGGACTCGATTGACCCCAACTAGGCGGCCCATGACCCAAAAAACCCACGATAATTCTAGAAAAATCACTAGGCTGAATGCAACTCCAAATTTGGCCTAAATCAATATTTTGGGCCCAAACACTACCCCATCGCTTATGAGGTCGGTGACCTACAATCCTCGGTCGAGCCTCGACCTTAAAGAAGCGAAACCACGCTTCGGCATTTCTAAAAAACATTGGATTGTCTTGAGAATCCCAACCGTGCGCATTTATGAAACATCATCTCACGTCCTCGATTCTTCTAAACATCTTACCATGTGTCGATTTCTCGGTTAACCTATCAGCCTTTAATAATAACCTTTGAAACATGCGACCGTCGAAACGTGTTTTCTCCATCAAATCCGCCGCCACACACAATCGTGTGTCCTCAAACAACGAAATCCTCGGTCCTTTCACCTGGATCCCCTGAATATCCATAATGACCAACAAACTCCCCAATTGGTCATTCCTTTCTTTTTGAAAATCAAACGATTAATCTTCCCCCCAAAACGCCTATAAATACCCATCTCTTTTTCATTCAAACTCTATGCTTCCAAAAATTCCTGAACCCCTCTTGCCTTTGGCCTTCGAATTCCCAGAAAACCCAAAAACTCTTAACCCAGAAACTCTTCAATTCTTCATCAATGGCTTCCTTCATCTTCAAGCTTTCTGACGAATGAAACAAATGCCAGGACTTCATTGATCGCTTCTCATCAGATCTTAGGGCCACTCTTCAAGGACGTCGTGCCATCGTCCATTACCACCCTCCTCAAGGCTCATTGCTTGGCACCCTTGTTGTAAGGATTTGATTGGTCGAAGTGGGATCTGACCAAGCCCCAAGGAGCTTGGCCTTCAACCACTGCAGCCTGGGCAACTTGGGTCGAACGGATGGAAAAATTCTTTGGCCAATAATGGAAGACTCTTGGCATTTATGATGCCATTAAACTCTGGACCGTGGAAATCACCATGGACAAAGAACTTATCATGGCAGCTTTGAGCTTCTGGTGCTCGGCCACTTACACCATGGTTCTTCCTCTCGACCCTATCGGCCCTACCATCCTCGATGTCTCAGCTATCCTTAGGGCCTCTCCTTCTGGCCTTCCAGTTGACGCTGCCCTCTCTGGGTACCCGTCTAATCTCAACCTCAAAGCATTATACGACGAATGGGCTGTCGAGACGCTAAGCAAAGAAAGCCAAGAACCTTCAAGAGAAGAAATTCAAAAGCTACACAAGAATTTCTTCAATTACAACACCCTCATCCTCCATTTTGCTGGCCGAGGGGAAGAAAACCCTCGGAAGGGGGAGCACGAAGCCTTCCTATTTTACTGGTTTGTTGTACCAAGTCGAATAAGTGCTTGGTTGAGAATATGTCGGTGGCCGAAGCCCTAGCAAGTGGTCACACCTTGGCCCTCAGTTCGGCCGTCCTTGCCAACCTCTTGCGCTGCTTGGCCAAGATGACCATCAACAAAATCGTTCCGCACCAGAATGGCCCTTTCTGGGTTTTCCAACTCTGGCTGCAAGTCTATTTTGCTACCCTTTGACCAGAGATCCCCAACTTCCAATCCACTAAAACACTACGCCTTCAATTAGCATCTCGACCGGTGCCTTCTCACCGGGCCGAAGAAGTCTTCAAATACTTCTTTAGCCTAGAAAACCTTTCTGACGATGAATTTCTAATATATTATCATCAAGAGTACCCCTCTTCCATCAAGCTTCCACCATCAGCATGGAGTGAAGCTGAAGATGCTGATCTTCGCTAAAGCTAGGGGTTGTTTGTGTTAACACTCGACTTTCCCTTCGGCTGGGATGCTCGTCGAGCGAGCTGGGAAGTCTACCATCCCTATTTCACTGCTTGGTAACTCGACTACCTCCAAGGTTGTCCGGTGCCTCTGCTCACTTTTCGCTTCCTCCTAAACCGATGACGCCTCTCTCTGTAAGGAGACAGCGCATGAATTTCATGAGAGGTGCCAAAAATTCTGTCTCCAGCCGAACATCCCTGAAAGCTTCAGTACCGACACCTTCGTCGACTGGTGGGAAACATACATTTAGGACTTCTTTCACACACCAATCGACGACCCCCCAAAGAAAGCCCTTGCCCCAAAATCCAAAGAGATGACTCGAGGTATTTGTCTGCGTCTATCGTTTCACTTTGGTTATTTGTTCAAACTCCCTTCTGATTTGATTTTAGCTTTTTTAGGTAGTCATGCAGACGCGGCAGTTGCGGCCGTGGCCAAGAAAAAACTTGCCCCCTCGCTAAAGAAAATCGTGACCGTTTCACCGACCTTGCCGAGCAAATGGTCTCACCCAAAGGCTGAAATGGCTGACGATGCTCCTCGTCCTAAAAAACATGTCAAGAAATTGGCGAAAAAGGGGAGCGGAAGATTCATGTCATTTCCAGCCAAACCACAAGAGCAACCGCTGAGTCTTCTTGTGCTCCTGCCTTTCAAGCCTTAACAGACATGCAACCAAACCCTCATACCGGTTGAGCACCTGAGCTTCGTCTCGTTCAACAAGTCGTGGTTGAACCAACCAATGATCTGGTGGTCAAGGAACCTGCAGCACCAGAGCTGGTCGTTGCTTCTGTTTTGGAGGAACTGGCCACCTTGGCCGAGAAAAATCTCCCCCAGAATCCAAAAACAAAACCAGTGGTCATTCTGGAGGAAGAGGTATGATTATATTGCTGGCAACTTCTTCTACCAATAGATTTTGAATACTAATAACTTTTATTTCAGGACGACGATAGCGACAAAATCCCGCTAACGAGTCGCCTTCAACCAATTAAACCTCCTACCATTAATCCTCCACCTGTGGTTAGGGCGATTGACCAAGTCGATCCTCCTGTAGCTGATCGTGGAAAAAGGCCTCTTGTCGAGCCTGAAGCGACAGTGAAGACACCAATCCATACGTAGGATCAAGACCTTGGCATTCTTCCATAAGAAGTCTGAATCGAGAAAAAAAATTAAAAGTCAGTTGCCCAATTATTCATTTCACCAAAAATTCTATGTGCCGAAGGGTGTTATCTATATTTCCTGGCCACCTTAGTGGCCGTCGAATGTAGATAACCTTCATCGACTGCGTGAATTGAGAAGCAGTCTTAAACACTGGGCTCGGCCATTAAGCTCTCTAGGTTTGAGCAATGAACCAGGGGACATGGTCGAAGTCTCCTCTCAGCAGGTCTAAAACAAATTCTCTCTGCTATATTCTTTACGATTTTCCTTTTGCCTAAAACCTTTTCATGTACAGACTTCATAGGAAGTCGAGCTCGACGCTCTCCTCTTGATTACTTCTATAGTAGCTGAGCCATCTGCTGCATCGGCTGAGCCTTCCGTGGCCGAATCTAATGCCTTCGCCAAGTTGTAGGAACTTCTATCCCTTTTTGCCTCACAAATCCTTCAATGTAAAGGCCTTGACTCTGTATGAGAATGCCTGAACGATCTTGCAGCTGGTGGCTTGCTGAGTACCGAAAATGTTGTCCACCTATCCGATGTCCTGGAGCGGACTTGGAAGTTCTTTACTACTTTTGAAAAGGCTCTCCGAGCCGAAGACTACCTAAAGGCTGCAAAGATTGCTCACGAAGCCAGTCGATCGGAGGTTAAGGCTGTTTATACCATATTTAGGGCCTCGTATTTAGATATCGTACAAATACTCAGGGGACTTAAATGTAATTATGGGATAAAGGAAGGGGCAAATATGTAATAAGTGAGGAGTCCTTATTCTATAAAAGGACCCCTCACCCTCACAATTAGGGAGAGGCTCATTCTCACCCTCAGAGGCCATTTCTGAAGCCTCTCTCACCCTCTCAACGCTTTCACTCTCAGAGCTCTCTCTCTCCCTCACTTCTCAGAGAAATATAATACAATCAGTGTGGACGTAGCCCAAACCTTGGGGTGAACCACGATACATCTTGTGTTATTTACTTTACTTGCAGATTCACGGTCGGATTTACGTTGTTCCAAGACCTCCGGTTTTGTGCATCAACAAAGGCCATTAAAAGAAAATTAATGGCCTCAACCTTTTGTACGCCCTTCTATAACTTCACTTGTACACCCTTTTGCAAAATTAATGAAATGATCTTTTATTCTTGCATCTCCTAAGTGATTGGATAATATTTCTTTAAAAATTTCCCGTTGATTGGCAACTTGTGAATTAAACCAGTCCGATCCTTGAGGTGGTATGCCCCCTTGCCGAGAACTTTGTGAACGACGAACGACCTTTCCCAATTCGGTGACCATTTGCCAAACATAGGGTCTTTAATCCCCACGGGCAACACAATTTTCCAAACCAACTCACCTTCTCTGAATGTTTTTTGTCTGACTTACTGATTATAAGCTCGCTCAGCAATCTTCTTCTGTGCCACTAATAAATTATAAGCGACAAGCCGAATTTCTTCTAAGTCTTCTAACTCTTGTCTCATGGCCTGACTGTATTCGGCATTGAACAAACTACTTTGTTCAATCACTCGCAACGAGTTAATACATAGCTCAACTGGTAACATAACGTCATGTCCATAGGTTAACGCGTATGAAGTCGTTCTTGTGGCTGATCGGAGTGAAGTTCGATAAGCCCATAACGCTTTGTTCAACTTGAAATGCCACATACCAGGCCTTTCTTTTACCATTTTTTCAAGAATACCGATTAAAACCTTATTACTTGCTTCGGCCTGTCTATTCGCTTGCAGATAATACGGCGTAGACTGTTCGAGTCGAATTTTTAGATTTGCAGTATACTCCTTAAACCTGTTAGATGTAAAGATCTTACCATTATCTATTATGATTGTTTCTGGTACGCTGGATCTAGTCATGATGCTTTCTTTTACAAAATTACAGATTTCTTTAGGCGTTATCTCGGCATATGACTTGGCTTAGACCCATTTGGTGAAGTAGTCCGTTGCGACAAGTATCCACACATGCTTAGCTGCCCCAAAAGATGGTGTAATTTTACCGATTACATCCATGGCCCATCCTCTGAACGGCCATGGTTTAGTGACCGAGTGGAGTAATTCTGCTGGAACTCTCTGTATAGGCCTATGAATTTGACACTGCACACATCCCTTTGCGTACTCAATACAATCCTTTAGTATACTAGGCCAGAAATAGCCGTGTCGCCGAAGCAGCCAACATATCTTTCGTCCAGATTGGTGAGCCTCACAAATTCCTTCATGTACTTCTATAATTGCTTGGGCAGCCTCTTGTGGGCTGAGGCATAGTAACAATAACGCATCCTCACCTTTTCGATACAACTCATTCTGGTATAACACATAGTTTGTGGCATGGACCTTTGTCCGTCGGTCGTGTTTATCACTAGGGTTATCGAGATATTGCATAATCACCCTTCTCCAATCGTCTAGTAATGTCTCGACAGTGCAAACCTCTATAGGGTCCTTTCGCTCCAACAACAAAGGTAAAGACATGACTTTTGTATGGATCACGCTATTGCGTTGGAGAACTTGCTGATTGACCAAGGCTGGGTGTGCTCGTCGTGACACAGGTATTTCTCGGCCTAGTTTGCCCCCTAGGAGTTGTGCTCCGGAGGCGATTTGGCAAATAGCTGGCAACCATGTGATGGGCGCCATAGTGCAACTCATGCAACGAAAAGTCCTATTGAGTTGGTTAATCACAAGTTCAGAATCACCAAGGACAATGACACGAATTGCTCACAAGTCGTGGAGGACACCAAGGCCGATGATAATGGCTTCGTATTTGGCTTAATTATTCATACAATCGAAATCAAGCTTGAGAGGAAAGTACCAGCGGTTGTGATTTGGGGATTGAATAACGACCCCAACGCCAGCCGAGACTGAAGTACTAGAGCCATCAAAGTACATCGTCCAGTGATTATCACGTGTTTCCACCATGCTGATTTCAACGTCATTGCCCCCGAAACCGTATGGTGAGGGATGCTGGGCCAAGAAATTGGCCAACGCTTGGCCTTTGGCAGCTTTCTGGGGCACGTATTGCAAACGGAATTCAGACAATGCCATTGTTCACTTTTCGATTCGACCTTTTACTATCGGTCGAGTGAGCATGTAACGAATGACATCGGTTTGGGCGATGACCTGAGTGATCGACAGGAGCTTGTAATGCTTGAGTTTTAATGCAACGAAAAATAAGGCTAGGCAAAGCTTCTTGATGGCGGAATATTAATCTTTGGTGGGTTGAGATTTCGACTAAGATAAAAAATGGCATGTTCTCACCCAACATCATTGTCTTGTGCAAGAAGGTATCCAATAAATTCTTCGGCCACTGAGATGTACAGCTTGAGAGGTCTGCCACATCATGGTAGGACAAGGATGGGTGGAGTTGTGAGGGAGACCTTGATCTGTGTAAACGCCTCTTGGTGTTCTGCACACCATTCAAAGATGTTAGAATCCTTAAGTTTCAAGAGCGTGGAGAAGGCTTTCATTTTTCTTGTCAAATTGGCAATGAATCGACGAAGAAAGTTAATCTTGCTGAGCAACGACTGTAGTTGCTTCTTAGTCATCGGGGGTGGAGCATTGATGATTGCTCGAGCCTTGTTTTCGTCTACCTCAATAGCACGATGATGCACAAGGAATCCTAAAAAATTGTTAGCTGATACGCTGAAAGCACATTTGGCGGGATTCATTTTAAGGTTGTGCTGGCGCATACGTAGGAAGGCCTAACGGAGATCATCCAAATGTGTCTGCCGACGTTCTGATTTGATTACAACATCGTCGATGTAGACTTCGACGATGGTACCAATCAAATCATGGAAAATAGTATTCATGGCTCGTTGGTATGTGGCACCGGCGTTCTTGAGGCCGAATGGCATGATGACCCATTCGTATGTGTCGGGTGCCCCCAAGCAACGAAAAGTGGTTTACAGACATTAGCCTCGATGATGAAAATCTGGTTATAACCAGCATGTCCATCAATAAAGGATAAGATCTCGTGGTTTGATGCTGCATCGATTAACAAATTTGAAATTGGCATTGTATATTCGTCTTTAGGAGTTGCCAAGTTCAAATTTCAAAAATTAATACAGATACGCAAGGCACCACTTTTCTTCAAAACTAGGACTATGTTTGCCAGCCATTCGACGTATCGAGCTGTTCGAATAAACCCAGCTTTTAAAAGTCGAATGAGTTCGTCTTTTATGTCGAGTTGTACTTCTGTTGAGAATCGTCGAGGTGGTTGGCATAATGGTTTACACCCAGGTTTGATGCGTAATTCATGTTCAACTAGTGTTCGATCTAAACCAGGCATCTCATGGTAACTCCAAGCAAAACAATTCTTAAATTCTTTGAGCAAATTACAAAGCTTGGTTTTTACATGTTGGGGTAACAACGAACTAATGAACAAAGGTCGTGGGTTTTCGGCCATGTTGGAAATGTGCCCTAAAACCAATCATATGATGATACTTTACGGACATTTCACATGTTAAACTAATATAGTTTAATTTAAAGGGCAAAGATTATTGTTTGAAGCTATCTCATATAAATGTTATATGCTTAAACGATAAGTCCAAGGAATATGTAATTGGGAGAATGCGATCTAAAGAAGTTAGATTCATGAGACCATTCTCTTTCGTATACATATCCTAAACGTTCCTGATCATAAGATTGCCAATTGGGCATTGACAGTTCGTTAAGATCAGTACGTGCTATGTCTTATTTTAGGGAGAGTGACTGGTCTCGAGTCATTGGTGTGACTAACACCAAGACAAGTACGTAGGGGCTCAATAGAGAATGAGTTCACTGAACGCGATCAACAAAGAGTTCTCATACTCATGTCACATGAGAACTCGTGGTTGGGATAATGCAAAGTAGTCCTTTGACCTGAGGCATCATAGTTGTCTTGTGGTTAGATCCTTGATCTTTGACTATGTCAAAGTCACTCCATCCGAGGGTGTCCACGACATAGTTGGGGTTAAGCCACTTAGCCATGGAGGCAAGTGAATGCGCAACAAGGGATCTTTAACCTTCAAACTGTTTGAGGGAGAATACTCTATGATATGATTAAGAATCTTTGGCCAAAGTATGAATGAACTATCAAACCAAACAATGTGGTCAAGAGTATTGTATTAGAGAAAGACGGTATTGCATTGTAATCCTAAACTGAATAGGTTCTCCACCTCTTATGATTAGCTTGGGTAACCATGACATACTGCTAGGTGTCACTCATGGTTTGTGGAAGCCCTAAACGTGTATAATCACTAAAGGGAGAATTGAAAGTAAGTTTCAATTCACAATCGATTTGAAAGAGTTCTAATCGCCTACTGCCTTGCTAAAAGGAACCTAATGGATCGCACACCGTGTAAGGTAATGCTTGAAGGATTTGATGGAGATGAGTAAGGACAATTAAATGGTTTAATTGCTTATGGCAAGAATTAATTAATATGTTAATTAGTCAAACGAATAAGTTCATTTTTAAACCTTAAGTTAGTTTTGGGCCTTAAAGCCCAAATTGGGCTACGAATCGTCAAACTCATTAGCTTAAGTTGGATGACAATTTAACAAACAAAATTCAAGAAGCCCAAAATAACCCAAAGGCTTGGGAAAACCGACCATAGAGAGAGGAAGGGCCATTTGGTCCAAAATGCATACAAAAGTTGAAAGCATAGAAGGGGTATCTTTGCTCCATCCTCATTAGGGTTTTCTAAGGATGAAAAGTGAGAAAAACTCTCTTTCTTTTCTCTCTAGAATAGCCGGCCACCATGGGAGAGTTTACTAGCGTCTAACTCTTCCATGGCCACTCATCTTCTTCCTCAACCATCCTTGGTGTCGGAACTTAGAGGTCTCCAACTTTGGGGACTTTTGGAGAAACCAATTCTTCCATCCATATCCAAGAAGGCATGGAGCCAAGAAGCAAAGTTCCTCCATCCACATCCATGGAGCCAAGGAGTAAGGTGACAAAGGAAAGAAGGCCCTCACATGGGTGATTAACCTTTGCTAAGAAAAGAGGTGCTTCAAAGGTATAAAATTTCTCAACTCACTTTGTTCTTGAGTTGAGTCTTGGTTCACATAACTACTAGGCTCTGAATTTCATGGGTAATGTTTTGTTTTTGAGTGCATACAAGCATGATTCTGCCTTAAAATGTTAATTGCATGCCATAGATGTTGCTCAAATGAACATGTTTTTCACAAAATTTCCTTAAAGCCATTCCAACATTTATTTCCTCTAAAGGATATTTGACTTGAGGTTGACTATCCTCGAGCTCGGCTGGTGCAGCCTGAGCCTTGTTTAATGAAAGTACTGGGTCGTTGTCTCATTCGAACAAAAATTCGACTAAGTTTAAGCCTGAATTTGGTTGTTTGGAAATAGAATACCAATGGGCCAGCAGTCGTTCCATGGTAGACGAAACCGTGGCCCGACGTTTGTCCTGGCTATTATCAGACATCAACGTCTGCAACCAAATCGGCCAACCCAAGTTTCGCCAAATCCTGATGGATAGTCTCGGTGCCTACCTCAAATGCTTTTTGTACCGAAATTTAAGTCGGCTGTCATTCCTCGTTCAAACCTTCTAGGGTAATATAGCCGACGTAATCATCATAATATCGTGCTTGAATCATATTGGCTTCAAACGGCTGACTATCGGCTGGATGAACCATAACTGATTCACCGTCCCAAAAGATGAGAACCTGATATAATGAAAAGGGAATGCAATTTGTTTAATGGATCCAATCCTGACCGAGCAAGGCATTATACTCGGTCTTGGAGTTGACGATAAAGAATGCAGTCATGTGATTGCGACCTACAACGCTTACCTCCAAAGGGAGCACATATGGGACTTGTCACCGATGAAACTGCTCATGGTTATTCCTGATGGAATGAGTCGTTAGATCGTCGTAGTGCCTTCATAATGGATACGAGCATGATATTGACCATCGCCCCACAATCGACAAAAATTTTGAAGATTGGATAACCTTCAATATGAGTTGTGACATACAATGGCTTCAAATGTTGACGATTAACGGAAGACGATCGGGGAAACAGTACGACCAAAGATACTTTAAGTTTGTCATCTTTACTCGCTTACCCATCTTCTTCGGTGGTGATGAAATCGACTTGTGTTGCTTCATCAGCAACTACATCCCCATCCAAGAAATTCGGTTGGTGTGTGGTTGGTTGAAATTCAGCAGGTAGAACATGGACCATGCTGATTTCTATATTTTTTAAGACTGAAGGGACCATCGGGTCTTGGTCATCTTCCTTCAGGTTATCGAGTGCAGTATCATGCTTTGGTGCATCCTCGACCTGATCATTTTTTACATCATCGGATACTTGCTCTTGTGGTATGTAAACTGAACCTGTTTCATTCTGGTTGTCGTCCTCGAGCTTATTTATTGTTGAGGTTTGATTTTGTCCCAACAGTGCTTTACGGGCTCGTTCTTCATAGGCGATTCAGGCGTCCCTCATGTCTAGGTAGGAATCCAAATACGCCACACGATCCTTCTCATCGGTCTTAAGGCCGAAGAGAGATACGGTTGAGAAGACTCTGAAACGATGTCGTAAATACTAAATGTCTTCAAGAGAAAAAGGGAGCTCGGCGGTGTCTATCTCTGTGTATGGATCGACATCGAAGCTGAGGACTTGAGCTTCACGTATATGCTGGAACCTGGCCTGCATTGCTGGATCAGTGGTTTTTTGGATAATCTGTTCAGCATCAGGGCAAGTTAGTGTCAGGTTGAGAACTTCTTGACACGCCTTGGATAACCATACAAGTCATTAGCATAATGTTTCTTGTGAAATTCTCGGAGATCACGGACAAGGGAAAGAGTGGAAAACAATCTTCCAAGGATTCACCGAGGAATGGAGGGTGTAGATTCCGTCAAACTTTTATTAACGGCTCTTGTGAAGGTAATGGGGGAAGTTTGCTTTTGGCTTCTTTTCTGAAATGCTCGAAACGAGCTTTCATCTCCTCAGGCTGAAGGAGGAGTTTGATACGCTTCTCGGACTCTTCAATGGTGGTTTTAAAGTCGCAATCAATGACCCTTTTCCCTTGAAGTAATTCGACCATGACTGTCAGGGTTTGTCGGTCATCTTCACTTTCTATTGCTTCTTTCGGCTGCCATTTGGTAGCTGAAGTAGCCTGTGGTGACTATCTTCGAGCCATGCAGTCTATCCGTTGGCGTTGATGTTTTTGAGATTTGGATAATGCAGTATACATGCTAGTGGGAGAATTGTAACTATACCAACGTTGGTTGCGTGGCTCAGGTGGCTTGAAGGTTTTTTGATTTGCCGATGAACTTGAGTTGCTGGAGTTACGCAAGTAATAATCTTCATTATAAAAGGGCGCATTGAAATCAAGACGCCGTCTAGCTGAGGTGGGGCCGTCCATTTGTGTTTGAGGGCTGAGCCTATCGAACACTTTCTAGCACTGGCCTCTGCCGAGTTCCTTTGGAGGTGTTGCCGTGGCCTTGGATGGTTGCCATGGTGTTGGAGCTTGAGGTGATCTCTCCTTTGGTTCGGTTAGGATGACGTGTGCTTTACAACTGCTGCACAAAACCATCGGTCCATTAGTTTTTTTTGCATTGAAGTCTGACATAGATTTGACTATGGTCGGTCTTGAAAACTCTGTTGGTGGTTCGTTGGAAAATAGAACAATCTTGAGTCGTGGTCGAGAGTTCTGCTTTGGGACATGTTGTGTTGGAAAGAACTCAGCCTTCCATTTCCCTTTGCTTTTGGGTAGCAAATGAGCATCCAGCATGCTAATTATTGCCGAGGGGAAATGATCAATGTCGACAGTTATCTGTTTTTCAGGAAATTTTAGCTTGCCTTTATCAATCCAGCTTTGAATAGAATCACGGAACACGACGCAGTTGTTTGTGGTATGCTTATTCGAGTTATGGTAGTTGCAATACGTTTTTCCTTTCAATTCTTCGGCCTTAGGAATGTTGTGTCCTGGCCGAAGTTTGATGATCTTTGCCAGCAATAACTGGTCGAACAGCCTTGGTGATATCAAAAGTGAAAACTTTTGATGTTTTAACTTTCTTCAGAGGCCAAGCGGATTTTGGCATCCTTGGAATTAATTTGAGCCAATGCCTTGCAAACATATGGTTTATCTATTACTATCTTGGCCATGTCCACATTGACGTATTGGGAATCCTTGCATTTGGTCGATGCGTAACTAATCGTGGGATTTT
Source organism: Malus sylvestris (assembly GCF_916048215.2). Taxonomy (NCBI): domain Eukaryota; kingdom Viridiplantae; phylum Streptophyta; class Magnoliopsida; order Rosales; family Rosaceae; genus Malus; species Malus sylvestris. Next base: position 38,606,633 of record NC_062275.1, read on the forward strand.
TGTAAATCGTTCCCCGGGATGGGGACTTCGAGATCTTTTCCTCTCGAAGCAAATAATCATATTGCTCGACGTGCTGGGCTAGTTCGTACATATCTCGGAAGTTTGCCTCCAAGAATTTCTATTTATATTCCACATCCAAGCCATTCATAGTGATTCTGATGAATTCAACTTCAGGGAGAGGTACATGGCACCAATTTCTGGCCGATTTGAACCTCGTTAAGTATTCCATTGGCGATTCGTCAGACGCTTGAGCCATCCTAGCCAGTGATGAGATTGACATTTCCATCCCCGACCGATAGAATTGTTCATGGAACTTTTCGACCAGTTCCTCCCAACTTTAGATGGAATTAGGCGGGAGGTTGATATACCAAGCAAATGATGAACCTGTTAGTGAGAAGTTGAATAGTCGTAGTTTATGGAAGTCGTTATTAACATCTCCGCATTGCGCAGAGAACCGAGCCACATGTTCTAACGAAGATAGGGACGACTCGCCAGCAAAAAGGCTAAAGTCTGGGATTTTAAGGCCTTTAGGATATTCAAACTTTTCCACATAAGCTGGATATGGATGGATGAATTTTGGGAACTTCAGCCCCTTTTTCAAGGTCGAATCGATCATCCTTTGGACCTCAATCATATCGACGAATGTTGTTTCTTCTCTCTGGTCAGATCTGTTTGATCTACTGCTTGATCTTCCTCTTTTTTTCCAAATCAATCATTTTGTGCCGAGCATATGACTTTTCGACCTGTAGCGTTGATACCGGATTACCCTTAGGTGGAAGTTGTCGGGAACGATCGGTGGGTCCGCCGTTGTAAACTTTACTAACCAACAGTTCGAGGATTTTGTTGTGTGTCTCACCATTACTGTGTATTTCTTCAAGTATGCTTCTTACTTCTTGACTGAAAACCTAAGATTACTCTTCGAGTCTTCTTTGAAGAAAAGATCTAGTCGGTGGATCAGAACCTTCACCACCATCCTCATCGCAATCTTCTATTAAAACGCCTATGTTTTTGTTAGGGGTTTCTACATTGTGAGGTTGGCCGTTGAGGGCAATTTCCTTTTCCCAGAGTGTCGCACTTGTGGCCTCAGGCGTTGTGGCAATAGGAGGATTTTGAGCCTGTCACAAGTCCTCTTGTCCTGGATTCTGAAATGGAAGGTTGGTTGTGGACTTTACCATGATTGTTTTCTTTTTAACTGATCATGTTTCGACGGGTATGAACTTTGTAGTTTTAGCACTTGGTTCTACTGGGCGTGCCAAAATGTTGACCCTAAAAACTACCAAGCCTACGTGGCGCGCAGGTCGAGAAATTAATAAGCTAACTATGTCATTTGGTTATGTGCGGGGTGTGCCAACTCAACGACCGAGCTCGGCCGGGGAGTAAAATTTGTTGATGTTGCGTTGAGCGCTCAGCTGACTTCTTAATCTCACGACTGCGGCCGAGGAAGGAACACGTCTCGGCCTTCTGGTTCTAGAGCCTGAAGACAAGGCTGCTAGTCTGGCGAAGTTCACGGATCGTCAGCGTTGGGTTCGATCACGGTGATTATATTCATAAGAGTATAAGCATGTTGAATTGGCTCCAAACTATACGGACACAAGTACTCAATAGAGATATATGTCTTGATGGTGAATGTGGTTCGGCCGTCAGAATGCCGAACTCTAAAACTTACTTGTGAAAATCCAATCATAAATGTGGTTCGGCCGTCAGAATGTCGAACTATAAAACTTACTTGTGAATATCCAATCATAAAACAACTCGGCATTCAATACGCCGAGCCCAGTAATCTGTAACACCTCGCTTCGCCGAGAAGGCTGGTGAGATGACCTCTGCCAATAGGGATTCAAAAATCCTTCTCGACTGAGACTTGGATAGATAATCAGTCGGCCTCGATTCAGTGCTGTTTATCCAAACTGAAGGTGCTCCATGGTCGGCTGATTCTACAGTAACAGTGCTGCTTATCCAAACTAAAGGTGTTCACCAATTGCCTTAACAGTGCTGTTTATCCAAACTGAAGATGTGTTGGTGAAAAAGAAAACGAAAATCTCAAGGTTGTTAAGAGGTTTCGAGTAGAGTGAGAATTTGCGCATGGCAGTTTGTGTGTTGAGTTGGAAACGGTTGAATGATGCACACCCTCATCTATTTATAGCAACAAACTACAGACGAGCCAGAAGCATAGTCAAATTAGGATTCCTTAACCTAACCTGACCAGGCCTTGGCCAATCCTAGTGCAAATAGGACTTTGAACCTGCTTTCCTGATGGACTAGATTCATTCAGAGTCCTGGCTTGTTTTCAACTCCTCATCACACTAGGTCTCGATTACTCCCCTATCCACACAATCCGTCTTGCCATGGGACTTGACCAACCCCGACTAGGCGACCCATGACCCAAAAAACCCACGATAATTCTAGAAAAATCACTAGGCCGAATGCAACTCCAAATTCGGCCCAAATCAATATTTGGGCCCAAACAATTGCCTAATGAAATGAATGAAAATGGGAAGATATAACCTTGGGAGTAAGCTGGGCAGCCACAGCATCAAAGAAGGATTGTTCTCTGCCATTGCTTGCATAGGTCACACATGAACTCGATCGTAGTCCCGAAAACTCACCAACTTCAAGCCTCTGCACAGCTAAAAAAGAGTAAGCAAATTATATCAAACTAGCAAAGCCAATAAATAACACGCTCGATGAACTCTGTTCAAGAGAAAGAGAGAGACCTTGGAGAAGCATTGGGTGGGAAATGAGTGGGAGGGCTTGGAGGGAAGCCTGGTATAAGCCGGGACTCTTGAAGAGGCGAGAGCTGCATGTGAAGCCATGGCTGCAAGCAACTAGAGCTAAGGGACTGACTTGCTAACATATACAAATACATATACATAAACATATATACGTATACATAAACATATATACGTATACATAAACATATATATGTATATATACATATATACATATATATATATATATATGTATATATTTATATACAGTTGATATGCTTGCCATTGGCATTGTGGACGTTACATTATTTTAAATTATGGTTGCAATTGGATTAAAGGAATTTGTGGTTATTGAAGGATGATTTTGTGAAAACATGTTCATTTGAATAACATCTATAGCATGCATTTAACAATTAAAAGGCGGAATCATGCTTGCATGCATTCAAAAACAAAACATTAACCATGAAATTCAAAGCCTAGTAGATTGGTGAACCAAGACTCAACTCAAATCAAAGTGAGTTGAGAAATATATACCTTTGTAGATTCCTCTTTGCATAAGCAAAGGCTAATCACCCAAAGAGAGGGCCTTCATTCCTTGCTTCTTAGATCTATGGATTTGGATGGATGAAATGGTTCTCCAAGTTCTCAAAATAGAGAACCTCTAAGTCTCCACACCAAGGTAAGATTGATGAAGAAATGAGTGACCTTGGAGTAGTGGGATTGCTAGATACACCCTCCAAGGGGGCCGGCCTCTTTAGAGAGAAAAGGAGAGCTTTGTGTTCTCTCCAATTTCCTAAAAGAAACCCTTAATGAATTTTGGCTATAAAGTCATATTTATACCTTAATTCATTAGAGTGGAATACTTGTAAATAAGTCCAAAACCCACTCCATCTCTAAATGGCCGGCCTTAAGGGTTTCATTGGGCTTTTAAGGCCTTTGTGAATTATTAGTCATTAAGTTGTCATACAACTTAAGTCAATGTGCTTGACGTTCGAAGCCCATTGGGCCTTGAGGCCCATAACTAAACCCGTGGTCTTTAATGAACTTATTCGTTTGATTAATTAACATATTAATTAATCCTTGCCATAAATAATTAAACCATTTAATTATTCTTACTCATCTCCATTGTTTCTTCAATCTCCACCTTACACGGTGTACGATCCATTAGGTTCCTTTTAGCGAGGCAGTGGGCGATTAGAACTCTTTCAAATCGATTGTGAATTGAAACTTACTTTCAATTCTCCCTTTAGTGATTACACACGTTTAGGGCTTCCACAAACCAAGAGTGACACCTAGCAACATATCATGGTTACCCAAGCTAATCAGAAGAGGTAGAGAACCTATTCAGTTTAGGATTACAAATGCAATACGGTCTTTCTCTAATACAATACTCTTGACCACATTGTTTGGTTTGATAGTTTATTCATGTCTACTATCCAATGTAATTCGTGTGCTCATATGATTACCTTGAATGTGATTTGGAACGACTTTCCTAAATCTCATTCATACTCTGGCCAGAGATTCTAAATCATATCATAGAGTATTCTCCCCCAAACGGTTTGAAGGTTAGAGATCCCTTGTTGCGCATTCACTTGCCTCCCTTGTTGCGCATTCACTTGCCTCCATAGCTAAGTGGCTTAACCCCAACTATGCCGTGGACACCCTCCTGATGGAGTGACTTTGACATAATCAAAGTTCAAGGACTTAACCACAAGACAACTATGATGCCTCAGATCAAAGGACTACTTTGCATTATCCCAACCATGAGTTCTCATGTGACATGAATATGAGAATTCTTCGTTGATCGTGTTCAGTGAACTCATTCTCTATTGAGCACCTACATACTTGTCTTGATGTCACACACACCAATGACTCGAGACTAGTCACTCTCCCTGAGAGAAGACACAGCACGTACTGATCTTAACGGACTGTCAATGCCCAATTGGCAATCCTACGATCAGGAACGTTTAGGATGTGTCTACGAAAGAATGGTCTCATGAATCTAACTTCTTTAGATTGCATTCTCCCAATCACATATTCCTTGGACTTATCGTTTAAGCATATAACATTTATATGAGATGGCTCAAACAATAATGTTTGCCCTTGATATTAAACTAGATTAGTTTAACATGTGAAATGTCCGTAAAGTATCATCATATGATTGGTTTTAGGGCACATTTCCAACAGTTATAGCATGGTGCATGAAGATATAGGAGATAAGATCATGTCTAATGTCTATGGGCGGATTATTTCCACCCCTCCCTTCCTAGAATGCCCTTTCGTCACGAGACAAATACAGAAATCCGACCCAAAAACAAACAAAAATACAAGAAAAATTATTTCCAGGAAAAGAAAAGAAAGAAAAAGGCATGTAATAACCAAGTTGATTAGAAGTTAGAATAGTATGCTCTCCTTTGCACCTGAGTTTAAATCCTCCTCTCCGTAGTTTAAACAATCTCGCTTATATCAAAAAAGGCATGTAATAGCCACAACTCTAAGGAGTGAAGATCTCAACCACAAAGCATGGATATGGTATTATTTTGTTCTTTTTGTTTTTGTGTAAAGTATATGGTCTTTACGGTGCAAATTACTAGAGACAAAAAATACAGCAGAAAAGGAGAAAAATCCTATATTTGGCGTCGTCCAAATATTAGCAATTTTGGAATCACAGGGGGTACAAACTGCAATTACTTAACCAGAACTTTGAGATTCCACAGAAAAGAAATACTACATTGATTATTGATATCGAAACACTAAAATTCAAGAAATTTAGAGTCACTCATACGACAGCCTCAAATTCTGAGTTCACAGATACTTCATCTGGGTCGTCCTCTGAGCGGAGCTGACCAGAAACATCATCAATCGCAGAGTTCAGCTGCGCTATCTTCTCAGCCAGTATTTTTCGTGTTTTCTGCGGTGCAAAAACAGATGAATAATGTGAATTTGCAAATAAAGAAAGAAAAGAGACTGAAGATTACGGGATTAGAATCACAATGGTCTCTCTCCCTATAGTCAACATATAACCAAACATTTTGGTGCAAAAACAGATGAATAATGTGAATTTGCAAATAAGGAAAGAAAAGAGACAGAAGATTACGGAATTAGAATCACAATGGTCTCTCTTCCTATAGTCAACATATAACCGAACATTTTGGCAAGTAATGGTTATTGAAGATAATTGATAAAATTTGAAACAAATGACCAAAACCACAACAACAAAATAGCATTTCAGCATCTCCAAAGAATGCGTAAATATAGGGAAAAACAAAGAAAATTAACAAACAGAAAGCAGCAAAGGCCATTTCAAATAATCCTCGTAATTGATTATGTAAAGATCGGGATAACCGTTCAAGGGAAACTTCTCACCTCCAAAGCTTTGTCTTCATCATATATGAACTTGGGCAATTTTCTCATCAGATCCTTTCGGTCAGCTCCAGCCAGTGCTTTACTGATCTGTTGATTAAAAAGGAAAATGCTCAGTGGGAAAAATGGTTTCATTAGCTTAATGCAAGGGTACACCAAGTAAAGAAAACTCTATAGCCTACAAACTGCAAGATTTATATATCACAAAGCACAATCCACAACAGTTGTGCGGTACAGAGTATACACTTAACACTTTGTTAAAGTGGATAACTCATTACTAACAAAATATAAACATTAAGAAAATTAAAATAATTGACTGATGAACAAGATGGACAGAAAGTAGCACGGAACAAAATAACGATCATATGAGAATTTGCGGGGAGGAAAAAAGGTAATTATAATCAAATAAGAACAGCAACCTGAGGTGCATAGACAGCGCCCAATGTGCCAACTATAAGTCCTCCCAAAACAAAGCCACTAACAAAGATACCCGAACTGTTTGACCTACCACCATCACTGTAATTGCACAAGTAGAGATTGACATTACAATATTACTGAAAGAACATGTGGTGAAACTCAAAATGACATATAATGGCCAAAAATACAAAATTGAATTTCGAAAGACCATATCTGATATCAATGATATTGTAAGATTGTGAAAACACCACCAACTGACAGCTGGGAAAATGAAATTATTACTATTCATTACTGAACACAACACTGGATTGTGAGAAAGAGAAATTAAACAGGGCATTGTGTAGGAGAGGAGACACAATGTGACATATAATAAACTCTCATCACTTCAAAGGTCTGTCACCATTATCTCCTTTATTTCAAAATGGAGAGATTGTAATTCTCTCTCATTTCTCATTCTTTCATAATAGGAGAAGACAAGACACATGGAAAAATATTTTCCAACAATCCTTTAACCAATTTGTGAAACAGGAATGTGTAGCTCGTGCCGTGAGGTGTTGGTTTAAGTCCCGCAACGAGTAATTAGGCAAATATATCTTACAGGAAACCAAATTTTGGTCTCATTTATATCTTTTGCTGATTTAATAGTTTGAGTTATGATAACTAACATGTCCAGAAATCTGATCAATTATAATCATCATATACATATTGTCGGGGAAGACACAAATCCAACACTATAGAACTCCACTGAGAAAGTCACGCTTAAGGAAAATCAGCAGCAACCATGGATTTTGCATTAAACTAGCAGCATGTGCCCTGAAAAACAGTCGTGATCACAACGCAAGACCAAATGGAATACCTATATGCAGCCTGAACTGAGATAGACCTCTTGGAGTTGGGAGGTTGAATTTTCCCAATACGTTTTGAAGTGAGTGAAAAGTTTGTCGGGGCCACACTCCCAAGATACTGTTGTGGTGGTTTTAGAGAAGATCCTGGTGAAGAATTTCAGAGGAACAGAAAACGAACCATTATTCCAAATCGGGCTCAAAAACAGACATAGTGCACAAATCAATTACTTTCTGACACGGAAAATGTCACAATAATGTTAAACGAGTTCTAACACTCATGACTTAGACAATGGAAACCAATATATATGTAAAACCCTTAGATCAGCTGGGGATATTTTGAATAAACTAGAACCATTTGCATTCCAGTAAGCTACATCAGTTTACTCCCAGATTACAGAATATCGCATCGAAAAATCTAAGCCTAGCATCATAAGGTATAAGATCATGGGTCTCATAAATCGAGAAATATTTTGTACAAAAAAAAAAAAAGAGAAAAGAATCCAACAAAGCAATGAATCGAGTTTTAGTTTAATTAGATGATGGGGAGGAATTTACCTGTAAGAGCCAGCGAATTGGAAACAGCAGCCATGCTTAATGCTTTGAGGTCTGGATTTCGCACGCCACACCAACAAAGAGAGTTTCCAATGTTAAGACTGTCGGGAGAAGAAGGAATTAATCGGTTCGATATTAACAATGCAATGCTGCTTCTTTGATATCTCAAATGCTGACAAAGAAATTAATTATTAATTACTATGTTTTTTTGGGGAGCCTTTTAAGAGACCCAAATATATGGAATAGGATCCACTACGGATCTTATTTGTGGGGATTCGAGGGATTCGAGGGATTAATCAATCGTATCCGTTCATCGTACATCGTGCGGTTAGAAATCATTTTAAATTGAATATAAATAGTACCTAACAAAAACTGATCGCACGATGTACGATGAGCGGACACGATTGATTGATCTCCTGGATCCCCACAAAGAGTATTCGGAGAGGATCCTTGTCCCAAATATATACCATATTTCGCACAATTCCACAAATTTTAAAACATTTCAAGGAGGGACAAAAAATCCAATAACAGAAACCCAAGCCCAATCCAAAAAACCATAAAAACGAACCGTTAAGAAACAGACATGTTAAACACTACATGACAAAAAACCATAAAAACAAACCGGTTTTCCTTATTCAATATCGCAAAGTGATGGTTTCATCTTCCCCAAACCTATCATTTCAAACACTATCACGCAAAAGATACTTTCGGAGAAAAAAACCCTAAAATCTTCATAGATTCCAACACTTTTAAGCTGGATTTTCAGTAAGCGATACACACGTTTAGCCAGACTTCTAGAAGATCAATGTTTTAAAGGTTTTTCTACTACTCAAAATCATTCTTTTTGCATGATTATATTTTGAACTCTGTAAAAAACGAATGCATTATCAAAGTTTTGGATGCATTATCAAGCGTTTTTGCACTTGTTTTTGCAAAAGACACTTTCGGAAAACTGTAAAAAACGCATGCATTATCAAGTGTTTTTTGCACTTGATTTTAAAAAAAAAATTCAGTGTTCCAGTTCGAGAAAAAACAATTTCAGTGTTTTAGATGATTTAGTTTCGCTTTTCTAGTCTATATTTATACTGATTCTTTAACAATATTTGAAAAAAAAGAAAGAAAGAATATGCTTGTAAATTTTGTGAGTAAAAGCATTAATCGTCTAGTTTGATGTTGTACTTTGTACTGATGCTGCACTTTGTATATTAATTATGGTTCTACTTTCTGTTTGTAAATTGGTTCTGCACATAAATAAGTTGTAGAAAAAGAAAAAAGGAATCTGCATCAAGCTTGTGTTAAGAACTAGTATGCATCTACATTGTGTGTTAACAACCAATTCTGCATCTACTTTGTTTGCTAAGTGATGCTGCATCCAATGACTAAAATATCGATAATATCGGCGATATATCGCCGATATTATCGTTTTTCAGAGATGCCGATATTTTCCCACGTATCCGTCTCATTATCGTCAAAATATCGCGATATATTTGTTATTATCGAAAAAGTCATCGTGGCTTCGTCGTCGGAAAGGCAACCGAGGCTGCGTCGTCCCAGTTGCCCATATCTCTCTTTGCAATCCAGGCTCAGACCCAAGATCTGCACCTCTGTCGTCGGAAATGAAAAGTCCAGTGTTCTAAAACTTGCTGCAAATCCTAAACTTGCAGTAATTTTTGCAATGGGCTGCAGAAATTCGCAGAGACGAGCTGCAGAAATTCGTACGAGATCGGAAGTTGTAGATCTATGAAGATGATCTGTGAAGATGAGGGAATTTTTGCAAAGACGATCTGCAGCTCGTCTGTGAAGATCTGTGAAGTTGTAGAAATTCGCAGAGACGATCTGTGAAGATGAGGGAATTTTTGCAGCTCGTCTAACTGTGAAGATGAGGGAAGAGAGTCTGAGAGAGTGCGAAAAGAACCATGGGATGTGATTAAAACGGGTGATGTGATGAAAACCACCCAAGGTGGTTTTAATTATGAAATTGAAAACCATGGGATGGTTTTAGTGAGGTAACCCAAGGTGGTTTTGATTATAAAATTGAAAACCATGAGATGGTTTTAAAAGTGGACGGGTGATGTTAAAGAGGTGAGGGGATGGTTGATGGTTTTAACTTTTTAATAATGAAAACCCCACTACGTGGGTTTTTTATAATTTTAAAAGTTTGGTATATATTATTTATATATATATATATATATATGTTATATAAATTATAAATTATTTAGATAATATTAGGTTTTTTTCATAGGCAAGCATATTATATATATACATAAAACATTCATATATGTATATTCTTCTATAAGAAATAACATATTAGTCAAGAATTATTTACATTTGATATAGTAAATTTAATTAATTCATAAAATATATAAGAAATTTCTTATATCTAGCCCATGTGTGTGTTATCCGAGAGAAGAAAAAAAAAATCCAAACCTGCTTTCAAAATATCCAGCCCACGTGTCAGTGATCGTGAGGTTTGGTCTTCAATATATTCACCCTGCTTTTTGAAGCTACTAGAAATGTCTTCAAATGATTTTGCTTATGGACAACATCAACCAATCTCGGATCCATATGGGTGGCATGTTAACAATTACATGCAAAACTATTATGAGGATTTATCATTTGATGACTACTCTTCACAATACACTTACTCTACACATAGAGATAATGAAGATAGTCAAAATTTTGAACCTCATAGGAACTCTATGTGGTACTAAGTCACTCATGTATCTTATCATGCAATGTATAAAGTGTAAAATATTGTACTAATTCATTATATATAAATTATTATGGTGTGTTTAAACTTCTTTCATTAATTACTACATATTTTCTACGCTCACAATATTTGCCAGCTCACTATATAATCAACTTAAATAAGTTAAATCCATCATGCAATGCATTTCCTTCCAATTTTTTATGATAAACTAATAGATAATTGACTAAATAAACATCCTGCAAAGTTTCAATAAAAATTTCCAAGTTTTTCTTACAATTTCTGTGGTTTCCATATTATTTTTATCGATATCGATAATATCCCGATATTTCCATCGATATTTCCGTGTTTTTGGACTACCGATATTTCCGATATTATCGATATTTAATACCTTGGCTACATCTACTTGTGCAGGTACCGTTTGGTACGTGGGACGGGACGAGCCGTTCCGTCCCACGTTTGGTGCACCTAAAAACTGTGGAACGGGTTGTCCCATGGGACGAAATTTGGCTGATTTTTCGTTCCACCTCTTTCCCCTGGAACGACCCGTTCCACATCCGTGGAACACAAATTTATAACATTTTATGACAAAATTTCTCCTTATCTTTTTCAATATTTACATCATCCGTTCTGTCCTGTTCCGTCCCGTCCCGTCCCATTCCATCCCGTCTGCGTACCAAACGGTACCGGTGCTGCATATAACTTTTGCGCTAAGTGATGCTGCATCTAGCTTGTGTGCTAAGCATCTACCCTTTGCATTTAGTTTGTCATTTATATGACTTCATATTATTTGATTAAAAATTATACTCATTGTCATTTCATTTTTTTTTATGAAGATGTCGCCAAAAGTAAAATATTTTGCAACCAAAAAGAAATTAGCTCAAAAACCTCAAATCGTAAAGCGTCAGGCGACATATGATAACTATGTTCAAATAAGACTGAATCTCATGGCCTTTGCAGAACTATTACAAGAGCTCAAGCCAAAACTTAATGAAAAACCAAAAGTCTTGGCATTCATATATAAGTCACATTTTGGTAGACTTGTGAAAGCTTATGTAAAAGGTGAATTACAAATGAAGAAATTAGACCGGGATGTCATACATATAGTGAACGTGTATGACATTGAAAAAGGGATGTTCAAATTCAAAAATGGATATTGCAAAGTAAATGCTAATGATGTCCAATGCATATTTAGGATCCCAAATTGAGGCAGAGAAGCCCATCAGTCAACAAGAGACTCAAGAATCCCAAAGCTGAAAGAAAACAGATTTGTTGACAAGAATCGGTAGAAGAGAAATTGCACAAGAAATTCAAGTTGCATTTGATACTGGGACAACATAAGGGAATCAAGATGTAGCCTACCTTATAATTCTATATTTACTCAACACAAATCTGCTTGGGAGCTTAGCAGGGAAACTCCCTTGAAATTTGGCCAAGAATTGTAACTCCATCAATAACATAAATTAGTACAACTGGGCCAAGGAAACAACAAGATACTTATGGAATCAATTGATAGAACACAGAAAATGAAAAGAGACAAATAACCAACCGTTAGTGACGCTGTTGTGCTTTTACTGGTAAGCAAACAAAAGCTAATAAAAAAATAAAAAAATATCAATTTTTGTCTTATTTTACAAAAATATACAAATCTCTAACTTTTATTTTGTCTACATTATTGGCTTTGTGTCACACCCCAATCATCAAACCAATAAAAGGAAAGGAGAAACGTTTGCCAACAACAGTGAAATGGGATTTGGCAGTTTTGCATGAAAAAATCTATAAAGAAGCAAATGAAAATTTGTAGGTAAAGTTGATACTGCGTATACTTTTATCTATAACATGATTCTACATGTACTTTGTGTGAAACAATATTCTGCATGTGCCTGTTATGTGTTGTTTTCAAAGTATCGGTAAACACAAAAATTCTATAACGAATGAAACAAGAATACGTGTACAAAGTAGATTTGTATTGATGAATTTGTAGGGTTACAATCTTTGTTTACAATTTTCCTCTGATTTAGTCTTCAAATTTGATGTAGATGCGTAGGTTGTTGATCCAAGGGTCGTGATGACTTGATCTCGGACAAACAATTAAATGATTGCTTCAAGTTTTGAGCTTGAAACGATGCTTGGATAGTCTTCACCTCAAAGATACGACAAAGGTGATGTTGATGTAGGATTTCGTTGATTCAAGGGTCTTGGTGGCCTGATCTTGAATCAACACAAGAGCTTGTTCATTCTTCAAAGGAATGCTTCGGCTTTGGTCGAAAGAAAGCTTAGGCTTTGGTTATGCATTCTTCGAAAAATGATTTGGCAGCGTATTAGTCTTCAAAAATTTGGCAGAAGTTCTCATTTTGTGAGAATTTCGGACCTTCAATGTAAACATTGTTGACCTTATACTTATCTTGGGACATTGTATTTATAGACTTCCAAAGCCATGCCTTTGGATGGATTTGACTTTGATTTATTTCTTGATTCGTCCATGGGAGAATTTAGGCATGTTTTGTGTCTTAATTTCAGTCACTTTCCCTTGCTTGACCGAATTATAAGGCTTTCTTGCCTATTTTGTGAGCAATCTTCAATTCTTGCTTGTTTTGTGAAGATGCTTTAGCTTTGTTTCCGGTTTTACGAGCAACTTGGACCCCTTGCCGATTTTAAGAGCGATTTTCTCCCCTTTGCCGAGTTTTGGGAATGCTTTTGAGCTTCCTTTGCTTGATTTGTGCCACATGTCATTGATGATTTGTCTATTTGTAATGAGTCATATGCCACGTGGAGCTTTGTGATGCATCATTTGTATGCAACGAAATTTACATGTCTACAAATGCCCACACTTCAAGGTGCATTGTAGGCATGTGCTTGTCACATGTAGAAAACGTGTGTTGAAGTCCTGCAATGTGAATGTTCTAACTCAAGGGTCGTCGAGACTTGATCTTGAATTAGTTTGCTTCTTCAAGGTGTTGGAAGTATGCCCACAAAGCCACTCATTTGATGTAATAGCTTTTGGAATACTTATTGTGTTGATGCACAAAATCAGTGGGGACTTTGGTACAACAGAAAGTGTTAAGTTTGTGACCTTCGCTAGATTGCTTCGATCACTAGTGTGGATAAGTATGTAAATGGATAGGGACAGGGTAGCAAACACAAGATGTACATGGTTCACCCAGATTGGCTACGTCCACAGAGTAGAGGAGTTCTCATTAATTGTGAAGGGTTTACACAAGTACATAGGTCAAGCTCTCCTTTAGTGAGTACTAGTAAATGATTTAGTACAAATGACATTAGGAAATATTGTGAGAGAATGATCTCTATTTATAGAAGAGAGTTTCTAGTTTCATTCTGACATTGACACGTGTTGTGTTGTGATTGGCTTCTAATGTTGACACGTGTCGCGCTATGATTGGCTTCTGATGTTGACACGTATCACGCTATGATTGGCTTCTAATGTCGACACGTGTCGCGTTGTGATTGGCCTCCTGGTTAGAGGGAAACTCTTTTGGGTCCTTGACGGTATAACGTTGACCGGTGCTCAGTAGTTTCGGGATTGGTCAAGTATGGTACAAACAGTGCTCCCCTAAGTTCCCGAGTGAGGGAAGCTCATCGGTTGAGGACTTGCAAGATCCAAGCCATTGAGTAATCACGAAACTTCTAAGTACCAAAGTGTGGTATCATTTTCACTTGCCTTATCTGTCTCATACGTAGATGTGGCATTTTCTTTGGAAGTACTTTTCCTCCATCCAGGGGTGGTATCTTTAACCGATGAAGATGCACAAGGTAATGTATCAATTTCACTTGAAGCTTACTTGTAGTTTCCGGCTTGGTCAAGTGCGATACAAAACCCTATAGTAGGAGTCCCCCAAGTCGCCGAGCTAGGAGATTTGCCAAAAAAGGTAATAGACAAGGTAAGCAATCAGACTTCCAAGCAAGCAACCTGGATCGGAGGTTCGACTTTGGCTTCTGGTTGATTGTTCTCCTTCTCCTTGTGTCGTAAACAACAACAAGGATAATAAGAAGCAAATGGAGAAGAAATGATATGAGATACTTTTGCTTTTGAAGAAGTAACTTTCCACAGGCTTATTCTTGAACTGGGCTGTTTTCTGGTTTCCTCCAGAGTATAAGGCTGACTCAAGAATTTGAGGGTCAAAACAAGTCCATCAAATCAAGAGTGCGTTCGACCTTGATGATATGGGATACTTTTGCTGTTGACGAAGTAATAGATGAATCAGCACGTGTTCTGTTGCGCTTGTCTCCACATGCTTCCTTGTATCCTTCTCACTTGCCCTATCTGTTCCTCAGGCAGATGTGGTATCTTTTTTGGAAGCATAAGATGTTGAAGATGAGTACTTGAGAGCAATGCCAGGTAAGTAATCAGGCAATGGGTTCCAGGCAGTCAGTTCCTGATTGGAAGCTTGATTCCAAGTGCTGACTGATTGCTTTCTTTCTCCTTATCTTGCATGTAAGAACAAGGGAAAAGGAAAAGACAGGGAAAAAGCATGATATGGGGTACTCTTGCTTTTGACCTTGATGATATGAGATACTCTTGCTCTGGTGTGGCTGGTTTGCATAGGTATTATTGGGGGGGAAAAAAGCTGAGTATTTCAAGAGGCTTCGTTGGGAGTGCCCTCTTAGATATGAGAAAGGGTTGAGCATTTTTGCAGGTCTGCCTGTCCGTGGAGGGTGGAGGTTGACATATATAAAAGTCTCCCTAACAATAAGTAGTAATGTTATTCTTTTACCTTTTTTGGTCGTAGCAATGTAGTGGGAGCTGCAAGCTTCACATGTTTTAACTTCGTCAGAGCACTTTGAAAAAATGGTATGTGGTATCTGGAAAGCTGATGTTGCGTGTGAAGATTGCAGATAAACTTTATCCAAGGAAATCTAGCTCTCGAAGTTCGGAGAGCGATGCCTCTTCGGTTTTCGAACAAGCAATCCTGTCAGGGATCTGACTCTCGAGATTCAGAGAGCTGTGCCTCTTTGATTTTTGAGAAAGCAATCATGTTGGGAGTTTAGCTCTTGAGATTCGGAGAGCGGTGCCTCTTCGATTTTTGAGAAAGTAATCTTGTTGGGAGTCTGGCTCTCGAGATTCGGAGGGTAGTGCCTCTTCGATTTTTGAGCAAGTAATAATGCTATTCCTTTACCCTTCTTGGTTATAGCAATGTAGTGGGAGCTGCAAGCTTCACATGTTTTAACTTTGTCAGAGCGCTTTGAAAAAGTGGTATGTGGTATCTGGAAAGATGATGTTGCGTGTGAAGATTGCAGACAAGCTTTGTCCAAGGAAATCTGGCTCTCGAAGTTCGGAGAGCGGTGCCTCTTCGATTTTCAAACAACCAATCCTGTCGGGGATCTGGCTCTCGAGATTCAGAGAACGGTGCCTCTTCGATTTTTGAGAAAGAAATCCTGTTAGGAGTCTGACTCTTGAGATTCGGAGAGCAGTGTCTCTTTAATTTTTGAGAAAGTAATCCTGTTGGGAGTCTGGCTCTCGAGATTTGGAGAGTGGTTCCTCTTTGATTTTTGAGCAAGCAATCTTGTTGGGAGTGTTTTCTCGAATGTGAGTAAAGGTTGGGCATTTTCGCCAGTCTGCCTTGCCACGGAGCACGGAGGTTGACACACATTGGGACTTTCTAGTTATCAAGCAGTGGTGCTGTTCCTTTACCCTTGTGGGTAATAGTAGGGTAGCTGGACCTTCAAAATTTATGTGTCTAAACTTTGTCAGAGATCTTTGGCAAAGTTATCTGTGGTACCCAAGGAGCTGATGTTGCGTGTGGAAAGTGGTGCCTCTTCGAAATCCGGAGAGTGGTGCCTCTTCGAGATCTGAAGAGTGGTGCCTCTTCGAAATCCTGAGAGTGGTGCCTCTTCGATTTTTGAACCAACGACCCTGTTGCCCTTTCTTTTATAAGGGCACCAATTGTGTGCAAGGAGTACATTCAGAATGTCTGACCCATTCGACCGTCGTTTTAACTTGAACTTTGGTGAAGAGGCAGCCATGCATTCTCAAGACAACATATGGCGCCCATCCTTCTTATCCCCTACTGGTTCTCTTACCGTTGGGTACTCTGTGATGAAATGTGATATGACCGCTGCGGTGGTGGCTAGGAACCTTCTCACTCCCAAAGATAACAGACTACTTTCCTAACGGTCTGATGAGTTGGCTGTTAAGGATTCTCTGGCTCTCAGTGTTCAGTGTGCAGGTTCTGTGTCCAATATGGCCCAACGCCTACTTACTTGAACCCGCCAAGTTGAATCATTGGCTGCTGAAGTGATAAGTCTCAAACAGGAGATCAGAGGGCTCAAGCATGATAATAAACAGTTGCACAGACTCGCACATGACTATGCTACAAACATGAAGAGGAAGATCGACTAGCTGTAGGAATCTGATGGTCAGATTTTACTTGATCATCAGAGGTTTGTGGGTTTGTTCCATAGGCATTTATTGCCTTCGTCTTCTGGGGCTATACCATGTAATGAAGCTCCAAATGATCAACCTTCGATGCCTCCTCCTTCTGGGGTTCTACCTAGTACTGAGGCTCCGAATAATGGTGCCTCATCTTTCTGGGGCTCTGCCGACTGCTGAGACTTCTCCTGAGCAACCTTTATGAAGGCTCCCTCTTGTTTGTTTATTTTGATTCATGTATATGTACATATATGTAACTTATCGGAGATATTAATAAACAAGCTTTGCTTCATTTCAACGTATTGTGTTAAATACAGCAAGGCCTTCTTCACGAAGTTCTTTTAATTTTTCCTTTTGTTGAAGCTTGTATGTTGAAGCTTTGTGAGTGAAGCATGTAGGTTGAGGTAGTGCTCCCTTAATTTCCCGAGTGAGGAAAACTTCTCGTTTGGAGACTTGAAAAATCCAAGTCATTGAGTGGTCGTGAGACTTTTGAGTATCAAGGTGCAGTAGCATATATAGGAGTCCCCCAAGTCTCTAGTCGAGGGAGTTGACGAATGAGGCATTTCCTTTCTAAGTGGTAGTCCAAAACTCCTTCTTCATATATATTTGTTATGAAAGTTGTTAGGCCCAAAGAAGAAGAGGCCTAGGCAATTTTTTTTTTTTTTTTTGAATTTTAGAATTTTCAAATTTCTGAATTTTTGAATTTTCAAATTTCCGAAAAAAAAATATATATATATATTTTAAAGCTTTGTAGGTGAAGCTTTTGTGGGTAAAGCTTTTGTGGGTCAAGCTTTTGTAGGTGAAGCTTTTGTGGGTCAAGCTTTTGTGGGTGAAGATTCTGTGGGTGAAGCTTTTGTAGGTGAAGCTTTTGTGGGTCAAGCTTTTGTAGGTCAAGCTTTTGTAGTGAAGCTTTTGTGGGTGAAGCTTTTGTAGGTCAAGCTTTTGTGGGTCAAGCTTTTGTAGGTGAAGCTTTGGAGTTGAAGCTTTTGTGGGTGAAGCTTTTGTGGGTGAAGCTTTTGTGTTGAAGCTTTTGTAGGTGAAGCTTTGGAGTTGAAGCTTTGTAGGTGAAGCTTTGGAGTTGAAGCTTTTGTTGGGTACCATGAATTGATTTTGCTTCACACTATCTTGATCAAGATAGTGTGAAGCTTTTGAGAATTTGTAATTGTCCTCCATTGATGAAGCTTTTGTTGGTGAAACTTTTGTGTTGAAGCTTTGTAGGTGAAGCTTTAGAGTTGTAGCTTTTGTTGGTGAAACTTTTATGGGTGAAGCTTTTGTTGGGTACTATGAATTGATTTTGCTTCACACTATCTTGATTAAGATAGTGTGAAGCTTTTGAGAATTTGTAGTTGTCCTCCATTGATGAAGTTTTGTTGAATTTCCCCTTTTTTTGGGGGGGGGGGGGAACTAGAAATTTGTTGAATTTCCCAATTTCCTTTTTTTTTTTGGGAAAATTAGAAATTTGAAAATGTGGGAGAGACAACATATACAAATTTTGCTTCCACACTGTTGAGCAAGAGATTGTGATGCCAGCCACACCTTGAAGTAGTCGAAGGTTTGGATGAACCATGTAAATTGAATTTGCTTTGAACAGTCTTGAATTTGTTTCGAAGGTTTGAGAATTGTAGTTGCCCTCCATTTATAAAGCTTTTGTTGGCACCATAAATTGGTTTTGCTTCACACCATCTTGATCAAGAGTGTGTGAAGCTTTTGAGAATTGTGGTTGAACTCCTTTGGTGAATCTTTTATTGGCACCATAAATTGGTTTTGCTTCACACTGTCTTGATCAAGAGTGTGTGAAGCTTTTGAGAACTGTGGTTGCCCTCCGTTGATGGCTCTTGTTGGCACCATAAATTGATTTTGCTTCACACTATCTTGATCAAGAGTGTGTGAAGCTTTTGAGAATTATGGTTGAACTCCTTTGATGAAGCTCTTGTTGGCACCATAAATTGGTTTTGCTTCACACTATCTTGATCAAGAGTGTGTAAAGCTTTTGAGAATTGTGGTTGCCCTCCATTGATGAAGTTCTTGTTGTTGGCACCATAAATTGGTTTTGCTTCACACTGTCTTGATTAAGAGTGTGTGAAGCTTTTGAGAATTATGGTTGCCCTTTATTGATGAAGCTCTTGTTGGCACCATAAATTGGTTTTGCTTCACACTGTCTTGATTAAGAGTGTGAAGCTTTTGAGAATCGTGGCTGAACTCCTTTGATGAAGCTCTTTGATAGGAGCATATTTATGCGCCTTAGTTAGCTAGTTCTTATGCATTTTCGTTATGTTTTCTTCGTTAAAGTAGTCTTTTAAGCTACTTTCATGTGTTTTCAGGTTTAAAGGACATATTACATGAAATGATGCAATTTGGAGCTTTTGGAGCAAAAAGTGAGCTTGGATTGAAAAGGACATGCTTGGAACACAAGGTTGGGATGAAATTGACGAGTTGAAGATTTGAGGTTTCCTACTTGAAGTAGGAAAGCTAAGCCTAAAAGTTTCCATTTTGGGTTGATCTTTCCTAAACCGGAATGGCCTTGCGTTTGAGCAACATTAGAAGGTTCCGAAGCGTTGGAAGACACAAAGAAAGGTGTTAGAATATTTTCTCATCCTTGCCGTGGGTTAGGGCTTAGTTTCTCTTGGTTTTGGGCTTTTTAGAAGCCCTATCCACACTCCCACTAACCAGCCGCACCTTTCCATTCTAGAAGCCCTATTTACAAACCCTAACCCTAGCCCACTTAAGCAGCCGCACCCTAGGCTTTTTCCCATGCAAAAATCTGATTGTTTAACCTAATTCCTTGTGGATTTTTAACCCTAGCCGCACCTAAACCCTAGCCCATGGTCTAATCTGATTTCTTTAGGGTTTTAGGTGCCTATATATATGTGTTTTACATCCTTGCCGCAGGAGCTCTCTAGACAATTCAGAAAATAGAAAACCCAGCCACTCCCATTCCTTGCCGCAGCCACCATCACCCTAATACCTCTTAGCCGCCACTTCTCCGTCCATTCCAGCAACCTTCCATCCTTGCCGCAACCATTCTACACCTCCATACACCACCCATACCCCTTGCCGCACCACCATACTATCCTAACTCCCTTCCAAAACCAAAATCACATCCAAAAATCCCCTAAACCCTCTCTGCCGCAGCAAGGAGAAGAAGAAAGAGGAGCTTGACGTGCAGAAATTCAAAGTGGAATTGTTGGGCGTTTTAGGTGTAATCTTTCTTATGTCTTCGATGTTTCAATTCAATAAACTTTGTGTTGTGAGTATGAGGAACTCAACCCCCTTAGTTGGGGGGTAATTCGAAACCATGTACATGCTTGCAATATGATTTGATTACATTCAGTTGTTATTTCATAAGTTGTGGATTCAATTCGTTCATCTATTTGTTTGATAACTTATTTGTGTATGTTGATTGAGAGTGCACGCTTAGTTTTCATGCATGAATATGATGCTAGATTATGAGGGAGTTTCACCTAATAGTTACAATCTTATAATCACAAGTAGTGAAGGTCGCTTGAAAACGATCGCGTTGAATGAACTCTTACCATAAGTTTCATGCAATTCATAGTAACGAATGCTTCGTCAATGCTTATGTTTTTCATAGAACTTAATGATTCTTGCTTGTATCTCTATTATGCAATTCATGTAGGGAACTTGTAGGGAATGTTTTGGGTTGTCGTATGCAATCATCCAACTTAATAACTTGTGGAGAAACTGAGGGTTAATTAGTGCAATTCACGGTTAATTTGGGGCGTTGAGTATTTATAATTTATTGGAAGAACAACTGAAAATCGTTTCGTTTGCAAGTGTGACATGTGTGGAGAAGAACCTCCTAACTAGCCTTTTATCCATCCTTTTCATCCAAAAACGTTTTACAATCTGTTTAGTTTTAAGTTTCTGTTTTGTTTTCAATTTTCGTCCAAAACAAATCCCCCTTTATTTTGAAGTCTTAGATTAGTTAGAAAGTGTTTTGATTTGTGTTTCTAAGTGTTTTGATTCAAGTTTTCACTCAAATTCGTCCAAGTTCTTGTTAGGTTCTCAAAACTGCCCAGAAAGTGGTTTTTAGGCAGTTTTGAGTCATTAGGTTGCTGTTTTGAGTTTTAGGTTTGTTTAAGTGTTTTAACCTTTAGTTTTGCATTCTTTGAGTCTAGTTTAGTGGTTTAAACTTTTTTTTTGAGTTTTTAAGTTAGTTTCCAAGTGTTTAGCAATCCCTCCTAATCCCCGGTCTAGAACGATCCCTACTTACATCTCTACTACAATTTGACAAAAGAGGGTTTAATTTGTGTGCTTATATATTTCGCATCAAATTTTTTGGCGCCGTTGCCGGGGATTAGCAATTTTGCTAATCCCTTGGATTGTTTTTGTTTCTTTTATTTCACTTTGTTTCTGACTTTGTTTAAGTTTCTGACCTAATTTTGTTTCTTGTTTCTTAGGTACTAATGTATGACTAGAAGCTCTCAAACGATTCGTGCGAACATCTTGGATTTTGACGACGATTTTGAGAGGAAGTTGAGAAGAGCTAGAAACCAGCAAGAACATCATCCACCCAATTCCGAATCTGACCTTGAAGAAAACGTCCAAGAAGAGGAGGAGGAAGCCACGGCAGGGATATTTGAAGAAGTCCAAGGCATGGCGGTGGACAACCGTACATTCAAGGAGCTTTCCGCCTCAGGTTTGGATAATGCCGCACCCTTGTGCATCCAATACCCCGCGACTGCCCAAGGTAAGACAGACGAGTTTGAATTAAAGTCAAGTTTGCTTCATCATATTCCTAAATACCATGGCTTGTCCATGGAAGATCCTAACAAACATTTGAAAGAATTTGAAGTAGTTTGCTCTAGTATGACTCCCATCAATGTTGACGGAAGTATCTTGAAGATGAAGGCTTTTCCATTCTCTTTGATGGATAAAGCCAAGGATTGGTTATACGAGTTAGCTCCCGGCACTGTCACTTCTTGGGAGAGTATGAAGAGAGCATACTTGGAGAAGTTCTTTCCAACTTCTCGCATCATCCTCCTACGCAAAAAGATAAGCGGAATTCAGCAAGAAGAAGGTGAGTCTTTTCCTACATATTATGAACGATTTAAATCACTTGTTGCTTCTTGTCCACAGCATCAGATGAAGGAGGAGTTGCTTTTGCAATACTTCTACGAGGGTCTCCTACCTCTAGAACGTCAAATGCTTGATGCTTCGGCGGATGGAGCATTGGTGGACAAAACACCCATGGCTGCCAAGGTCTTGATTGCTAATAGAGCGTTGAACGCTCAACAGTACGAGGGTGTAGGCCAAAGAGGACCCCCACGGCACCAAGTACATGAGGTAAGTTCAACTTCCGATCTTCATTCACAATTGGCTAATCTTACTTCTATTGTTTCACAGATGGCCGAGGGAATGAAGATGCAAGGACCTGTGGTATGTGGCGTATGTTCTATCCAAGGACATGTCTCCGAAAAATGTCCTCAACTCATCGAGAATGGCGGATAGGAGAGTGCGAATGCCATTGGGTTTCAAAGCCAAAATCAGTCAAGACATGATCCATACTCCAACACGTATAATCCGGGGTGGCGAGACCACCCAAATTTCAAGTGGAGGGATCCCCAACAACCTCAAAACCAAGGAGGCTTTAGGCAACAACCCCCGGGGTTCTTTCCCAAAACCTACGGCCCACCCCAAAATCAAGCCCAATCCGGCCCAAGTGCCTCAGGTACGTCTCTTGACAATGATGCACTTCTTAAGATACTAACTAAGTTGTCTAATGGGCAGGAAGATCAAGCTAAGGCTATGCAAAACCAAGATAAAAGGGTGGATCAACTTGAGAAACAAATTGGGCAGATTGCCGAGTTTGTAGGTAAGTTTCGAGATCCCGGACAACTCCCTAGTTCCACCATTCCAAATCCAAAAGGAGGGTTTGAATCAGCCAAAGCAATCACCCTAAGAAGTGGTAAGGAAGTTGGGGCAGGTCCTACATCAAAAACAGGTCATAACGAGGATGAAATTTTGCAAATGGAAGAGGAGGAATCAAGGTTGCCCACGGCAAAGGTGGTTCCACCTTTGCCGCAAGCTCCTAGTATCCCAAATCTGCCCAATTTGTCCCACAAAGGTAAGAATGTGTCAAATTCGGTTCATACTAATGTTTTCCCTTCAAATGTGCCTTTTCCTAGTAGGTTCATGCAAACAAAGAAAGAAGAGGCAGAAAAGGATATCCTTGAAACCTTTAGGAAAGTTCAAGTTAACATACCTTTGTTAGATGCAATCAAGCAAGTTCCGAGGTATGCTAAGTTCTTGAAGGAGTTGTGTACCACTAGGAAGAGGATGTCGACCAAGGAAGTGGTAAAGGTAGGTGAGAATGTGTCCGTCATCTTGCAATGCAAACTACCTCCCAAATGCAAAGATCCAGGCAGCTTTACCATTCCTTGTGTCATTGGGAATACTAGATTTGAATCTGCCATGCTTGATTTAGGTGCTTCTATAAATGTTATGCCATATTCCATTTATGCATCTATGAACTTAGGAGCATTGAAAAATGATAGGGTAATAATACAATTGGCCGATAGATCTAACGCCTATCCAAAGGGAGTTTTGGAAGATGTTCTTGTGCAGGTTAATCATTTAGTTTTCCCGGCGGATTTCTATGTCCTCGAAATGGATGAATCGGACCATGCTCCTTCGCTGCCCATTCTACTTGGAAGGCCATTCATGAAGATGGCCCGGACAAAGATTGACGTGTATAGTGGAACTTTGTCCATGGAATTCGATGGGGAAGTTGTTAATTTTAATCTTTCTGATTCCATTAAATACCCTAGTGAGGACCATTCATGCTTTTCTATTGATATAATTGACTCTTTGGTGCAGGGATATCTCGACGATTTGAATGACGATGCGCTTGAAAAAGTCATTACACGAGGCATGGAACTCAAAACCGAGGGGGCAGATTCTAGTGTAACCCATGGCATACATGGACTAGGCCATGCCGTGCCCCCTAGTGAGGATCTAATTGAAGTTGTGGCTGCCCTTGAGTCCTCACCTAAGCTTGATGGTAAGTATACTACCCGTGAGTCCATTCCCATTTCGACTAACAAATTGCTTCCATCCATAATTCAGGCACCTATCCTTGAACTCAAGCCTTTGCCAAGCCATTTGAAGTACATTTTCTTGGGAGAAAATGAAACACTACCTGCCATCATTTCCTCCTCCCTCACGGCACAAGAGGAGGAGAAATTGCTTCGAGTTTTGAAGGAGTTCAAATCTGCCCTAGGTTGGACATTGGCCGATATTAAAGGTATAAGCCCTACGACTTGTATGCATCACATATTTCTTGAGGAGGGGGCCAAACCAACTAGAGAGGCTCAACGCCGTCTCAACCCTCCGATGATGGAAGTAGTGAAAAAGGAGATCATAAAGCTTCTAGATTGTGGGGTTATCTATCCAATCTCGGATAGTAGGTGGGTTTCGCCTGTTCAATGCGTACCAAAGAAATCCGGAGTGACGGTGGTAGCTAATGCCGAGAATGAGCTTGTCCCTCAACATATTCAAACAGGTTGGAGGGTGTGCATTGACTATCGGAAGCTAAATGCCACCACGAGGAAGGACCACTTCCCATTGCCGTTCATTGACCAAATGCTTGAGAGGTTAGCGAGCTATGCTTTCTATTGTTTTCTTGATGGTTATTCTGGTTATAATCAAATTGTCATTTCACCCGAGGACCAAGAAAAAACCACTTTTACATGCCCGTTTGGTACATTTGCATATCGTCGCATGCCTTTTGGTTTATGTAATGCACTTGCTACATTTCAAAGATGCATGATGAGCATATTTTCTGATTACGTAGAAAAGATAATTGAAGTGTTTATGGATGATTTTAGCGTATTTGGTGATTCGTTTGATAGTTGCTTGCATAATCTAAGTTTGATCCTAAAACGTTGTGTTGAAACTAACCTTGTTCTTAATTGGGAAAAGTGTCATTTTATGGTTAAACAAGGCATCGTTTTAGGTCATATAATCTCTGAAAAGGGTATTGAGGTCGATAAGTCGAAAATAGATCTTGTACGTCACTTACCCTCTCCGACTTCGGTTAGAGAGGTTCGTTCGTTTCTTGGCCATGCAGGATTTTATCGTAGGTTTATCAAAGATTTCTCGAAGATAGCACAACCTCTTTGCCGACTCCTACAAAAAGAAGTGGCGTTTGAATTCACCAAGGAGTGCACGGCATCATTCAACCAACTCAAGGAGTTGTTGACCACGGCACCCATCATTGTTCCACCGGATTGGAGTCTACCTTTCGAGCTCATGTGTGATGCGTCCGACTATGCTTTAGGAGCTGTTTTAGGACAAAGAAAGGACAAGAGGCCGCATGTCATTTACTACGCCTCACGGACGTTGAACGATGCACAATTGAACTACTCCACTACGGAAAAAGAACTCCTTGCCGTTGTCTTTGCTTTAGATAAATTTCGATCATATCTAATTGGAACTAAAGTAACTGTTTTCACTGATCATGCAGCTCTGAAGTACTTGCTCACCAAAAAGGAGGCCAAGCCACGGCTAATTCGATGGATATTGCTACTTCAAGAGTTCGACATAGAGATTCGGGACAAGAAGGGAAGTGAAAACGTGGTGGTTGACCACCTAAGCCGAATGGTGCATAATGAGAAGTCTTTGCCGATTTTGGAGACATTCCCCGATGAACAATTGCTGTCCATTAAGGTTAGTGCACCTTGGTATGCCGATATTGTTAATTTTTTGGTGTCGAAACGTATTCCAAGTGAGTTCACTAGGCACCAACGTGATAAACTTAGGCATGATGCACGGTTTTATGTGTGGGATGATCCGTACTTATGGAAATTTTGCCCCGATCAGATTATACGTCGTTGTGTGCACGATTCTGAATGTCATTCAATTTTGAGTTTTTGTCATACATATGCATGTGGAGGGCACTTTGGCACACAACGCACAGCCCTTAAGGTGTTACAATGTGGATTTTATTGGCCTAGTATTTTTAAAGATGCTAAAACTTTTTGCTTAACATGTGATAAATGCCAACGAATGGGTGGTATTAGTGCAAAAGACCAAATGCCGCAGGTTTCTATCCTAAATGTTGAAATTTTTGATGTTTGGGGTATTGATTTTATGGGTCCCTTCCCTTCATCGTATGGTTTCATGTATATTTTGCTTGCGGTTGATTATATGTCGAAATGGGTGGAAGCAAAGGCCACCCGGACTAATGATTCTAAAGTGGTTGCAGATTTTATTAGAACTAACATTTTTGCAAGGTTCGGAATGCCACGAGTGATCATTAGTGACGGAGGGTCACACTTTTGCAATCGGACCATTGAAGCGTTATTGAGGAAATACAGTGTCACCCATAAGGTTTCTACACCTTACCATCCTCAAACGAATGGCCAAGCCGAGGTTTCCAACCGAGAGATCAAGCAAATACTTGAGAAGACCGTTGGGCCAACACGGAAGGATTGGAGCTTACGGTTAGATGATGCACTTTGGGCGTATCGTACGGCGTACAAAACCCCCATTAGGATGTCCCCCTTCCGACTTGTCTATGGCAAGGCGTGCCATCTTCCTGTAGAATTGGAGCACAAAGCACTTTGGGCCATCAAGAAGTTTAACATGAACCTCGAGGAAGCAGGAAGTCAAAGGAGATTGCAATTGAATGAGCTTGATGAGATACGGCACGAGGCGTACGATAATGCAAGCATTTACAAGCAAAAGACCAAAGCTTTCCATGACAACATGATCCGTGGGAAATCATTCTCAATTGGGCAGAAAGTGCTATTGTTCAATTCCCGTTTACGTTTGTTTCCCGGTAAGTTACGTTCTAAGTGGATTGGACCGTTTGTTATTACTAACATATCTTTTTATGGTGCCATCCAGATTCAAAGTCTCAAAACAGGTCATGAATTCCAAGTGAATGGACACCGTTTGAAGCCATATTATGAGAACTTTGTTGAACAAACCGTGGATGATATTTCTTTGGGTGCCGTGGGCACAAATGGAGAATGAATGGGCTTTTCGTCCGGCTGTACGATGTAAAAGAAAGTGCTACTTGGGAGGCAACCCATGCAATTCAACAAAGGAAGACCAAGGAATTACTCCAATTCCAGATTTGCGTTCCTAAACTCTTCACTTTGTTGTTTATTTCGAATCTGCCTATTTAGTTGTTTTAGTTGCTGTTTGTGTGTTTCTTTTTGTTTAGTGTGATTTTATGCTTGAAACATTGAGGACAATGTTTGATTTAAGTGTGGGGGGGGGGGGTAACTAAGTGTTTTAGATGCAAATTCGTGGGATTTTATCACCCTTAACTTGGAGACTTGTTCCTTGCTGTTTTTAAGTGTTTTTGAGCAGTTTTGATGTGTTTTAGTGTGTTTTGATGCAAAAATCCGAAATTCACATAAAAATTTGAAAAATTTGTTTTAAAAAAAAAACCAAAAAGAGTTGTTTTTGTGTGTTTGTTTGTGTCTTAGGGTACCTTCCAACACAATGATGAGGATTCGGTTTGTAATTACATGGCTGTTAAAGAGAGTGATTAACATGGATGAAAGTTTGATTTACTCTTTGTTATGCTTAGTTGTGGTTATAACTTATGAATTCACATGCAATCATAAAAGAAAAAAATCAGTTTTTGTAACATGCTTGAAGGAAGGAACTCAAACTAACGCTACAACCTTATGAGACTTGAGCCTAAACGTTTATTTGGAGAGGTAAAATATGTGCATTCTTTGTTTTCTAAAGTCGTTGCATGATCTCATTATTCTTTGCTTGGTTGCTACTTAGAAGCCGTTTCATCATTTAGTTCCAAATGCTAGAACTCATGCCCATTTCATTCAAAGCATGTTATTGATTTGCATAACACACATTCAAGATGAAGTTGTGTAGTGACCACCACCTTAGCCAAAAAGCCGTGTGCCCTATGTCATTATGTTTTGTAGGTTTTTAACCCCATTGAGCCTTGTTAGCCTTCGTTATTTGTTAACCCATGTTCTTCTCACCTAGCCTAGATTAGGACCATCCATACCTTGTTCTTAAAGCATAGTAAAGCATGATTCAAATTGAATTCCTTTCGATTTATGTTGGCAGAAAACAAGTGTGGGGGAAGTATTTCTTTTGTGATTTTGTGTGCCATAGGCACGTGTGGAAAGAAAAGAAAAAAAAAAATTCGTGGAAAAAGAAAAAAAATGAAGAAAAAGTATGAGAAGTATGAAAAAAAGAGTTGAAAAGTTGAGACAAAGACTTCCAAAGTATTGTTGGTTGAAGTAAGGGTCCAAAACAATGAATTTGACCCTAAGGAGTTGTTTAAGTATCCCCCTTGTGTGTTAAAGTTAATTTCTGCAATCTAAGTGAATTCTAAGTCTCAATTTCATTGCTTTGCTTACTATCGCTTGAAGAACGTTTGTTTTCCTTATCCTTTCCTTGTTAACCAATACCCCGAGCCCCATTACAAACCTTAACTTCTATCTTGAGTGTTATGTGTTTCAATTTGTGGAGTTTGAATTTGGTATGAGCATATGGTGTCACTGGTTCTCGCATCTAAGTAGTAGCATTCCATTCATGAGATCATATCTAAACATGCTTCTTAACTCTAGAAATTGCGTTCTTTGTGATACATATATGTGAGCATTCGTTGTCATATCTACATCAATCTTCTCACATATGACTAGTGTAGGGTGTGGAGTTAGAAAATCTGAGTGAAAATAGAGTGTATATCTTGTAAGGAATTGAGGGAATTCTCTAAGGCATGTTACTACATTCAAAGCATTGTTTTAATTGATTACTTGTGAACTAGTGAGTAGTGGCTTTAATTAAGTATGTGCTTGTGTAAAGATGACTCAAATCTGTGGGGATAACAATCTTTAACATGTCATGTGCATTGGAAATCCCTGAGGCAAACGTTGAAAGGTTTAGGTTTTGTTTTGGTTAGTTTGTTTCGTTTTGTTTTCTTTCTTTTGTTTGTTTTGCTCGAGGACTAGCAAAAGCTAAGTGTGGGGGAATTTGATAGGAGCATATTTATGCGCCTTAGTTAGCTAGTTCTTATGCATTTTCGTTATGTTTTCTTCGTTAAAGTAGTCTTTTAAGCTACTTTCATGTGTTTTCAGGTTTAAAGGACATATTACATGAAATGATGCAATTTGGAGCTTTTGGAGCAAAAAGTGAGCTTGGATTGAAAAGGACATGCTTGGAACACAAGGTTGGGATGAAATTGACGAGTTGAAGATTTGAGGTTTCCTACTTGAAGTAGGAAAGCTAAGCCTAAAAGTTTCCATTTTGGGTTGATCTTTCCTAAACCGGAATGGCCTTGCGTTTGAGCAACATTAGAAGGTTCCGAAGCGTTGGAAGACACAAAGAAAGGTGTTAGAATATTTTCTCATCCTTGCCGTGGGTTAGGGCTTAGTTTCTCTTGGTTTTGGGCTTTTTAGAAGCCCTATCCACACTCCCACTAACCAGCCGCACCTTTCCATTCTAGAAGCCCTATTTACAAACCCTAACCCTAGCCCACTTAAGCAGCCGCACCCTAGGCTTTTTCCCATGCAAAAATCTGATTGTTTAACCTAATTCCTTGTGGATTTTTAACCCTAGCCGCACCTAAACCCTAGCCCATGGTCTAATCTGATTTCTTTAGGGTTTTAGGTGCCTATATATATGTGTTTTACATCCTTGCCGCAGGAGCTCTCTAGACAATTCAGAAAATACAAAACCCAACCACTCCCATTCCTTGCCGCAGCCACCATCACCCTAATACCTCTTAGCCGCCACTTCTCCGTCCATTCCAGCAACCTTCCATCCTTGCCGCAACCATTCTACACCTCCATACGCCACCCATACCCCTTGCCGCACCACCATACTATCCTAACTCCCTTCCAAAACCAAAATCACATCCAAAAATCCCCTAAACCCTCTCTGCCGCAGCAAGGAGAAGAAGAAAGAGGAGCTTGACGTGCAGAAATTCAAAGTGGAATTGTTGGGCGTTTTAGGTGTAATCTTTCTTATGTCTTCGATGTTTCAATTCAATAAACTTTGTGTTGTGAGTATGAGGAACTCAACCCCCTTAGTTGGGGGGTAATTCGAAACCATGTACATGCTTGCAATATGATTTGATTACATTCAGTTGTTATTTCATAAGTTGTGGATTCAATTCGTTCATCTATTTGTTTGATAACTTATTTGTGTATGTTGATTGAGAGTGCACGCTTAGTTTTCATGCATGAATATGATGCTAGATTATGAGGGAGTTTCACCTAATAGTTACAATCTTATAATCACAAGTAGTGAAGGTCGCTTGAAAACGATCGCGTTGAATGAACTCTTACCATAAGTTTCATGCAATTCATAGTAACGAATGCTTCGTCAATGCTTATGTTTTTCATAGAACTTAATGATTCTTGCTTGTATCTCTATTATGCAATTCATGTAGGGAACTTGTAGGGAATGTTTTGGGTTGTCGTATGCAATCATCCAACTTAATAACTTGTGGAGAAACTGAGGGTTAATTAGTGCAATTCACGGTTAATTTGGGGCGTTGAGTATTTATAATTTATTGGAAGAACAACTGAAAATCGTTTCGTTTGCAAGTGTGACATGTGTGGAGAAGAACCTCCTAACTAGCCTTTTATCCATCCTTTTCATCCAAAAACGTTTTACAATCTGTTTAGTTTTAAGTTTCTGTTTTGTTTTCAATTTTCGTCCAAAACAAATCCCCCTTTATTTTGAAGTCTTAGATTAGTTAGAAAGTGTTTTGATTTGTGTTTCTAAGTGTTTTGATTCAAGTTTTCACTCAAATTCGTCCAAGTTCTTGTTAGGTTCTCAAAACTGCCCAGAAAGTGGTTTTTAGGCAGTTTTGAGTCATTAGGTTGCTGTTTTGAGTTTTAGGTTTGTTTAAGTGTTTTAACCTTTAGTTTTGCATTCTTTGAGTCTAGTTTAGTGGTTTAAACTTTTTTTTTGAGTTTTTAAGTTAGTTTCCAAGTGTTTAGCAATCCCTCCTAATCCCCGGTCTAGAACGATCCCTACTTACATCTCTACTACAATTTGACAAAAGAGGGTTTAATTTGTGTGCTTATCTATTTCGCATCACTCTTGTTGGCACAATAAATTGGTTTTGCTTCACACTGTCTTGATCAAGAGTGTGTGAAGCTTTTGAAAATTGTGGTTGAACTCCTTTGATGAAGCTCTTGTTGGCACCATAAATTGGTTTTGCTTCACACTGTCTTGATCAAGAGTGTGTGAAGCTTTTGAGAATTGTGGTTGCCCTCCATTGATGAAGCTCTTGTTGGCACCATAAATTGGTTTTGCTTCACACTGTCTTGATCAAGAGTGTGTGAAGCTTTCTACGAATTGTAGTGTTTGCATTGTTACAGAGGGGAAATGTTTGAAGCAGATGCAAGAGGGCTGAATAGCTTGATCTTCGTATGCCATGCACTGAAGTTGTTGTTGGCTTGCAATAAGACTTTGTTGGTGACTATAACTCTTGTTGGGCATAAGTGCTCCCCTAGTTGAGTTGTCAAGCTTGAGGGTTTTTTATTATTTGTGAATGCTAGGAGTTCACATGTACAAGTTGTACCACTCGTCTTCTGGTAGGTGGAATGAATGGTGAGTGGCTTTCATCACTTGGTTGGTGGTACGAAGGTGAGTTCCTTCTTCCCCTGGTTGGTGGCATGAATGGCAAGTTGCCAAATGATATTAGAGTACGGGTTGTACATTTCATCACCTGGTTGGTGGCATGAAGATGAGTTCTTTCTTCACCTGGTTGGTGGCATGAGTGGCAAGTTGCCAAATGATATTAGAGTACGGGTTGTACATTTCATCACCTGGTTGGTGGCATGAAGGAGAGTACGGGTTGTACATTTCATCACCTGGTTGGTGGCATGAATGGCAAGTTACCAAATGATATTAGAGTACGGGTTGTACATTTCATCACCTAGTTGGTGGCATGAAGATGAGTTCTTTCTTCACCTGGTTGGTGGCATGAATGGCAAGTTGCCAAATGATATTAGAGTACGGGTTGTATATTTCATCACCTCGTTGATGGCATGAAGGAGAGTATGGGTTGTATATTTCATCACCTGGTTGGTGGCAGGAAGATGAGTTCCTTCTTCACATTTCATCACCTGGTTGGTGAGAATAAGGGCAATGTGTCTAGGCACATTGTAGCAAGTGTCGATTGACACAAAATATGTTGAATCCTTTCAAAGCACAGTTGGCTTATGTATGAATGTGTTGGAATGTATGATTGAACGAATATACTGTGAAGCTGTTCGTTTATTTGTATAGTCTTGTTGACATATACTTAGACTTTGTTTCATGTTGGAAGCATTCATGTTGAAGCTTTGAACCCGAGTGTTTCATTTGTAGGAATGTAAGAGGATTAGGATCGAGTTGTCTAAATCACCTCTTTATTGAATTCATGCCAAATAGTCTTCATTACATAGGATGCCGAACGGCTGAAGCTTAACACTTGTACAATGTGAGTTTACTTGTAATAGTACTTCAAGTGATCAGCGTTCCATGGATGGCCAAAAGTCATGACATTGGAGCTTCTAAGCTTGTAAGAGCCAGGGCTACTGATGCCAACAACTTCAAACGGTCCATCCCAGTTTGGACTAAGTGTTCCTTCACTCGGGACTCAGTTGCAGAGTAATCTTTTCTTCAATACCCAGTCCCCCACTTTGAAAGAACGAGGTTTGACCCTTGAGTCATAGTAGTTGGAGATGTGCTGCTTGTAGGCGACATTCCTCAAGTGAGCCTGGTTTCTGTGTTCCTCGACTAGATCTAAGTTGAGGGTAAATTGTTTGTCATTTTCGCTTTGCACGTAGTTCTGGAATCGAAACGTTGCTTGCTCAAGCTCAACTGGGACAACTGCCTCTGTACCAAAGACAAGTGAGAATGGGGTTTATCCTGTTGATGTCCAATACGAAGTGCAGTATGACCAAAGAACTTGGGATACAAATTCTGGCCAACAACCTTTAGCCTTGTCCAAGCTGGTTTTCAAAGTTCGCTTGATTATTTTGTTGATGGCTTCAACTTGTCCATTAGACTAGGGATGAGCTGGGGAGGCAAAACATAAATTGATGTTGAACTTAGAGCAGAACATCCTGAACTTATTGTTGTCGAACTGTCGTCCGTTGTCAGTGACTATCGCATTGGGAATGCCGAATCTACAAAGGATGTTCTTCCATACAAAGTCTTATATTTTTGCCTCAGTAATGGTTGCCAAGGGTTCTACTTCGGCCCACTTTGTGAAGTAGTCAACTGCAACGATTGCATAGTGAACCTTGCCCTTCCCTGCAGGCATTGAGCCGATCAAATCAAGTCCCCATTGGGCGAAGGGCCAAGGGCTGATCATAGGAGTGAGCGGCTCGGGAGGGGAGTGAGAAATAGTTGCGTAACGTTGACATTTATCACATGAGTAGGATATTCTAATGGCATCTTGGTGGAGTGTTGGCCAGTAATATCCTTGGCGAAAAGCCTTGTGTGCTAGGGATCGAGATCTAGCATGATCTCCGCAGACTCCTTCATGTATTTCCCGAAGGACAGTTTCCGCCTCTGCAGGAGTAAGGAATCTTAGGTATGGTAGGTTAAAACCCCACTTGTAGAGTTGGTCATTAATGATCAAGTAACAGGTAGCCTTGTATCGAATCTACTTAGCTTGGACTTTGTCATTTGGAAGGGTACCATGAGCAAGGAATCTATAAATTGGGGTAATCCAACTATCCCCCTGTTGTAAGTTGCACACTTTCGCAGCCATGGTGCTTGGTGCTGCCAAAAATTCGACTTGAATTTTTCTCCCAATCTTGTCTTCCACTGCTGAGGCGAGGTGAGCCAAAGCATATGCATGACTGTTTGCCGCTCGAGGAATTTGGGTGATCTGGTAGTGGAAGTGCTTGAGCAATAATTGTTTTTGTGCCAAATATGCTGCCATGGAGTTATCCTTAGCGTCAAAGTTGTTGGTGACTTGGTTAACCATCAATTGGGAGTCACTGAAGATATCAATTTGTTTAACCCCAAGGTGTTTAGCCAAACGTAAGCCTGCTAGGAGGGCTTCATATTCGGCCTCATTGTTCGATGCCTTGAATTTGAAATGAAGAGCATACTCCATCGCCACTTTGTCAGTGGTCGTAAGGACTAGTCTTGCTCCACAACTTTGTTGGTTGGACGAGCCATCAACATATAGACTCTATGTTGGGGCTGTTGGTTCTATTTTCTGAGCTTTCGAGGGTAATGAAACCACTTCTTTAGGCGTAAAAACAATGTCAACATGATATGTGAAGTCGATGATGAAGTCTGCCACTACTTGGCCCTTCTCAGCTGGCTTCGGTTGGTAGAAGATGTCAAACTCACCCAATGCTATCACCCATTTGATCATTCACCCATAAGTGTCAGGACTTTGGAGTATCTGTCGAAGATGATGATTGGTAAGCACGATGATGGAGTGTGCTTGAAAGTAAGGGTGAAGTTTTCGAGCAGACATGACTAATGCTAGAGCCAATTTCTCAATGTTGAAGTATCGTGTCTCCGCATCTTATAAGGCCTTGCTAGCGTAGTAGATAGGCCGTTCGACATTACCATCCTTTTGAATGAGAAAGGAACTTACTGTTGAAGCTGATATCGACATATAGATAATGAGAGTGTCACCAACCTCAGGTTTGGAGAGCAAAGGGGCTTTACTCATGTAGTCTTTGAGGTTCTTGAATGCCTCAGCACATTCATCAGTCCATGTAATGTACTTCTTACTTCCCTTAAGTGCTTTGAAGAAAGGAGCACATCTGTCTGTGGCCTTAGAGATGAACCTAGTTAAGGCTGCCACCTTGCCAGTAAGGCTTTGCATGTCTTTTGAAGTTATCGGTTCCTTCATGTCAAGGATTACTTTGATCTTCTCGGGATTAGCCTCAATGCCTCGTTGGCTTATCATAAAGCCTAAGAATTTGCCAAAGCCTATGCCAAAGGCACATTTGTTGGGGTTCAACCTCATTCGATACCTCTTTAGAATGGTGAAAGTTTCAGATAGGTTGGTGATGTATTGGTCAGCATGTTTGCTCTTGACTAGCATATCATCAACATAAACTTCCATGCTCTTCCCAATCTATTTGGCGAACATTGAATTAACCAGTCTCTGATAAGTCGCTCCTGCATTCTTTAGGCCGAAGGGCATAACTTTATAGCAATGTAGTCCACTGTCAGTAGTGAAGGCTGTGTGTTCTTGGTCCAAAGGGTTCATGAGGATTTGGTCGTATCCTGAGTAAGCATCCATGAAGCTCAGGAGTTCACACCCTGCCGTAGAGTTTATAAGTCTGTCTATGAGAGGAAGAGGAAAGCTATCATTCGGGCATCCTTTGTTTAGATTGGTGTAATCGACACACATTCTCCATAAGACCTTTTGGAGCAGGAGACTTTCCTTGGTCGGATTCTTCTTAACAAGGACAACATTTGCTACCCACGTTAGATAATTGACTTCGCGGATGAAGCCTATGCCTTTGAGTTTTTCAACTTCTGCCTTCATTGCCTCGTACCTTTCAGCATCATAAGATCTTCGCTTCTGTCTCACTGGCTTGGTCTTGGGGTCAATACTTAAACGATGATAGATTATATCAAGAGAGATGCCTATCATGTCCTCGTATGACCAGGCGAAGACCTCAGTGTTCTCTTGCAAAAAAGAGATCAATGCCAACCGAATGGGTGGTGACAAGGTGGTACCAATCTTCACCATGCGATCCGGATAATCTTTTGAGATAGAGAACTTCTCTAACTCTTCAGCGGGTTGTGCTTGCTGGGTGAAGGAGTCATCTCAAGGATCGTCGGGTTGACTGTTGCCACCGTGAAGATCCAAGTTGGCTTCGTCTGGGCTGGTCTTTATGACTTGGTCATGTATAGAAAGGGTTTCCTTGGGCACATGCAGGTGATGTTGCTTGACCGAAGTGTTGTAACATGATCGTGCACTAAGTTAATCTCCTCTGATGTAACCATTGCCATAGGGGGTTGGAAATTTCATCAACAACATATGTGTGGATACCATGGCCTTTAGATCATTGATGCCTGTGCGTCCGAAGATGACATTGTATGCCATTGGGCAATCAACCACCAGGAAGTTAGTGGTAATGGTAGCTGTGTAAGGGCCTGTACCAATGGTGAAACGTAAGTGTATGCTCCCCAAAGGTTGCACGATATCACCAGAGAAGATTATCAGAGGGGAAATCGAGCGGTCGAGCAAGTGTTCAGCTACATTAAGTGCCCTGAAAACTTCAGCAAACATGATATTGACCGAAGCCCCCATGTCTACCAGGATTCGTCGTAATTCAAAGTTGGCTATGTGAGCTTCCACGATTAGTGGGTCATTGTGAGGGTAGATGATACCTCTTTCTTCCTCAGGATAGAAACATATTGGATCCCAGTTAGGCTTTTGATACTTACCTCCCCTGATGTCTTCCATGTGAAACACTTAGTGGCCAGACCTTAAAGCTCGTTCACTATTTTTCATGGCCCTATTGGAAGATTTAGATATGGGTGTACGACCGCTTATGGAATATATCACATTTACCTGGCGTTGGTTACGGTTACCCCTTGGAGGGTGAAGGAGGAATTGATCAATTTTTCCTTCACGTGCCAAAGCTTCAATATGATCACGAAGGGTGATACACTTCTCGCCGTCATGGCCATTATGCTCGTGGTAGTAGCAAAACGTGCTCGTGTTCTTTGTGGGCTTGTAATCCGGGTGCCTCAGCTTTGACTTTGGTATCAAGTGTGTTATGCTGGGGTAAATGGCCACGCATGTGGGGTTCAAAGGTGTGTATGCCTCATACCTTGGGGTAGGGGGCTGTCGTGACACGTGCTTGACCCACTGTGTTAACTGCCTGGGGTTGGGGATTATCATGGCACCCTTGGTTATTGTGGTAGTGTCACTTACTCCTTTTACTAAAATGAGATTGGTGAGGATGGAAATCTTTCCTTTTGCCCTGAGATTGATATGTCTGTTGACTTGGAAAAGTATTAAGTAAAGCAGGGGGAGGCACCGCTGCCGTTTGGAAGGTCGAGGTCTTCTCATTTGGTTGGATCTGGCTTCCGCTCCCTACTTGCGGAGAAGGGGTGGTTGTGGGGGGGGTTTCCCTTGATATGTCCTTGCCTCGACGGAGGCATGGTTGTAAGCATGTGCCATCACCTCAGAGTAAGTCTTCCAAGTGTTGGCATTGATCATGTACTTGAAGAAACAATCACATAAGCCTGCCGTGAAGGCCTTGAGGGCGGTCATGTCATCTACCTCATCGCAGTGAGAATACTCATGGCTGAAACGACCAACATACTCTCGTAGTGACTCGTTCGGCTTCTGGCGAATAGTGTATAAGTCATCTGCAGAATGCAAGCGATTGGTCTGGAAGATGTGTTGAGAGATAAACAGTTTCCTCAGTTCCTCAAATGAGTTTACTGTCTCAGATGGAAGACGGCAATACCAGTTTAGAGCTCTGCCAAAGAGGGTGGAAGGGAAGAGAAGACATTGCTCTTCGTCGGTGTGCATCCGATATGCCATGGTGGACTCAAAAAGGTTAAGGTGTTCAATTGGGTCCTCCCTTCCAGTATAGAGTTGTAAACCAATCTTTTGTTTTGTCTTCACTTGAAGGGGGTGTCAAAGATCCTCTTTATGAGGGGGCCAGGCTTGGGTTGGTTCTAGTCAGGTATCTCGGCCTAACGTTCGGCCTTCAACTTGTTTACTTCCTCAATGAGCTGTAGGACAAGGGGGTCTTGAGTGGAGTCATGTACCACTGGGATTTTCTTTCGTAAGTCTCCATCGCCTCTGGGAAGTAAGAAAGTTTGAGCAAGGGCGTGTGATTTTTCCTTGGACTCACCGTACTGACTTCTAAGGCGAGTCTGTCGGAATACCTCAGAGTCCCCTGTATCTTCATGTTCCTCTAGGACATGTTGTCCCTTCCCTAGATTGGCAGCTGGCCTGGGTCATGGGAGGGGATTGAGTCTTTCAGAAACCTTTGGGTCATTGATCTTCAAGCATATGTGGAGGGGATTCTCTCAACGTTGCTTTAGGAAGTCTCGGCAGTCACGATAAACGGCTTTTGATCCTTCCAATCCTTCTGCAAGGAGGTATCTTCCTCCACTTCTCATGCCTCGGGTCGAAGCAGCTGGGTTGAGAGAATTCTCATGTTGATCAATGTTTTGATGATTAGCTCGCTCCTCATTAGGGATACCCATGTCGAAGGAAGGTGACCCTCCGTGTTGGGGGGCACCCAGATGATGGTTGATGTCCACTGGGGCAATAAGCTCGCGTGTTTGAGTACGCATAGTTTCGTGGAGCTTCTCAAAGAGCTTCTCATACTGCTCCTGGAGGACCTCATTCTTCATTGCTATCTTGTTATTTTGAGCTTATAGCTCATCGACTTTAGCTTGAAGAGCAACTTTCTTTCCTTCCTTCTTTCGTTGCTTCGTACTAGGTGCAAGAAGGGTGTCATTCTGTGTGTTGTGGCTTCCTTCTCTCCCCATGTTGGAGAGGGATGCCTGCTCAAAAGAGAGTGTACGAATCGTGGAAACCAGCTTGACAAAGCTGAAGAGAGTGGGAATAAGTGTCGTTCCCACAGACGGCGCCAAATGTTGATGCACAAAATCAGTGGGGACTTTGGTACAACAGAAAGTGTTAAGTTTGTGAACTTCGCTAGATTGCTTCGGTCACTAGTGTGGATAAGTATGTAAATGGATAGGGACAGGGAAGCAAACACAAGATGTACGTGGTTCACCCAGATTGGCTACGTTCACGGAGTAGAGGAGTTCTTATTAATTGTGAAGGGTTTACACAAGTACATAGGTTCAAGCTCTCCTTTAGTGAGTACTAGTGAATGATTTAGTACAAATGACATTAGGAAATATTGTGAGAGAATGATCTCTATTTATAGAAGAGAGTTTCTAGTTTCATTCTGACATTGACATGTGTCGTCTTGTGATTGGCTTCTGATGTTGACACGTGTCGCGCTATGATTGGCTTCTGATGTAAACACGTGTCATGCTGTGATTGGCCTCCTGGTTGGAGGGAAACTCTTCTAGGTGCTTGACGGTATAACATTGACCGGTGCTCAGTAGTTTCAAGATTGGTCAAGTATGGTACAAAATATTGTATTAAACTATTATATGTTTAATGAATGGCAATGCTTATTGTTAATCACTATTTATTGTATCATGTGTATAAGCTATAAGGGAATCCAAGGAAAGTATTTAATATGAGATAGAAGTGATCTAAGTAAGTTAGATTAACGAGACCTTTCTCTTATGTTCATTCCTCAAACGTTCCTAGCCATAGGATTGCCAATTGGGCATTGACAATCCGCTAAGGTTAGTATGTTTTATGTCAACTCAAGTGTGAGTATGACTAGTCTCAAGTCATTTAGTGTTGGACACTAAGACAAACACGTAGGTGCTTGAAAGGGTAATCGAGTACACTGAACAACTATTAAAAGAGAGTTCGAACATACACGTCATGTAAGAACTCGTTAGTTGCAATATACAAAGTAGTCATTTGACCTGAGGCATCATAGATGTCTAATGGTTAGGTCCTTGATCTTTGATCATGTAAAAGGCATTCCATCGAGAGTGTCCACGGCATTGTTGGGGTCAAGATATCTAGTCATGTAGGCATATGAGTGCACAACAAGGGATCTCTAACCTTCCATGGTGGAGGGAGAATACTTTAAGATATGGTTCGGGAGTCTTTGGCCAAAGCATATGAATATGACTTAGGAAGTTTTTTTTCCAAATCATATTCAATTGAATCATATAAAGAAGTATCACATTGGATAGTAGACATGAAACAAACTATCACTCAAATAATGTGATTAAGAGTATTGTATTAGAGAATGACCGTATTGCATTGTAATTGTAACTGGATAGGTTCTCCAACCACTTCTACTTAGCTTGGGTAGCCATGACATACTGCTAGGTGTCACTCATGGTTTGTGGAAGACCTGAAGATTAGCAAACACTAATCTTCATCAAAGGGAGAATTGAAATGTTGTTTCAATTCACAATCGATCATTAAGAGTAACAATCGCCCACTGCCTCGCTAATTGGAACCTAATCGTACACCGAGTAAGGATGAAAGTGAAGAAATATAAATGAGATGGATAAGCGATTAAACAGTTTAATTGAGAATGATCAAGATTAATTAATTAGTTAATTAATTTTACGAAAGGTTCATATTGGGCTTTTAAGTTGGTTTTGGGTTTCAAGGCCCAAAAGTGTTTTGGTCCACAAGGCCCATTATGTTTAAGTTGTATGACAACTAAAACAAAATGGGCAATTAGCCCAATAACAAAGACATGGCCGGCCATAAGGGTGAGTGGAAGCAAACTTAAATTAATTACAAGTTTGCCACTCACATGTGATGTAGTATAAAGTCAACTTTATAGCTTTTTCTCATTAGGGTTTTCTTGAGGAAAAGAAGAGAAACACTTTCTCTCTTTTTCTCTAAAAGGAGGCCGGCGACTTAGGGAAGAATTAGTTAGCAATCATTTCTTCTCTAAGTCATCCATTTCATCTTCACACCTCATCCTTGGTGTGGAGACTTAGAGACACCAAATCTTTGGTGTTCTTGGAGATCATTTCCTCACATCCTCAAGGAGCAAAGGAGCATCAAAAGGAAGAAAAACACAAGGAAGATCCAAGGAGCTAGGAGGTGACTTGAAGGCCCTCCACTTGTGTAAACAAGGATGTGCTTCAAGGGTAGCGAATCTCTAAATCCTTCATTCTCTTTAATATTGTTAAAGAGTCTTGTGGTTCACCATTCACTAGGCTTTGAAAGTCATGGGTTTTAGAATTGTTTTTTAATGCATGCCTACTTTAATGTGTTATTAGTTTGCATATGTGTTCAAATGTTCTCACATGTTCTTAGCTAGGACAAATTTTTTCCTTCACAAGGGTCATAGAGATGTATTTCTTGTACGAAACATTTCTTCAAGGGCTGTTGAGGCTTAGTCTTGAATTGAAGTGATGGATTTTGTTAAGAGCCGTTGAGGCATATTTTTGGACGAAACATTTCTTCAAGGGCTGTTGAGGCTTGGTCTTGAAAGAAATGAAAATTTTCTTCAAGGGTTGTAGAGGCTTGTGTAGACATGTAAATTTCGTTGCATGCAAATGACGCATCACAAAGCTCCACGTGGCATATGACTCATCACAAATGGACAAGTCATCAATAACATGTTGCACAAATCAAGCAAAGCAAGAATAAAACTTCCCCAAAACTCGGTAAAATGGGGAAGAAATCCTTAAAATCGGCAAGGGGCCCAAAATCTCTCAAAACCGGAAAGAAAGCCAAAATATCTTCACAAAATAAGCAAGAATTGAAGATTGCTCACAAATAGGCAACAGAGCCTATAAATTTTGGCCAATATGAGGAAGGTGGCTGAAATTAAGACAAAAAACATGCCTAAATTCTCCCATGGACGAATCAAGACACAAATCAAGGCCAAATCCATCAAAAGGCATGGCTTTGGAAGCCTATAAATACAAGGACCCAAGACACACAAAGGGATCAAAAGCTAAACATTGAGAAGAACCTCTGCACAAATCTTTGAAGACTAATACGCAGCCAAAACTCTCTTCGAAGAACGCGCAACCAAAGTCAAAGCTTTCTGTCGACCAAAGCCAAAGCACTCCCTTAAAGAATCAACAAGCACTCATACCGATTCCTTCACGACTTTGTTGCAAGCTCAAAATTTGTAATGACGTTCGTTTCAAGATCAAGTCGCCAAGACGTTTGAATCAACGAAATCCTGCATAAACACTACCTTTGTCGCAACTTTGAGGTGAAGACCATCTAAGCGTTGTTTCAAGCTCAAAACTTGAAGTAATTGTTCAATCGTTCATTTGAGATCAAGTCATCGCGACCTTTGGATCAACAACCTACGCATCTACATCAAATTTGAAGACTAAATCAGAGGAAAATTGTAAACAGAGATTGTAACCCTACAAATTTATCAATATAAATTTACTTTGTACATGTGTTCTCTTTTCATTCGATACAAAATTTTCGCGTTTAAAAATTTGGCACACTTAGTGGGACCTCTCAGCCTTTCATCTCTGTCTTCAAATCCACAAGAAACACAAATAGCATCAAGAAATGATCAAGTTGTTCCCTCAACTAATGAGAAGAACAAGAACATCCTTGTTGCAAGTGGTGGCACTTTGGGCGACACAACGCGAAGGAAGGCAAAAGCTCTCTCTACTGTGCCTTCCACCCCTACATCAACTTTGCTGAAGGAGCAAAAGCACTCGAGGCACGAGCCTGTGATCACCCTCGCCTCGCTAAGAGCACCAATGGAAGAAAGCCCAAGGAGGTACTCTGAGTCATTGACTTCTGATGTCGACTCAAGTAGTAGCTCATATCTTGTAGCCATGCAAGTTATGACTACTAGTTTAACTTTCATCGAGGAGCAACTGGCTTAAATGAATGAAGCATTGTAAGGCTGGCAAGGATCGTAGAGGAAAATGACTCACAAATTGCCACACTCATCAATTAACTAGAGGCGCAGCATGACGAAAAAGCTGATCATGACCCAAAGGTTGACCTATAAAAGAAGGACTGATGAAGATGAGGAGCCTCCGATAGAAAAAGTTGAGGAGAAGCTGAACCAAGTAATGACGCTCATGGGATCTTTCTCTATCCAGTAGCTGCAAAAGATGATCATTATCACTATCAAGGTGCAGTACGAAGGGAGCTCACATGACTCCGTGCTGTATTCAAAGCCTTACTCAAAGAAGATTGAAGCCTTGTGGATGCCAAGGGGTTATCAGCCGCCAAAATTCATGCAATTTGATGGAAAAGGCAATCCCAAAGAACATATTGCCCATTTCATCGAAACTTGCAACAACGCTGGGACGGAGGGAGACTACCTCGTCAAGCAATTTGTGCCCTCGCTGAAAGGTAACGCCTTTGACTGGTACATCGACCTTGAGCCTGAATCTATCTACAACTGGGATTAACTTGAAAGGGAATTCCTCAACTGTTTCTATAGTACTTGCCACACCGTAAGCATGCTATAGCTGACAAGTATGAAGCAGTGGAAGGACGAACCTGTCGTCGACTACATCAACATATGGCATTTATTAAGTCTGGATTGCAAAGGTCGGCTTTTTGAAACCTCTGGCATTGAGATGTATGTTTAAGGCATGCACTGGGGGTTACATTACATCTTCCAAGGCATAAAACCGAGAACGTTTGAGGAGTTGGCAACTCAATCCCACGACATGGAGCTAAGTATTGTTGGAAAGCTTATTGTTAAACTATTATATGTTTAATGAAGGGCAAAGCTTATTGTTAATCACTATTTATTGTATTATATGTTTAAGCAATAAGGGAATTGAATGAATGTATTTAATCTAAGAGAGAAGTGATCTAAGTAAGTTAGATTAACGAGACCTTTCTCATATGTTCATTCCTCAAACGTTCCTAGCCATAGGATTGCCAATTAGGCATTAACAATCCGCTAAGGTTAGTATGTGTTATGTTAACTCAAGCGTAAGTATGACTAGTCTCAAGTCATTTAGTGTTGGACATTGAGACAAACACTTAGGTGCTCACAATGGTAATTGAGTACACTAAACTACAATCAAAAGAGAGTTCGAACATACATGTCATGTAAGAACTCGTAAATTGCAATATGCAAAGTAGTCATTTGACCCGAGGCATCATAGATGTCTAATGGTTAGGTCATTGATCTTTGATCATGTCAAAAGCATTCCATCGAGAGTGTCCACGACATTGTTGGGGTCAAGTTATCTAGTCATGTAGGCATATGAATGCACAACAAGGGATCTCTAACCTTCCATGGTGGAGGAATAATACTCTCATATATGATTCGGGAGTCTTTGGCCAAAGCATACAAATATGACTTAGGAAGTTTGTTCCAAATCATATTCAGTTGAATTATATAGAGAAGTATCACATTGGATAGTAGACATGAAACAAACTATCACTCAAACAATGTGATTAAGAGTATTG
The DNA here is from genome assembly GCF_916048215.2 of Malus sylvestris. NCBI lineage: Eukaryota > Viridiplantae > Streptophyta > Magnoliopsida > Rosales > Rosaceae > Malus > Malus sylvestris. The sequence goes on from NC_062275.1 coordinate 38,650,584, forward strand.
TATTAGAGAAGGACCGTATTGCATTGTAATTGTAACTGGATAGGCTCTCCAACCACTTTTACTTAGCTTGAGTAGCCATGACATACTGCTAGATGTCACTTATGGTTTATGGAAGCCCTGAAGATTAGCAAACACTAATCTTCATCAAAGGGAGAATTGAAATGTAGTTTCAATTCACAATCGATCATTAAGAGTAACAATCGCCCATTGCCTCGCTAATTGGAACCTAATGGATCGTACACTGAGTAAGGATGAAAGTGAAGAAATATAAATGAGATGGATAAACAATTAAATGGTTTAATTGAGAACGGTCAAGATTAATTAATTAGTTAATTAATTATACGAAAGGTTCGTATTGGTCTTTCAAGTAAGTTTCAGGTCTCGGGGCCCAAAAGGGTTTTGGTCCACAAGGCCCATTATGTTTAAGTTGTATGACAACTAAAACAAAATGGGCAATAGCCCAATAACTAAGGGATGGCCGGCCTAGGGTGAGTGGTAGTGAACTTGTTATAATTGCAAGTTTGCCACTCAAATGTGAGGTGCTATAAAAGGAACTTTATAGCTTTACCACATCAAGTGTTTTCTTCGAGGCAAAAGAGCAAAACTCTTTCTCTCTTTGTCTTCCAAAGAGGTCAGTCATACTTAGAGAAAAATAGCTAGCAATATTCCTTCCTCCATTTCATCTTCACACCTCATCCTTGGTGTGGAGACTTTAGAGACACCAAACTTTTGGTGTTCTTGGAGTTCCTCTACTGAAATCCTCAAGGAGGAAAGAAGAAGCAAAGAAGCAACCATCCAAGGAGCAAAGGAGGTGACTTGAAGGCCCTCCACTTGGGTGAATCTCTTATGTAAACAAGGATGAGCTTCAAGGGTAATCAAACTCAAACTCTCTCTTCTCTTTAAGTTGTTAAAGAGTCTTTTGGTTCACCATTCACTAGGTTTGAAAGTCATGGGTTTTAGAATTGTTTTTTAATGCATGCCTACTTTAAAGTATTATTACTGTGCTTATGTGTTCAAATGTTCTCACATGTTTTTAGCTAGGACAAATTTTTCCTTCAAGTGGTATCAAAGCCTAGGTCTAGTGTGTGGTGAATCCTTTTGGGTTTTGTGTTTTTCATGGTTTGTGATTTAAATGTTGTAAATGTTACAAGCTTTGTTCTTGCTTTTTGAATATAAATTTTGCTTGAAAATTTAGCATCTCAAATGTTGGAGATCTAGTTCATTTAAGCATGAATATTGGAACTAAAATTTGGTTCCATGTATGTGGGGAAATTCGGCCAAATCCAAAAGGTGGATTTATGGGTTCATGTTTGTCTTATTAAAAGTGTTTTAAAGTGACATTAGGAACCCCTAAGTACCCTAGGATGTTAACACTCTTTTGAGTAGTGTAAATTTTGACTTTTAATTGAGTGAAAACATTCATGGAGCTTTTATGAATTTTCATGTGTGTTCTTCAATGTTCTTACTTTGTTCTTGATGTTCATACCAAGAACAAAGGGTTTGGTGTTTTGATTCAATGTGTTTGATGTTTTTTCATAAAGTTTTGGTTTGTTATTGATTGGTGATGGATGATTAGTGGTTTTTTTTTTTATTGTTTGATAAATTCTACACCTTACCTACATCTTACAACCCATACCAATCAAACTATTCAACCATGCCAATCAACTATTCAACCCATACCTAACACTTTTTCAACACTTTATAAAATTTTGAATTTTCACCAAAACCAACCCTCCCTTTGCACTATCTAAAACGGCCCACCCCTTAGTAGGGGTACTTTTGGGGCTTTTATGCAAATACATAAAGTTTTGATACTTTTGTGTATTTACACTTTGGCCCAAAAGTTTACGTTTTTACGTAAAGGCCCAAAATCACTAAAGGACAAATTGTTTTGCTCATTTAATGAAGTTTTTGTAATTGTTGAAATTTTTGGGTTCTAGTTGTAATTACATGAAGTTGTGGACTTTTATGTTTTTACAAAGTAACCCCAAAAGTTTTTTATTTTTGAATTGTGGCCCAATAGTTGGGGTCATTGCATTTACGGCCCAAATATGATGATAACAAAATGGTTTTGTCTCTTTAATGAGAATTAGATTTTCATTTCATTTAGTTCTATTTAAATCAATTCTATGAATCCGAAAACCAATTGTTTAAGTTACTTTCTTAGTTAATGTGATTGATTAAAAAAAGGGTGATTATTAACCAAAGGCCTCAATAATTGAGCTATGTGAATGACCACCTTACATTATGAATGTTTGGGTTAGGTAGTTTAGATTTGAATGTAATTTGATTAGTTCAAATGTGTTGTAAAAGGGCATAAGTCCATCAAATGTGTTGTAAAATGGCATATGCCATTCTCTTTATTTCAAGTATTCCCTTTTATTTATTTGCATGCAAATTGGAATAGTTGGGTCCAACGCCCAATAGGAAATGACGGTTTAATTAGATTAAGCGCGTAACTAAAATTAACAACTACCTACGTTAGACCCAAGGTCCAACACAAGGCTCGTGTTGGATCAAATCAAACGGTTCATAATCATCCTAAGACCTAAAATGACTATATAGTCTATATGAGGATGCTATGCATTCGTTAGTAGTTCCATATAGTCTCGCAAGTGAGGTAGGCAATGAGGATGACCAACATCATATCATTGTGAGGCTATCTTGAACCCCTACACGAACTAGCATGGTGGGAATGACTTAACTACGTGCAATGGTGCCAACATCATATCATTGTGAGGCATCATTCTCTAGAGGCCAAACTAGATGGGTAATTACAAGAGTTGTAAATGACTAAAGCATTATTCTCTCATCATTATTGTTGCTAACTAACATCATATCATTGTGAGGTGGGCTTGGTAATGGTGAGCCTCCCATATCCCGCTAAGAGTTCAACATAACTCTAGGATTCCATTGAGGGATGTGGAATTTCCCCAAAATATATATATTGGGTGGTACTATTTGATTTAAGACCCAATCAAGTAGTTTTTAAAATCAACAATCTAATACGATTTCTGTTATGTAGTTAACGACATGCCTAAAATTACACCTACCATTATACTTGACAAAAAGAGCCTTAGGGGCCAACGTTTCCTTGCTTGGTATCATCACATTGAGAATGTCTCAAAGATGAATGACATATCATACGTGCTCAAGCAAACCCCTTGTTATACCCTGAAAATTTAAATATATGAATTAGATATTCATAATTATGAATAAGTGGAGAAAATCGAAAAAAAAATCGATTTATGGTTATGAAAAAGATGGAAATGGCTTTAGTGGGTTTAATGATAGGAGCATACTTATACAACTTAGTTAGCTTGTTTCTTGGCATTTACTTAGTTTAATTCTAGTTATTTTAGTACTTTAAGCTATTTTCGTGTGTTTGTAGGTTCAAATAACAAAGTTGGCAAGAAAGTGCTATTTGGAGCATTATGGAGCATTTTGGGGCCAAGATTGGATAGTGCAAGCATGGAGACATGAGGATGGACGTTTTTGAAGATTAGAAGGCTGGAAATCAGCATGTGTGTGTGCAAGTGTGTTGACCTACAACTACAAACAGCATAGCTGCCATGTGATGATAGAAAATGTGTTGATTGCTAGCTGAAATGATGAAGAGGAACACGACACATGGAAGAAACATGGACAGCACACACACATGATGAAGAGGAACACATCACATGGAAGAAACATAGACAGTACACACACATGCAAAGAGGAACACGGCATGGGCAGAAAAGGTGTTGATTGGTAGCTGAAATGATGAAGAGCATGTGTGTGCAAGAGTAACAGCTAGGACATGTGGAAATGATGATTACATGACAGCACACATATATGCAAAGGGGGAGACACAATTCTACCGCAAGGGGAGGGTCCTTTTTCTCCTTAAAGATTGAACCATTCAACACACAAGAAGGAGAGAAATGGAGGGGATGGAACGATTCTACACATTCCTACAACCTAAACACAATTCCATGCACTTTCATTTCCCTTTCCTTGCCGTGACTTCCATTCAACCTCAACACATTCAGCCATTCCCTTCCATATATCCATACACATCCTTAGACACTTTAGCCGCAACAAGGTGGTGAAAAAGAAGGTCCTTGGCATTTCAAGCTTGAAGATTGGAGCGTTTTAGGTGTACCTCGTTCTTGCTTTCAATGTCTACTTTGTTATTTTCTGATTTTGTTGCAACTATGAGTGGCTAAACCCCTCTTGGCTAGGGGTGATTTCAAAGCCATGATTATGTGTGCAATTTGAGTTGATAAATTCCTGTTATGAGTTCTTGAATCGTGAATACAATTGGCCTAACTATTTGATTGATAACTTATTTGTATTTGTTGATTAAGGATCGACACTTAATTGGCATGCATAAATCTATTGCTAGAATATAAGAAAGTTTCACATAATTGTTACAAACTTATATTTACAAGTAGTGGAGGTCGCTTACAAACGATCGCGTTAAGTTTAATTCCTAGCATGAGTGACATGATGTCATAGTTGCAAGTGCTTCGTCAACGCTTATGATTTTCATTAAACGTAATGATCTTTGATTGTATCTCTATTATGATGTCATGTAGAGAACTTTTGAAGAATGTTTTGGGTTGTTGAATGATGTCATCCAATCCAATAATACAAGGAAAATCTGAGGATTAACTAGTGATGTCACGGTTAATTTGGGGCATTATCATTTATAATTCAATGAATGAGTAATTGGAAATTGATTCGTTTGCATACATGTCATGTGTGGAGAAAGAACCTCTAGCTAGCTTATCATCCATCTAATTCAACCATATTTGTCCAAAATCTATCTTAAGTTTTAGTTACTTGTTTCTATTTTTAACTCGTCCAAAACTCAATCCCCCTTTACTTTAGTGTGTCTAATTAGTTAGAATATGTTTTAGTTGTGTTTTTAAGTGTTTTGATTCAAGTAAAAGTCAATTTTCGTCCAAAGTCATTCCTAGTGTCTAGTTTAAGTTTATTTGGTTGTTTTAAGCTGTTTTGAGTATTTTAAGTTTGCTTTGAGTCTTCTGAGTCTTGTTAAGTGTTTTTAAGTTTAGTTTTATGTTTTTGAGTCAGTTTAGAGGTTATTAGCAAGCCCTCCTAATCCCCGGTCTAGAACAATCCCTACTTATACATATACTTCAATTGTCAGAAGAGGGTTTAATTTGTGTGTTAAGATAATTTTCGCATCATTTAACGTAATTATACGAGGATGTATTTATACTTATACATATTAAATTATTTCTTGTTAAATTTGGATAGAGCATGGCCCTACGAGTGCATAGGCGCAAACTGTTCGTGAAACGGAGTTATAACAAAGGAGTTATTAGCGTCTAAAGTCGGGGACATTTTTGTAAATTTAACCACCTTTAGAAGGCTCCAGATTTTCTGGAGCACTGAGATTATGCCATGTGTGTGGCTGAGATGAGAAGAAAAGAAAAAAAAAAGGAAGGAAATAGAGGGTTGTGATGGAAAGGAAAGGATAGAAAAGGGAGGGACACAGGCGAATCAGGGAGGAAGAAAAAGAGGGGAAAATAGGGAGAAGGAGGGGAGAGAACTAGATCCCTTTTGCTGCCGACCCTACTCGTTTCCTTGACCTGGTCCTATCTTCCCCGTTCGATATCCATTGGAGGTGATTCTGGTGTCTATGGAAAGCTCTTGATGAGCCTAACATCCCTGTTGTGTTATATTCTTAAATTTCTTATCCAATTTTACTAATCAAAGTGATAAACCCACGGTTGTTTGGGTGGGTTTCTCCTTTTTCCAGTGAATTCTGAAACCATCTCCTTCAATTATCACCACCTTTGGACTCCCCTTGAGGTTTGGAACAAAGCCCATGCATTAGTTGGGGCGTCAGAATCGAATCAAGAACACCCAAATTCAACGGTTTCCGGTGGTTCGAGGGTGATTTGAGGTGTTTTTTGGCCGAATTGGACTTCAACCCAAGTATGAAAGTTGTTCCTTTCATTGAATTCTACTTGTCTGTAAAATTTGGTAATTTTTGGAGTTAGTCGGAAAATTAAGTTTCCGTTCGCCGGAAACCGCACCTGTGGCAGCGCGTGGCCAGTGGGCCGATGCTGCCATTTTGTGTAAATTTTGATATTTTACCACTCGAACCTTTCCAACTGGTTCATCAATGGTGTGTTTTCGACCGGCATAGCACCAAAGGCGCCTGCCCCTGGAATAGAGAAATCGTTCCATTTATTTATCTGAGGGGGGCGCCCCAAAGAATAATTCACGATTCAACCGTTGGAGCTGAGTCAATCTTGCCAAATTGGCAACTTGAATGTATGGGTCTGTCCTATAGAATTGCTCATGGAACTTGCTTAACGGATTTGATCGGCATTTCGTGCCTGCAGCCCTGCTGGTTGTATCGCCCCGTACACCTCTTTTAACTAACTAAAAGCTTGGGCTTCTTCTGCGTTAAAAAGCTTGCTTCTCTTTTCTTGAAATATCTTTTTCGTAGAGTCAGGTCAGACATGGCAACTGTTAAGTGAGTCCTTAAGTATTTAAGAAATACTAAAGGATAGATTCCTCAAAGAATGAGGAAGAATTAGAGTAACGTATGGAAGCGTAAATGTATTAGATTATGAATCTAATCCATCATTAGATGTTTCTTCATTATGAATGAAGAGATAATCAGATATCTCTTTATTATGACTAAAGAGATATTTGGATGGAAACATTAAAAGTAATGACTTTAGTGTGTTCCATTATGAATGCAAAAATATATTGCCTTATAGAAGCTTACAATAATGTTGTTTGGATGGGAAAGTTCATTTATGAACTCTCTATTCGGTTCCAACCAGAAAGTGTCTCTAGTGTACTGATACTACGACACTAATGGGGCGATAGCTCAAGCCAGGGAATCAAGGTCTCATCAAGATCCGAACTCAAATGAGAGACTGAACCACATGATTGAGAATCATGTATAATGGTGACGTCGTTATTCTCAAGGTTGCTTCTATGGATAACATATAGATATCCATTGTCTAGGCCTACTACTCAGCCATTTTTGAAATGACTAAAGAAGAGGTATCATCACTGATGACCAAGCTGATTGGCTCTAGTGCAAGTGGGAGATTGTTGGAAATGTGCCCTAAAACCAATCATGTGATGATACTTTGCGGTCATTTCACATGTTAAACTAATCTAGTTTAATATCAAGGGCAAAGATTATTGTTTTAAGCCGTCTCATATAAATGTTATATGCTTAAACGATAAGCCCAAGGAATATGTAATTAGGAGAATGTAATTTAAACAAGTTAGATTTATGAGACCATTCTCTTTCGTATACATATCCTAAACGTTCCTGATCATAGGATTGCCAATTGGGCATTGACAGTCCGTTAAGATCAGTATGTGCTATGTCTTCTCTTAGTGAGAGTGACTGGTCTCGAGTCATTGGTGTGACTGACACCAAGACAAGTACGTAGGTGCTCAATAAGGAATGAGTTCACTGAACACAATCAACGAAGAGTTCTCATACTTATGTCACATGAAAACTCATGGTTGGGATAATGCAAAGTAGTCCTTTGACCTGAGGCATCATAGTTGTCTTGTGGTTAGGTCCTTGATCTTTGATTATGTTAAAGTCACTCCATTCACGAGTGTCCACGGCATAGTTGGGGTTAAGCCACTTAGCCATGGAGACAAGTGAATGCGCAACAAGGGATCTCTAACCTTCAAACCGTTTGAGGGAGAATACTCTATGATATGATTAAGAATCTCTGGCCAGAGTATGAATGAGATTTAGGAAGTCGTTCCAAATCACATTCAAAGTAATCATATAAGTAAATGAATCACATTGGATAGTAGATATGAATAAACTATCAAACCAAACAATGTCGTCAAAAGTATTGTATTAGAGAAAGGCTGTATTGCATTGTAATCCTAAACTGAATAGGTTCTCCACCTCTTCTAATTAGCTTAGGTAATCATGACATACTGCTAGGTGTCACTCATGGTTTGTGGAAGCCCTAAATGTGTATAATCACTAAAGGCAGAATTGAAAGTAAGTTTCAATTCACAATCGATTTGAAAGAGTTCTAATCGCCCACTGCCTCGCTAAAAGGAACCTAATGGATCGTACACCGTGTAAGGTAGAGATTGAAGAAAGAACGGAGACGAGTAAGGATAATTAAATGGTTTAATTATTTATTTATGGCTAGGATTAATTAATATGTTAATTAATCAAACGAATAAGTTCGTTATAGACCTAGGGTTAGTTTTGGGCCGCAAGGCCCAATGGGATTTGAATGTCAAGCCCATTAACTCAAGTTGTATGACAACTTGAATAAACAAAGGGCTTGAAAGCCCAATAAACCCTTAAGGCCGGCCATTTAGAGGAGGGTAGTGAACTTGCTTTAATTACAAGTTTGCCACTCCAATGAAGGAAGGTATAAATATGACTTTATAGCCAAAATTCATTTAGGGTTTTCTTTTGGGGAAAGGATGAGAACACAAGCTCTCTTTTCTCTCTAAAGAGGCTGGCCATCCTAGAGGAAAATAGCTAGCAATCTTACTTTCTCTAGGTCACTCATTTCTTCTTAAAATCTTACCTTGGTGTGGAGACTTAGAGGTTCTCAATTTTGAGAACTTGGAGAAACCTATTCTTCCATCCAAATCCATGGATCTAAGAAGCAAGGAATGAAGGCCCTATCTGTTGAGTGATTATCCTTTGCTTATGCAAAGAGGAATCAACAAAGGTATAATTTCTTAACTCACTTTGTTTTGAGTTGAGTCTTGGTTCACCTAACTACTAGGCTTTGAATTTAATGGGTAATGTTTTGTTTTTGAGTGCATGCAAGCATGATTCCGCTTTTTAATTGTTAATTGCATGCTATATATGTTGCTCAAATGAACATGTTTTTCACAAAATTTCCTTTAAGAGGCATCGCCGAATCTCGAGAGCCAGACTCCCAACAGGATTACTTGCTAAAAAATCGAAGAGGCACTGCCTTCCGAATCTCGAGAGCCAGACTCCTAAAAGGATTACTTTCTCAAAAAATTGAAGAGGCATCGCTATCTAAATCTCAAGAGCCAGACTCCCAACAGGATTGCTTTCTCAAAAATTGAAGAGTTGCGTTCTCCGAATCTCGAGAGCCAGATCCCCGACAGGATTGCTTGTTTGAAAACCAAAGAGGCATCGCTCTCCGAACTTCGAAAGCCAGATTTCCTTGGATAAAGCTTGTTTGCAATCTTCACACGTAACATCAGCTTTCCAGATACCACATACCACTTTTTCAAAGTGCTCTAACAAAGTTAAAACACGTGAAGCTTGCAGCTCCCACTACATTGCTACGACCAAGAAAGGTAAAGGAATAGCATTACTACTTGTTATTAGGGAGACTCTTATATATGTTGACCTCCATCCTCCACGGACAAGCAAACCTGCAAAAATGCTCAACCCTTCCTCATATCTAGAGGGCATTCCTAACGAAGCCTCTTAATATACTCAGCTTTCTTCCCCCCCCCCCCCAATAATACCTATGCAAACCAGCCACACCAGAGCAAGAGTATCTCATATCATCAGGATCAAAAGTAAGAGTATCTCATATCATGCTTTTTCCCGATCTTTTCCTTTGCCCTTGTTCTTACCCGCAAGACAAGGAGAAAGAGAGCAATCAGTCAGCACTTGGAATCAAGCTTCTAGTTAGGAACTGACTGCCTGGAACCCCTTGCATGATTACTTACCTGGCATTGCTCTCGAGTACTCATCTTCAACATCTTATGCTTCCAGAAAAGATACCACATATACCTGAGGAAAAGATAGGGCAAGTGAGAAGGATACAAGGAAGCATGTGGAGACAAGTGCAACATAACATGTGTCGATTCATCTATTACTTCGTCAACCGCAAAAGTATCTCATATCATCAAGTTTGAACGCACTTTTGATTTAATGGACTTGTTTTGATCCTCAAATTCTTGAGCCGGCCTTATACTCTGGAGGAAACCAGAAAACCCTCCAGCCCAGTTCAAGAATAAGCCTGTGGAAAGTTACTTCTTTAAAAGAAAAAGTATCTCATATCATCTCTTCTCTATTTGCTTCTCCTTATCCTTATTGTTGTTTATGACACAAGGAGATGGAGAACAATCAACCGGAAGCCGAAGTCGAACCTCCGATCCAGGTTGCTTGCTTGGAAGTCTGATTGCTTACCTTGTCTGCTACCTCTTTCAGTAAATCTCCTAGCTCGACGACTTGGGGGACTCCTACTATAGGGTTTTGTATCACACTTGACCAAGCCCGAAACTACAAGTAAGCTTCAAGTGAAATTGATACATTACCATGTGCATCTTCATTGGTTACAAATACCACCCCTGGATGGAGGAAAAGTACTTCCAGAGAAGATGTCACATCTACGTATGAGACAGATAAGGCAAGTGAAAATGATACCACACTTCGGTACTTAGAAGTTTCGTGATTACTCAATGGCTTGGATCTTACAAGTCCCAACTAAGGAGTTTCCCTCACTCGGGAACTTAGGGGAGCACTGTTTGTACCATACTTGACCAATCCTGAAACTACTGAGCACCGATCAACGTTATACCGTCAAGGACCTAGAAGAGTTTCCCTCCAACCAAGAAGCCAATCACAGCGCGACATGTGTCGACATCAGAAGCCAATCATAGCGCAACACGTGTCAACATCAGAAGTTAATCACAACACGACACGTGTCAATATCAGAATGAAACTAGAAACTCTCTTTTATAAATAGAGATCATTCTTTCACAATATTTCCTAATGACATTTGTACTAAATCATTCACTAGTACTCACTAAAGGAGAGCTTGAACCTATGTACTTGTGTAAACCCTTCACAATTAATGAGAACTCCTCTACTCCATGGACGTAGCCAATCTGGATGAACCACTTACATCTTGTGTTTGCTTCCCTATCCCTATCCATTTACATACTTATCCACACTAGTGACCGGAGCAATCTAGCAAAGGTCACAAACTTAACACTTTCTATTGTACCAAAGTCCTCCGGTTTTATGCATCAACATAGATTATCTCTTTGGTTGGCTGTCTGACTTTGAGTTTGCTGGGAATGACTTTAAGACCTTCTCTATTTCTCTGAAATACTTGCTTGCCTTTACTTTTTAGGCTTCTATTGGTGAAGTAGTCAGAGAAGTTAGTGCCCAGGCTGGGACAGCCGGGGGTGAAGTGCTGAATGATGCTGCTTCTGAGAGTGTCGCAGCTGCTGAAGGTGTGGCGACCAAGTAGTCATAGGATGTCCAAGCTGCTAAAAAGTAGTCTTCTAGATAGCATTTAGGATTTTCTTTGTTTTCCTTGTTGCTTTTTGTTTTGCTTGAACTCCTTCGGTCTTTGCTAGTTGCTTATCAATTTTACCAGAAAACTTAATAAACTTGCTTCCTTCGGTTTCTTCATCTTCCCTTCTTTTATTCTCACCTAACCTTAGACTTTTTAGACCAGCGACATGCATGCTACTTTTCAATATCGAACAGGCCTGCATAGCCTATGCAGTCTTAGGTGTTGCAAAGTTGTTAGCCATATGGTTGGTATCAGGATGCCTTACTTATAGAAGCAAACGAGTACGTGTGACCACTTGGTTGTTAACCTTGGCTTTCTTTAATCCTTTGAGTTGTGTGGATTGCACCACAACATACTTTATTTAACCAATTTCATGGGTTGTGTAGTAAGTATCATAACACTTTAGGAATTGGTGTAGATCGTTCCGCGCTTTGGCAAAAATGAAACTTATCGACTACATAACATGTTGGCAGTGGAGGAAGCTTCATATATGCGCACTCACTTGTTTAACCTTCCACAGAAAAATGCATTTGTATAAGTTTAACGCGGCTTACTACTCAAAGGGTAAGCTGTAGATAGTCTTTTAGAAATCGTAGGCTACCTTTGTGTACTCGGTAACAGCTTTAGGGTTCCAGGGCAGTCATCCATAGGGCGTTCTGCGTAATGTGCCTCCTTTGTCTCTGAGGCCCGGTTCCCTACGGATTAGGCCAAGAGACCCAAAATCCTTCAGTTAGCTAAGCCTTGAAAAAGACCATTGTGGCTACTTCTACGAATCCCAGCACAAGCCATCATGCACCTAGTTATTCTAGGGTAGCCTAGCTTATCCACGTCTGGATATTCAGAGTGTCAAGTTTATCTTCCCGCCTTGGATAGCAAACCTATATAGGTGTCAGGGAATTGGTTTACCCTCTCACAATGGAGAGCATGGTTGGTCCCTTGGGGGACGCAATTCCTGCGATGAGTCCCTAAGAAGGGCGGGTCTTCTTTTGAAGTGTAGGAGTGATTAGTTGTTGTAAACATGTACTCGAGCCAAGTTGTAAATTACTTCTGAATTCCTCATTGAAAAATGAGTGAAACGAATGAAAACTTAGCTGTAAAGTAGAGATTGCATAACAATTGGATAATCCTCGGCTCGCAAGGTGGTGCCAATTGAGCTGCTTAAGTCTTCGGGCTTTGATGTAGCAGGAGATCACATATGGTACTTCCTCAGATTGTAGGCGTTCCATTGCTTTTCGATCTCTTTGTTGTTCATGGTGGCAAGGGTGTAACTACCATTGCCACCTACCTTGCTGATCTTGTATGAACCTTCCTAAATGGGATCCATCTTTTTGGAGCCTTCTCTGCTAGCAGTGATGAAGGCTTTTCTTAGGACTAGATCTCCAGTATGAAACTGCCGAATCTTGGCCATTTTGTTGTAGCTGGAGAAAAGTTGTTGCTGGTAGGCTGAGATGCAGGTGATGGTCTACTCACGTTTCTCCTTTGCCAGATCTAAGCTTGTGGCCATTTCCTTATTGTTCTGCCTGATGCTTGGCAGTAGAGTGCTGATACTCAACACGATGACATTGGGAAGAATGATTGCTTCTGAACCAAATGCCAAAAAAAAAGGAGTGTCACCGGTTGCTCGTCGTTTGGTTATGCGATACGCCTATAGACATCTGGGGAGTTCGTCTAGCCACTTTTGTTTCTTATCGGAGAGGGTTTTCTTGAGGCACTCGAGAATTGTCTTGTTGGATGCTTCGGCCTGCCCATTGCCTTGAGGATACCTCGGCGTGGACATGTGCCGCTTGATGCCATATTTTTGGAAGAACTTCACCAAATCTTTAACTACGAATTGTGGGCCGTTGTCTGTGATGATGGATTGAAGGATGCCAAATCGATAAATGATGTTTCTCCATATGAAGCACTCTATGTCCGTCTGAGTCGTGGTTATCATAGGATCTGCTTCTACCTATTTAGTGAAGTAATCGGTTGCCATGATCATCATGCCTCTACCTCTAGTAGTGGGCGGCATTGGCCCTACCAAGTTGATTGCCTACTGCATGAACGACCAAGGACTCGTCTATGAGTGTAGTTCGCTGGCAGGCAGCGTTGGTACTGACTTGTAACATTGGCAACAATCGTATTTTTGTACTAACTCTTTAGCGTCTTAATGCATGGTAGGCCAATAGTAGCCTACGTTAAAAGCCTTATGTGTCAAGGATCAACCTCCAGAGTGATTTCCACAAACACCTTGATGGATTGAACTTAGAACCTTTAAGTCATCGGGAAATGCTAAGCAGCGAAGATGTGGTCCAGTGTAGGATCTTCGGACGAGCATGTTATTCGACATGTAGTAGCGTGCCGCCTTTATTTAGAGCTTTCTAGACTCCAATCTTTTCGTAGGGAGTGTGCCATTAACTAGGTAGTCTATAATGGAATCTTGCAAGTTCGAAGTTGTACTAACCTGTGACACCTCAGCTGCTGGTTCCGCCTTTATGCTTGGCTTGTCTAAATGCTCCACCGGTATAAAGCGTTTGAGTTAGTAGTCAAGGGTGGAGCCTAGGCTGGCTAGTGCGTCCGCGTGGGCGTTGTTTGCCTGTGGAACTTGAGTAAGGGTGTAAGTCTAAAATGCCTCTAGTTATTTGTGTACCTTCTCTGGGTATTGCACAATCTTTGGATGTTTTGTCATGTACTCCCCAGTAGTCTTGGTTGGTGATTAGTTGGGAATCAGAATGAATTGCGAGCTTTTTCAATGCCAAATTTTTTGCCATTCGGAGGCCTACTAGTTGGCTTCATACTCTGCTTCGTTGTTGGATGCTTTGAAGCCTAGAGTGATCGTTTGCTCTAGCATCGAACCGTCTGGGGTAACAAGGACCACGCCTGCTCCCGAGCCCTTGTAGTTGGATGTGTCATCAACATTCAAATGCCAGAAGTCTTCATCAGGTGGAGCAGGTGCCGTTGTGTCGCTCTATTACGTCGCCTAGGCTAGGAGCGAATTCTGCTATGAAGTCTACCAAGGCTTGGGCTTTTATCGTTTCTCGGGAGTAGAAAACTAAACTGTATTGGCCAAGTTCCAATGCCCATTTCATCACTTGTTAAGAAGCGTCCGGACCATGTAGGATTGATTGTAGAGGATACTAAGTCATGACGATGACTGTGTGAGCTTGAAAATATGGTATGAGCTTTCGAGCTGCAACAACTAGTGCCAAAATTAATTTCTCGATCTTTGGGTATCTAGTTTCCGCATCAAGAAGAGCTTTAAAAGTGTAGAATACCGGCAGTTGGGCCCTCAGCTTTTCTCGTATGAGGGCAGAGCTCACTGCTACTTTTGAGACTGCCAAGTAAATGTATAAGTCCTCTGCTACTTCCGGCTTGGATAGTAAGGGAAGTGATGTGAGATACTTCTTCAGGTATTGGAAAGCTCTTTCATACTCATCATCCCATTTGTCTCGTTGTGCCCTCTTGATGATGTCGTCGACGTAGACCTCCATGGTTACTCCAATTTGCTTCTTGAACATCATATTTACCAATCTTTGGTAAGTGGCTCCCGTGTTCTTGAGGCCAAATGGCATGACCTTGTAGCAGTAGGTCCCTTGCTCGATCATGAACGTGGTTTTCTCCTTATCGGCCTCATACATGGCTATTTGGTTGTAGCCAGAGTATATGTCCAAGAAACTGAGCAACTAGTTCCCATAAGTTAAATCTACTAGCAGATTGATTCGGGGAATTGAATAAGGATCCTTCAGGCATGCTTTATTGAGGTCGGTGTAGTCTAGGCAAACCCTCCATTTGCCCTTCTCTTTCTTCATTACTAGCATGACCTTGGTAAGCCATGCTAAATGCGCCACCTCTTCTATGAACCCAGCCTTCAATAACTTGCCAATTTCTGCCTCAATCATCGCCACTCGCTAGGGTGCAAAATGTCTTCTTTTTGGGATCACCGGTTTGGCAACGGGGTCAAATTGCAGCTTGTGGCAAGCTATCTTATGGTCGATGCTAGGCATGTCTAAAGGTGACCACGCGAAGAAGTCATGATTTTCCTTAAGGAAAGCTGTGAGTTCCTCATTTTCTTTTAGGCTCAAACGTGAGCCAATTCTAGTAGTCTTCTTCGGCTGCTGGGGATCAAGAATTATATGCTCGGTGTCCTCTTCAGGTTTCCATTCTGTCTCATCTGCTGGCGAGTGGGTTTGAACACCATCTTCTTGATTCGTTTACTGTAATTGCTATTTGGTAACTTCGTTGTCCCTTTAGACCTCGGTAGCCTCTATAAGGGTGAAGGTCTTCTTTTTTTACTCATTCAGTACTTGCACAGTGCATCGTCGAGATGTAGCCTCGTCAAACTTGATAGGCGTCCAGCTTTATCAACCAAGGTCACCCTAGAATCTCATTGTAGGGAGACGGGTCACTTACTATCGTGAATGTCTGCTTTAAGACAATTGGCGGTGTTTTCACATCAAGTGTGATATGGCCTATGACAGTCGAGGTGTGTCTGTTGAATTCGATGAGTACCTCCGCTCGGTGTATGATTGTGCTTTCCAGGCCCATCTTCTGAATTACTGAGATTGAAGTAGGTTGACTGCACTTCCATTATCAACCATTATCTTGTTGACTATAGAGTGGGCTAATTAGACAGATACCACCAGTGCGTCATCATGCAGGAAGTCGACACATTCGACATCCTGCTCAGGGAAGCCAACGATGGGTCCAGGTTGGGTGTTGACTGTCTGGACCTGTGAGACCAGTAAAGCCTGCTGGATCTTCTTCTTCTTAGAATTATTAGTGCCTCCTAAGTGTTCAGATTTAGCGAAGATGTCATTAATCTGAATTATCTTGTTGGACGACTCTTCGTCTGCATTAGCGTTCCTTCTAGGCTATGCAGTTGGCTTGTCTAAGTACATGTCGACCTTGCCTTCCTTCACGAGTTTCTATAGGTAATTGTTCCAAGTATAGCAGTCGTTGGTTGTGTGACCAGGACCTCAGTGGAATGCGCAATACTTGGTGTGGTCCATCTTGGAAGTATCTCCCTTCGATTGTTTTAGCAGTTTGAACCATGGTTCGCTTTTGATGTCACCAAGGATTTGGTGGATCGAGATCGAGAACCTTGAGTAGTTCTTAGGCGTCAGGCCTTCTTTAGTCGGGGATCGGTCCTTACGCGCTTACCTGCTTTTATTGTTGTACTATTTTCGTCCTCCTTTTTTGAGCTACTGCCGACTTTTTTCGAGGCAACTTTGGTGCCTTGTCTGCTCGCCGACCTTCATCCCAAAGTGCATGCTTTTTTGCCAGAGTGAAAGAGTCTACCAGAGTTAGATCTTCTTTCATGATCAATTCTCCAAACAGTTGGTGGTTTGCTGGCAGTCCTTTTTGGAAGGCTGCACTTACCATCGAGTCGTCGCATCCGACTATCTTCGCCTTCTCTGCTTTGAACCTCTTCACGTAGTCGTGAAGTGACTCCTTTGGATTCTCTTTCACATTGAACAAATGGTCGGACTTCTTTTTTATCGAGCGATAAGATGAGAATTCTTTGGTGAAAACCATGGAAAGCTCATCAAAACTCCAGATGAATCGTGGCGGTAGAGTGTGGAACCAATCTTACGCCTTGCCTTGCAAAGTGATGGCGAATATCATGCACATAAGGGCATCGTTGTTCCGATAAAGGACCATCGTGCTTCGGTAGTTCTTCAAGTGTCTCTTTGGAACTCCATCTTCTTTGAAAGATGTGAAATGTGGCATGCTAAACATGTGTGGAGGCTCTACCTGCTCGATCATGTCTATGAAGGGTGACTTGCTCATATTGGTCATGTCCCGTCGTAGTGCCTCATTGGTGACCTCGTTGCGTTAGAAGTCACACAATCACTCGGTCAAGAGCCTCTATACTTCTTCCTGAATTTGCCTTTATTGGGGTAGCGGAGCTCTCGGCCACCTCTGGTCTTGACTTGCTGGTCTAGGTTGCTTTTCTATGTGCTCGGTTTGTCTATGCCACGGTTGCGGTGCATGTGGTACGTTCTTAGTAGGCGAGTGGATTCCTCGTAGGCTTCCAGTTGAAACTTCAGCCGAATTGAGTGATTGCTTCTTTCCTTCCGTCGTGCTACCTACGAGCCTAGCCATGAATAAACACTTCGCCTAGAAGGTTGCTCATGCCGATTACCAGAGTGTGGTCCCAACGGTGAATGTTTGCTTGTCTATGGGCCTAACCGAGAATGCACACTCTCTTGCAGGCTAAGACGGGAGTATACACTATATCAGGGGCCTAGTCAGGAGTGTACACTTCCAGAAAGCTCGGTTCGTTGCTGGTCAAGTGGCTGCTTGCTCGGACACTGCTAGAGAGGTTCTTCGTTTGCCTTTGTCCTACTTTGGCACATCTTGTCTGGGGCATGTTGCATTTCAGTGCACTGCAAAAGCTAATTCACCAAGGTCGTCTGTTGTGCAAGGGCGCTTGTCAACTTTATGACTTGTCGAGACAAGTGTTGCTCACCATTTGGGTTAGAAGTTCTTAGACGGAATGTGTCTCCTTGAGTAATGAAAGTGTAATGGGCTCTAAGCGTGAGATTTGAGTTGGGAAATATCAAATATGCGGAAATAGGGTGAAAATGCCCCCGGTTCAATCGTTGGCCCAGAAATTTGGAGTCGGGACGGTTGAACCAGTCTTGGACTGATTTAGGCTGCTTAGGACACAATGGGAGTGGGCTGGCCTATGTGTAGCACACGTGAGTGCTGGGCCTAGGCTCGGCTCGGGTGCGCACTGGGTTCATGCCGAGTCGTGGCTCGGGTCGACTCATCCTAGGCTTAGGCTTGTGTGGTTTAAAGTGGCGTTGGGTTGTCTTCCACATGGCTTGGGCATGTAGGTCCTAGGTCGTAAGCTGAGCTTGGGCTTGCACTGCTAGGGTAACAGCCTGGGCTGCTCTCAGCGCCTGGGCTTACTACTCATCGTGGGTTATGAACTTGCCAAAGGTTACCACGGTGGTGGTTGCCATGGTGGCTGCCACGATGGTCCCCCGTGGGATGCAAATTTCCACCTTCTTCTTCTTGGACAAAACTGCACCTGCAAAACAATTAACACCTAAGATCAAGGCCAATAGCCTCATGCACCCACGATGGATGGGGGGGGGCTTTGGCCAAAGAGTCTCCAATGCCAAAGTTAGAATTTGAGAGAGAAAGTGTTTCAAGGTTGTTGGAGAAATGAGGGGCTATATATATAGGTGTGGCCGGCCCTATATGGAGAAATAGGGATTGGCCACTTATGGTGGAAATTGGCTCTAATTGCAAGATATTATGCCAAATAATATCTTGCAATCAATTAGGTAATTAATCAATTAATTAGGCAATTATTCCCAATTTGAAAAGAATAATTGGAAGTTACCTTGTGGGTAAAGATTTGATTAGAGGGTTTTAAAAGAATATCATTTTGATCACCTTTGACCTTGATTGAGCCATTATTGTCTGTTGCATGTGCGTGGGAGTCCCGATGTGCCTCAGGGGTAATTTTGTCTTTTTAGCCCCAAAAGTCCACGTGTCACCTCCATAATTTTCTTGGTTATTTTTGGCTCCACAAGAATCACAATAACCAACAATTCTCAGGCTCTTACTTCTTCTGTAAACTAACTCGTAGTCCTTTGTTTCTGAAGATACTGTTGGAAATGTGCCCTAAAGCCAATCATATGATGATACTTTACGGACATTTCACATGTTAAACTAATCTAGTTTAAATATAAAGGGCAAATATTATTGTTTAAGCCGTCTCATATAAATGTTATATGCTTAAACGATAAGTCCAAGGAATATGTGATTGGGAGAATACGATCTAAAGAAGTTAGATTCATGAGACCATTCTTTCGTAGACACATCCTAAACGTTCCTGATCATAGGATTGCCAATTGGGCATTGACAGTCCGTTAAGATCAGTACGTGTTGTGTCTTCTCTCAGGGAGAGTGACTAGTCTCGAGTCATTGGTGTGTGTGACATCAAGACAAGTACGTAGGTGCTCAGTAGAGAATGAGTTCACTGAAGACGATCAACGAAGAGTTCTCATATTCATGTCACATGAGAACTCATGGTTGGGATAATGCAAAGTAGTCTTTTGACCTGAGGCATCACAGTTGTCTTGTGGTTAAGTCCTTGATCTTTGATTATGTCAAAGTCACTCCATTTGGAGGGTGTCCACGGCATCGTTGGGGTTAAGCCACTTAGCCATGGAGACAAGTGAATGCGCAACAAGGGATCTCTAACCTTCAAACCGTTTGAGGGAGAATACTCTATGATATGATTTGGAATCTCTGGCCAGAGTATGAATGAGATTTAGGAAATCGTTCCAAATCACATTCAAGGTAATCATATAAGCACACGAATCACATTGGATAGTAGACATGAATAAATAAACTATCAAACCAAACAATGTGGTCAAGAGTATTGTATTAGAGAAAGACCGTATTGCATTTGTAATCCTAAACTGAATAGTTTCTCCACCTCTTCTGATTAGCTTAGGTAACCATGATATGCTGCTAGGTGTCACTCATGGTTTGTGGAAGCCCTAAACGTGTGTAATCACTAAAGGGAGAATTGAAAGTAAGTTTCAATTCACAATCGATGTGAAATGGTTTTAATCGCCCACTGCCTCGCTAAAAGGAACCTAATGGATCGTACACCGTGTAAGGTGGAGATTGAAGAAACAATGGAGATGAGTAAGAATAATTAAATGGTTTAATTATTTATGGCAAGGATTAATTAATATGTTAATTAATCAAACGAATAAAGTTCGTTAAAGACCACGGGTTAGTTTTGGGCCTCAAGGCCCAATGGGCTTCGAACGTCAAGCCCATTGACTTAAGTTGTATGACAAACTTAATTCACAAAGGCCCAAAAGCCCAATAAAACCCTTATGGCCGGCCATGTTAGAGAGAATGGCCTTTTGGTTCTTTAGGTCACTTATTTGAAGTGACTATATAAAGGACTTTATAGCCTAAATTCATTAAGGGTTTCTTTTAGAGAAAATTGGTGAGAACTTGTCTCTCCTTTTCTCTCTAGGAGGCCGGCCCCCTTGGAGGGTGCATCTAGCAATCCCACTACTCCAAGGTCACTCATTTCTTCTCCAATCTCTCCTTGGTGTGGAGACTTAGAGGTTCTCAATTTTGGGAACTTGGAGAAACCTTTTCATCCATCCAAATCCATAGATTTTAGATGCAAGGAATGAAGGCCCTCTCTTTGGGTGATTAGCCTTTGCTTATGCAAAGAGGAATCTACAAAGGTATAAATTTCAACTCACTTTGTTTTGAGTTGAGTCTTGGTTCACCAATCTACTAGGCTTTGAATTTCACGGTTAATGTTTTGTTTTTAAGTGCATGCAAGCATGATTCCGCCTTTAATTGTTAATTGCATGCTTATAGATGTTGCTTAAATGAACATGTTTTCACAAAATCATCCTTCAGATACCTCATCACTTTCTTTGCTGCTGTCAAATGAGCTTGTCCAGGATTGGATTGATATCTTCCTAGCTCAAGGCAAAAGCAATGTCAAGTCGAGTACAGACTTATGCATATATCATGCTGCCTACAATTGATGCATATGTTTGTCATTCATTTATGTCTTTTCAATCTTAGTTTTAGGACATTGTTGTTTCAGTTTGTCACCCTTTGTGACTGGTACTTCACTGCTAGTACAAGTTGACATGTTAAACCTTTTGAGAATTTTCTCAATGTAGCCAATCAGTGAAAGACCAAGTAAGCCTCTCTTTTTGTCACGAGTGATTTACATTCCTAGTACTTGTGAAACTTCTCCGATGTCTTTCATTTCAAAGTTGTTAGTGAGCATGAGCTTTGTCTCTTGCAGCAGTGTCAGTATGTGCTAGCAAACAAAATATCATCCATATAGAGGACTAGGATGATATGTCTCACACTGGACTTAAGATAGATGCACTTATCTTCTGAGTTTTCAAGGAAACCATATGATTGTATGACTTCTTCAAATCTTAAGTACCACTGTCTTGAAGCCTGTTGCAAACCATAAATTGATTTCTTGAGTCTGCATACTAAATCCTTCTCTAATTCTTTAGTGAATCCCTTAGGCTGTTTCATGTAAATCTCTTCTTCGAGATTGCCATTAAAAAATGCAGTCTTAACATACATCTGATGTAGAAATAAGTCATAATGAGCCACTAATGCCATGACAAATATGAATGATTCCTTTGTTAAAACAGGTGAGAATGTTTCTATGTACTCCACTCCTTCTTGTTGAGTATATCCCTTAGCCACAAGTCTAGCTTTGAACCTTTCTATTTCATCCGTTTGAATCTCTCTTTGTTTTGAACACCCATTTGCATCCAATTGGTTTGTATCCTTTTGCAATACTTTAAGTTCCTACACTCCATTTTCTGTCATGGATTTAAGCTCAGATTTCATCCATTCTCATGTTGTACGTTATTCACTGTTTCCTTGAGGGCTGATGGCTCAACAATGTTGATGTCAGCCTTATTCAAATATAGTACAAAGTGATATGAGATTGCAGGCTTCCTTAATCTTGTCGATTTCCTAAGTATGGGTTCCCCTTGGCTTTGAACTTGTTCAGTAACTGGAATTTGAACAAGCTCACCTTCATTTGATGTATTGAATGGCAATGGATTGTCCGTCATGTCATGATTTTTTCCTGGTATTTCATTTTGTACATTGTTGCTTGCAGCTGAAGCAACATGCACCATTTGTACACTATAACTTGCAGATAAAGCAACCTGGTCCAAAGGAACACTGTCAAGCTCCATCTCGGTCGTTAGAGTTGAAGTTCTCACTACATTGTCTTATGTTTTCTCCTCAAAGACAAAACCGTTATTTGTCACACCACCTGCAATCTCCTCTATTAATTTAATCTTTCCCGTTTCAATGAAACTCATGGAATGGTCTGGAAAAGAAAACCTGTACTCCTTGGTTCTTTCTGGGTAACTTATGAAGTAACAACTTACTATTTCAGGATCAAGCTTTCTCTTTTGTGGATTGTAGGCCCAAGCTTCTTCCTTGCATCCCCAAGTTCTCAAGTGTTGTACGCTTGGCTTCCTTTTGTTCCATAATTCAAATGGTGTTGCTGCCACTGATCTGCTAAGCACTCGATTTGAAATATAATTTGCAGTTTTGATTGCATCAGCCCACATAAATAATGGCAAAGTGGTAGTGCTCATCATGCTTCTTACCATATCCTTTAATGTTCAATTTTTCCTTTCTGAGATCCCATTTTGTTGTGGAGTTCCAGGATTGGTGTATTGAGCAACAATTCCCTCACTTTGTAGGTAGAGTGCAAATGGTCCAAGATTTCTACCATGTTCAGTGCACCTTCTATAGTATTATCCTCTTCTGTCTGGCCTCGCTACCTTAATCTTCTTGTCCAACTGTTTTTCAACGTCATCTTTGGAAATTTGAAAAGCCATTAGTGCACTAGACTTCTCAAATAATTTCAAGTAACAAAATCTTGAGTAATCATCTATGAAGGTTATAAAATACTTGAACCATCATATGTAGGTGTAGGAAAAGGGCCACAAATGTCTATGGATGAGCTCAAGCAATTCATTGCTCCTTGTTGCATCCTTCTTATGTGAATTAACCATCTTTCCTTTAATGCATTCAATACAAGTCTTCGGATTATCATAATCCAGTCTTTCAATTGAAATGTGCCAGTCTTTTGTGTCAGAGAGTGGATCAAGTCTCATTGTGATTTAATCTCTTTTGTCCAACCATGTTTGCCATGTAACTTGGTTCTTTGCAGTTAAGTTTCAACATGTCACCAATGTGTAAACATTTCCAATAACTTGCAAGTTTTGATAAAAGCCACTGTCATTTATTGAAAATACAAACTTCTTCTTAACTAGCTATCCAACAGCTCCAATATATAATCAAAACTGATTATACAAATTAAAAGCTTCAAACATTCAATTACCCAGAAATCAAAAATGAAAATCTCTAATATTAGAAAGTCAGAAGTCAAATTTGGTGTCTGAAGGCTTCACCATAAATTTTTGGACTAAAATCCCCTCAAACAAAAAAAAGAAAAGAAAAAGCAGCTTGTAAAAAAAAAAAAACACACACACACACACACACACACTAATAAGGGTATTTGAGTCCAAACAAATAACCAACAACCATATTCATTCACCAACGTGTTTTGGCAGTTAACACATGTCACTCCAACACCCTGCAACCACAACATGATCGTGCTTCACCATGATCATCCTTCTCCTTCATCCACGCTTTGCTTTGGCAGTTCACAAATCTCACCCCTAACACCATTTATATGCGCAGACAATTGCTTAGTTGGCGCTGCGACCACACCATTCTAGAGAAATCCTTCTACGCTGCATCTTTTGTCTCTCCTCCAAGCATGCAATCCTCTAAATCTTCTCTCTCTTCTCCACCTACGCCGCCTTCATTGCCATCTTCTCCAAGTACCCATGTTCCCAATTTAAAAAACTAGGGTCTAATTTTGGGGGTTTTTTGTTTCTTTCGTTAATTTGGAATGGGGATTTTCCCTAGCTCTCTAGATGCCCAATCTCTTTTAAAAACACGCAATAGTCTGTTGACGGATTCTATCTTTAGATTTTAGTTTGAGTGGCTTGCATTGTATGGCTAATTATTTCTCACACTATCTAATCAAATGAAGGGGAAAGAGTTTCAGTTTGAAAGATGGTCATAAATCAACACACACAATCATCAAGCATTGAGTAAGATAATCACCATTCCAAATTAACGACAGAAAAAAAAACCCCCCAAAATTAGACCCCTAGTTTTTTAAATTGGGAACATTATCTTATAAGTTTGCATAACACTGAAGATTATCAATAAACAAGATCAACTAAGTGATTAAAATCAACAATATACATATGTCAATACTCCTCCTTGGTTCGAAGTTCCAAATAGCAGGACAAAAAGGTGCAGAGGCAAAATGAAAAACACTAAGAAAAACTGAACCTGACGTGAATCGAACACGCAACCTTCTGATCTGGAGTCAGACGCGCTACCATTGCGCCACAGATCCATACATGTTGCCTACTTTAACTGAATGTACTCACAGTTAAAAGACTAGTAACTATTTATCTTTAAATTTTTGTTTTTACTGTTGGAACAACGGTTTGAATTTCCCATTTGCTCATTCCCGCCCACCTCAGTTCTTCCATTCCAAAATTTTTATTTACCCATTTAAATAAGAGAATTTTAATAAAAAGCTCCCGGTACTGTTCACTTTAACGAAAAATTATATTTTTACACTAAAAAATCAATCCTGGAACTATTCACTTTACCCTTTATTTTGTTCTTATCGTTAAAACTCAAAGTTTTCAAACCCTTTTCATTAGTTTTCCTAATAAATAATCGTCGTGTGTATAAAAAGTAAATTAACTATCTAATAAATGATTACTCATGTGGTGAAATGGCGATATAAGAGAATCTTTCCCATTAGGTGGGACAACACCTGAAGTTGGGTGGGTGGTTCTTGAGTTGGGGGTTGGTTGTTTGTTAAAGTTCCCTTATTTATTAGACAATAATGTTAGTAGAACAAAATATTAATTGCATGCCCTTCACCTAATGAGATAACTTACCAAGATCCACAAGTTATAGGGATATGGTAGTTCAACTAATTTGCGACAATAACAATTTGCTAATCCTATATAGGAAGATTTGAAATTTGACCATGAATTCTGCTCATCTACTAGAAGTAGAACAGCAACCAAAAATGTCAACAATAACATATTCTGAAATATAACAAACAAATTCCCCCTCAATTACAAATTGGCAAATTTTGCCAACTTCATACTCAAAACTTTTACACATAATTAAAGAAAATTAAAAACCAACACCATCACCCGTAATGCCTACAAGTACACTGTTAAAAGCAATAAGCTATAATGATAGCCAACGAAATACGGTATTGCTATTGAGACTATCTGATGAATACAAGTTTACAAAAGAAAAGAATGCAAAATTTCGTCTGACTGCGTTTTCCCAAGGTGAATAAATGTAGCAGCCTCGACTTCAGAACTAAATTTTTCAGTACAGAAGTTTCCGGCCGACAAATAATTCAATTTTCCAAGTTGTCAGGCCCAATATTTATCTTTATCCACATATCCATCACAGGCATTCTGTGAAACTCGAAAGTTGAGTCATCTCGATGAGAAGTTGCCACTGGGTGAGACTTACTAATCAATAAATTTGGACTGGAGAAAATTAAAACCCAGAAGCAGCAAAGTATATAACAATATTACCTTGAAAATTCCTTCTCTTAGGTTTCCCCGTCGAGATTCAACATTCCATTTCTCATTGCTCTAAGCTGGTGTTCATCTCAACTAATTTTTGTTGTTCTTCCTCCGTCTCTTGTGTTTTTACCTGATTCACAACCTTAGGCTTGTTGCTTGTAGATTGCTGATACATAACACCGCCTAGCATACATATTAACAGCCCCACTGTACCAACAATGGTTGAATGCTTGTCCCAAATAATCAGATTAATCACAACAGTCAATAGCTTGTTCACTATACCAAGAACAGTAAATCCAGTTGCAGAAATTGCCCTTCGGCAAGAAAATCCAAAGAAAGAGATGGATAAACCAAATAAACAAGATAACCCCACTGGCAAAAGCACATCTAAAGAATACCAATCTGATTCATCCGTGATTTCATGCTTAATCTTCTTCAATTCTCCCATTACTAGTAGTTCAATTGGAAACAGTAGAAGAGCCTCGAGATTGTTATGCAGTACAAGACCCCATGTATTTAAGCCGATGGTCATTACTACATGCTTTATGTAGACAAAATCTATCGACATGCTTACCAAGTAAGCTAGAGCCCAACTATAAGCCGTGACTGTGAACTGGTAATCTGTAAGCACATAAATCACACTTCCCCCAAAAATTGTGGCAAGTGAGGCCCATGTCCTAATTGATGGCCATGGCTGGTGTAAGAAGAGAGTCTCTCCTATAGCAACAAAGATTGGAACAACTGAACGAAAGACAATGAAAGTGTTGACATTGGCATGAAGAAGGAGCTCACTGTTGGTGAAGAGAGAGAGGTAGAATATAATTGCTGCTGGTAGGAAGCGCCACATGGTAAGAAGGTCAAGCGAATCATGTTCTAGCAACTTAAGCCAGCCACATACAAGGACCCCCATAGCACTTGTAAAATACTGTAAAGCAGTTAGTGCCCCAGGATAAGGAAATTTTACGACAGCCCATTTGTTGATAATGGAAAGCAATGAGGCAGACAAGCAATAACCAGCAGCTATACCATAGACTGAGATTTGTTGGACTATGACACTGTACCAGTTTGGTTGGATATTACCAAAGAGAGTAGGAGCACTTGAACCACCCTGGGCCTGACGACCCTGACCAACTTGAGGATTCTCCACACCATTTTTATTAGACATCTGTCGTAGGATAAAAAAATCTTTGTAAGTCCACACCATTATTTCATTTATATTTTTGCAAAATTCAGAAACAAATGCTTAACATAAACATCAGGCAAGAATAGCAACACCTTTCTCACGGACACTTCTGTTTCATCCATCTTGCTGGATTCACCAAGGACCTCCACTTGTTCAAGCAACTTCTTTAACTTTTCCTCCAGAACAAACAAATGTTCAGACTTTTCACTTGACAGTGGATGTGGTAGAGCAGGTTCCACCTCCTGATGACGGCGTTCTCGCTCACGCCTTACTCTTCTATCCAAATCCATAACCTGTAATGCAAGTAGATATGACAAAGAAATACAGGTGAATATTTTATTTTCATTGAGCATAAATACAACAACAACAACAACAACAAAGCCTTTTCCCACTAAGTGGGGTCGGCTATATGAATCCTAGAACGCCATTGCGCTCAGTTTTGTGTCATGTTCTCCGTTAGATCCAAGTACTCAAGTCTTTTCTTAGGGTCTCTTCCAAAGTTTTCCTAGGTCTTCCTCTACCCCTTCGGCCCTGAACCTCTGTCCCGTAGTCACATTTTCGAACAAAAGCATCAGTAGGCCTTCTTTGCACATGTCTAAACCACCGGAACCGATTTTCTCTCAAATTTCCTTCAATTTTGGCTACTCCTACTTTACCTCGGATATCCTCATTCCCAATCTTATCCTTTATCGTGTGCCCATACATCCCACGAAGCATCCTCATCTCCGCTACACCCATTTTGTGTACGTGTTGATGCTTCACCGCCCAACATTCTGTGCCATACAACATCGCTGGCCTTATTGCCGTCCTATAAAATTTTCCCTTGAGCTTCAGTGGCCTACGACGGTCACACAACACGCCGGATGCACTCTTACACTTCATCCATCCAGCTTGTATTCTATGGTTGAGATCTCCATCTAATTCTCCGTTCTCTTGCAAGATAGATCCTAGGTAGCGAAAATGGTCACTTTTTGTGATCTTCGCTAGATTGCTCCGGTCATTAGTGTGGATAAGTATATAAATGGATAGAGATAGGAAAGCAAACACAAGATGTACGTGGTTCACCCAGATTGGCTACGTTCACGGAATAGAGGAGTTCTCATTAATTGTGAAGGGTTTACACAAGTAAATAGGTTCAAGCTCTCCTTTAGTGAGTACAAGTGAATGATTTAGAACAAATGACATTAGGAAATATTGTGGGAGAATGATCTCGTAACCACGAAACTTCTAAGTACCGAAGTGTGGTATCGTCTTGACTTGCCTTATCTGTCTCATAGGTAGATGTGGCATCTTCTCTGGAAGTACTCTTCCTCCATCCAGGGGTGGTATCTGTAACTGGTGGAGATGCACAAGGTAATGTATCAATTTCACTTGAAGCTTACTTGTAGTTTCAGGCTTGGTCAAGCGCGATACAAACCATGTAGTAGGAGTCCCCCAAGTCGCCGGGCTAGGGGATCTGCTGAAAGAGGTGACAGACAAGGTAAGCAATCAGAGCTCCGGCTGATTGTTCACATTCTCCCTATCTTGCAGGCAGCATGAAGGATAAAGAGAAGAAAAATGAGAAGAGATGATATGGGATACTTTTGCTTTTGAAGAAGTAACTTTCCACAGGCTTATTCTTGAACCAGGCTGGAGGGTTTTCTGGTTTCCTCCAGAGTATAAGGCCGACTGAAGAATTTGAGGGTCAAAACAAGTCCATCAAATCTAGAGTACGTTCGACCCTGCTGATATGGGATACTTTTGCTTTTGACAGAGTAGTGGATGTATCGGCACGTGTGCTGTTACGCTTGTCTCCACATGCTTCCTTGTATCCTTCTCACTTGCCCTATCTGTTCCTCAGGCAGATGCGGTATCTTCCCTGGAAGCATAAGATGTTGAAGATGAGTACTCGAGAGCAATGCCAGGTAAGTAATTAGGTAAGGGGTTCCAGGCAGTCAGTTCCTGGCTGGAAGCTTTTTCAAGTGCTGACTGATTGCTCTCTTTCTCCTTGTCTTGCAGATAAGAACAAGGCCAAAGGAAAAGACAAGGAAAAAGCATGATATGGGATACTCTTGCTTTTAACCCTGATGATATGAGATATTCTTGCTCTAGTATAGCTTGTTTACAGAGGTATTATCGGGGGGAAAGAAAGCTGAATATTTCGAAAGGCTTCGTTGGGAGTGCCCTCTCAGATAAGAGAAAGGGTTGAGCATTTTTGCAGGTCTGCCTGTCCGTTAGGGATGGAGATCGACATATATAGGAGTCTCCCTAACATCAAGTAATAATGCTATTCCTTTACCCTGCTTGGTCATAGCACGGTAGTGGGAGCTGCCAGCTTCACATGTTTTAACTCTGTCATAGCACTTTGAAAAAGTGGTCTGTGGTATTTGGAAAGCTGATGTTGCGTGTGAAGATTACAGACAAGCTTTATCCAAGGAGATCCAGCTCTTGAAGTTGGGAAAGTGGTGCCTCTTCGGTTTTCGAACAAGCAATCCTGTCGGGGATCTGGCTCTCAAGATTCGGAGAACGATGCCTCTTCGATTTTTGAGAAAGCAATCCTGCTGGGGGTCTGGCTCTCGAGATTCGGAGAGCGGTGTCTCTTCGATTTTTGAGAAAGTAATCATGTTGGGAGTCTGGCTCTCGAGATTTGGAGGGCGGTGCCTCTTCGATTTTGGAGCAAGCAATCTTGTTGGGAGTGTTTTCTCGAATGTGAGTAAAGGTTGGGCATGTTTGCTAGTCTACCTTGCCACGAAGCACAGAGGTTGACACACAGGGACTTTCCAATTATCCAGCAGTGGTACTGTTCCTTTACCCTCTTTCGATTTTTGAGAAAGTAATCATGTTGGGAGTCTGGCTCTCGAGATTCGGAGGGCGGTGCCTCTTCGATTTTGGAGCAAGCAATCTTGTTGGGAGTGTTTTCTCGAATGTGAGTAAAGGTTGGGCATGTTTGCTAGTCTACCTTGCCACGAAGCACAAAGGTTGACACACAGGGACTTTCCAATTATCCAGCAATGGTACTGTTCCTTTACCCTCTCTTCGATTTTTGAGAAAGTAATCATGTTGGGAGTCTGGCTCTCGAGATTCGGAGGGCGGTGCCTCTTCGATTTTGGAGCAAGCAATCCTGTTGGGAGTGTTTTCTCGAATGTGTGTAAAGGTTGGGCATGTTTGCTAGTCTACCTTGCCACGAAGCACAGAGGTTGACACACCGGGACTTTTCAATTATCCAGCAGTGGTACTGTTCCTTTACCCTTGTGGGTAATAATATGGTAACTAGACCTTCAAAATTTATGTGTCTAAACTTTGTTAGTGTTGTTTCTTTGCAATTCTTTTACCCTTCTTGGTCAGAGCGATGTAGCGGGAGCTGCAAGCTTCACGTGTCTCAACTTTGTCAGAGAACTTTGGCAAAGTTATCTGTGGTACCCATGAGTTACTGTTGCGTGTGGGAAGTGGGTGATTGAACAGTAGGATTCATGTGCTTTCTACTTCGCCAGAAATCTTCGACAGAATGCCCATAATTTCCGCAAAGCTGAGTGTGCGTGTGACAGGTGCTGACAAGGCTGGAAAAGTAGGTGCCTCTTCGATTTCTGAGATCGGCCCTCGTGGTCTCTTAGCAGCCCAGCTTTTGAGAAAGCAAGCCTCTTCGATTTCTGAGATCGGCCTTCGTGGTCTTTGAGCAGCCCAGCTTTTGAGAAAGCAAAAGCCTCTTCGATTTCTGAGATCGACCCTCGTGGTCTCTGAGCAGCCCAGCTTTTGAGAAAGCAAACACCTCTTCGATTTCTGAAGCTTCGTCGAGTGCAGATTTTTATAGGGGCTGACATTAAGTTCCAAAGCACACTTGAATATCCACCAGTAGAAGCTCCATTCTTGCACTTCTAAGATCTTGATTTGTCCGACCTCTTCTCTCTTCAACACCTTTGAAAATGTCTGGCCCCTCCGACCGTCGTTTTGACATGAACCTTGTTGAAGAGGCAGCCCCGCCTTCTCCAGACAACATATGGCGCCCATCCTTCGTCTCCCCTACTGGTCCTCTTACCGTTGGGGATTCCGTGATGAAGAATGATATGACCGCTGCGGTAGTGGCCAGGAACCTTCTCACTCCCAAAGATAACAGACTACTTTCCAAACGGTCTGATGAGTTGGCTGTTAAGGATTCTCTGGCTCTCAGTGTTCAGTGTGCAGGTTCTGTGTCTAATATGGCCCAACGCCTATTTGCTCGAACCCGCCAAGTTGAATCATTGGCGGCTGAAGTGATGAGTCTCAAACAGAAGATTAGAGGGCTCAAGCATGAGAATAAACAGTTGCACCGGCTCGCACATGACTATGCTACAAACATGAAGAGGAAGCTTGACCAGATGAAGGAATCTGATGGTCAGGTTTTACTTGATCATCAGAGATTTGTGGGTTTGTTCCAAAGGCATTTATTGCCTTCGTCTTCTGGGGCTGTACCGCATAATGAAGCTCCAAATGATCAACCTCTGATGCCTCCTCCTTCTAGGGTTTTGTCCAGTACTGAGGCTCCGAATGATCCCCCTCTGGTGCCTTCTCTTTCTGGGGCTCTACCGACTGCTGAGACTTCTCCTAAGCAACATTTGTGAAGGCTCCCTCTTGTTTGTTTATTTTGACTCAAGTATATGTACATATTTGTAACTTATCGGGGATATCAATAAATAAGCTTTCCTTCATTTCAACGTATTGTGTTAAATACACCAAAGCCTTCTTCGCTAAGTTCTTTGAATTTTCTTTTGTTGAAGCTTGTATGTTGAAGCTTTGTGAGTGGAGCATGTAGGTTGAGGTAGTGTTCCCTTAATTTCCCGAGTGAGGAAAATTTCTCGGTTGGAGACTTGGAAAATCCAAGTCACTGAGTGGGATCGGCTATATGAATCTTAGAACGCCATTGTGTTCTGTCCTGTGTCATGTCCTCCGTTAGATCCAAGTACTCTAAGTCTTTTCTTAGGGTCTCTTCCAAAGTTTTCCTAGGTCTTCCTCTACCCATTCGGCCCTGAACCTCTGTCCTATAGTCGCATCTTCTAATCGGAGCGTCAGTAGGCCTTCTTTGCACATGTCCAAACCACCGTAACCGATTTTCTCTCATCTTTCCTTCAATTTCGGCTACTCCTACTTTACCCCAGATATCCTCATTCCTAATCTTATCCTTTCTCGTGTGCCCACACATCCAACGAAGCATCCTCATCTCCGCTACACCCATTTTGTGTACGTGTTGATGCTTCACCACCCAACATTTTGTGCCATACAGCATCGCCGGCCTTATTACCGTCCTATAAAATTTTCCCTTGAACTTCAGTGGCATACGGCGGTCACACAACACGCCGGATGCAATCTTCCACTTCATTGAGCATAAATATAGGTGAATAATTCTAGATCATCAAGCCCAATGGAAAAATGTGCAACTTACCAACATCTCACAAAACTGAGCAAGTTCGGCTGCAAACTTGGGAAAATATGCATCATGCTGTGGTGACTTCTCAAAACTATAATCACAAAATAAAAGAAACACTTAGAAGTAAAATACAAAATAATAATCAGTCCAATAGCAGGTAGAAAAGGGGTGAGGGGAACCACAAGAGCCTT
Source organism: Malus sylvestris (assembly GCF_916048215.2). Taxonomy (NCBI): domain Eukaryota; kingdom Viridiplantae; phylum Streptophyta; class Magnoliopsida; order Rosales; family Rosaceae; genus Malus; species Malus sylvestris. Next base: position 38,682,809 of record NC_062275.1, read on the forward strand.
GAAGGGAAATAAAAGGCAGCAGCTGATGGATTTATGATGAAACGGCAGACAGTAAGCTCATAAATTTCTGATAAAATGGAAGAAAGCATATGTAATGACTTCAGATGATGATCTGATTTTGAAATCTAAACTTCAAGTTTCAACAAAACAATCAAAATACTCTTATAAAAGCTTAGTGAAAGCAATTGTATACCATTTTCCAGATGGTTAAAAATTTATTCAACTTTTTCACGTAACAAAAATGAAATAAAAAAGAAGCTCGCAAAAGGGTTCAAGCTCCAGGAACAGAAACCTTTGATAAAATAATAAAGAAAGACGGTAGTAGATATTGATATGTGAAACATCAGCAAGCAACTATTTTAGTAAGCTAACTTGCTGAGATGGAATGGATACATTTCTATTCCCTTATAGGCAATCAACTACAACAACAACAACAACAAAGCCTTTTCCCACTAAGTGGGGTCGGCTATGTGAATCCTAAAACGCCATTGCGCTCGATTTTGTGTCATGTCCTCCGTTAGATCCAAGTACTCTAAGTCTTTTCTTAAGGTCTCTTCCAAAGTTTTCCTAGGTCTTCCTCTACCCCTTCGGCCCTGAACCTCTATCCCGTAGTCACATCTTCGAACTGGAGCGTCAGTAGGCCTTCTTTGCACATGTCCAACCCACTCATTCCTAATCTTATCCTTTCTCGTGAGCCCATACCTCCAACGAAGCATCCTCATCTTCGCTACACCCATTTTGTGTACGTGTTGATGCTTCACCGCCCAACATTCTATGCCATACAGCATCGCCGACCTTATTGCCGTCCTATAAAATTTTCCCTTGAGCTTCAGTGGCATACGACGGTCACACAACACGCCAGATGCACTCTTCCACTTCATCCATCCCGCTTGTATTCCATATATTCTGTCTTTAATCGGCTTAGGCGAAGACCTTTAGATTCCAACACTTCTCTCCAAAGGTTAAGCTTCGCATTTACCCTTCCTGAGTTTCATCTATCAACCCTATATCGTTTGCGAAAAGCATACACCAAGGAATAACATCTTGAATATGTCATGTTAACTCATCCATTACCAATGTAAAAAGGTAAGGACTTAAGGATTGTTGATGCACAAAATCAGTGAGAACTTTGGTACAACAGAAAGTATTAAGTTTGTGACATTCGCTAGATTGCTCCGTTCATTAGTGTGGATAAGTATGTAAAAGGATAGAGACAGGAGAGCAAACACAAGATGTACGTGGTTCACTCAGATTGGCTACGTCCATGGAGTAGAGGAGTTCTCATTAATTGTGAAGGGTTTACACAAGTACATAGGTTCAAGCTCTCCTTTAGTGGGTACAAGTGAATGATTAGTACAAATGGCATTAGGAAATATTTTGGGAGAATGATCTCCTTTTATAGAATAGAGTTTCTAGCCTTGTTCTGACATTGACACGTGTCATGTTGTGATTGGCTTCTGATGTTGACACGTGTCGCGCTATGATTGGCTTCTGATGTCGACACGTGTCGCTCTATGATTGGCCTCCTGGTTGGAGGGGAAGCTCCTCGGTTGGGGACTTGCAAGATCCAAGCCGCTGAGTAATCACGAAACTTCTAAGTACCGAAGTATGGTATCGTCTTCACTTGCCTTATCTATCTCATAAGTAGATGTGGCATCTTCTCTGGAAGTACTCTTCATCCGTCCAGGGGTGGTATCTTTAACTGGTGGAGATACAAAAGGTAATGTATCAATTTCACTTGAAGCTTACTTGTAGTTTCAGGCTTGGTCAAGTGTGAGACAAACCATGTAGTAGGAGTCCCTCAAGTCGCCGAGCTAGGGGATCTGCTGAAAGAGATGATAGACAAGGTAAGCAATCAGAGCTCCAAGCAATCAATCCTAGATCAGAAGTTTGATTTCGAGTTCCGGCTGATTGTTCTCATTCTCCTTATCTTGCAGGCAGCATGAAGGATAAAGAGAAGAAAAGGAGAAGAAATGATATGAGATACTTTTGCTTTTGAAGAAGTAACTTTCCACAGGCTTATTCTTGAACTGGGCTGGAGGGTTTTCTAGTTTCCTCCAGAGTATAAGGCCGACTCAAGAATTTGAGGGTCAAAACAAGTCCATCAAATCTAGAGTACGTTCGACCCTGCTGATATGGGATACTTTTGCTGTTAACAAAGTAGTGGAAGTATCGGCACGTGTTCTGTTACTCTTGTCTCCACATGCTTCCTTGTATCCTTCTCACTTGCCCTATCTGTTCCTCAAGCAGATGTGGTATCTTCTCTGGAAGCATAAGATGTTGAAGATGAGTACTCGAGAGCAATGTCAGGTAAGTAATCAGGTATGGGGTTCCAGGCAGTCAGTTCCTGACTGGAAGCTTGATTCCAAGTGCTGACTGATTGCTCTCTTTCTCCTTGTCTTGCAGGTAAGAACAAGGCCAAAGGAAAAGACAGGGAAAAAGCATGATATGAGATACTCTTGCTTTTAACCCTGATGATATGAGATATTCTTGCTCTGGTGTAGCTTGTTTGCAGAGGTATTATCGGGGGGGAAAGAAAGCTGAGTATTTCGAGAGGCTTCGTTGGGAGTGCCCTCTCAGATATGAGGAAGGGTTGAGCATTTTTGCAGGTCTGCCTGTCCGTTGAGGATGGAGGTCGACATATATAGGAGTCTTCCTAACAACAAGTAGTAATGCTATTCCTTTACCCTTCTTGGTCATAGCACTGTAGTGTGAGCTGCCAGCTTCACGTGTTTTAACTCTGTCAGAGCACTTTGAAAAAGTGATCTGTGGTATCTGGAAAGCTGATGTTGCGTGTGAAGATTACAGACAAGCTTTATCCAAGGAGATCTGGCTCTCGAAGTTGAGAAAGCGATGCCTCTTCGGTTTTCGAACAAGCAATCTTGTCGGGGATCTGGCTCTCGAGATTCGAAGAACGGTGCCTCTTCGATTTTTGAGAAAGCAATCCTGCCGGTCTCTTCGATTTTTGAGAAAGTAATCCTGTTGGGAGTCTGGTTCTCGAGATTCGAAGGGCGGTGCCTCTTCGATTTTGGAGCAAGCAATCTTGTTGGGAGTGTTTTCTCGAATGTGAGTAAAGGTTGGGTATTTTTGCTAGTCTACCTTGCCACGGAGCACAGAGGTTGACACACAGGGACTTTCCAATTATCCAGCAGTGGTGCTGTTCCTTTACCCTTGTGGGTAATAATATGGTAGCTAAGCCTTCAAAATTTATGTGTCTAAACTTTGTTAGTGCTATTTCTTTGCTATTCTTTTACCCTTCTTGGTCATAGCCGACCCCACTTAGTGGGAAAAGGCTTTGTTGTTGTTGTTGTTGGTCATAGCGATGTAGTGGGAGCTGCAAGCTTCACGTGTCTAAACTTTGTCAGAGATCTTTAGCAAAGTTATCTGTGGTACCCATGAGCTGATGTTGCATGTGGAAAGTGGATGATTGAATAGTAAGATTCACGTGCTTTCTACTTCACCAGAAATCTTCGACAGATTGCCCGTAATTTCCGCAAAGCTAAGTGTGCATGTGACAGGTGCTGACAAGGCTGAGAAAGCAGGTGCCTCTTCGATTTCTAAGATCGGCCCTCGTGGTCTCTGAGCAGCCTAGCTTTTGAGAAAGCAAGCACCTCTTTGATTTTTGAGATCGGCCCTCGTGGTCTTTGAGCAGCTCAGCTTTTGAGAAAGCAAACGCCTCTTCGATCTCTGAGGTCGGCCCTCGTGGTCTCTGAGCAGCCTAGCTTTTGAGAAAGCAAACGCTTCTTCGATTTCTGAGCAGGCGCATCTTCGATTTCTGAAGCTCTGTCAAGTGCAGATTTTTATAGCGGCTGGCATTAAATTCCAAAGCACACTTGAATCTCCACCAGTAGAAGCTCCCTTCTTGCACTTCTAAGATCTTGATTTGTCCGACCTCTTCTCTCTTCACCTTTGAAAATGTCTAGTCCTTCCGACCGTCATTTTGACTTGAACCTTGGTGAAGAGGCAGCCGCGCATTCTCCAGACAACATATGGCGCCCATCCTTCTTATCCCCTACTGGTCCTCATACTGTTGGGAATTCCGTGATGAAGAATGATATGACTGCTGCGGTGGTGGCCAGGAACATTCTCACTCCCAAAGATAACAGACTTCTTTCCAAACGGTCTGATGAGTTGGATGTTAAGGATTCTCTAGCTCTCAGTGTTTAGTATGTAGGTTCTGTGTCGAATATGGCCCAACACCTATTTGCTCGAACCCGCCAAGTTGAATCATTGGCAGCTGAAGTGATGAGTCTCAAGCAGAAGATTAGAGGGCTCAAGCATGAGAATAAACAGTTGCACAGGCTCGCACATGATTGTTACAAATACGAAGAGGAAGCTTGACCAGATGAAGGAATCTGATGGTCAGATTTTACTTGATCATCAAAGGTTTGTGGGTGTGTTCCAAAGGTATTTATTGCCTTCGTCTTCTGGGACTGTACCGCGTAATGAAGCTCTAAATGATCAACCTCCGATGCCTCTTCCTTCTAGGGTATTGTCCAGTACTGAGGTTCTGAGTGATCACCCTCTGGTGCCTTCTCTTTCTGGGGCTCTACCGACTGCTGAGACTTCGCCTAAGCAACCATTGTGAAGGCCCCCTCTTGTTTGTTTATTTTGACTCATGTATATGTACATATTTGTAACTTATCGGAGATATCAATAAATAAGCTTTGCTTCATTTCAACGTATTGTGTTAAATACACCAAAGCCTTCTTCATTAAGTTCTTTGAATTTTTCTTTTGTTGAAGCTTGTATGTTGAAGCTTTGTAAGTGAAGCATGTAGGTTGAGGTAGTGTTTCCTTAATTTCTCGAGTAAGGAAAACTTCTCGATTGGAGACTTGAAAAGTCCAAGTCACTGAGTGGGGTCGACTATATGAATCTTAGAACGCCATTGTGCTCGATCCTGTGTCATGTCCTTCGTTAGATCCAAGTACTCTCAAGTCTTTTCTTAGAGTCTTTTCCAAAGTTTTCCTAGGTCTTTCTCTACCCCTTCAACCCTGAACCTCTATCCCGTAGTCGCATCTTCTAACTGGACCGTCAGTAGGACTTCTTTGCATATGTCCAAACCACCGTAACCGATTTTCTCTCAACTTTCCTACAATTTCGGCTACTCCTACTTTACCTCGGATATCCTCATTCCTAATCTTATCCTTTCTCGTGTGCCCACACATCCAATGAAGCATCCTCATCTCCGCTACACCTATTTTGTGTACGTATTGATGCTTCACCGCGCAACATTCTGTGCCATACAGCATCACCGGCCTTATTGTCGTCCTATAAAATTTTCCCTTGAGCTTCAGTGGCATACGGCGGTCACACAACACGCCGGATGCACTCTTACACTTCATCCATCCAGCTTGTATTCTATGGTTGAGATCTTTATCTAATTCTCCGTTCTTTTGCAAGATAGATCCTAGGTAGCGAAAGCAGTCACTCATTGGTATTTCCTGATCTCCGATCCTCACCCCTAACTCATTTTGGCCTCCATTTGCACTGAACTTGCACTCCATATATTCTGTCTTTAATCGGCTTAGGCGAAGACCTTTAGATTCCAACACTTCTCTCTAAAGGTTAAGCTTCACATTTACCCCTTCCTAAGTTTCATCTATTAACACTATATCGTCTGCGAAAAGCATACACCAAGGAATATCATCTTGAATATGTCCTGTTAACTCATCCATTACCAACGCAAAAAGGTAAGGACTTAAGGATGAGCCTTGATGTAATCCTACAGTTATGAGGAAGCTTTCGGTTTGTCCTTCATGAATTCTTACGGCAGTCTTCGCTCCTTCATACATATCCTTTATAACTTGGATATATGCTACTCGTACTCCTTTCTTCTCCAAAATCCTCCAGAGAATGTCTCTTAGGATCCTATCATACGCTTTTTCCAAATCTATAAAGACCATGTGTAAATCCTTTTTCCCCTCTATATCTTTCCATCAATCTTCGTAAGAGATAGATTGCCTCCATGGTTGAGCGCCCTGGCATGAACCCTAATTGGTTGTCCAAAACCCATGTCTCTTGCCTCAATCTATGCTCAATAACTCTCTCCCAGAGCTTCATTGTATGACTCATTAGCTTAATACCCCTATAGTTCATGCAATTTTGTACGTCGCCCTTATTCTTGTAGATAGACATCAAAGTGCTCTTTCGCCACTCATTTGGCATCTTCTTCGTTTTCAAAATCCTATTGAAAAGGTCAGTGAGCCATGCTATACCTGTCTCTCCCAGGACTTTTCACACTTCGATCGATATATCATCTAGGCCCACTGCTTTTCTATGTTTCATCTTTTTCAAAGCTACAACCACTTCTTCTTTCCTAATTCGACGATAAAATGAGTAGTTTCTATACTCTTCTGAGTTACTCAATTCCCCTAAAGAAGTACTCCTTTCATGTCCTTCATTGAAAAGATTATGAAAATAACCTCTCCATCTGTCTTTGACCGCATTCTCTTTAGCAAGAACCTTTCCATCCTCATCCTTGATGCACCTCACTTGGTTTAGGTCCATTGTCTTCTTTTTCCTTGCTCTAGCTAGTTTATAGATATCCAACTTTCCTTCTTTGGTATCTAGTCGCTTATACATATCGTCATAAGCCACTAACTTAACTTCTCTCACAGCTTTCTTCGCCTCTTGCTTCGCTCTTCTATACCTTTCACCATTTTCATCGGTCTTATCCTTGTATAAGGCTTTACAACATTCCTTCTTAGCCTTCACCTTTGTTTGTACCTCCTTATTCCACCACCAAGATTCCTTTTGGTGTGGAGCAAAGCCCTTGGACTCTTCTAATACCTCTTTTGCTACTTTTCGGATACAACTAGCCATGGGATCACATATTTGGCTAGCTTCCCCCTCTCTATCCCACACACACTGGGTGATTACTTTCTCTTTGAAAATTGCTTGTTTTTATCCTTTTAGATTCCACCATCTAGTCCTTGGGCACTTCCAAGTCTTGTTCTTTTTTCTCACTCTTTTGATATGTACATCCATCACCAACAAGCGATGTTGATTAGCCAAGCTCTCTCCCGGTATAACTTTGCAATCCTTACAAGTTATACGATCCCCTTTCCTCATTAGAATAAAATCTATTTGTGTTTTTGACGACCCACTCTTGTAAGTGATCACATGTTCTTCTCTCTTCTTAAAGAAGGTGTTGGCTAAGAAGAGATCATATGACATTGCAAAATCTAAGATAGCTTCCCCATCCTCGTTTCTCTCCCCAAAACCATGGCCACCATGAAAACCTCCATAGTTGTCTGTCTCCTTGCCCACGTGTCCATTTAAATCTCCTCCTATAAATAACTTCTCCGCCAGAGCAATCAACTAATCTAGAAAAAATACCGATAACTTATAGCAGCAGCTTAGAATACCATGGTTGAAGTATTGCGATATTGAATTTTCATTCCACATGTATGAATCTGTTAATTATGCATAAAATAGAGCTTTTGTAGCAAAACCAGCACAACAAATTCACTTAGGACGGAAAAAGAAAACACAATTCCTTTAATTGCATTGGATCTAGATGCACAAAGTGCGGCAACATGAAAACCTCAGGAAACATTTCCGACAAGAAAATCCTAACCTAGAAAAAATGTCCAGTTAGTCACCTTTCTTTCAACTTTGGGTCATGTATTTGAGGGCACTGTCCTGTTTCATAAACAAAAGATTCGCTGTTAGTGATGTGTTATACTCTCCAAACATCCGAAAAGCAAATGATTTGGGAATCGAATCGTGATTCAAACATTTCTTGCTTGCTCTTTCTCAGCAACCAAATAGACTGTTAAACAGGTGTAATTCAATATGAAATTTAAAAGCAATGCACCTAGATCGCTTCGAGTATTGGCGAAGAGATCGAACGGGCAAAAACGAACCAAATAGTGCCCGCAGACCTCCTTATCATCCCAAGTAATTTCCCTCCCCCTCTTTCTCTCTTCCTCCGTCAAATTACGAGCTGGAAATTGGAATTCATCAACAAAATTAAAAAAAAAAAAAAAAAAAATATATATATATATATATATATATATATACATAAACACATTACAGCAGGAGTAAGCAAATTATTAATCCAATTAGAACCACTAAATATTACCAAAGTATAATATCTAAAATGCCCCAAGAAGCAAAAGAAAATGAGTATGTAGAAAAACAACAATTAGGGTTTATGAGAGATACCTGTGCCCATAAGTTCGTGTAGCAGAGAAGGAAATTCAAGGGGCTTGAATTTGAAAGAAAAATAAAAACAAAAAATTAATTTGAGTTGGAGAATAGAAAATTGAGATAAGGGTTTATAGGAAATGCACAAGTGAGGAATAAGCAGCTCCCATGGCTTTTAGGCCCTCTAGGCTCTCGGCTTCAGGTTTGATTTTGAATCTCAAGGAGTAGATTTATGATTGGGAATCTGAGGGAGAACGGGACAGCCACGGTAGTGGTATACATTCCTCATTCTTTGCTAACTTTGATTCAAGGTCATTTTTCGGACAATTACTACTAATTTCCTCCTCCTTTTTTTAAGGCTAAATTTGCTTCTTTGGTCGCTATCCTATTTTTCTCCACCTATGCAAATAGTGTTCGAATCTTTTCCCTTTACTTTAAAATAGTAAAGTAAAATTATTATAAGTGGTGAATTACTCTTGTGGTTATGATATTTCTCTTTAAAACATTAAGTCAAGAGTTCAAACTTTCCCTTCCTTTTAATGTATAATTAATATAGAGTATCGTTAATACAGGTCTCCAAACCACTTTTCTTTCCTTTTAATGTATAGCCCACCAAGACCTGAATGGATAACCAACCAACCAAAAGCAGTGCTTTTCACTTATCCGAACTGAAGGTGTTTGATTCTACAACTCCATTGTTGTTAATCCAAACAGAAGAAGTCACCGATGACCAACACAAAGTTGTTCACTTGTTCGAACTGAAGATGTGTTGACAGGAAGGTTAGGGTAGTTAGTGTGTTTCTCAAGAGTGTGAGAAAGGTTCCGTGTAGTGCGAGGATTTTCGCATGGTGCGTTTAAGTTGTTTGTTGAGTTGAATGGGGCTTTTAATGTTGCAAAGCCTCCTTTATTTATAGGCGAGGCTTCCATGATAAACAAGCCTGCAGAGGCAAAGTTTTGATGGGACTGTGTTTGCTCGGTGTTTACTTGAATATTCTTTTTATCCTTTCTTAGCCAAAACTTCATCTCCATACAATTTTGACCTCTTTGATTCCAACTACAATTTTGAACCTAATCACCTTATGAGATTCATTCATCTTTATCCAACCACGTAGCCACTCTAATCATTGGGATGATTCATATTTATCCAAACCCTAGTTTGATTCTTCGCAATTTCAATTTGTGTAGGATTCGACTGAGCCACCCCATACTTAATCTTTTCACAATCCTACCTCCATGAGGACTTGGTCGTACTAGGGGTGGGTAAAAGGGCATAGGAACCGCAGGTCGGGGCGGGTAATCAAGGTTCAGGACGGGTACGGGCCGGTTCCTAATTTTTAAAAAGAGGAATAGGGCAGGGCAGGCCGGTTCCAAAAATATAGAAAAACGAGTACCCGGACCGGCCTGTTTGTAATTGCAATGGACATATGAGATTGAAAATGAACCTACCAGCAAATCTGAACCGTTAGTTTTACCTAGGACCTAGGTCTCCTCGAGCTCGACTATGTTACTGGAGTCTTCGAACTCGACTTGATTCTCTCTTGCTGTCTCGCCTCGTTGTCTCCTCCAACATCCCGAGCTCGACTCTGTCACTGAACCTAGGTCTCCTCGAGCTCGACTCTGTCAAGGGAAAGCGAATCTCTTACTCCATATTAATTAATTAATATCTTTATTCAATTAAATTTAAACATGTAATTCACTTTTGTCAATCGGCCTCCTCCCGTATCCGATCACTCGATGAGTTCCTCTAAAACCAATTTTTTTTATTTGTTAATTTATTTTTCTTCTTATTTCGAAATTACGATTGGGTATGTTCGGATTGAGTTATGAATTTCCATTGATGAATTTGAGTTAGGTGGTTTTGCTTTTTTTTTTTTTAATTTTATTTTCCAATTTAGTCAGATGAATAGCTAAAGGTTTGAACTTGTATTGATTTTGTTTTGTTTCTGTAATTCATTGGATAATTTTTATTTTTTATGATGGATTGTTGAGAAAACTGAGAGGGATTTATGGATTCAGCTGAATCCAATTAGTGGTCATAGTTGCATGAGTTAAAAGTTGACCATCTGGGATGATGATGATAAGTTCTAATCTTTTTTTATTGAATTTGTATATTTGGTGATGATACATGATAAATCCTATGATCTGCCATAAGAAAAAAATGAAGGTTGGTTCTGATTTAGTTATTACTTTTTGAACATGTTGAAATGAATCACAGATTTGAGCCACCAAGCTTGTAGCTTTTGGATTTCTAATGCTTTCGTTTTTGTTTTGGTGGCACTGGGATTGGGATTGGGATTGGAGTTCATAAAATTTTAGTTTTAGATGTCCATGCTTTGTTGAATCATATGCTTATATCCCATAATTTATTTTCTTGAAATTTTGATGAATTGGGTCTCCAAAGATGATGGAGTTGTCAACTTTGACTCTGGTTAACATTAGGTATGCTGCCAATATCTGAGAACCTTCATTATTCCGAAACATTTTTTAGCCATTGAGTATTCTCTTGTGATCATCTATTTGGTGATAATTGTTTTGTTCCAGTCTGCCTTTCATTATTGCAACTGCTGATGGGCCGAAGCACATTGAGACAGCCCTCACAAGGGTGAAGTTTGAGGAGTTATGCTTAGATCTGCTTGACAAGTGTGAACTTTTGTGTCGACGTACTCAGATTGTGGCAACCAGTCCCAATTTATTATATAATTGTCTCTCCGAGTGTGTTAAAATGACGAATATGCCCTCGTTGGCTAAGTGAAGTGGATGTATGTGTGCAGATTTACATTATCTTTCTCGTTGTCGTAATTAAATCGTACTCGACGTCATGAGTGCGTTGAAGCGAGTTAGAACCGAAGTGGAGTTGTAATGAAAAGGTTACAATTATTTAAGTGCGTAACGGGTAATTTTTGAACTAATTAGATGGGTTTTTTCCCTTGGCCCAATCAAGTAGTTTGTTTTTATTTTTCTTTGGGCTAATTACACATATAACTTTTTCTCTCCCTCACGGCAGCCCAATCAAAAAATATAATTTTCTTCTTCTACCCAATCACGTACGCACACATGCATACACTTTTCCCCATTTCTCACCTTCTCGACTCTTCTCCCTCTGTACACCCGACACATCCCACACACAACCATCATTAAATTCACATGGATCGAACTTTTGGAAACCATCACCATTCTCCTCTCGACTTCACAATTACCACCATACCCTTAATTTTTCATTTTGGTGAGTTTTAGCTCAGAAACCAGAAGCTCTAACGAGGAGCTAGGTTGCTTCGGCACGATCACAGACGATTTACAAGGTTTTGAGGCTCGAGATGGTCTCTGTGCAACTTCCCTAGCACTTTAGAGTAGATTTGGAGTGAAGTGGACTTCAAAATAGGTGAGTTCGAAGAGTTACAGAGTTGGCCGGATTTTCCAAGGAATTTTCCAATCGTTTTTCTTTGGATTTTGGACTTCCAATAGGTATGAACATGTTCTACTCTTCGAGACCTTCAAATCCATATAAATTTCATGGATTTTGGTTAAGAAATGAAGTAGATATAAAGCTTTGAAAATTTTCCAGAAACCGACGAGTGCAGATGGCGGAGACCGACGGGTGATCGGAGAAGAAAAAGGTATATTCCATTAACTTTAATTGAATATTCTAACGGCATTAGGTAATACCATTACCATTTAACGGAATGTTCTGCCTATTTTGACGAAATATTCCTAACGCCATTAGGGTTTCCGTCAGTGTGCCGTGCACGTGGCTGCATGTGGCCGGCGCGTGATGGCACATCTGGTGTCCAAAAATTTTTTCTAAGAATTTGTGTGGGTTCGTATCATCCAGTAGATCACGTTCGTATATTCAAACCTTACATTTGAGCAAACTATGAGGAGTTAATTCTGGATTTTGTATATGTGTTAATTAATTAATGTAAAAATAGTTGTATCGAATATAGGTGAGACGTACCCCGAGGACAAGTGTGGACAATCGAAGCTAGGGGGCTATGATCCTGCTACTTATCAGTGAGTGGGCATTTGTTTTCTATATATATATATATATACATACACGGTTTTCAGAAACGTTTTTATATGGAATTATGGTTTGCTTGCCATGTCGTAAATAAGTTACATTTTAAATATTACATTCTTACACTTGTGAATTGTATTGTGTGATGCTGAGGAGACTCAGGTAAGCTTCTGGTGAGTATTATGTGATTGAATGGGTTGTATTGCATTGGTATGCATACATTTATTTAGAGGAAAACTAATGAAAAGGGCTTGAAAATTTTGAGTTTTAGCGATAAAGACAAAATAAAGGGTAAAGTGAATAGTACCATGATTGACCTTTTAGTGTAAAAATGTGGGTTTTCGTTAAAGTGAACAGTACCAGGAGCTTTTCGTTAAAGTTCTCTTTATTTAAAGCTCATCATGGCTGCACCCTGGTATTAGTGCTCCAGCCCGGGGTCAAGGCCAACCTTCACATGATTGTTCACCTCCCGTACCGCACCCTCACTTTGGATCTAAGTCTTGTGCCAGCTTGTTGTACATACCACAATAGGTGGTTCCCACTCGTAGGTGACCTACGATTACTATTTTAAAAATCTCCGCCAAGCGCCACCTATGTAACATCCCACATCGACCAACATATAGGAGGTGATGTGCTTTATATGTACATGCCCACCTCCCTATAGCACAAGGCCTTTTGGAAACTCACTGGCTTCGGGTTCCATCGGAACTCCAAAGTTAAGTGGCGAGAGCAATCCTAGGATGGGTGACCCATTGGGAAGTTCATGTGTGAGTTCCTAGAAACAAAACCATGAGGGCATGGTCGAGGCCCAAAGCGGATGATATTGTGCTACGACAAAGGTAGTCTGGGATGTGGCAGCCTAGGCCCTGCCTAGGCGCTCGGCGGCTGGTCACTGCCCCGATTAATGCCTAGGCATTTGAAAATTAAGAAATGGCGCCTAAACCTGCTAAGGCGTCCTCCTAGACCGGCTAGGCACCCGCCTAGCCTGCCCAGACCCGCCTAGATTGCAACTTACTTAAACAGAAAATAGATAACTTTCATTTTGAATTTTTTTTTTCAATTGTAATAGACTTGTTGAATACTTAAATGAACACACATTATAGGCTCGTTCCCCATGTTTTCATTATGTTCCAATACTTCATAATATATATGTCTTTATATTTGGTAGTTTATGATGAAATTATATATATTTTAAGTATAAATCGACACTTACTTACATGAAATATAATAGATTTACTTAAATCCGCCTAGTCTGCCTAAGCGCTCGCCTAGGCCTTGCCTAGCCGCCTAGGTGCTAGGCCTCAACCAGCCTCTCGATTAGCACCTAGCATCTTTTAGAACCTTGCCCGCGATTTATCACATGACCTTCACGTGATCGTAGCACTTGAGCGTACATATTTATACCCAGCCTGTCATATAGGTCCCACTAGGTGACTCCGACTCGTGTGCTAGCCTAGATTGATAAGTTATAGATCTAGTCATACAGGTCACGCAAGGTGACTCCGACTAACATACTATTTTATATTAGTTACACATCTGGTTTACATCTTTTAGTGCTGAAATATTATGACATGGCATATCTTAATTTTCGCTAGTCTTGTGCATTGGTTTTCATACCTACGTAGTAGTATTTTCTGGAAACTATACGGGTTTTACGGAAAGGGGTTATTATGTTCATAAAGATAAATACGTTTTCAAATGCTTTGTTTTTGCCCACTCACCATTCTGTTTTGCGCCCCACTAGGTTCTAGGTAGTTGTTTAGCTTTGGTGGCTCAAGAGGACTACTCGGCGGTTCTGAGTTTCCATTAAATATTGTAGGGATCCTCTCTCGGTTTGTATAATTAATGTTTAGTTAGTTCATCTGCACTTTCGTGTTACCTATGCTTTAATATGTGTGTATCATAGACTTGATCACTTTTGCAAACTTATATATTATCTCTAGTTAAATAAGTTTAGTTTTGGTTTTTATTTATTCACATTTTATTATTATTATTATTATTATCACTTCTGTTGCGCACATGGCTATGTCACCCTCACGTGACAGCCATTATGCCTCGACTCCAGTCGGGGTGTGTCACAAATATTGTGGATATCTGCATATTTGGCTGTAGTTTTTTCTGTTGCTAATTTCAAAATGTCCCCTTTGATGCCTAATGTTGTGGAATGTATTTTGGTTGATTATTTGGTGGTATAATTTTGATTCTATGAGCTCTGGAAATATTTGATTTTAAAGTCACGTTATCTTTTTGTTGATATTTTAGGCTTAGAACACTGGTTGAAAACTCCTTAAGGGAGGCAAAGCTTGCCTGGAAAGATATAGATGAAGTGATACTTGTTGATTCTATGTGTCTCTTATGATTTCTTTTTTCAATTTGGTGACATGCTATGTCCTTTGTTATATGAGAATTTTTGTGTAGTTATTGGTTCTTTTTATTTTTATTTTTTATGCAACAGTTTATATGGTGGAGCTTTAGGTCTTGTAATTTTCTAAAACATGTCTATGTTGCTGTAGTGTAGTTTATAAATTACAAAAAAAATTAAAAATAAAAAAATAAAAGAGTTGGACCCGTCAGCCTGTTTCAAATGGGCCGGGTTAGGTCCGGTTCCAAAACTTGAATCCCCTCTACTTGGCCCGTGAGGCCCCGATACTATTTAAAACGGGTAAGGTCCAGTTCCTCCAAAATTGAGCTCGACCTGGCCCGTGCCCACCCCTAGGTCGTACTGATCCTTTTCTTCGGCTAAAAGCCCATTAGCATGAAGGATATTTACTGGGCTGAGAACTGTGGTCTTCAAGTCAACCCATATCGGCCCAAGCTGTAATTTCAGGCTCACACAGATGGGTTGCCATTCAGAAAAAAAAAATGACCTACACTCTTTTCTTTGTGTTTCAAGATGAAGATGACTAAAAAATATAGAAAGTTGGATGATATTTTTTGAGTAAACGTCCGAAATAATCCAGAACACAAGTCATGTGCACAACACATGACCTATTTTGACGAAAGATTAACGGAGTTTGGGTGAGATGTCAAATTAATGACTTCAGAAAGTTGGTATGACAAATCCCCTAAAATTTTAGTTCATATGGCAAATTGAAAAATGTGTGAAAGTTCATATAACATTTCAAATATTCTCTTGCAAATATGACATGTTGTTGACCCTAAAAACTACCAAGCCTACGTGGCATGCAAGCCGAGTAATTAATAAGCTAACTACGTCCTTCAGTTGTGTGCGGGGCGTGCCAACTTGTCGGCCGGGGAGTAGATTATGTTGATGTAGCATTGGGTGCGCTGCTGACTTATTAATGTTGCGACTGTGACTGAGGAAGGAACATATCTTGGCCTTCAGATTTTAGAGCCTGAAGACAAGGCTGCTAGTTTTGTGAAGTTTAATGTCAAATTTAGCTCTCAATATGCCGAGCGTAGTAACCTGTAACACTTCACTTCACCAAGAAAGCTGATAAGATGACCTCCACCAACAAGGACTTGAAACTCCTTGTCGATTGAGACTTGGATAAATAACCAGTCGGTCGAGAAGCAATGCTGTCTATCCAAACTGAAGGTGCTCCTCGGTCGGCTGATTCTACAGCTCCAGTGCTATTTATCCAAACTGAAGATGTCGCTGGTTGCCTTCACAATGCTGCTTATCCAAACTAAAGATGTGTTAGTGGAAAAAAAAAAGAAAATAAAAATCTCAAGGTGTTTGAGAAGTTTGCTCAGGGCAATTTATGTGTTGAATTGGAAGGGGCATTGAATGCTGCACAGCCTTCTCTATTTATAGTAGCCAACTCCTTCATAACCGAGCTATAATCATACTCGGATTAGAACTCCTCAACCTACTCCGATTAGGTCTTGGCCAATCCAAACTCTACTAGGACTTTGAATCGAACTCTTTTAACAAGCCAGATTCATCCCTAACTTTCAACGTCCTTAGTCTTAAGACTCATTGTTGTACTAGGTCTGAACTACTTCAACCTTATTTGAACTAACCCTCTTCAGAATAGTATTCGGCCGACTCTGACTATACGGCCCGTAACAAAATTCCAAACGAAGGTTACTAGGCCGCGAGCGGTTCTAAGCTTGGCCCAAATTATTATTTTGGGCCTAAACATTGCCCCCTTGCTTATGAGGTCTTCAGCCTACAAGTCTTGGCTGAACTTCGACCTTGAAGAAGCGAAATCGACCCTTAGCATATTCCTAACGAACATCGAGAAACCTTAAATCTCCCAACCACTCAGGCGCATTTTTGAAGCACGATTGCACGATTTCAATTATGTCAGACTCTCGGCCATGTGGCATCTTTTTGGCATTTATGTCCATCAATAATGACTCATGAGGCGTGCGAACACTGAAACATTGTTTTTCCATAAACTCGCCGTCATATGCAATTGTGTAACCTTCATTCTCGAGCTTTTCGGCATTCTTGAGTCGTGCGAGCATTGAAACATCCCTTCACCATAAAACTCGTCGTCACACGTAATCATGCATCCTCAATCTGCGATCTTTTCAGCGTCTTCATTTGGACTCTCTGAATATCCATCATGATTACTATGGTCAAATCTACCCTTTATTCTTTTAAAATAAAACTGTTGATCTCCTTCCTAAATGCCTATAAATACCCAACTCTCATTTATTCAGATTTTCACACTTTCAAATTTCTCAAATCTCTTGCTATTTTCTCTTAAACCCAGAAAAGAAACCATACTTTGAAACCCATAAGACCTTCATCTTTATTAATGGCTGCCAATACTTTCATTACCAAGTTCACCGAGGAATGTGATAAGTGTCGCAACATCACTGATCAGAACACTATCAAAACTATCCTATTTAAGGAAGAGCCAAGTGCTTCCCACCAAACCCTCGGCCTCTTTCAAAGATGATGTCCCAGAAGGCATCATCGAAATGTTGAAGGTTCATTGCCTGAAACCTTTATTCCAAGGGTATGACTGATCAAAATGGGAATCGGCCAAACCCCAAGGTGTCTAACCTTTGACCATTGCGACTTGGGTTGCTTGGGTCACTCAAATGGAGCCATACTTTGGCGATGAGTGGAGATCTCTCAAATGGAGCCATCAAACTCTTGACTATCGAAATGAACTTGGATCGAGAGCTTGTGATGGCTGCCTTCAGCTTCTGGTGCTCGGCCACTAATACGATGGTCCTTCTCCTCGGCCTCCTTGGTCTAACAGTGTTAGACATTACGGCCATACTTGGCACCTCTCCCACCGACCTCCCAATCGATACTTCTCTCTTCGGGTATAAATTCGACTTGAACCTGAAGACAATCTTCGAGGAACGTGTCGTTGAAGCACTGATGAAGGGAAACCAAAGGCCGTCGAAAAGGGACGCCCATAAACTGCACAATAACTTTTTCAATTACAACACCCTGATCACCCACTTCATCGGCTCAGAAGAGGGAACACGGGGCCTTCTTATTCTACTTGTAAAACAAGTACATCTTTTGTGCTAAGTCGAATAAGTGCCTGGTCGAGAACATGCCAGTCACCGAAGCCCTGGCTAGCAGTCATGTCATGGCCCTTAGTTCGATCGTCCTTGTCAACCTCACTAGGTGTTTGGCCAAAGCTTCCTTAGGGAAAATCGACCCTCACCAAAATAGCTTACTCTGGGTCTTCCAGCTCTGGCTGCAAGTTTATTTCTCGACATTGCAACCAGAAGTTCCAAGCTTCAATTCCTCTGAAGCAATGGTTCTTGAGCTAGCCTCAAGCCCCATTCTTACTCACTCAGTTGAAAAAAATTTCAAATATTTCTTCGGCCTAGAAGACCTGTTAGACGACGAATTCCAAATCTGCAATAATCGGACATACCCATCTTCCATCATCCTTCCATAATCGGCATAGGAAGAGGCCGAGGAAGCTAATCTTCGGAAGTCTTGGGATCATTCATCATAGCTCGCGACCTATTCTATGGTTTCCAAGCTCGATGAGGAAGCTGGGAAGTCTATCATCCCAATTTCTGAAGGAAAAATTTTGTCCTACTTAAGAACATGTGAGAATATTTGAACACATAGGCAAACTATTAACATATTAAAGTAGGCATGCATTCAAAAACAATTCTAAAACCCATGACTTTCAAAGCCTAGTGAATGGTGAACCATGAGACTCTTCAACAACATTAAAAAGAAGGAAGGATTTAGAGATTCATTACCCTTGAAGCTCATCCTTGTTTACACAAGGGATTCACCCAAGTGGAGGGCCTTTAAGTCACCTCCTAGCTCATTGGATCTTCCTTGTGATTTTCTTCCTTTTGATGCTCCTTTGCTCCTTGAGAATGTGAGGAAAGGATCTCCAAAAACACCAAATATTTGGTGTCCCTAAGTCTCCACACCAAGGATGAGGTGTGAAGATGAAATGGATGACTTAGAGAAGAAAAGATTGCTAGCTATCTCTTCCCTAAGTGGCCGGCCTCTTTTAGAGAAAAAGAGAGAAAGTGTTTCTCATCTTTGTCTCAAGAAAACCCTAATGAGGTAAAAGCTATAAAGATGCTTTTATATCTCTTTTCTTAGGTGAGTGGCAAACTTGCAATTAAGCAAAACTTCCCACTACCCTTGCTATGGCCGACCATCTTAAGTGATTGGGCTATTTACCCATATTTGTTTTAGTTGTCATACAACTTAAACATAATGGGCCTAGTGGACCAAACCCTTTTGGACCCCGAAGCCCAAGACTAACTTAAAAGCCCAATACAAACCTTTCGTAAAATTGATTAACTAATTAATTAATCTTGACCATTCTCAATTAAACCATTTAATTACTTATCCATCTCATTTATATTTCTTCACTTTCATCCTTACTCGGTGTACGATCCATTAGGTTCCAATTAGCGAGGCAGTGGGCGATTGTTACTCTTAACGATCGATTGTGAATTAAAAGAACATTTCAATTCTCCCTTTGTTGAAGATTAGTGTTTCCTAATCTTTAGGGCTTCCACAAACCATGAGTGACACCTAGCAGTATGTCATGGCTACCCAAGCTAAGTAGAAGTGGTTGGAGAACCTATCCAGTTACAATTACAATGCAATACGGTCATTCTCTAATACAATACTCTTAATCACATTGTTTGAGTGATAGTTTGTTTCATGTCTACTATCCAATGTGATACTTCTTTATATGATTCAATTGAATATGATTTGGAACATACTTCCTAAGTCATATTCGTATGCTTTGGCCAAAGACTCCCCGAATCATATCTTAGAGTATTCTCCTTCCACCATGGAAGGTTAGAAATCCCTTGTTGTGCATTCATATGCCTACATGACTAGATAGCTTGACCCCAACAATGTCGTGGACACTCTCGATGGAATGCCTTTCACATGATCAAAGATCAAGGACCTAACCATTAGACATCTATGATGTCTCAGGTCAAAGGACTACTTTGCATATTGCAACGAACGAGTTTTTACATGACATGTATGTTCGAACTCTCTTTTGATCGTTGTTCAGTGTACTCAATTACTCTTTCGAGCACTTATGTGTTTGTCTTAGTGTCCAACACTAAATAACTTGAGACTAGTCATACTCACGCTTGAGTTGACATAACACATACTAACCTTAACGGATTGTCAATGCCCAATTGGCAATCCTATGGCTAGGAACTTTTTAGGAATGAACATAAGAGAAAGGTCTCGTTAATCTAACTTACTTAAATCACTTATCTCTTTGATCAAATACATTCCTTGGATTCCCTTATTACTTAAACACATGATACAATAAATAGTGATTAACAATAAGCTTTGCCCTTTATTAAACATATAATAGTTTAATACAATAAGTATTCCAAAAGCTATTACATCAAATGAGTGGCTTTGTGGGCATACTTCCAACAATCTCCCACTTGCACTCAAAGCCACCTTCCCATGTATCTAATACCCATCTTTTCCATATGGCGGTCAAGTTGGATTTGAGACATTGGCTTTGTCAGTGGATGTGCTACGTTATCGGCTGAAGAAACCTTGAGGATGTTGACTTTCCCCTCGGCAACATATCTTCTAATGATATTAAAGCGCCTGTCAAAATGCTTGTTCTTTTTATGAGCCTTGGTTCCTTGGCTTGAGCTATCGCCCCACTATTATCACAGTACAAAGTTACTGGTGATGTAATGGTTGGAATCACTCCAAGTTTAGTAATGAACTTCTTCATCCAGAACACTTCTTTGCCGGCTTCAACTGCAGCGACATATTCTGCCTCCGTCGTGGAATCAACAATTACATCTTGTTTCTTGCTTTTCCAGCTAACAGCCCCACCATTTAGAGTGAATACATATCCGGAGTTGGAACTTCTATCATCGATGTCAGATTGGAAATCTGCGTCTATATAGGCTTCCACTCGCAACTCTGTTGCTCCTCCATAAATGAGGAACATGTCCTTAGTTCTTCTTAAGTACTTAAGGATCGTCTTGACAGCTGCCCAGTGTTCTGATCCTGGGTTAGATTGCTATCGACTAGTAATGCTCACAACATATGCGATATCAGGCCTGGTGCATATCATGGCATATATGAGACTTCCTATGGCGGAAGCATAAGGAATAGTACTCATCTGCTGTATCTCTTCAGGAGTCTTAGGTCCCATGGACTTAGAAAGGTGAATTCCATGTCTCACGGGAAGAAGACCTTTCTTAGATTGTTCCATCTGGAACCTACTTAGCACCTTATCTATGTACATAGATTGGGATAATCCAATTAATTTTCTGGATCTATCACGATAGAGCTTTATCCCAAGTACATAAGATGCATCTCCTAAATCTTTCATGTGGAAGGTTTTGGACAACCACACTTTTACAGAAGAAAGTACTGCAATGTCATTCCCAAATAGTAATATGTCATCTACATATAACACTAGGAATACAACTGCATCCCCAAAGACCTTTTGATAAACACAATTGTCGTCTTCGTTTTGAGAAAAACCAAACGATTTGATTTCAGTATCAAAACGAATGTTCCAGCTCCTGGAGGCTTGCTTAAGTCCATAAATGGACCTCTGAAGCTTGCATACTTTAGTCCTTTTAGACTTGGACACGAAACCTTCGAGTTGAGTCATATAGAGCTCTTCCTCTAGGTAGCCGTTCAGAAAGGCCGTCTTCACATCCATTTTCCATATCTCATAATCATGGTACGCAGCTATAGCAAGCAAAATCTGAATGGACTTAATCATGGCTACAGGAGAGAAGGTTTCTTCATAGTTAATCCCTTCTCGTTGCCTGTAACCCTTGGCTACTAGTCTAGCCTTATAAGTCTCCACGTTCCCATCAGCGCCTAGCTTCCTCTTGAAGACCCATTTGTTTCCAATAGGTACTATACCTTCTGGAGGGTCTACAAGAGTCCAGACCTGATTTTGATACATGGAATCCATCTCAGATTTCATGGCCTCTTGCCATCTCTTTGAGTCAATGTCGGACATTGCTTCAGTGTAGTCCCTAGGGTCCTCCTTTGTGTCATTGTCACCTAGAAGGTGCAATTCCCCAAAGTCATTATCTAAGCCATACCTCTTAGGTGGCTTGCTAACCCTTTCAGATCTACATGGAGCTAGGGGTTTAGGAACAGGGTTGTCAACTTGTCGAGTGCTTGTTTATGGTTCATCATTAATCTCATTAATTTCCATCGTTTTACTTATAGTTCATTTGAGAACAAATTCGTCCTCTAGAAACTTAGCAGTTCTGGCGACAAAGACTTTTTGGTCGTCAGGATGGTAGAACTCATATCCCATAGTTTCTCTAGGATATCCCACAAAATAGCACCTAACTGATCTCGCTTCAAGCTTAGTAGCTTCAAGCTTCTTGACATATGCTTCACAACCCCAAATCTTAATGTGATTAAGACTTGGCTTTCTTCCATGCCATATCTTATAGGGCGTCTGTGAAACTGACTTGGAAGGTACTATATTAAGCAAGTAAGCTGCTGTATATAGAGCGTGTTGGAAATGTGCCCTAAAACCAATCATATGATGATACTTTACGGACATTTCACATGTTAAACTAATCTAGTTTAATATCAAGGGCAAAGATTATTGTTTTAAGCCGTCTCATATAAATGTTATATGCTTAAACGATAAGTCCAAGGAATATGTAATTAGGAGAATGTAATTTAAACAAGTTAGATTTATGAGACCATTCTCTTTCGTATACATATCCTAAACGTTCCTGATCATAGGATTGCCAATTGGGCATTGACAGTCCGTTAAAATCAGTACGTGCTGTGTCTTCTATCATGGAGAGTGACTGGTCTCGAGTCATTGGTGTGATTGACACCAAGACAAGCATGTAGGTGCTTAATAGCGAATGAGTCCACTGAACACGATCAACGAGAAGTTCTCATACTCATGTCACATGAGAACTCATGTTTGGGATAATGCAAAGTAGTCCTTTGACCTGAGGCATCATAGTTGTCTTGTGGTTAAGTCCTTGATCTTTGACTATGTCAAAGTCACTCCATCAGAGGGTGTCCACGGCATAGTTGGGGTTAAGCCACTTAGCCATGGAGGCAAGTGAATGCGCAACAAGGGATCTCTAACCTTCGAACCGTTTGAAAGAGAATACTCTATGATATGATTAAGAATCTCTGGCCAAAGTATGAGTGAGATTTAGGAAGTCATTCCAAATCACATTCAAGGTAATCATATAAGTAAATGAATCACATTGGATAGTAGACATGAATAAACTATCAATCCAAACAATGTGGTCAAGAGTATTGTATTAGAGAGAGACCGTATTTCATTGTAATCCTAAACTGAATAGGTTCTCCACCTCTTCTGATTGGCTTGGGTAACCATGACATACTGCTAAGTGACATTCATGGTTTGTGGAAGCCCTAAACGTGTATAATCACTAAAGGGAGAATTGAAAGTAAGTTTCAATTCACAATCGATTTAAAAGAGTTCTAATCGCCCACTGCCTCGCTATAAGGAACCTAATGGATCGTACACCGTGTAAGGTAAAGATTGAAGAAACAACGGAGATGAGTAAGAATAATTAAATGGTTTAATTATTTATGGCAATGATTAATTAATATGTTAATTAATCAAACGAATAAAGTTTGTTAAAAGACCTAGGGTTAGTTTTGGGCCTTAAGGCCCAATGGGCTTCGAACGTCAAGCCCATTGACTTAAGTTGTATGACAACTTAATGACTTAATATTCACAAAGGCCCAAACAACCCAATAACACCCTATGGCCGGCCATATTGATAATGGAGTGGGTTTTGGACTTATTACAAGTTTGTCACTCCAATGAAGGTAGGTATAAATATGACTTTATAGCCTTTTCTTCATTAGGGTTTCTTTTGGGAGAAAAGATGAGACAAAAGCTCTCTTTGCTCTCTAAGAGGCCGGCCACCCTAGAGGAACATAGCTAGCAATCTTACTTCCTCTAGGTCACTCATTTCTTCATCAATCCTTCCTTGGTGTGGAGACTTAGAGGTTCTCAACTTTGAGAACTTGGAGAAACCAATTCTTCCATCCAAATCCATGGAGCTAAGAAGCAAGGAATGAAGGCCCTATCTCTTGTGTGATTATCCTTTGCTTATGCAAAGAGGAATCAACAAAGGTATAAATTTCTCAACTCACTTTGTTTTGAGTTGAGTCTTGGTTTACCTAACTACTAGGCTTTGAATTTCATGGGTAATGTTTTGTTTTTGAGTGCATACAAGCATGATTCCGCCTTTAATTTGTTAATTGCATGCTATAGATGTTGCTCAAAAGAACATGTTTTTCACAAAATTTCCTTCAGAGCGTATCCCCAAAATGTTACTGGTAGATCGACGGAACTCATCATAGAACGAACCATGTTCATCAAGGTTTGATTTCTCCTTTTAGAAACTCCATTAAGTTGTGGAGTTCCTGGTGGAGTCCACTGTAATATTATTCCACACTCTTTGAGATAATCTAGGAACTCGCTACTTAGATACTCTCCCCCTCGATCTGATCTTAGGATATT
This sequence comes from Malus sylvestris, assembly GCF_916048215.2. NCBI lineage: Eukaryota > Viridiplantae > Streptophyta > Magnoliopsida > Rosales > Rosaceae > Malus > Malus sylvestris. The sequence goes on from NC_062275.1 coordinate 38,706,914, forward strand.
TATCTGTTTCCCAGTCTGCTTCTCAACTTCATTCTTGAATTCTTTGAACCTTTTAAAGGATTCTGACTTGTACTTCATAAGATACACATAGCCAAACCGAGAGTGATCGTCGGTGAATGTGATATAGTAGGAGAAGCATTCTCTCGACGTAGTAGACATAGGTCCACATACGTCAGTGTGGATTAACCTTAGAATTTCAGTGGCACGCTCTCCTTTCCCAGTGAATGGAGATTTGGTCATCTTCCCTTTTAAGCAACATTCACAAGTACCCATTTGGTCATTACCTAATGGGCGGAAATATCCGTCTTTCGACATCTTGCGAATCTTATCAAGGTTCACATGTCCAAGTTTAAGATGCCACATCTTTTCTTGGTTAACTTCTTCTCTAGCCCTTTTGGGTTTTAAGGTATTCCCGCTTTCGATACAGTGCATCCCACTACTTGTCTCTAGGTGAAAAAGTCCCTCTATCATATTACCATGAGAGATAATACGATCGTTCAAGTATAAAGTGCAACTCATTTTGTCAAACAATATTGAGTGCCTATCTCATAAAAGCTTAGAGATAGAAATCAAATTCTTTATACATGAAGGAAACTATAAACAATTTTTAAGTTCCAGGACTTCCCCAGAGGGTAGTTTAAGCATGTAGGTGCCTATTGCTTTTGCAGAGATCTTAGTACCGTTCCCAACTCACACAATCATCTTTCCATTGCGTAGTGTCCTGCTCCCTGTTAGTCCCTGCAACAAATTGTAGATATGTTGATTAGCGCCTGAATCAAATATCCAGGAATTGGAGCTCACTGTAAAAGCACTCTCTATGACAGAAATAGTCCCTTCTAAAGTTCGTGTCATAAGGTTTGCAATGCGCACCCTGTATTTCTTCTTCCAACGTTCATCCTTTCCATAATGAAAGCATGTTCATTTGGATTTTATTGCCTTCTTCTTATGTAACCTTTTCATTGTGATTGCATTCTCACTCCCACTGTCCTTTTTGAAACCTTGTTCAAACTTACAGCACATGTTAATCATCTCGGTAAAAGTATGATCGAATCTATTCACCTTATAGTTTACAATAAACTTAGTGAAATCATCTGAGAGAGATGCAAAGAAAAAGTCTTGGGCCATTTTCCCATCGATGGAAGTTCCTAAACTCTCAAGATCTTGAAAGATCCTTTCCATCTTTTGTCCATGTTTATGAACCGATGTCCCCTTTGCCATTTTGGCATTCAATAGACTACAAACATTTGAGAATCGTACATTACTAGTCTCAATGTCATGCATCTTATGCAAACTTTCAACCATGGCATAAGAAGTGTCCATGTGCTTATGTAGCTTCATAAGCTCCTCACTAAGTGAAGTGAGGATTAAGCATTTGGCTTGTAAGTTATCCTCATAGTGTCTATCATAATTTTGACACTCCTCCTTTGAAGCTAGTTTCGTAGGAGGTACATGAGGAGGGGATTGCTTAAGCACATACAATATGTCTTTCACCTTTGAGACATTCTCAATGTGGCAATACCAAGCAAGGAAACGTTGGCCCCTAAGGCCCCTTTTGTCAAGTATAATGGTGGGTGTAATTTTAGGCATGTCGTTAACTACATAACATAACAGAAATCGTATTAGATTGTTGATTTTAAAACTACTTGATTGGGTCTTAAATCAAATAGTACCACCCACTATTTTTTGGCAAATTCCACATCCCTCAATGGAATTCGAGAGTTATGTTGAACTCTTAGCGGGGTATAGGAGGCTCACCATTACCAAGCCCACCTCACGATGATACGATGTTGGTTAGCAAAAATAATGATGAGAGAATAACGCTTTAATCATTTACAACTCTTGTAATTACCCATCTAATTTGGCCTCTAGAGAATGATGCCTCACAATGATATGATGTTGGCACCATTGCACTTAGTTAAGTTATTCCCACCATGCTAGTTCGTGTAGGGGTTCAAGAATATCCTCACAATGATATGATGTCGGTCATCCTTGTTGCCTACCTCACCACATCATGTATGTACATATGGACTCCTCCTGAATGTAAGCACAAACGATTGGAGCCCACCATGGTGGAAGTGAAGGAAAAAAATTTTGTCCTAGCTAAGAACAAGTATGAACATTTGAATACACATGCAAGCTATCAACACTTTAAAGTAGGCATGCATCCAAAAACAATTCATAAAACCCATGACTTTCAAAGCCTAGTATATGGTGAACCAAAATAAACTCTTTAACAAAATTAAAGAGAAGTAAAGATTTAGTGATTCTTTACCCTTGAAGCTCATCCTTGTTTACACAAGGGATTCACCCAAGTGGAGGGCCTTCAAGTCACCTCCAAGCTCCTTGAATCCTCCTTGTGTTTTCCTCCCTTTAGTGCTCCTTTGATGATTAGAGGAAAAAGGATTTGTTCTCCAAAAACATCAAAAGCTTGATGTCTCTAAGTCTCTTCACCAAGGTTGTATATTGTGAAGATGATATGGATGACTTAGAGAGATTTTAGATGCTAGTAAAAATCCTCTAAGTGGCCGGCCTCTATGTAGAAAAAGAGAGAAAATGTTTCACCCAATTTCTATTAGAAAAACCCTAATGAGAAAATTGCTATAAAGTTCCTTTTATAACATTTTCTTTGGTGAGTGGCAAACTTGTAATTAAGCAAGCTTGCCCATTCACCCTAATGGCCGGCCTCTCCTTGTTATTGGGCTAATTTGCCCATTTTGTTTTAGTTGTCATACAACTTAAACATAATGGGCCTTGTGGACCAAAACACTTTTGGGCCCCGAAACCCAAAACCAACATATAAGCCCAATACGAACCTTTCGTATAATTAATTAACTAATTAATTAATCTTGACCATTCTTCAATTAAACCATTTAATTGCTTATCCATTTCATATAATTTCTTCACTAACATCCTTATGTGGTGTGCGATCCATTAGGTTCCAAATAGCGAGGCAGTGGGCGATGTTACTCTTAACGATCGATTGTGAATTGAAACCACATTTCAATTCTCCCTTAAGATTAGTGTTTGCTAATCTTCAGGGCTTCCACAAACCATGAGTGACACCTAGCAGCATATCATGGTTACCCAAGCTAAGTAGAATTGGTTGGAAAACCTATCCAGTTACAACTACAATGCAATACGGTCCTTCTCTAATACAATACTCTTAATCACATTGTTTAAGTGATAGTTTGTTTCATGTCTACTATCCAATGTGATACTTTCCTATATGATTCCTTTGAATATGATTTGGAACAAACTTCCTAAGTCATATTCATATGCTTTGGCCAAAGACTTTAGAATCATATCTTAGAGTATTCTCCTTCCACCATGGAAGGTTAGAGATCCCTTGTTGTGCATTCATATGCCTACATGACTAGATAGCTTGACCCCAACAATGCCGTGGACAATCCGAAGGAATGCCATTGACATGATCAAAGATCAAGGACCTAACCATTAGACATCTATGATGCCTCAGGTCAAAGGACTACTTTGCATATTGCAACTTTAGAGTTCATACATGACATGTATGTTCGAACTCTCTTTTGATCGACGTTCAGTGTACTCGATTACTCTTTCGAGCACCTATGTGTTTGTCTCAGTGTCCAACACCAAATGACTTGAGACTAGTTCATACTCACGTTTAAGTCAACATAACACATACTAACCTTAGCGGATTGTCAATGCCCAATTGGCAATCCTATGGCTAGGAACGTTTTAGGAATGAACATAAGAGTGAGGTCTCGATAATCTAACTCATTAGATCACTTCTCTCTTAGAACAAATACATTCCTTGGATTCCCTTATTGCTTAAACACATGATACAATAAATAGTGATTAACAATAAGCTTTGCCCTTCATTAAACATATAAAAGTTTAATACAATAAGTATTCCAAAAAGCTATTACATCAAATGAGTGGCTTTGTGGGCATACTTCCAACAATATCCCACTTGCACTCAAAGCCATCTTCCCATGTATCTAATACCCATCTTATCCATATGACGATCAAGCTGGATTTGAGACATTGGCTTTGTCAGTGGATCTGCTACATTATCGGCTGAGGCAACTTTGAGGATGTTGACTTTCCCCTCGGCAGCATATCTTCTAATGATATTAAAGCGCCTATCAAAATGCTTGTTCTTTTGATGTGCCCTGGGTTCCTTGGCTTGAGCTATCGCCCCACTATTATCACAGTACAAAGTTACTGGTGATGTAATGGTTGGAACCACTCCAAGTTCAGTAATGAACTTCTTCATCCAGAACGCTTCTTTGCCGGCTTCAGCTGTAGCGACATATTCAGCCTCTGTCGTGGAATCAGCAATTACACTTTGCTTCTTGCTTTTCCAACTGACAGCCCCACCATTCAGAGTGAATACATATCCGGAGTTGGAACTTCTATCATCGACATCAGATTGGAAATCTGCGTCTGTATAGCCTTCCACTCGCAACTCTGATGCTCCTCCATATACGAGGAACATGTCCTTAGTTCTTCTTAAGTACTTAAGGACCGTCTTGACAGTTGCCCAGTGTTCTAATCCTGGGTTAGATTGATATCGACTAGTAATGCTCACAGCATATGCGATATCAGGCCTTGTGCATATCATGGCATACATGAGACTTCCTATGGCTGAAGCATAAGGAATTCTACTCATATGCCTTATCTCTTCAGGAGTCTTAGGTTCCATGGACTTAGAAAGGTGAATTCCATGTCTTACAGGAAGAAAGCCTTTCTTACATTGTTCCATCTCGAACCTACTTAGCACCTTATCAATGTACATAGATTGGGATAATCCAATTAATTTTCTGGATCTATCACGATAGAGCTTTATCCCAAGTACATAAGATGCATCTCCTAAATCTTTCATGTGGAAGGTTTTGGACAACCACACTTTTACAGAAGAAAGTATTGCAGTGTCATTCCCGAATAGTAATATGTCATCTACATATAACACTAGGAATACAACTGCATCCCCAACGACTTTTTGATAAACACAATTGTCGTCTTCGTTTTGAGTAAAACCAAACGTTTTGATTTCAGTGTCGAAACGAATGTTCCAGCTCCTGGAGGCTTGCTTGAGTCCATAAATGGACCTTTGAAGCTTGCATACCTTAGTCTTTTCAGACTTGGACACGAAACCTTCGGGTTGAGTCATATAGAGCTCTTCCTCTAGGTAGCCGTTCAGAAAGGCCGTCTTCACGTCCATTTGCCAGATCTCATAATCATGGTACGCAGCTATAGCAAGCAAAATCCGAATGGACTTAATCATGGCTACAGGAGAGAAAGTTTCTTCATAGTCAATCCCCTCTCTTTGCCTGTAACCCTTGGCTACCAATCTAGCCTTATAAGTCTCCACGTTCCCATCAACGCCTATCTTCCTCTTGAAGACCCATTTGTTTCCAACTGGTACAATACCTTCTGGAGGGTCTACAAGAGTCCAGACCTGATTTTGATACATGGAATCCATCTCGAATTTCATGGCCTCTTGCCATCTCTTTGAATCAATGTCGGACATTGCTTCAGTGTAGTCTCTAGGGTCCTCATTTGTTTCATTGTCACCTAGAAGGTACAATTCATCAAAGTCATTGTCTAAGCCATACCTCTTAGGTGGCTTACTAACCCGTTCAGATCTACGTGGAGCTGGGGGTTCAGGAACAGGGTTGTCAATATGTCTAGTGCTTGTTTGTGGTTCATTATTAATCTCATTAATTTCCATCTGTTTGCTTATAGTCCCTTTGAGAACGAATTCGTCCTCTAGAAACTTAGCAGTTCTGGCGACAAAGACTTTCTGGTCGTCAGGATGGTAGAACTCATATCCCATAGTTTCTTTAGGATATCCCACAAAATAGCATCTTACTGATCTCGCTTCAAGCTTAGTAGCTTCAAGCTTCTTGACATATGCTTCACAACCCCAAATCTTAACATGTTTAAGACTTGGCTTTCTTCCATGCCATATCTCATAGGGCGTTTGTGGAACTGACTTGGAAGGTACTCTATTAAGCAAGTAAGCTGCTGTATATAGAGCGTATCCCCAGAATGTTACTGGTAGATCAGCAGAACTCATCATAGAACGAACCATGTTCATCAAGGTTCGATTTCTCCTTTCAGAAACTCCATTGAGTTGTGGAGTTCCCGGTGGAGTCCACTGTGATATTATTCCACACTCTTTGAGGTAATCTAGGAACTCGTTACTCAGATATTCACCCCCTCGATCCGATCTTAGGATCTTTATCTGTTTCCCAGTTTGCTTCTCAACTTCATTCTTGAATTCTTTGAACCTTTCAAAGGATTCTGACTTGTACTTCATAAGATACACATAGCCAAACCGAGAGTGATCGTCGGTGAATGTGATATAGTATGAGAAGCCTCCTCTCGACGTAGTAGACATAGGTCCACATACGTCAGTGTGGATTAACCCTAGAATTTCAGTGGCACGCTCTCCTTTTCCAGTAAATGGAGATTTGGTCATTTTCCCTTTCAAGCAACATTCACAAGTACCCATCCGGTCATTACCTAATGGGTGGATGTATCCGTCTTTCGACATCTTGTGAATCTTTTCAAGGTTCACATGTCCAAGTTTAAGATGCCACATCTTTTCTTGGTTAACTTCTTCTCTAGCCCTTTTGGGTTTTGAGGTATTCCTGCTCGCAATACAGTGCATCCCACTATTCGTCTCTAGGTGAAAAAATCCCTCTATCATATTACCATGAGAGATAATACGACCGTTCAAGTATAAAGTGCAACTCATTTTGTCAAACAATACTGAGTGCCCATCTCGTAAAAGCTTAGAGATGGAAATCAAATTCTTTATACATGAAGGAAAATATAAACAATTTTTAAGTTCCAGGACTTCCCCAGAGGGTAGGTTAAGCATGTAGGTGCCTATTGCTTTTGCAGAGATTTTAGTGCCGTTCCCAACTCGCACAACCATCTCATTATTGCGCAGTGATTTGCTCCCCACTAGTCCCTGCATCGTATTACAGATATGTTGACTAGCGCCTGAATCAAATATCCAGGAACTGGAGCTCACTGTAAAAGCACTCTCTATGACAGAAATAGTCTCTTCAAAAGTTCGTGTCATAAGGCTCGCAATGCGCACCCTGTATTTCTTCTTCCAACGTTCATCCTTTCCACAATGAAAGCATGTTCCTTTGGATTTCTTTGCCTTCTTCTTATGCAACCTTTTCCTTATGTTTGCATTCTCACTCCCACTGTCTATTTTGAAACCTTTTTCAAATTTACAGCACATGTCAATCATCTCTTTCAAAGAATGATCGAATCTATTCACTTTATAGTTTACAATAAACTTAGTGAAATCATCCGAGAGAGATGCAAGGAAAAAATCTTGGGCCATTTTCCCATCGATGGAAGTTCCTAAACTTTTAAGATCTTTAAATATCTTTTCCATCTTTTGTCCATGTTTATGGACCGATGTCCCCATTGCCATTTTGGCATTCATTAGACTACAAACATTTGAGAATCGTACATTACTAGTCTCAATGTCATGCATCTTATGCAAACTTTCAACCATGGCACAAGAAGTGTCCATGTGCTTATGTAGCTTCATAAGCTCCTTACTAAGTGAAGTGAGGATTAAGCATTTGGCTTGTAAGTCATCCTCATAGTGTCTAACATAGTTTTGACACTCCTCCTTTGAAGCTAATTTCGTAGGAGGTACATGAGGAGGGGATTGCTTAAGCACATACAATATGTCTTTCACCTTTGAGACATTCTCAATGTGGCGATACCAAGCAAGGAAACGTTGGCCCTTAAGGCCCCTTTTGTCAAGTATAATGGTGGGTATAATTTCAGGCATGTCGTTCACTACATAACATAACAGAAATCGTATTAGATTGTTTGTTTAAAACTATTTGATTGGGTCTTTGAATCAAATAGTACCACCCACTATTTTTGGCAAATTCCACATCCCTCAATAGAATTCGAGAGTTATATTGAACTCTTAGCGGGTTATGGGAGACTCACCATTACCAAGCCCACCTCACGATGATACGATGTTGGCTAGCAAAAATAATGATGAGAGAATAACGCATTATTCATTTACAACTTTTGTAATTACCCATCCGTTTGGCCTCTAGAGAATGTTGCCTCACGATGATACGATGTCGGCTTCATTGCACTTAGTTAAGTTATTCCCACCATGCTTAGTTTGTATAGGGGTTCAAGAATAGCCTCACGATGATACGATGTCGGCTATCCTCGTTGCCTACATTCACCTCATCATATGTATATGAATTCCTCCTGGATGTAAGCACATGCTTTGTACTTCCCCATGATAGGGTGAAGCCGGTGCATGAGTCACAAACGCTTGGAACCCACCACGGTGGAAGGCCTACGAAGAGATGTTCAAAACATCTCTCGCTTATCAACTTAATATTTGATTTGAGGGAATTGTTTTGGGCTACATCAAAACATTTTAATCACATTAAAAGAACTTGGGCCTATCACAACTATTGGTCCAAGTCAATATGATTTAGTAGCATATAATACTCCCACTGTTTCGTTGAAACAAGCGAGACTATATGGTACTACTAACGAATGCATTGCATCCTCATATGGACTATATAGTCATATTAGGTTTTAGGATGATTATGAACCGTTTGATTTGATCCAACACGAGCCTTGTGTTGGACCTTGGGTTTAAGGTAGATAGTTGTTGATTTTAGTTACGCGTTTAATCCAATTAAACCGTTATTTCCTATTGGGCGTTGGACCCAACTATTCCATTTTGCATACATATAAACAAAAAGGAATACATGAAATAATAATAAGGGCTTATGCCCTTTTACAACATAAATCAAATGATGGACTTATGTCCATTTACAACAATTGAATTAATCAAATTACATTCAAACCTATACTACTAAAAACCCAAACATTCATAATGTATATCGGCCAATCACATAGCTCAATTATCGTGGCCTTTGGTTCATAATCACCCTTTTCTCAATTAATCACATTAACTAAGAAAGCAACTTAAACAATTGGTTTTTGGATCCATAGAATTGATTTAAATGGAACTAAATGAAATGAAAATCCAATTCTCATTAAAGAGACAAAACAATTTTGTTCTCATTTTATTTGGGCCAAAAGGAAACTATGACCACAACAATTGGGCCATAATGCAAATACAAAAACTTTTGGGGTCACTTTGTATAAACACAATAGTCCACAACTTCATGTAAATACAACTAGAGCCCAAAATTTCATTAATGTAAAAACATCATTAAAGGATCAAAACAATTTGTCCTTTAGCGTTTTAGGACCTTAACGTAAAAACGTAAACTTTTGGGCCAAAATGCAAAAACACAAAATTTTCACAACTTTATGTAATTGCACAAAAGACCCAAAAACACCCCACTTGAGGGGTGGCCGGCCAAGGGAGTGTGTGAACAAGTGTGAAAAGGTTTTAGTGCATGCATGTGCAATATGCAAGTTGATTTTGGTGGGTGAGGTGAAATTGATGGTTTGTAAGAAAATGTTTTGTAAAAACATTAATGAGTTTAGACAAACATTAAAGATATTTGTCTAACATTAAAACCAAAATTAATGCTTCACCAATATCCATCACCCATCAAAATTAAACCAAAACTTTATGAAAAACATAAAACTTTTGAATCAAAACTTCAAACCTTTTTGTTCTTGGCAAGAACTTCAAGAACAATGAAGAACACCATGAAAACTCATAATAGTTCCATGGATGTTTTCATTCACCAAAACTCAAATTTTCACCTCTCAAAAGAGGGCTAATATCCTAGGGTACTTAGGGGTTCCAAAAGTCACCTTAAAACCATTTTAACAAGACAAACATGAACCCAAAAAATCACCCTAAGGATTTGGCCGAATTTCCCAAAACACATGGCACCAAATTTTAGTTCCAATATTCATGCTTAAATGAAATACATCTACAACATTTGAGATGCTAAATTTTCTACCAAAATTTATATATTCAAAAGCAAGAACAAAGCTTGTAACATTTACAACATTTAAATCACAAAATATGAACATCACAAAAACCCAAAAGGATTCACCATACACTAGGCCTAGGCTCTGATACCACTTGAAGGAAAAAAATTTTGTCCTAGCTAAGAACAAGTATGAACATTTGAATACACATGCAAGCTATCAACACTTTAAAGTAGGCATGCATCCAAAAACAATTCATAAAACCCATGACTTTCAAAGCCTAGTATATGGTGAACCAAAATAAACTCTTTAACAAAATTAAAGAGAAGTAAAGATTTAGTGATTCTTTACCCTTGAAGCTCATCCTTGTTTACACAAGGGATTCACCCAAGTGGAGGGCCTTCAAGTCACCTCCAAGCTCCTTGAATCCTCCTTGTGTTTTCCTCCCTTTAGTGCTCCTTTGATGATTAGAGGAAAAAGGATTTGTTCTCCAAAAACATCAAAAGCTTGATGTCTCTAAGTCTCTTCACCAAGGTTGTATATTGTGAAGATGATATGGATGACTTAGAGAGATTTTAGATGCTAGTAAAAATCCTCTAAGTGGCCGGCCTCTATGTAGAAAAAGAGAGAAAATGTTTCACCCAATTTCTATTAGAAAAACCCTAATGAGAAAATTGCTATAAAGTTCCTTTTATAACATTTTCTTTGGTGAGTGGCAAACTTGTAATTAAGCAAGCTTGCCCATTCACCCTAATGGCCGGCCTCTCCTTGTTATTGGGCTAATTTGCCCATTTTGTTTTAGTTGTCATACAACTTAAACATAATGGGCCTTGTGGACCAAAACACTTTTGGGCCCCGAAACCCAAAACCAACATATAAGCCCAATACGAACCTTTCGTATAATTAATTAACTAATTAATTAATCTTGACCATTCTTCAATTAAACCATTTAATTGCTTATCCATTTCATATAATTTCTTCACTAACATCCTTATGTGGTGTGCGATCCATTAGGTTCCAAATAGCGAGGCAGTGGGCGATGTTACTCTTAACGATCGATTGTGAATTGAAACCACATTTCAATTCTCCCTTAAGATTAGTGTTTGCTAATCTTCAGGGCTTCCACAAACCATGAGTGACACCTAGCAGCATATCATGGTTACCCAAGCTAAGTAGAATTGGTTGGAAAACCTATCCAGTTACAACTACAATGCAATACGGTCCTTCTCTAATACAATACTCTTAATCACATTGTTTAAGTGATAGTTTGTTTCATGTCTACTATCCAATGTGATACTTTCCTATATGATTCCTTTGAATATGATTTGGAACAAACTTCCTAAGTCATATTCATATGCTTTGGCCAAAGACTTTAGAATCATATCTTAGAGTATTCTCCTTCCACCATGGAAGGTTAGAGATCCCTTGTTGTGCATTCATATGCCTACATGACTAGATAGCTTGACCCCAACAATGCCGTGGACAATCCGAAGGAATGCCATTGACATGATCAAAGATCAAGGACCTAACCATTAGACATCTATGATGCCTCAGGTCAAAGGACTACTTTGCATATTGCAACTTTAGAGTTCATACATGACATGTATGTTCGAACTCTCTTTTGATCGACGTTCAGTGTACTCGATTACTCTTTCGAGCACCTATGTGTTTGTCTCAGTGTCCAACACCAAATGACTTGAGACTAGTTCATACTCACGTTTGAGTCAACATAACACATACTAACCTTAGCGGATTGTCAATGCCCAATTGGCAATCCTATGGCTAGGAACGTTTTAGGAATGAACATAAGAGTGAGGTCTCGATAATCTAACTCATTAGATCACTTCTCTCTTAGAACAAATACATTCCTTGGATTCCCTTATTGCTTAAACACATGATACAATAAATAGTGATTAACAATAAGCTTTGCCCTTCATTAAACATATAAAAGTTTAATACAATAAGTATTCCAAAAAGCTATTACATCAAATGAGTGGCTTTGTGGGCATACTTCCAACAGGAAGGCCTACAAAGAGATGTTCAAAGCATCTCTCGCTTATCAACTTAATATTCGTTTTGTTGAGGGAGTAGTGTTGGGCTACATCAATTTTATTTTAATCTTATTAAAAAGAACTTGGGCCTATCACAACCATTGGTCCAAGTTAATATGAATTAGTAGTATATAATACTCCCACTATTTCGATTGAAACAAGCGAGACTATATGGAACTAATAACGAATGCATTGCATCCCCATATGGACTATATAGTCATATTAGGTCTTATGATGATTATGAACCGTTTGATTTGATCCAACACGAGCCTTGTGTTGGACCTTGGGTCTAAGGTAGGTAGTTGTTGATTTTAGTTACACATTTAATCTAATTAAACCGTTATTTCCTATTGGGCGTTGGACCCAACTATTCCAATTTGCATACAAATAAACAAATAGGAATACTTGAAATAAAGAGAAGGGCTTTGCCCTTTTACAACACATTAGATGGACTTATGTCCATTTACAACAAATTTGAACTAATCAAATTACATTCAAATCTAAACTACTTAACCCAAGCATTCATAATGTAAAGCGGCCAATCACATAGCTCAATTATCAAGGCATTTGGTTCATAATCACCCTTTTCTTAATCAATCAAATTAACTAAGAAAGCAACTTAAACAATTGGTTTTCGGATTCATAGAATTGATTTAAATGGAACTAAATGAAATGAAAATCCAATTCTCATTCAAGAGACAAAACCATTTTGTTCTCATCATCTTTTGGATCGAAAAACAATGACCACAACTATTGGGCCATAAATTTAAAACATAAACTTTTGGGGTCACTTTGTAAAAACACAAGAGTCCACAACTTCATGTAATTACAACTAGAACCCAAAAAATTTCAACAATAATAAAAGCGTCATTAAAGGAGCAAAACAATTTGTCATTTAGCGTTTTTGGGCCTTAACGTAAAAATGCAAACTTTTGGGTCAAAGTGCAAATACACAAAAGTATCAAAACTTTATATAATTGCATGAAAGCCCCAAAAGTACCCCCACTAAGGGGTGGCCGGTTTTGATAGTGAAAAAAAAAAGAGGGGGGAAAAGGTTTTGGTGAAAAATTCAAAATTTGAAAGTGTTTGGTGCAAGTGGATAGGTAGGTGAGGAAAAGTTGATTGGGGTGGGTTGTAAGAAAAATGTTTTGTCAAACAATAAAGGCATAAATCATTCATCACCAATCATCCATCACCTATAAAAAATAAACCAAAACTTTATACAAAGCAACAAACATATTGAATCAAAACACCAAAACTTTTTGTTCTTGGTAAGAACATCAAGAACATTGAAGAACACACATGAAAACTCATAAGAGCTCCATGAAAGTTTTCACTCAATAAAACTCAAATTTTCACTACACAAAAGAGGGTTAACATCCTAGGGTACTTAGGGGTTCCAAAAGTCACTTTAAAACTCTTTTAATAAGACAAACATGAACCCAAAAATCCACCCTTTGGATTTGGCCGAATCTCCCCACATACATGGCACCAAATTTTAGTTCCAATATTCATGCTTAAATGAACTATATCTACAACATTTGAGATGCTAAATTTTCAAGCAAAATTTATATTCAAAAGCAAGAACAAAGCTTGTAACATTTACAACATTTAAATCACAAGCCATGAAAAACACAAAACCCAAAAGGATTCACCATAAACTAGACCTAGACTCTTGATACCACTTGAAGGAAAAATTTTGTCCTAGCTAAGAACATGTGAGAATATTTGAACACATAGGCAAACTATTAACATATTAAAGTAGGCATGCATTCAAAAACAATTCTAAAACCCATGACTTTCAAAGCCTAGTGAATGGTGAACCATGAGACTCTTCAACAACATTAAAGAGAAGGAAGGATTTAGAGATTCATTACCCTTGAAGCTCATCCTTGTTTACACAAGGGATTCACCCAAGTGGAGGGCCTTCAAGTCACTTCCTAGCTCCTTGGATCTTCCTTGTGATTTTCTTCCTTTTGATGCTCATTTGCTCCATGAGGATGTGAGGAAAGGATCTCCAAAAACACCAAAGATTTGGTGTCTCTAAGTCTCCATACCAAGGATGAGGTGCGAAGATGAAATGGATGACATAGAGAAGAAAAGATTGCTAGCTATCTCTTCCCTAAGTGGCAGGCCTCTTTTAGAGAAAAAGAGAGAAAGTGTTTCTCATCTTTGTCTCAAGAAAACCCTAATGAGGTAAAAGCTATAAAGATGCTTTTATATCTCTTTTCTTAGGTGAGTGGCAAAATTGCAATTAAGCAAAACTTCCCACTACCCTTGCTATGGATGGCCATCTTAAGTGATTGGGCTATTTGCCCATATATGTTTTAGTTGTCATACAACTTAAACATAATGGGCAGAGTGGACCAAACCCTTTTGGACCCCGAAGCCCAAGACTAACTTAAAAGCCCAATACGAACCTTTCGTAAAATTAATTAACTAATTAATTAATCTTGACCATTCTCAATTAAACCATTTAAATGCTTATCCATCTCATTTATATTTCTTCACTTTCATCCTTACTCGGTGTATGATCCATTTGGTTCCAATTAGCAAGGCAGTGGGCGATTGTTACTCTTAACGATCGATTGTGAATTGAAACAACATTTCAATTCTCCCTTTGTTGAAGATTAGTGTTTGCTAATCTTTAGGGCTTCCACAAACCATGAGTGACACGTAGCAGTATGTCATGGCTACCCAAGCGAAGTAGAAGTGGTTGGAGAACCTATCCAGTTACAATTACAATGTAATACGTTCCTTTTCTGATACAATACTCTTAATCACATTGTTTGAGTGATAGTTTGTTTCATGTTTACTATCTAATGTGATACTTCTTTATATGATTCAATTGAATATGATTTGGAACATACTTCCTAAGTCATATTCGTATGCTTTGGCCAAAGACTCCCGAATCATATCTTAGAGTATTCTCCTTCCACCATGGAAGGTTAGAGATCCCTTGTTGTGCATTCATATGCCTACATGACTAGATAGCTTGACCCCAACAATGCCGTGAACACTCTCGATGGAATGCCTTTGACATGATCAAAGATCAAGGACCTAACCATTAGACATTTATGATGTCTCAGGTCAAAGGACTACTTTGCATATTGCAACTAACGAGTTCTTACATGACATCTATGTTCGAACTCTCTTTTGATCGTTGTTCAGTGTACTCGATTACTCTTTCGAGCACCTATGTGTTTGTCTTAGTGTCCAACACTAAATGACTTGAGACTAGTCATACTCACGCTTGAGTTGACATAACACATACTAACCTTAGCGGATTGTCAATGCCCAATTGGCAATCCTTGAAGGATGATTTTGTGAAAACAAGTTCATTTGAATAACATCTATAGCATGCATTTAACAATTAAAAGGCAGAATCATGCTTGCATGCATTCAAAAACAAAACATTACCCATGAAATTCAAAGCCTAGTAGATTGGTGAACCAACACTCAACTCAAATCAAAGTGAGTTGGGAAATTTATACCTTTGTAGATTCCTCTTTGCATAAGCAAAGGCTAATCACCCAAAGAGAGGGCCTTCATTCCTTGCTTCTTAGATCCATGGATTTGGATGGAAGAATAGGTTTCTCCAAGTTCCCAAAATTGAGAACCTCTAAGTCTCCACACCAAGGTTAGATTTAAGTAGAAATGAGTGACCTTGGAGGAGTTGGATTGCTAGATACACCCTCCAAGGGGGCCGGCCTCCTAGAGAGAAAAGGAGAGACATGTTCTCTCTAATTTTCTCCAAAAGAACCCATAATGAATTTTAGGCTATAAAGTTCTTTATATAGTCACTTCTTTAAATGACCTAAAGAACCAAAAATCCTAATTCAACACACATGGCCGGCCATATAAGGGATATGGGCTTTTGGGCCTTTGTGAATCTTTATTCATTAAATTGTCATACAACTTAACTCAATGGGCTTGACGTTCGAAGCCCATTGGGCCTTAAGGTCCAAAATTATCCCGAGGTCTTTAACGAACTTATTCGTTTGATTAATTAACATATTAATTAATCCTTGCCATAAACAATTAAACTATTTAATTATTCTTACTCATCTCCATTGTTTCTTCAATCTCCACCTTACACGGTGTACGATCCATTAGGTTCCTTTTAGCGAGGCAGTGGGCGATTAGAACTCTTTCAAATCGATTGTGAATTGAAACTTACTTTCAATTCTCCCTTTAGTGTTTATACACGTTTAAGGCTTCCACAAACCAAGAGTGACACCTAGCAGCATATCATGGTTACCCAAGCTAATCAGAAGAGGTAGAGAACCTATTCAGTTTAGGATTACAAATGCAATACGGTCTTTCTCTAATACAATACTCTTCACCACATTGTTTGGTTTGATAGTTTATTCATGTCTACTATCCAATGTGATTCGTGTGCTTATATGATTACCTTGAATGTGATTTGGAACGACTTTCCTAAATCTCATTCATACTCTGGCCAGAGATTCTAAATCATATCATAGAGTATTCTCCCCCAAACGGTTTGAAGGTTAGAGATCCCTTGTTGCGCATTCACTTGCCTCCATAGCTAAGTGGCTTAACCCCAACGATGTCGTGGACACCCGCGGATGGGGTGACTTTGACATAATCAAAGATCAAGGACTTAACCACAAGACAAACGTGATGCCTCAGGTCAAAGGACTACTTTGCATTATCCCAACCATGAGTTCTCATGTGACATGAATATGAGAACTCTTCGTTGATCGTGTTCAGTGAACTCATTCTCTATTGAGCACCTACGTACTTGTCTTGATGTCACACACACCAATGACTCGAGACTAGTCACTCTCCCTAAGAGAAGACACAACACGTACTGATCTTAACGGACTGTCAATGCCCAATTGGCAATCCTATGATCAGGAACGTTTAAGATGTGTCTACGAAAGAAAGGTCTCATGAATCTAACTTCTTTAGATCGCATTCTCCCAATCACATATTCCTTGGACTTATCGTTTAAGCATATAACATTTATATGAGACGGTTCAAACAATAATCTCTGCCCTTGATATTAAACTAGATTAGTTTAACATGTGAAATGTCCGTAAAGTATCATCATATGATTGGTTTTAGGGCACATTTCCAACAATCCTATGGCTAGGAACGTTTTAGGAATGAACATAAGCGAAAGGTCTCGTTAATCTAACTTACTTAAATCACTTATCTCTTAGATCAAATACATTCCTTGGATTCCCTTATTGCTTAAACACATGATATAATAAATAGTGATTAACAATAAGCCTTGCTCTTTATTAAACATATAATAGTTTAATACAATAAGTATTCCAAAAGCTATTACATCAAATGAGTGGCTTTGTGGGCATACTTCCAACAATTTCTTGGCTCGTCAACTAGGCTATCTCCAGGGGTGCCTTATGCCATTCCTTGCTTCTTGCTGACTTTTGAGCCGAGAGCACCTTTCCGGCTCCTCAGAGAGGGAATGATAGATAGTCGAGAAGGAGTTCAAGGAACAGTGCACCAAATTCCACCTACGACTGAATACTCAAGAATCACGATGTGTCAACACCTTTGCCAACTAGTGGGATGCTTACACCAAGGATTTCTCGAAGTACTTCGACCGAGGAAATCTTGAAGAAACTTTTTGGTGATTGACCCAAAAAGATTCTCGCTCCAAAATTCAAAGAAACTGCCAAAGGTATACATCTGCTTCTATTATTTTCCTTTGTTCATTCATTCAAACTTCTTTCTAACTCGAGCTCAGTTTTTCCACGTAGCCGTACAATAAATGGGCTGATGTAGTGGTGATGGCCGCGGCCAAGAAAAAGCTCGCCCCTCCTCTGAATAAGCTTGTAGCTACCGTGTTGAGCAAACGGCCTTGCTCGAAGGCCGAGACGACTAGAGACATTCCTCGGCTCAAAAAACATGTCAAGAAATTGGCAAAGAAGTGGGAGCGGGAGATTCACGTTATCTCTAGCCAAACCACAAGGGCAACTACTCCTAGTGTCCCTATCCTTTCTCGAGCGATCTAGGCCTCGATGAAAACACTACCAAACCCTTCGACTGAAGTCCGTCCCACCGCCCAAGCCATGGTCGAACCAATCGTCACCCTATTGGTCGAGGGTCTTGTAACTCTAAGGTCGATCATTGTTCTTGAGGTTGGCCTAGTAGCTGCTATTTTGGAAAAGGCGGCCATTATGGCTAAGAAAAACTCTCCCCTATATCCAAAAAAGAAATCAGTGATTGTCCAGGAAGAAGAAGTATGATTATTTTCAATGATGGTCTTCTTCGTTTATTTTAACTAGACCTCCTAACCAACAACCAATTTCCTTTTATGTCTAGGAGAATGAGAATGAAGGACTATCATTGGTAAGGCGGCTTCGACCGGTCAAAATGCCAACTTCCAGTCCTTAGTTAGTGATTGAGATAGCTGGCCACATCGAGCCTCCCTCGATTGAAGTCGGTCCTGGGCCTGAAGCCGCACCCTTAGTCGAACCGGAAGCGACAGTAGAGACATCGGTTCATCCTCAGGATCAAGATCTTAGCATTCCTCCTTAGGAAGTCACTTCAGCTTTTGCAAGGCTCAACCATCTTCTTTTGTTAATTCCATTATTACAATTCTAAACGAAGAAAAATATTAAATGCCAGGTGCCCAATCGCTCATTTCATCGAAAGTTCTATGTGCTGAAAGGTGTTATTTAAATCTCTTGGCCACCTTAGTGGCCATCAAATGTGCATAACCTTCATCAGCCGTGTGAATTAAAAGGTTACCTTAAACACTGGACTGGGCCATTAAGCAAACACGATCGAAGTTTCTTCTCGGCAGGTCTAAAACATCCCCTTTGTCTGTCGCTAACTTAGAAATTTTTCTAACAATTTTCTTTTTGTGCAGACTTCATGGGAGGTCAAGTTTGATGCCCTTCTCTCCAGTACTTCGGGAGTGGCTGGGCCTTATGCCACCACGGTCGAGCCTTCTACGACTGCGACCGAGTCTGATGCCTTCATCAAGTTTGAGGAGCTTCTATCCTTTTTGGCCTCACAAGTCCTTTAACGCAAAGGCCTCGACTTCGTAGGAGAGTGCCTGAATGACCTTGCAACCAGCGGCTTGCTGAGCACCAAAAATGTTGTTCATTTATCCAACGTCTTAAAGCCAACTCGATAATACTTTACTACTTTTAAAAGGGCTCTCCAGTAGAGGATGACCTTAAGGCTGCAATGATCGCTTATGAAGCTATTCGGCCGAAGGTTGAGGCAATAAAAGCAAAGAAGACACGAATGGCCGACCTCGATCGTTAAATCACCGAACTTCAACGCAGAGGTCGACCGTTGCTCCAGAGCTTGAAAATGATTTTGAGGTGAATAGGTATTAGCTGATGGACTACGAAGCTGGCTCAAAGTCGATACAGCCACTACAGCTCGAGAAGAGAACACGGTATGCTAAAGCCACGATGGGCGAAGTAAGGTGGTTGGAACTCAAAGCCGCTCTTGAAGCCTTTCTTCCTTCGACCCCTTACGACTTTGTTTTTAGTAGTAGGTTGTTGGATTTTTTATTTTTTTTGTAATTCTGCTTGTACGCCCCTTTGCAAAATTAATAAAATGAACTTTTATTCTTGCATATCCCAAGTGACTGGATAGTATTTCTTTAAACATTTCCCGTTGATTGGTAATTTATGAATTAAACCAGTCTGATCCTTGAGGTGGTATGCCCCCTTGCCGAGAACTTTATGGACAATGAATGGTCCTTCCCAATTTGGCAAACATTTCGTAAAACTAGGATCTTTAATTCCCACTGGCAACATGGTTTGCCAAACTAACTCTTCTTCGCTGAACATTTTTTGTCTAACTCGTCGATTATAGGCTCGCTCGGCAATCTTTTACTGCACCACTATTAAATTATAGGCATCAAGCATAGCTTCCTCCAAGTCCTCTAATTCTTGCCTCATGGCTTGACTATACTCAGCACTGAACAAACTACTTTGTTTGATTACTCACAATGAGTTTATGCTTATCTCAACTGGTAGCATCGCGTCATGCCCATATGTTAACGCATATGGGGATGTCCCGGTTGCTGATCAAAGTGAAGCTCGATTTGCCTATAATGCTTTGTTTAACTTCAAATGCCACATACCAGGCTTTTCTTTTATCATTTTTTCAAGAATACCAATCAAAACTTTATTACTTGCTTCGACCTGTCCATTCGCTTGTGGGTAATACAACGTGGACTGATCGAGTTGAATTTTCAAACTTGCCGTGTATTCCTTGAATCTGTAGGATATAAAGATCGTACTGTTGTTCGTTATGATTGTTTCCAGTACACCGAATCTGGTCACGATGTTTTCTTCCACAAAATTACAAACTTTTTTAGACGTTAACTCAACGTATGACTTTGCTTTGACCCACTTGGTGAAATAGTCATTCGCAATGAGCATCCATGCATGCTTTGCTGACCCGAAAGACGGCGTAATTTTTCCAATCACGTCTATGGCCCATCCTCTAAATGACAATGGTTTGGTGACCGAGTGAAGTAATTCGACCGGGACTCTCTGTATAGGCCCATAAATTTAACATTGTACACATCCTCGTGCGTACTCAATACAATTTTTCAACATACTCGACCAAAAATAGCCATGTCGATGAAGTAGCCAACGCATCTTGTGTCCAGATTGACGAGCTATGCATATTCCTTCGTGTACCTCTGTAATCGCTTGGGTGGCCTCTAGTGGGTCGAGGCATAATAATAATAGACCATCCTCACCCTTTTGGTACAAATCATTCTAGTACATTATGTAATTTGTGGCATGTACCCTTGTTTTGTGGTCATGGTTGCCATTGGGATTATCAAGATATTGGACAATTGACCTTCTTCCGTTGTCGGGTAGTGTCTCAACTGTGCAAACATCTACATGATCTGCTCGCTCTAACAACGAAGATAGGGACATAACTCATGTAAGGATCATGTGATCGTGTTGGAGAACTTGTTGATTAACCAAGGTCAGGTGTGGTCGTCACACTACTGGTATGACCCAGCCTAGCTTGCCTCTTAGGAGTTGTGCTCCAAAGGCTATTTGAGCCAATTCGTCTATGTTAGTGTTTTGAAATCGTGAGATGTACTTGAATGTGATGCCTTCAAATGACTCGGCCAAATAACTGGCAACAATTTGATAAGGCGCCAAAGTACAACTCAAGCAACAAAACATTCTACAGAGTTGGTTAATCACAAGTTCTGAATCGCCAAGGGTGAGCACACAGGCTGCCCTTAAGTCGTGAATGACGTTAAGGTCGATGATATGGGCATCGTACTCTACCTGACTAATGGTACAATTGAAATCTAGTTTGAGAGAAAAATACCATAAAAAATGAGTCGGGGATTGGATGATTATCCCAACACCAGCCGAGGTCGAAGTACTAAAGCCGTTGAAATACATGGCCAATGATTATCACGTGTTTCCACAATGCCAATATGGACGTCGTTGCCCCTAAAACCATATATGGAGGGATGTTGGGCTAAGAAATCGGCCAGTGCCTATCCTTTTACAGCTTTCTAGGGCACGTATTGCAAACTAAACTCGGACAATGCCATTGTCCACTTTCTGATTCAGCTTTTCACTATAGACCAAGTAAGCATATAGTGAATAACGTCTGTTTGAGCAATGAACTACGTAACAGAAGAGAGCATGTAATGTCGTAGCTTGGCCGTAGCGAAGAACAATGCCAAACAAAGTTTCTCGATGGCTGAATAATTTATCTCAGCCAAGTTAAGATTTCAGCTAAGATAGAAAATGGCCTCCTCCCGTCCTGTGTCATTGTCTTGTGTAAGAAGACAGCCAACAGATTCCTCGGTGGCCGAAATACACAACTTGAGTGGTTTACCGAGCCCAGGTGGCACAAAGTTAGGTAAGGTAGTGAGAGAGACCTTAATTTGTGTGAAAGAATCTTGGTGCTCCTCACGCCATTCGAATTTGTCTGAATCTTTAAGTTTCAAGAGCGTGGAGAAAGCTATCTTCTTCCATACCGAGTTAGAAATGAAACGGTAGAGGAAATTGATTTTACCAAGTAGTGATTGTAATTGTTTCTTGGTTGTCGGGCGTGGAGCATCGATGATCGCCCAAGCTTTATTTGTGTCCACTTCATTGCCACGATGATGTATGAGAAAACCTAAGAAGTTGCCCGCCGATACACCAAAGGCGCATTTGGCAGGATTCATTTTAAGGTTATGTTGCTGCATACGAAGGAAGGCTTGACAAAGATCACCTATATGTGTTTGGCAACGTTTTTGCTTTGACTACGACATCATCAATGTAGACTTCGACGATGGTACCAATTAAATCATGAAAAATAGTATTCATAGCATGTTGGTATGTGGCACCGACATTTTTCATGCCGAATGGCATGACGACCTATTCGTAAGCCCCGAGTGCCCCCATGAAACGAAAAGTAGTTTTGTGGACATCGGCCTTAGCAATGAAAATCTGGTTGTAACCAGCATGGCCATCCATGAAGGATAACATCTTGTGGTTTGCTGCTGTATTGATTAACAAATCTGAAATTGGCATTGTATATTCATCTTTAGGAGTTGCCAAATTCAAATTTCAAAAATCGATACAAATACATAGAGTACCACTTTTCTTTAAAACTGGGACAATGTTTGCCAACCATTCGACGTATTGAGCTATCCGAATAAATTCAACTTTGAAAAGTCGAACGAGTTCATCTTTTATGCCGAGTTGCACTTCGGTCGAGAATCTTCAGAAGAGGGGTTGATAGAACGGTTTACAACTAGGTTTAATGCGTAATTCGTGCTCGATGAGTGTTCGGTCAAAACCAGGCATCTCATGGTAACTCCAAGCAAAACAATCCTTAAATTCCTTAAGTAAATTACAAAGCTCAATTTTCATAGGTTAGGGTAACAAAGCACTAATAAATAAAGGTCATGGGTCTTTGGCCGTTTTAACATGTATTTCCTTTAAAGGGTCCTTAACTTGGGTCTGACTGTCTTCGAGCTCGGCCAGGGTAGCTTGAACCTTGTCTAGTGATAGAACTAGACCGTTGTCTCCTTCGGCAAGAAACTCTACTAGGTTTACGCCCGAATTTGGTTGCTTGGAAATAGCATACTAGTCGTTCCATGGTGGATGAAACTGCAGCCCAGCACTTGTCTCGTTTGGTATCAGACCATCAGGGTCGGCCATAATGTCTACCAACCTCAGTCTCGCTAAATCTTGGTGAACAGTCTCGACGCTTACCTCGATAGCTTTCTGAACTGAGATATGAGTCGGTCGTCTTTCCTTGTTAAAACCCTGCAAGGTGTTGTAGCCGACGTGATCGTCGTAATAGCAAGCCTGAATCATATTATCTTCAAATGGCTGATTATCAGCCAGATAAACCATGACCGATTTGCTGTCCCAGAAGATGAGGACTTGATATAACGACGAAAGGATGCAACTCGTTTGATAGATCCAGCCATGATCGAATAATGCATTATACTCAATCTTCGAATCGACTATGAAAAATGCGATCATGTGATTACAACCTGCGATATTTACTGCCGGCGGAAGCACTCCCTTGGTCTGGGATTTGTAACTGACAAAGCTGCTGATGGTTACCCCTGATGGGATGAGTTCATCACTGGAGCATCGTAATGCCTTCATGATGGAAACTGGCATGATGTTGACTATTGCCCCACAATCGATGAAAATTTTGGAAATTGGGTATCCTTTAATATGGGCCTTTATATACAACGGCTTTAAATGTTGAAGGTTAATGGAAGAAGAACAAAGGAACAGTTTGGCAAGAGCTGTCTTAAGTTTATTTTCTTTGTTTACTTGTTCGGCCTCTTCTATGGCGACGAAGTCAACTTGTGTTGGTTCCTCGGCATCCACGTCGCCATCCAAGAAATTTGGTTGGGATGTGGTTGGCTGGAACTTAGCGGGTAAAATGTGGACCATGCTAATTTCTATATTTTCGAGGACCGAAGGGCCCATTGAGTCGTGATCTTCGTCATCTGGATTTTTTAGTGAGGCATCATGCGCTTAAGTATCTTTTGCATGATCATCTTCTACTTCAGCAAGTAATTGTTCTTGTGGCACATCTACTGGACCTGTTTCATTCTGATCGTCATCCCTGAGCTTGCTCGAATTTGGGACTTGGTTCTGCCTTTGTGAAGCTTTGCGAGTCCGCTTCTGATAGGCGATGCGGGCATCCCTTGTGTACAAGTAAGCATCTAAATATGCCACGCGCTCTTTTTCGTTGGTCGTAAGGTTGAAAGAGACATGGTTAAAAAAACTTCAAAATGGTATTGCAAATATTGGAGGTCCTCAAGAAAGAAAGGAAGCTCAACAGTATCTATATCAGTATGTGGTTCAACCTCAAAGTTGAGAACTCGAGCCTCACATATATGCTGGAACCTGGCTTTCATCCCCGGATCTGTTATTTTTTTGATGATCTGTTTGGCGTTAGAGCAAGTTAGTGCTAGGTCAAGAACCGCTTGGCATGCTTTTGGTAGGCAGTACAGGTCATTGGCGGAATGTTTCTTGTGAAACTCCCGCATGTATTCCAAAGCTTCGCCAAGAAACGGTGGATGGAGATTTCGTTGAACTTTAATAAATGGCTCTTGTGAGGGTAACGGAGGAAGTTTGCTTTCTGCTTCCTTCCTAAAGTGCTCGAAACGAGCTTTCATCTCCCTAGGTCAAAGGAGAAGTTTGATGCGCTTCTCAGATTATTCAATTATGGTTTCAAAGTCTTGGTTAATCACCTTCTTTCCTTGAAGTAACTAGGCCATGATTGCTGGAGGTTGTCGGTCATCTTTGCTACCCACTGTTTCTTTCGTCTACCATTTGGTAGCCTGGGCTGCTTGTCGGTGAGCCATACAGTCTATTTGCTGGCGCCAACATTTTTATGATTTAGACAATGCGATGCATACACTAGTATGAGAGTTATAGCTATACCAACGTTGGTCGCATGGCTTAGGTAGCTTGAAGGTTCTTTGGTTTACAGATGAATTTGAACTGCTAGAGTTATGTGCATAATAATCCTCATTATAAAATGGTACGTCGAAATCGAGTCGTCGTCTAGCTGAAGGTGGCCTGTCATTCCTTGTTTGAGGGATGAGCCTATAGAAAACTTTCTGACGTTGGCCTGTGTCGAGCACCTTTTGAGGTGTCGTTGCGACCGTGGATGACTGTTGTGGTATTATAGCCCGAAGTGGCTTTTCCTTCGATTCAGTTAAGATAACGTTTACTTTGCACCGACTACACAAAACCATCGTCTTGTTCGCTTCCTTTACGCTGGAGTCCAACATGGACGATAGCCAGTCTTGAAAAGTCTTTGGGCGGCTCATTTGAAAACAAATCAATCTTCAGTCGTGGCCGAGAGTTTTTCTTTGGGACAAATTGCATTATAATGAACCCAACCTTCCATTTTCCTTTGTTTTTGGGTAAATGAGCATCTACCATGCTTATAGTCATCGAAGGGAAAGGATCGGCGTCAACTACCATTTGTTTTTTAGGAAATTTGATCTTGCCATTATCAATCCAACTTTGAATGACATCGTGAAATACGACACAGTTGTTTTTCGTATGTTTGTTCAAGTTGTGATATTTGCAATAAGTTTTTCCTTTTAAGTCTTTGGCCTTGGGAATGTTATGCCCTGGCTGAAGGTTGATAATTTTCACGAGTAGTAACTGGTCGAAGATGGCATCGACCTTGGTGATGTCGAAGGTGTAGACCTTTGATGTTTTAACGACAGTTTCCATAGAGGTTGAACTAGTTTTGACATCTTTGGAGCTAGCGTGAGCCAACGCTTTGCATACATATGGTTTGTCAATTACTATCTTAACCGCATCTATGCTGGTGTATTAAGACTCTTTCCCGTCGGCTGATGCATAACTGACCTTAGGGTTCTTGTAGATCGTTCTTTAGGATGGGGATTTCGAGATCTTCTTTTCTCGGAGCAAATAATCATATTACTCGACATGTTGAGCCAGTTCGTACATATCTCGAAAGTTTTCCCCCAGGAATTTCTTTTTGTACTTTACATCTAGGCTATTTAGAGCAAGTCTAACGAACTCAACTTCAAGGAGAGGTACTCGACACTAGTTTCTAGCCAATTTAAACCTCATAAGGTATTCTATTGGTGACTTGTCAGAGGCTTGACCCATCCTGGCTAAAGAAGATACTGACACATCCATCCCTGGTCGATAAAATTGTTCATGAAACTTCTCGACTAGTTCCTCCCAACTTTGCATGGAGTTAGGTGGGACGTTGATATACCATGCAAATACTGAGCCCGTTAACAAAAAGTTGAACAATCGTGGAAATCACTGTTAATGTCCTCACATTGAGCAGTGAATCTAGCCACGTGTTCTAATAACGATAAGGACGATTATCCAGCGAAAAGGCTGAAGTTCGGGATCTTGAACCCCTTGGGTTACTTTAACCTTTCCACATAACTAGGATATGGGTGAATGAATTTCGGAAACTTCAGCCCCTTTTTCAAGGCCAAATACATCATTCTCTGGACTTCGACCATATCAACAGATGTCATTTCTACCCTCTGATCGAAGTCATCCGATCTGCTGGTTAACCCACAACTTTTTTCCAAGTCAATCATTTTGAGCCGAGTGGATCCTGTCTCGGCCTGTATCGTTGGTAATGGGTTACTTTTGAAAAAAGGCAGCCTGATTCGATTGGCAGATCCACTATCAGAGACTCTACTAACTAGGATATCATGCATTTCTTCACGTATTCTTTATTTCTCGGTTGATCATCTTGTCCTGGGTTCTGGACTGGAAGATTAGTTGTCGATTTTCCCATGATTGTTTTCTTTTTCACTGACCGTGTCTTACTGGTCATGAACTTCGTAGCTTTAGCACTAGGTTCCACTAGGCGTGCCAAAAAACTACCAAGCCTACGTGGCATGCAGGCCGAGTAATTAATAAGGTAACTACGTCCTTTGGTTGTGTGTGAGGCATGCCAACTCATCAACTGAGCTTGGCCGGGGAGTAGAATATGTTGATGTAGCGTTAGGCGCGCTGCTCACTTCTTTATCTTGCAACTGCAACCGAGGAATGAACACGTCTCAGCCTTTGGGTTCTAGAGCTTGAAGACGAGGCTGCTAGTTCTGTGAAGTTCAATATCAAATTTGACTTTCTTTGTGTTAAACGTAATAACCTGTAACACCTCACTTCGCCGAGAAGGCTGATGAGATGACCTGTACTAACAAGGACTCGAAACTCCTTATCGACCGAGACTTGGATAAATAACCAGTCAATCGAGAAGCAATGTTGTCTATCCAAACTGAATGCTGCACAACCTTTTCTATTTATAGTAGCAAGCTCCTTCATAACCGAGTTATAATCATACTCGGATTAAAATTCCTCAACTACTCCGATTAGGTCTCAGCCAATCCTAACTCTACTAGGACTTTGAATCGAACTCTTTTAACAAACCAGATTCATCCCTAACTTTCAGCGTCCATAGCCTTAAGACTCCTTGTTGTACTAGGTCTCGACTACTTCAGCCTTATCTAAACTAACCCTCTTCAAAATAAGATTCGGTCGACTCTGACTAGACGGCCCATAATAATTGAACGGCCCATAACAAAATTCCAGATAGAGGTCACTGGGCCGCGAGAGGTTCTAAGCTTGGCCAAATTATTATTTTAGGCCCAAACATTGCCCCCTTGCTTCTGAGGTCTTCAGCCTAGAAGTCTTGGCCGAACTTCGACCTAGAAGAAGCGAAATCGACCCTTAGCATATTCCTAACGGACACTGAGAAACCTCAAATCTCCCAACCACTCAGGTGCATTTATGGAGCACGATTGCACGATTTCAATCATGTTAGACTCCCTGCCACGTGGCATCTTCTTGGCATTTATGTCCCTTAATAATGACTCATGAGGCATGCGAACACTGAAACGTCATTTCACCATAAACTCGTCGTCATAGGCAATCATGCAGCCTTGATTTGTGAGCTTTTCGGCATCCTTTAGTCATGCGAGCACTGAAACGTCCCTTTGCCATAAAACTCGCAATCACACTTAATCATGCATCCTCAATCCGCGACAAGGTTTTACATGAAATTTTAGTCCATGTGAAACCTTATAACAATTGAATCTTAATTATTAATCAGATATGATTTCAGTTACATGTGTCGATTCGTGAGCAACTCTCCAAATTTCTTATTAGATTTTTGTTAAAGTGACAACTTTTATCTTGTAATCATTTTTCAGATATAATTTTAGAGTTATGAATCAGTTCATAAGCAACTTTTCATATTTTTGACTAAATTTTTATTAAGGTGACGCCTCTTATCTTCAACTTTGCATGTCAATAAATGGTGTGTATTGAGTTCCACATATCACAGCTTCATCCCATTGGATAACCACTTATGTTCACAACTAGTAATTTGTCAACTAATTCTGCAATGGATAACCACTCATGTTCAAGTTTCAATACGAAATTTGAATAGGAGGAGCGGAATTTTGCATTGGAGGTGATAGCCTAAGAATCTCCAAACCCATGAGAAAGCTATTACCCAGATATCTGATTCCCATATAAAAACTCAGTTCAAGGGGCATGCCTTTGGTTTCTGGAGCCTTCAAGAAGACGTAAACAAGGGAATTGACACAAACCATAGAGTAAATTCCAAAAGCACTGGCTAGACCTATTGAATTAAGCATCACATGTAATGTGTAGGTGACAATGATGTCCCTAATCTAGTACACCAAGGTGTAGATGGCAATGAACATGCCATGCACCCTTGTGGGAAATATTTCAGAGTAAAGGATATTTGGAATTGGCCCATAGGCCATGACAATGACATAGAAATAGACCACAAAACAAATGGTTGATATTGCTGCATGAAGAGCTCAACCCAAGGTCAAAACGTTGGTAATGACGAGAATATTGAGCAACACTATCAACACTGGAATCGTAGTCAGCAACAACATCCTGCAATAAGGAATGCAGCAGTTAAGATTTAAACTCTACACCTGTTCATTATCAGTTATTCCAATTTATAAGCAATTTAGTTAACAAAGAAAAGAAAAACTAAAATTAGAAAACAATCCTAGGCGATGTGACACACCCCGACCCGGAATGTCCACTAGGACTTCGAATCGAGCTGTGCTGGCCGACACCTGGAAGGTGACGAAGCCATAAAGTGTGATGATGTGGAAAAATTGTGAATAATTTAAACCTAAGAGTGCCTAAATACTAGAGTGCACTGGTGGGCGAGAATAAACCTTAGGAATGACTAACATATTTTTCCGTATCCAACGAGGTGGTAAGATTCAACCATTAGACTCGAGAACCAAGAATGCTCACATCATGTGTGTGATGAACGCAATACTGCCCAACTTATGCTCTGATACCAAACTGACACACCGCGACCCGAAATGTCCACTAGGACTCTGAATCGAGCTGTGCTAGCCGACACCTAAAAGGTGACGAAGCCATAAAGTGTGATGATGTGGAAAAATTGTGAATAATTTAAACCTAAGAGTGCCTAAATACCAGAGTGCACTGGTGAGTGGGAATAAACCCACTGCACACGTGATGTTAGAGCATAAGTAAGTACAGAAGAGTGAATTGGGAATCATACCCTCGAAATAATTTCCAGTACTAAGGATCGCCACGAACCTTCGACGATAAGAAAGCTCAACTAAGGAGACCTAGAGGGTGAAGACAAGACAAAGGTGAATGACCCAGTAGATAAAATTTTAATAGAAACCATATAAATTTCTATAACCCTTCACTACAACACCTGTATAATTTCCAGAATTCGAATATATATATATATCAGTTCAAGTCATGCTTCACATATTTATAATCATATGCTAACTTATCGCATATTCATCACGTATGCTAGCTTATCACGTATTCACTACATATGCAAACTCATCATGTATATTCATTATATATGCTAGCATTTCATCACATATAGGCTAGCATATAAGTCGGAGTCACCTCTAGTGACCTATATGACATATTCATATCTCATCACATATCTCATCAATCATGGCAAGCATATAAGTCGGAGTCACCTCTAGGTGACCTATACGATATATTCATATCTCATCACATATCTCATCAATCATGGCTAGCATATAAGTCGTAGTCACTTCTAGTGACCTATACGACATATTCATATCTCATCACATATCTCATCAATCATGGCTAGCATATAAGTCGGAGTCACCTCTAGTGACCTATACGATATATTCATATCTCATCACATATCTCATCAATCATGGCTAGCATATAAGTCGGAGTCACCTCTAGTGACCTATACGACATATTCATATCTCATCACATATCTCATCAATCAAGGCTAGCATATAAGTCGGAGTCACCTCTAGTGTGTTGGAAATGTGCCCTAAAACCAATCATATGATGATACTTTACGGACATTTCACATGTTAAACTAATCTAGTTTAATATCAAGGGCAAAGATTATTGTTTGAGCCGTCTCATATAAATGTTATACGTTTAAACGATAAGTCCAAGGAATATGTGATTGGGAGAATGCGATCTAAAGAAGTTAGATTCATGAGACCATTCTTTCGTAGACACATCCTAAACGTTCCTGATTATAGGATTGCCAATTGGGCATTGATAGTCCGTTAAGATCAGTACGTGATGTGTCTTCTCTCAGGGAGAGTGACTAGTCTCGAGTCATTGGTGTGTGTGACATCAAGAGAAGCATGTAGGTGCTCAATAATGAATGAGTCCACTGAACACGATCAACGAGGAGTTCTCGTACTCATGTCACATGAGAACTCATGGTTGGGATAATGCAAAGTAGTCCTTTGACCTGAGGCATCATAGTTGTCTTGTGGTTAAGTCCTTGATCTTTGATTATGTCAAAGTCACTCCATCAGGAGGGTGTCCACGGCATTGTCGGGGTTAAGCCACTTAGCCATGGAGGCAAGGGTATGCGCAACAAGGGATCTCTAACCTTCAAACCGTTTGGGGGAGAATACTCTATGATATGATTAAGAATCTCTGGCCAGAGTATGAATGAGATTTAGGAAGTCGTTCCAAATCACATTCAAGGTAATCATATAAGCACACGAATCACATTGGATAGTAGACATGAATAAACTATCAAACCAAACAATGTGGTCAAGAGTATTGTATTAGAGAAAGACCATATTGCATTTGTAATCCTAAACTGAATAGGTTCTCCACCTCTTCTGATTAGCTTGGGTAACCATGATATGCTGCTAGGTGTCACTCATGGTTTGTGGAAGCCCTAAACGTGTATAATCACTAAAGGGAGAATTGAAAGTAAGTTTCAATTCACAATCGATTTGAAATGGTTTTAATCGCCCACTGCCTCGCTAAAAGGAACCTAATGGATCGTACACCGTGTAAGGTGGAGATTGAAGAAACAATGGAGATGAGTAAGAATAATTAAATGGTTTAATTATTTATGGCAATGATTAATTAATTTGTTAATTAATCAAACGAATAAGTTCGTTAAAGACTTCGGGATAGTTTTGGACCTTAAGGCCCAATGGGCTTCGAACGTCAAGCCCATTGAATTAAGTTGTATGACAACTTAATGAATAATGATTCACAAAGGCCCAATTAGCCCAATAATACCCTAAGGCCGGCCATTTAGAGATGGAGTAAGTTTTGGACTTATTTACAAGTTTGCCACTCCAATGGATTAAGGTATAAATATGACTTTATAGCCAAAATTCATTTAGGGTTTCTTTTGGAGAAAATTGGAGAGAACATGTCTCTCCCTTTCTCTCTAAAGAGGCCGGCCTCCTTGGAGGGTGTAGCTAGCAATCCTACTACTCCAAGGTCACTCATTTCTTCTCCAATCTAACCTTGGTGAAGAGACTTAGAGGTTCTCAATTTTGGGAACTTGGAGAACCATTTCATCCATCCAAATCCATGGATCTAAGAAGCAAGGAATGAAGGCCCTCTCTTTGGGTGATTAGCCTTTGCTTATGCAAAGAGGAATCTACAAAGGTATAATTTCTCAACTCACTTTGATTTGAGTTGAGTCTTGGTTCACCAATCTACTAGGCTTTGAATTTCATGGGTAATGTTTTGTTTTTTGAGTGCATACAAGCATGATTCCGCCTTTTAATTGTTAATTGCATGCTATAGATGTTATTCAAATGAACATGTTTTCACAAAATCATTCTTCATAGTGGCCTATACGACATTTCACCAATCTACTAGGCTTTGAATTTCATGGGTAATGTTTTGTTTTTTGAGTGCATACAAGCATGATTCCGCCTTTTAATTGTTAATTGCATGCTATAAATGTTATTCAAATGAACATGTTTTCACAAAATCATTCTTCATAGTGGCCTAAACGACATATTGATATCTCATCACATATCTCATCAATCATGGCTAGCATCTAAGTTGGAGTCACCTCTAGTAACCTATATGATATATCGATATCTCATCACATATCTCATCAATCATGGCTAGCATATAAGTCGGAGTCACCTCTAGTGACCTATACGACATATTCATATCTCATCACAATCATGGCTAGCATATAAGTCGGAGTCACCTCTAGTGACTTATACGACATATTCATATCTCATCAGTTCAACTAATACCGTATACTTACTTGAACTTACCTAAACTTACCTGAACTTACCTGTGTGTCCTGCATTCACCTTTGCACTTCAGAGCGTTCACAATAATTATGTGCAAGGAATATACGTATGGATATGCCATGTTGAAATCTAAACATAAAACATTTCATAATATTTCCAGATATATAAACATATAAACAATTCGTCTAGAATGTCTAAACTGTAGTGCCCCATTCCCAACTATTTACTTTTGAGAGTAATCATCGATGATAAGCCTAATTAAACACTAGTTAAATTAACTATCAATTAATTCCCTCTCCTTACTTCAATTTCTTGATTATTCACACAATGATTTATGATCAACATTTAACCCCTAAAACATAGGGTCAACTCTTATACTCTTTCCACCAATGTCCCTCAAACTACTCAATTTCCCAAACTAGACTATTGTCTCCATTATTCGTTCTCATTTATTTTATGGCTGCATCTAATGTCTTGTTAGACTGCGTACGTACCCTAAACAGGGATTAAGCCATTCGTTGTTCGTATTAATCATTTATAGTAATACACATATGGATATAGCACGATGAAATCTAACCTCAACCATCTCATAGTATTTTATAACATATATATATATATATATATATATATATATATATATATATATATATATATATATTGGCATAGATTTCTCAGTTTTATTTAAAAGCATTTATAGAATTATCAATCATGAAAAATATGATAAGCAAGGAAAGATCCACTCACCTGGAATCTGCGCTACAACTTCCTAGCATAAACATCGAGGCGTCACAAACGATCGGTGTCTATGACCAAGGCCAATATGGCCTGGAAAGGCTCCAATTTCATCAAAACCCGTTGGAACCCTAGAATTTAGGTGTCCTCAATTCGACTCCATAGCAACTCTGACGCCTCCAAACTTGTTTGGGCTTTGTTCCTGGTCTCTAGAGGAGTATTTTGGTGGTGAAGATCAAATGTATTTCATTCCAAAATGAGTGGATTGTCGCTAAAAGCTCCACGGCACCATTGCCCGTGAAATAGCTTCATTTACTTCAAATTTTTGGGTGGTCAACTAAGGAGGGAATATGTGATGATGTTTGCAGGTGGTGGGAGATCGTAAAACACTGAAAATTGGACGGAAAACCCATCGGAATTGCTAGCAATGGCGCGGGTCGTAACCGGGTCAAGGGGAACCCGTCGGGTTCCTCTCATTCTCTCCTCCTCTCCTTTCTCTTCTTTCTCTCCTCTCTCATTGGTCCCTCACTCCTCTCTTCTTTCTGGGTGGCCCAACTCTTCCCTCTCTCCTGTTCCGATTGGGCAGTTCTGCCCAGTTCTTTTTCTCTGTTTTTCCTTCCTCTCCCCCCGATGCCTTCATCTCCCTTTTCCCCTAATTCTAACAACAATTAATAAAATAATAATACTTCCCAATATATACATATAAAAGTATATATATATATATATATAGTAACCAAAAATAAAAGTACTTCTCGAAAACGCTAATGGATTAATTCATACACTTCGCTATACATTGATCAACGAAAGTCAATACCCCTGCCTCTAAGGGCATTTTCATACAATCACGCTTTTAAAATTAATAGAAATGTAAAATTTGGGACGGGTTGTCACAATCTACCCACCTTAAAGAATTTTGTCCCCGAAATTTAAAATCATTGATATACTACACTCAAAGATAGGAGTAGAAGATATATATACATAAAATAGAAATCAAGGCAGAATGTATGCCAATAGAAATATGGCATTCTGTTGCGGTCAGAATGTAATTATTCCTCTTTTATGCCTTCGAGCTCAAACCTTTCTTCTCTTTATAGGTATGATAATGCTATATAATAGATGGACAAATGGTTTTCCTCAAAAATAATTGACACCCAAAATACCGCTTTCATGGCCCTATGGTGTTATTTTCGGGAAACTGAAGTGACCAACATACCCAAAAGGCTCAATAGATTCGTAAGTCCAAATTCCTTTTTCAAACAGATGAATAACTGTTGCACTTGTCTAGAAAGGTTTCTGTTCACTCATGAGGTTTTGATCACCGGCGCATGCGCCTGCCAAATCGATCTATTATGAATTCCTCACTAATTGAACGAAAAAAATCCTGTCGAGAAGGTTAAAAGAATACTCCAGAAATTAAGGGTCAAAACAAGTTCATGAAATCTAGAGTACAAGATATTTGGATTAAATGCACAATTTTCATATCCAAGTGGTCCTCCTGGACAGTTTGTCCCTATCCAAAATGATATGGGAAATAGGCTGGTGACCCTAAATCAACCCAATTACCTTTAATACCAGGAGGTGAAACTGGGAGTATAAACATAACAGGGATAGACTAACATATCAAAGAGTCAAACAAACAATGAATTATGCCGAAAGACTAAACAACTTCGTTGTGGTCTTAGGCCAAAGTAACAAGGTCAAATTTAAGAATGAGCTAACAAGGTTCTTGATGATCGAATGGCAGCATCACAAAAGTATTAAACTACCAGAGACCAAAAGTAATTTCCCAAAATGTTATTCCGCCGAGTGTTCCCACATTAGCACCACACTGCCACAAGAGACATTTTTTGAGTCTTAATAAAAATAGACTTCGCAAGAATTCTATTAGGTGACATTCTAACAATACTACCAAGAATTTAAAACTAGCTGAAATTTCCCATCTCAAAAGGATCAATATTAACGGTGGAAGAATAATGATAGAATTAATTGAGAAGAAGTGAAACACATAACACAATGCAGTATAAATACACGAAGATAATAATCTCGTTGGGTTTTTGATTGCCTGAACTTGTATAAAGACCTAGAAGCAACTTCCTCATAATGCCATCATCTTCCAAAAGTAAACAAAAGAACTATGGTTATTCAGTTTGTTTGGACCTTCCTTCCTCAACGTCCTTCCACTCTAACCTAAGGCGAAACGCCTAGACCAAAAATTCTCTTCCATCACCTCATGTGAAGTCTCAAATTATTTCCACATTTGATCATGTCCCACGGGTAAATTAACAACATCCCACTTCTTTCTTAGTTGTTTTCACCAGTGTCTTGTTCGTTGAGATTTCAACGCCCATTTTTAGAAAATAAACCCTCGCCAATACTTTAAGCTTTGAGGCTGGAAGAATACAGTTTTCCACTCAAGTAAAGCTACCACCAATTGAACAATACATGAGCATAGCATTTGTTCAGCATCATGATTATTGGTTTTCACATTCCTAATACATACAAAATATTTCGTACTGAAAGTTGTATAATGGTACTTCCCAACTCCTTTCATATGACAAAATGATTATAAACATTCTACCCATTTCTCGATAGGTTGAAGGTAATTCCATATCGACACTCGTATTTTTTCAACTAAAATAGAATAGGATAAACTGAAAGTTGTCGAGAGTAAATATGTTCTTTTCAAGAAATAAGTATATTTAAGAAGTTCTAAGGTTAATAAGGAATTTAGACACGTTCTCCATAAAGAAATGTCATTCGATTTTCAAGCAAAGATGATAATCGTTAACTTTAATCATAGATAAAATAGTTCCTTCCAAATGGTTCTATACATTGGTAATACTACTATGAATTCAACAAGTTTCATAAGAAAATTCCAAGTTCCAAAAGGTTGTTACATAGACCACCAATTTGAAATAGGATTTGAGCAAAAATGCAAGAAACTAATGTAGTACAAAAATTGAATGGTGGTCTTCTCTTGGATACCACCAAGGAATTAAAATTATTTTTTATTTCTAATCTCAACAGGTTTAATAATGTTGGTTAACAATAATGACGAGATTGACCCGTAAATTCCTGGCAATACACCAATAGTGATTAATCCCCCATTAGGGCCATCAATTAGTCTCAATTCCACACCTTTCCTTGGCATAAAAGTTCTTTGCTTTCAATCTAGAGACACTCGCCAAAATAATCTTCCAAGGATCGACAAGTGGTCAAATTTGTCCAAAACTTAGGAATGACTAACATATTTTTCCGTATCCGACGAGGTGGTAAGATTCAACCATTAGACTCAAGAACCAAGAATACTCACATCATGTGTGTGATGAATGCAATACTGCCCAACTTATGCTCTGATACCAAATTGACACACCCCGACCCGGAATGTCCACTAGGACTTCGAATCGAGCTGTGCTAGCCGACACCTGGAAGGTGACGAAGCCATAAAGTGTGATGATGTGGAAAAATTATGAATAATTTAAACCTAAGAGTGCCTAAATACCAGAGTGCACTGGTGAACGGGAATAAACCCACTACACATGTGATGTTAGAGCATAAGTAAGTACAGAAGAGTGAATTGAGAATCATACCCTCGAAATAATTTCCAGTACTAAGGATCACCACGAACCTTCGACGATAAGAAAGCTAAGCTAAGGAGACCTGGAGGTTGAAGACAAGACAAAGGTGAGTGACCCAGTAGATAAAATTTTAATAGAAACCATATAAATTTCTATAACCCCTCACTACAACACCTGTATAATTTCCAGAATTAGAATATAAAAAATAAAAATAAAGAATATATATATATATATATATATATATATATATATCAGTTCAAGTCATGCTTCACATATTTATAATTATATGCTAACTTATCGCATATTCATCACGTATGCTAGTTTATCACGTATTCACCATATATGCTAGCTCATAATGTATATTCATTATATATGCTAGCATTTCATCACATATAGGCTAGCATATAAGTCGGAGTCACCTCTAGTGACCTATATGACATATTCATATCTCATCACATATCTCCTCAATCATGGCTAGCATATAAGTCGGAGTCACCTCTAGTGACCTATACGACATATTCAGATCTCATCACATATCTCATCAATCATTGCTAGCATATAAGTCGTAGTCACCTCTAGTGACCTATACGACATATTCATATTTCATCACATATCTCATCAATTCAACTAATACCATATACTTACTTGAACTTACCTAAACTTACATGAACTTACCTATGCGTCCTGCGTTCACCTTTGCACTTCAGAGCGTTCACAATAATTATGTGCAAGGAATATACATATGGATATGCCATGATGAAATCTAAACTTAAAACATTTCATAATATTTCCAGATATATAAACATATAAACAATTGGTCTAGAATGTCTAAACTGTAGTGCCCCATTCCCAACTATTTACTTTTGAGAGTAATCATCGATGATAGCCTAATTAAACACTAGTTAAATTAACTATCAATTAATTCCCTCTCCTTACTTCAATTTCTTGATTATTCATGCAATGATTTATGATCAACATTTAACCCCTAAAACATGGGGTCAACTCTTATACTCTTTCCACCAAGGTCCCTCAAACTACTCAATTTCCCAAACTAGACTATTGTCTCAATTATTCGTTTTCATTTATTATATAGCTGCATCTAACGTCTTGTTAGACTGCCTACGTACACTAAACAGGGATTAAGCCATTCGTAGTTCATATTAATCATTTATAGTAATACACATATGGATATATCATGACGAAATCTAAACTCAACCATCTCATAGTATTTTATAACATATATATATATATATGATGGTTTAGATTTCTCAGTTTTATTTAAAAGCATTTATAGAATTATCAATCATGAAAAATATGATAAGCAAGGAAAGATCCACTCACCTGGAATCCGCGCTACAACTTCCTAGCACAAATATTGAGGCATCACAAACGATCAGCGCTTGTGACCAAGGCCAATTTGGCCTGGAAAGGCTCCAATTTCATTAAAACTCGTCGAAACCTTAGAATTTGGGTGTCCTCAATTCAACTCCATAGCAACTCTGATGCCTCCAATCTTGTTTGGGGTTTGTTCCTGGTCTCTAGAGGAGTATTTTGGTGGTGAAGATCGAATGTATTTCATTCGAAAATGAGGGGATTGTCGCTAAAAGCTCCACGGCACCATTGCCGCCATACCTTGTGAAATAGCTTCATTTACTTTGAATTTTTGGGTGGTCAACTAAGAAGGGAATATGTGATGATGTTTACAGGTGGTGGGAGGTTGTAAAACATTGAAAATTGGACGGAAAACCCGTCGGAATTGCTAGCAATGGCGTAGGTCGTAACCTGGTCAAGGGGAACCCGTCGGGTTCCTCTCCTTCTCTCCTCCTCTCCTTTCTCTTCTTTCTCTCCTCTCCCATTGGTCCCTCACTCCTCTCTTCTTTCTGGTTGGCCCAACTCTTCCCTCTCTCCTGTTCTGATTGGGTAGCTCTGCCCAATTCTTTTTCTCTGTTTTTCCTTCCTCTCCCCCCGACGCCTTCATCTCCCTTTTCCCCTAATTCTAACAACAATTAATAAAATAATAATACTTCTCAATATATACATATAAAAGTATATATATAAATAGTAACCAAAAAATAAAAGTACTTCTCGAAAACGCTAATGGATTAATTCATACAATTCGCTATACGTTGATCAACGAAAGTCAATACCCTCGCCTCTAAGGTCATTTTTGTAAAATCACACTTTTAAAATTAATAGAAATGTAAAATTTGGGACGGGTTGTCACACGATGGACCAAAATTCAGTAAACAAATATCCAAATTTATCACCAATGATCTCCACTAGTTTCTTTTTTGTACCATTTTAATTTGGGAACTTTAACGAACAGATCCTGGTACTGTTCACTTTAACGAAAAACCACATTTTTACACTAAAAAGTCAATCATGATTCTATTCATTTTACCCTTTATTTTATCCTTATCGTTAAAACTCAAAGTTTTTAAACCCCTTTCAATAGTTTTCCTTTTTAATTTTGCATCTTTGTCGTATCAAAAATTTCATCAATCTAATAAAAAGAAAAGCATTGTCAAACAAAGAACATAATTTAGTGACTCTTTCAATATTATCTACGATTGAATGATAAAAAAATTGAATAACTGAGATTAAAAATATAATATGTAAATAGGTATGGAAATTAAACCAACAAATGTTCAATTTCATCCTCATGGTCCTTTGGCAAGCACACAAATTACAAAATCACCGCTCTATATTTGAACAACAGTTGGTCCTCTAAGATGAGTGATAGGATTTTTACAGCCTACACAAATAGGGTTAAAATCACATAAAATACTTGCAAGAGTACAATGATGTTGTAGTATAGATGCTCATGCAAAGTCGTTCTCCACAAGGACTATTTCAATAATTTATGTAAAAACAATTCCTAATTAAGTACTTAAAATTAAAAATTGAGAAAGGGGATTTTAGAATTGGGCAATATTAAAAACGAATTTTAATTAAAAACAAATAGTAAATTCTCCCAAAATTAATACGATACAAGAAAAGAGTTTTAAATCTATATATATAAAGTGAGCATCCTAAAATTGTGAAACATTCAAAATACCATAAATTGCCCTTTAAGAATTTCATAAATTACAATTGAACCAAAAGAAGCTAAAGTATTTAACCATATTTTTATTTTGAATGAATTTAATATTTAAAATTATAGAAGAAAAAAAAATAAAAACAAAACCTCCCACGTTAGTGGGTGGTTTCACGTCTTTATTTCATTTTTTTTAAATAATTTAAAAAAACATATGTAAATTAATTATTTAAATAAAAAAATATAAAAAGACCAATTGCCACATGCGTATGCGTGTGGCAAGAGGCTAGTGAACGATTACGTAGCAATCCTATTTATAAAAGCACTAGGGTTTCACCATCACCTAGCAATCCTATGTATTTTTACCAATTACGTATTATCTACATATGCCACTTTGAAGGTTAGGTTTTCCTAATATATATTTTACTTGGAACCTCCAACATAGAACATATATCTAACATGCAATCCGTCCGGAAGTTTGGATCAAATATGAACATGAGAGACTCATTGTGTTTTATGAAAACCCTTCGAAAAACCAAGCAACCCTTAAGACGTGGTGTTCATTTTAAGTGAAATTACAATTATTAACCACAAGAAGCTAGCGTCAATTTCAGGGAACCTTCCAACCAAAATTGCATCAAATTATTTTTCTAAAGATGCTAATGGTGATCAAGCATTAAGATAATTAAACAGTTTAAAACGATGATCAATAATTCAAAGCATGCATGCAATCAATCATAAGGAATTAAAGAAAAATTACATATTCATACTAAGGGTCAAGGCTTCACCCTAGCAAAACAAATTAGTTACGCATATTCATAATTAAAATCATAAAAAATATTATTATGAAGAAAAAGAATGAAAACACATTAAAGTAAAAGTCTGAAAATCTTCAAGAATCCTAGACAATTTCTCTCTCTCCAAAGTCGCATAAAAGAACGTTCGTTTTAAAGCTAAGACCGGGAAAGCCTTATATCCCTGATATCCATTGCACAATCCCTAGAACAAAGTCTTTTATTCCAACTAGGAAACTAAATAATAATAAAATATCTTAGAAAATAAAGTCCTAATTAAGATAGGAGAATCTACCAAGTAACTGTCCAGCCACGTTTTAGCCACAAATATCCTCGAAATCTAGCCCACAATAGCTTGTTTTGAAGATCCGAATGTTTTGAACACATCTCCAGAAGGCCACTAACCCATCAGAGGCCATCTTGGGCTCCAAAAAAACAATTCAAGCCCAAAATGTCACTTTTCCAATACTGCGCACTGCTCCTTTATTTTATTGCCAAAAAATCACCGTTTGGTAGAAAAATCTGATATTTTGAAACGATCAAGCCAAGTGATTCACGAACGTCCTCCAATTGGAATTACTCCAAAGTTCATCCATTTTGTTCATGTTTTGCTCCAGAGGAAGTCGAAAGTCCTATATTGAAAGTACAATTCAAAGTATCAAAATTCTAGCAAAATAATAGCCAAAATATACTAAGAATAGGGTTAAATATATAACATAAAATCTACTCATCAATGAGATTAACTACTAAGTCATAATTACTACAAAAGCTTTCTTCGACAAAGAGAGAGATCAATCATAACCATGAAGGCTTTTGTAGATGGATCGAATGAGTGACCATTAGCAAAAAAGGGAAGGAAAGAAAAGAAATATATCAAGAAGGATTGTCATGGTCCCAAGGTCAAAGGCTTGGGTCGGCGAATGTCGATGATGTCTTTGTTTTTCTCTCGAAAGGCAAGAGTTTGCTTGGACCAGTCTTGTTAATACTGTTTGGGGTTCTTAAAGTTTAACTTCTTTCTTTATGCATTGTTTGTTAACATTGGGATCTTTGTTGCCCCTTTAAAATCATTATTAACACTGGGTATTTTTAGGCCCAAACAGTGGAGTTGGCCAAGAAGGGAACATTAGGAAGCCCAATAAGAGAACCCGAAGCCCAAGGCCCAAGGGGCTTAAAGAGGAAAGGCCCAAGCACAACGGTTGATCATCCTTAAACCTAGCTAATCAAGGAGCACAAGAAGGATTATAACCGCCGCAAGCACGTGGGCAGACTAACAACTTTAAGACACAAATTCCTAGTGACACTGTGAACACGAAAAATTCCTGAAACGAAAGAGACAAGAACAACGTGCACAAACAAATATTTGTATTTGATGATTTTGGGTTACAATCTCTCTCTATTTTGATCCTCTGATTCGATCTCCGTAAGGTGTTGATTTGTGGATGTTTCGTTGATCCAAGGGCCGTCGAGGCTTGATCTTGGATGAACTATTGGAAGTTTCTTCAAAGGGCCGTGGGCTTGATCTTTGAAGGTGGATTTGAGCGGATCTTCAAGGAACCGTTGGGGCTTGATCTTGAGGATGAGTGTTTCTTCAAGGGCCGTTAAGGCTTGATCTTGAATAACGGTGATGAACAGATCTTCAAGGGCTTTTGGGCTTGATCTTGAAGAACAGTGATGAACGGATTTTCAAGGGCTTTTGGGCTTAATCTTGAAGAACAGTGATGAACGGCTCTTCAAGGGCTTTTGGGCTTAATCTTGAAGAACGGTTGGATGTGTGGATTTGTCGACGTTGTTGATCCAAAGGGCCGTTGGGGCTTGATCTTGGATGAACGGATGATGAACGATGGTGCTTTCTTCAAGGGTCGTCGGGGCTTGATCTTGAATTGGTGGATGGTTGATCCAAGGGCCGTTGGGGCTTGATCTTGGAAGAACGATGAACGAAGAACGAAGAACACTTTCTTCAAGGGCCGTCGGGGCTTGATCTTGAATTGGTGGATGATTGTTGATCCAAAGGGCCGTTGGGGCTTGATCTTGGAAGAACGATGAACGAAGAACACTTTCTTCGAGGGCCGTCGGGGCTTGATCTTGGAAGAACGATGAACGAAGAACGAAGAAGGCTTTCTTGATTCTTCGGGAACCTGGACGCTTGAGAGCTTCGGAGTTTCATAGCTTCAGAGCTTCAAGGTGTAATATGAATTGGTTCCCCAAAATGAATGAAATGGGCTTGTATTTATAGAAATTTCCAAGGCCTAATTTTGAATATAATATTCCAGATGAAATAAGTCGTTTCTGCCAGGTGTTGACACGTGTCCTATTTGATGACTTTTCCAACTCATTTCAATTTTCGTTAAGTCACACGCTACGTGTAAAATTTATGTAATACATGAGCGTTGACACTTTGATTTATCGGTCAACATTTATTTACGAAATTTCGATGTCTACAAATGCCCCCACTTCAAGGCACGTCGTATACATGTGCTTGTCACGTGTAGGAGATGCGTTTTGAAGTCCCTTATTGTAGATGTCGATCCAA
This sequence comes from Malus sylvestris, assembly GCF_916048215.2. Taxonomy (NCBI): domain Eukaryota; kingdom Viridiplantae; phylum Streptophyta; class Magnoliopsida; order Rosales; family Rosaceae; genus Malus; species Malus sylvestris. Next base: position 38,750,126 of record NC_062275.1, read on the forward strand.
GGGCCATTCGAGGCTTGATCTTAAATTGGGCTGGAGATTTCTTCAAGGGCCGTTGAGGCTTGATCTTGAATTTTTTTGTTTGAAATTTCTTCAAGGGCCGTTGAGGCTTGTTCTTGAACTTTTGTTTGAAATTTCTTCAAGAGCCGTTGAGGCTTGATTCTTGAAGGTTGAAATTGGACCACTAGGGGCTTCATGTGGTAGATGATCCTTGGCCTTGGTAGTGGGTGAATCGGCACGTATTTTGTTGCGCTTGTTGACTTTCCACAGCTTTGATCTTGAACTGGGTTGAAGGATTTTCTGGATTCCTCAAATTGTTGTTTTTCCACAGCTTATTCTTGAACTAGGTTTTGATTCAAGGGTGGTGAATCGGCATGTGCAGCCCACAATGCCTAGTAAGCCGACCCAAGAATTTGAGGGTCAAAACGAGTTCTTCATCTCAGACTCTTTCTGCCGAGTTGACTGTGCATGCTGCATTCTTCTCTGCTTGTTTCTTCAGGCAGATATGGCAGCTTCTCGAGTTCCTCAATTCGGACTCCTTTTGCTGAGTTGACTGTGCAGACCACATTCTTCTCTGCTTGTTCCTTCTGCACCTTGTCTCCACATGCTACAAGGTATCATTTTCACTTGCCTTATCTGTTCTCCAGGCAGATGTGGCAGCTTCTTTGGAAGTACAGCAGTAGTGGGAAACGAGTACTCGAGAGCAGTGCTAGGTAGGCAATCAGGGAAGGGTTCCAAGCAGTCGGTTCCTTACTCGAGTTTGAGTGGAGGTTCCGGCATATTGTTTTCTTTATCCTTGTCTTTGTAGGTAAGAACAAGGACAAAGGAAATGACAGGGAGAACGCATGATATGAGATACTCTTGCTTTCTACCCTGGTGATATGAGATACTTTTGCTTTGGAGTCATTGGCTTGCAGAGGTGCCCCAAGGAATAAGGAACATTGAATGACTCGAGAGGCATCGTTGGGAAAGCATTTTTTTTTTAGATGAAGAAAGGCTCTGTATGTCTGCCTTGCTATGGAAGGCGAAGGTAGACAATTATAGGAAGTTCTTTGATACCTGTAGAGGTACTATTCTTTCACTGGTGTCGGCAACTGATGCGTGATTGATCTATATGGCTTCACGTGCTTGCTTCTTTATCAAAAATCTTCGACAAATTGTCCGTAATTTCCGCCAAGCTGAGTGTGCATGTGACAAGTGTTGACGCGGCTGAAAAAGACTGGCGCATCTTCGATAACTGGGATCGGCGCTTCGACAAATTACCCGTGATTTCCGCAAAGCTGAGTTTGCGTGTGATGGGTGCTGACGTGGCTGAAAAAGACTGGCGCCTCTTCGATATCTGGGATCGGCGCTTCGACAAATTGCCCGTGATTTTCGCAAAGCTGAGTTTGCGTGTGACGGGTGCCGACGCGTCTAGAAAAGCAAGATGCTTCTCTGATTTCCGAGCTTGCCTCTTCAGTTTTTGAATGGCCTCTTCGAATTCTGAGCTCGCCTCTTCGATCTCTGAAATCCCGTCGAGTGCTGATTTTTTATAGAGGCATGCAGTTCGTTTCAAAGCACACTTGAATTTTTGCTTGTGAAAACTCCCCTCTTGTACTTCTAAGATCTTGATTTGTCCGATCTCTTCTTTCTTCAACACTTTGAAAATGTCAGGACCCTCCGATCGTCTCTTTGACTTGAATCTTGGTGAAGAGGCAGTCCCGCCTTCTCCAGACAACATATGGCGCCCATCCTTCATATCCCCTACTGGTCCTCTTACCGTTGGGGATTCGGTGGTGAAGAATGATATGACCGCTGCGGTGGTGGCCCGAAACCTTGTCACTCCTAGAGATAACAGACTATTTTCCAAACGGTCTGATGAGTTGGCTGTTAAGGATTCTCTGGCTCTCAGTGTGCAGTGTGCAGGTTCTGTGTCTAATATGGCCCAACGCCTATTTGCTCGAACCCGTCAAGTTGAATCATTGGCGGCGGAAGTGATGAGTCTCAAACAGGAGATTAGAGGGCTCAAGCAGGAGAATAAACAGTTGCATAAGCTCGCACATAGCTATGCGACAAACATGAAGAGGAAGATTGACCAGATGCAAGAATCTGATGGTCAGATTTTACTTGATCATCAGAGGTTTGTGGGTTTGTTCCAGCAGCATTTGCCTTCGTCTTCTGGGGCTGTACCGCGTACTGAAGCTCCAAATGATCAACATTTGGCTCCTCTTCTTCCTGGAGTTCCGCCGAGTGGTGTGGCTTCAGACAGTCAACCTCCTGCGCCTCTCATTTCTGGAGCTCTGCCGAGTAGTGAGGCGGCACCTGATCATCCTTGAAGATCCCCTCTTGTAAATTTGATTTTTTTTTTTTTTTAAGTATGTATAATGCAAATTTATGTAAAATTTCCAGAAAAAAAAAAATAAAAACGGACTTTATTTCTCTTGATGCATTTGTTTTTTTTTTGTTTTTTTTTTTTAGCCGTAAACATACATATATTATGCACACACACACATACATACATATTAATTTTTCACATGGACTGATCCACCATTCCAAAACCTTTTCCCCCCCCTTTTTTTTTTTTTTTTTTGCATGGTGCTAGCCACCAAGGATCCACTTACCTCTTTATATATATATATATATATATTTTTTTTTTTTTTTATTTTCTTTGCACATGGTGCCTGAAGCACCATCTATTTTTACATTTATTATTGTACCCTTTTTTTTTTCTTTTTTTCGGTGGTGCTGATCCACCATTCATTTTTTTTTTTAATTTTATTTTATATATTTCTTTCCTTTCTTCCTTTCACGTGGTGAGGCACCACTTTGCTCCACCATCCCATTTTTTAATATATATTTTTTTGTATAAAGTTTGATGATGGGATGGGGAATTTGCAGGGATGAAGCCGAGCTCCGAGTCGAGAATCACGCTGCTGATGCTGACGTTGCTGATGATGTTGAGGCCGAATCAAATGTTGCTGAGCATGAGAAGCACACCAACCTTCGAACCCAAGACCCTCCACCTGAGCGGAGCATGGAAGCCGAGAAGATGGTGCTTCGAGCTTCACGACCGGCTAGTCGTTTGACAACGGTTGTGAAGTTGGAGAAAGAGGGCAGAGAGCATAGATAGCACGCACGTGAGTTGAGGACCGAAGAAAAAGGCGAGAAGTCACAACGGCGCTGGGTGGTGAGCAGAGGGCAGATTGCAGCCACTGAGCACAGCCAATAGACTCCGCCTCGTCAATTCCTGCTGAGCCCATGCCAACATTATGCACGTGATTCCTCCGATAGCTTTAACGCATTCAGCAATTCAGTCGAGTCACACAAGCTCAGACAACTTCAGCTTCTCATTGCAAGAAGAAATTCACAGCTACCTAAATTGAAAACCCAATCCAAGGAACACAATTGTCAATCTCCTTCTCTTGCTCGGCTCCTCCTACTCCTCCTTATGACCCCTGTGTTGTTTGACATCGGACTCCACACTTGTGGCAGCTTCTTCTTCCTTGAGCTGCAGGTCCTTCGAATCACTTATCACGTCAAAGTTGAAAAAAATTGAGCTGCAGATCCTTCGAATCCATTCGCAAACAACGGCTTTGCAATCACCAGAAACTTCAACCTCGCCAACAAATTAGTTGATTCTTCGCCTTCTGGGTAATGGTCAACCAGCACCTGTTTGGGCACCGAGATCTTCGATTGGAATCTGTCGCCTGACTGATGCAGCTTCGATTCAAAGGCGGTGACGACTTCGAGCATGGAGACCCGATTGTGGAGGAGTTGAAACGAAGTGTGATTTTTTATGATGGGTCGGTCATGGAAGAAACGGTGGAGAGCGGGGGCAAAAGGTTCTGTCAGATTAATCGTCAGATTTGCCATTTTGATGAGGCCTTCGAGGCGCGAGTCCTGCTTGATGTTGAGTCGGTGGAACTGGATACGATCGGACCAGGGGTGCGCGTTCTCGGGCTCAAACAGGTGCTTGATCTTGTCATTGTAGACGTCCAGAGCCAGGACCTTGTTCGGCGTCTCCGACATCAGCTTCTTGCAGAGGTGGGACATTCCTTGCCAATCTATTAGCAAATGGAGCCATGCGGATAACCCCCTGCTTCTGCAGAACAGGATAAACTTCTCCTGTGTAATAACGGACAGGAGCCCAAGCTTGGACACGAAGGGTTGGTATGTTAGAGATGTTGTGATCAAATTTATCCATCAGCATCTCCGGTAGTTCTTTAACCACTTTAACATGGCCTTCAAGGGTGGCTATGAAATGATCTTCATCGTATATATTAGTAAACGTGCTTGTATCCCTCCAAACGTTATGGAATTCAAAGCGAGGAATAACTAGAACTGTATTCAAAAGACCAGCAGGGGCCACAGCATTGCAAATCGCAGAGCGCTGTTGGTTAAGGCCACCATTAACCTCCACAATTAAGTAACCAGTAAGGCCTGGGGAATCTAATTGTAGTCCAGAAGCTGAAGGTGGGCAAGGCTTCTGCTCTTTCAACTTCCTTCTGAATCTCCATACAGAGGACAACTCAATCGGAGTCGAGTTATTGGCCTAAATGTGAGGCCAGAGCAGCTGAAACATCTCGTGACTGCGGTAAACGGAACCGGGAAGAGGGGTATGACCCACTAGACCAGAGAACGGGCCCACACACATGAGCAGGCCAGAGACGTATAGTAGGGGAAGAACCACCAGTAAGCGGAGGAATCTGCGGAGGAGAAAACTGGAGGCGATGGAGATGGGTTTTGTCCGGAGCTTCCGGCAGCAGTGAGGGACTGTAGAGTGACGGCGCGGCGACGAGATTGGGCACCGCGTGGATGTCCTGGTGAAGGTTGATTTTGAGGATTTGGACGTGGACTTGTTGATGTGGCTGAGGTTTGTGCACCTTTAGAGCTTCTGGTTCAAGAGCCGTCTCGGGAAATCCGAGTTGAGACGAAATCGTCCGACACGCTGCCGCTGTTGACGCTAGAGATGATGTATTGGATGGGAGGAGTTGAAACGTCCTCTAGGTTCAGGTCCTGCCATGGGTACACATCGATCTTGTCCTCCATGGCAACACCAACGCTCCTTGCCTGCACGAGTTGAAACTGCAACACGGCACCAAATGCTCCTTGTCTGCACGAGTTGAAACTGCAAACGACACCAACACTCTTTGCCTGCATGAGTTAAAATTGCAAACGGCATAAAAAAAAGAAAAAAAAATGTATGATTTGAACTACGTTTTGACTTGATCTCTTTCTTTGGAAGGGTACGTAGGCAGCTTGAATATTCAATTTCAAGTTCAGTCACATCAAAATAAAAAAAATCCTCCAAGACAAGCAAAGTTGAAGGATGGACTCAAGTCACTCCTAAGAAATTGCACAAGAAGCATACGTCTCCTCCACAAGTCTGCCAATCGGAAAGGGGGCAAAGCAGCTCTTATCAACCTTCAAAGCAACATGAACGTGTTGAAGATGATGAAATTTCGACACATAAATCGTCCATCCCCATCACGATGCGTGATTTCTTTCCTGCAGACTTCTTCAACTACTCAGTCAAGGCTCCTTGCTATGAAGATTGTGAGGAACAGCTCTCCCGGATCGCTTGACGAACCAACAAAGCTCCTCAATTTGTGAACACGAAAAATTCCTGAAACGAAAGAGACAAGAACAACGTGCATAAACAAATATTTGTATTTGATGATTTTGGATTACAATCTCTCTCTATTTTGATCCTTTGATTCGATCTCCGTAAGGTGTTGATTTGTGGATGTTTCGTTGATCCAAGGGTCGTCGAGGCTTGATCTTGGATGAACTATTGGAAGTTTCTTAAAAGGGCCGTGGGCTTGATCTTTGAAGGTGGATTTGAGCGGATCTTCAAGGAACCGTTGGGGCTTGATCTTGAGGATGAGTGTTTCTTCAAGGGCCGTTAAGGCTTGATCTTGAATAACGGTGATGAACAGATCTTCAAGGGCTTTTGGGCTTGATCTTGAAGAACAGTGATGAACGGATTTTCAAGGGCTTTTGGGCTTAATCTTGAAGAACAGTGATGAACGGCTCTTCAAGGGCTTTTGGGCTTAATCTTGAAGAACGGTTGGATGTGTGGATTTGTCGATGTTGTTGATCCAAAGGGCCGTTAGGGCTTGATCTTGGATGAACGGATGATGAACGATGGTGCTTTCTTCAAGGGCCGTCGGGGCTTGATCTTGAATTGGTGGATGGTTGATCCAAGGGCCGTTGGGGCTTGATCTTGGAAGAACGATGAACGAAGAACGAAGAACACTTTCTTCAAGGGCCGTCGGAGCTTGATCTTGAATTGGTGGATGATTGTTGATCCAAAGGGCCGTTGGGGCTTGATCTTGGAAGAACGATGAACGAAGAACACTTTCTTCAAGGGCCGTCGGGGCTTGATCTTGGAAGAACGATGAACGAAGAACGAAGAAGGCTTTCTTGATTCTTCGGGAACCTGGACGCTTGAGAGCTTCGGAGTTTCAAAGCTTCAGAGCTTCAAGGTGTAATATGAATTGGTTCCCCAAAATGAATGAAATGGGCTTGTATTTATAGAAATTTCCAAGGCCTAATTTTGAATATAATATTTCAGATGAAATAAGTCGTTTCTGTCAGGTGTTGACACGTGTCCTATTTGATGACTTTTCCAACTCATTTCAATTTTCGTTGAGTCACACGCTACGTGTAAAATTTATGTAATACATGAGCGTTGACACTTTGATTTATCGGTCAACATTTATTTACGAAATTTCGATGTATACAGACACATCTGTCCAGATGCCAATCATGTCACTCGACGACCACCTTTTAGTGACAGGGATGCCTAGGATAAGATATAAAGGCAGTCGAAATGATGCTCGGGCAGGCGAGATTGGATAACCCAGGTCGAGCAGGTGCTCAGCTCATACTATTCTAACAAGACACGCTATCTAAGTTAAGCGCATGTCACTTACCCACCGAATTTTAGGACCAAGTGAGAGAAACGATGTCGGTACCCTAGGCTACATAGGTGGCACATTAAATAACAAGTGAGCTGACTTGAAGCTAATATAGTTCATTGAGGTTCCATATAAAGGAGCGGATGCCTCCAAATAGGGGCTAAAAGACTGAGAGAAGAGAGTAAACTTGTATGAGCAGAGCTTTATTTTCAATTTTGATATCAATATAAATCCTAGTACCACAGTGAGTGTAGCCTAGTTTTAAGGGATAAACCACTTACATCTTTGAGTTCGATTCGTTTTACTTCATATTTGAAAGCCATCCAAGTGTTTGTTATTTTAATTTGTTAACTTGCAAGTTTTAAGCATTAATAGTTTGTTAACCTGTAGGTTTTGAGAGTTAACAATTTAGTGTCATCTGTGGGAAATAGGTACGATTTGGTTGTGCTTTCTACCCAATTGACTAGAGAAGCTTTCCATGACCGTGCTCAACCGAGAGAGATGACCAGTCGAAGAATGAAAGATAGGGCCATTTCGGGCAGACCCGAGACGACCTTCCAAAGGAGAAGATGAGAAGAGAAGGCCATGCTCCTCATCCTGGAAGAGAAAATGAATGACATACTTACTGGTGTGGGAGAAATGAATGAGGTAGGGAACCTCATCCATGTCCCAAACACCCTGCTCCAAGAGAAGCACGACTACCTTTTGGAACAGATCAATCAGACGAACGATAAGATCAGGATCACATCCCGAGTATGGGCTCATCCTTCTCATCCTCCCCTAGGGATGTCGAGAGTGGAGTTGAGGATGCATCCTCCCCTAGGGATGTCGAGAGTGGAGTTGAGGATGCTCGTGAAGTCATCAACAAAATGCACTGAGTAAAAGAGGGCAATTAGTTCTATGGAGACTCAGGCATGGGGTGAAGCGGGGAGACAGAATTACAAATCCTCTCCTTATCGGGTGCTCTCTCTAGGCCTACCTAGCAAAGGATTTAGTTGACATGAGTCCATCATAGTCCCATGACACTCAATCCTTACTTGCACCAAACGCGGACTACTAATCCTAGCTAAGTAGTCCAATTCAGTGAAACTTAACAAGGCCAAACAAACGTGCCCTGAGTGACCGAGAGAGCATGCATGCAAATTTCAAATAAAAAAGGCACCCAATTCCAATCTTAAATTGAGGTGACGTCAAAATTAGATGAATAAATCTTCCAATGGCGTCACATACAACAGAGAGAAACCCCAGTTGATCCTGAAAGTTAATTATAAGCAATTACTCCCATGCATCTTGATTAAGAAGCACCAAATATTCTACAATCAACAGTAGTATAGATTTAACCAAGCTACCACATTTTATTACAATACCTGCAATACAAATAATATATATATCTCGATAATATTGACTGCCATCCATGATCTAGCATTAATGATTATGCATAGGGTCGGCAAGATTCTCCAGGGAGTTTGATGGGAGGAAGATCTAACATGGTCTGAAAGCCGGCCTTGTCGAAAGCAACTGAGGGAGCCGTATCATGAGCATGAACAGTCGCACGCGCAGTAATAGTAGTAGTAATAGCCTCTGCTGCTGAGAACCCCAGCACACTAGTACTGTAGTCCAAATAATCAAACGGCAGCGGATCATTGTATTGATGACGATTATGATAGGGGGCGTTTGGCTGATACTGATGAGCATGATTCTTTTCCAGCTCCACCCTGAAGTTCAAGTTATGCAATTTGTTGCAGGTTCTATTATTATTGTTATTACTGTTGTCCGGTGTTTGGAAACGGGAAAAGTAGTTGGCCAGCTCAGTCTTGCACTGTTTGGGAATAGTACTAGTAGAACTGCTGCTGTTGCAATCTTGCTCGAAAAGGACTTGAAAAGGAGGGAGTTGGAAAAAGAGGGTAATTGGTGTGTTTGCAAGGCATTTATAGCTGGGAAGAAGGAGAAGGGGTCATGATTGTCTTGGTGAATCGGAGGAGGAACAACTTGCAATTGCATTGGATTTTGAAATTCATGGCATGATTCTTGCAATGCTAATGCTGGAGATGGATCCAGCAATGGAGGCAGGTAATTGCAATTTGAATTCATTGAAGCAGCAGCTTCATGATCAACTAGTAGTGGGCTTTCCTTGTCCCCAGATTTGTGATTTATTCGGCATATCACCCATTCCTCCTGCAAAACACAAGCATATATTATATAAGAACTACAATATCACATAACTGCATAAAACCATCTCCAAGTTTGGGCTAAAAGCCAAATTACCCCCCAAATTACCCCCCAAATTACCCTCCAAACACTCTCCAACCCATGTTAAAATTTTAGGCTAAATGCCAAATGTTATTTTTGGGCCAAATACCCCTAGCTTTCCCCCCGGGCTAAATGTCAAATATTTATCAGAATTTAAATTTTTTTAGATTAAAATGTTCATAAAATTAATTTACAATAATCTACATATTTATTTAAAAAAAATTTATTTAAGAAAAAAATTAGCCTAAGTTCATTCTTTAATAATTACAGGCTGAAATTTAGGGCAAAAGGATTGGAGCAGAAAAGATGTTTCTGGGCTAAAAACCAAATTTTCCAGACTAAAAAATTTGACTTTTAGCCTAAGGGTTGGAAATGATCTAAATAACTAATTTAAATGATGAGTTAAAATCGTTTATAAATCTTTTTGTTTTTAATTTTTAACTATACTTTTTAGTTTTCGATCTTTGAAAAGTTAAAATTAAATGCTAAATTTTTAAAACTCAATAAAATAGTTATGAAAAAAGTTTACAGTTTTCAACAAAATAAGACTAAAAATTAAAAATAAAATGGAACAATTCTTAAGATAAGTAAATATTTTATTGTGTAAGAAATATGGCAAAGTTGTACAACTTTTTATTTTTTATATTAAAAAAAAAGTGGTTCAACTTTTTGGCACCAAGAGCAAGATGTCAGATTCTCTTTATGAGTACCTTGAAGATCTTCACATCGTGTTTTTTTTATTATGTATTGTACAGTAAAAAATTATTTTAAATATTTTTATTTTAAATAAATATAAAAAATATTTGATAAAAATTAATCGCTCAAGATGAACACACAAGATGAACAGACATACTTTGACAAACTCTAATCTAATTCCAGCTACTTGGTTAAATCAATCAAATCGCATTCAACTGAAGAAAAAAAAAGGACAAGAGACTGGTGATGAAATGAAAAAAAAAAAGTGAAAATACTGACTGAACAATAAGTCAACCCCTAAAAGCGACAAATGAGAGGGTGAAATTTGCAGTTGCAGCAGGTAAATCAATAAAAAGCAAAGCAAAATTTCCAATGTAGACTAGACGGGTAATTAAATTGGATTCCACGCACAAACACAGTGACGGGAGACATTAGGTGATAGGTGTGCATGTGCACGTGTGGAGGTAGTTGTTGTGGGGGTCCATACCTTGCAGGCGTGGCGGTAGGAGGAGAAGTGGCCGTCGAGACGGTACTCGTGCATGACCCACTTGGTCTTGTGGCCCCTCGGAGCTCTGCCTTTGTAGAAGACAAGGGTCTTCTTCATGCCAAGTAAGGCTCCGGTGGACGCACTGAAGACTTGTCTGTCTTTGCCGGTGGCCTTCCAGTAGCCGGCTCCGGTCGCTCTGTTGGTTCTCATCCCTGTTGGGTACTTTCTGTCCCTCAAGCTGAAGAAGTACCACTCTCTATCTCCCATCTTTGCCACGTCTGCACCACCACCATCATTCAAAAGTTAAATCACATCATACTTGCATGAAATAAATTCTCATCTCGTCTCCAGACGCTTCGGTCTAATAATGTTTGTTATATACATAAATACTACACAAGAACAATGTTCATTTTTAGAGTATCACTGTAACAGTTGATTTCATATATATGCGTTACTTTCCATGATACATGATTGCATGAAACGGATAGCCTAACGTGGCCTAGCCTGGGTAATTAAGCCAAGCCAAAGCCAAAAGAGTCGACACATTTATAAAGTGATTGTAATTTGTCGGATCCACATTAAATAATGATTGGCGGCTGCTCTGCACTGCTGGGTATGCAATTGCGTGCAGGAGGAGATAGATTTTCTGGCCAGAGCCATACACGCATGCCCACTCAACTGCCAAAGATATATTCAGCTGAACAAGGAATGCATTAACTCTTCGCCAATGAGGTCACATAATTTTAGCAAACAAAAACTTCATTTGTTGAATTTCTACTGAGTACCATGCCGAGTTATATTGCATATATATGTTAGTTTTGCGAGGCCTACCGAGTGAAGTTTGTTATATTGCATATATATGTTAGTTGAGTGAAGTTTTTTATCGAACACGAAAAATAGAAGAAGAAAGATAAGAGAATTTTATCGAAAAACTTTCGATATTGTTTATTTTAATAAAAAATTATATTTTTATATTAAAAAAATTAACAATTATGATACAATTTACTTTACCTTTTATTTTTTAATTTTCGTTAAAACTAAAAAATTTTAAATCATTTTCATTATTTTTCCTGAAAAACGAAGGAAAGAAAGAAGAAAATCTACAAACAATTTATTTGGTTGCACAAAAGAAGTTGCAGTTTATAATTCAATGCTTTTGACTCATTCTTTCGGTTTGGGAGTTATACACAAATATACAGATATATTTTAAAGTTAAAGAAACTATTGAAATCATGGACAACTAATAACTTCATGGCACTGCCACTGGATATATATATATATATATATATATATATATATATATATATATATATATATATATATATGAGATAAAATGATTGTTTGTGTCTTGCTTCAAACTCCAGACATTTATTACTTTTGTCGATTTGCTAATTGATTAAGCACCACAAGCAGCATCTACAGTTATAAGATATAACATTGATTTACCAACTAATGGGAAATAATGAACCCGACATAAATTCTACTAATTAGGAACTTGTTGAATTGTCGTCGTTAAAATTCCATGAAGATAGTGCAGATATGATGTTATTAGCTTAGCTGGCCAAGCCACTGAAATTCGAATGGCAGCATAAAGTAATAAGAGTATACCTGGGAGCTCCCATGGCTCGCATCGGTTAAGGTCGACCTCAGCAATGCGGACGCCGCAGAAGGAGCCATTGTAGACCTTGGAAGCCAGAAAAAAGGTTATGAGCTCCTCGTCCGTCGGATGGAACCGGAACCCTGGCTGCATACCATGTTCATTTACGCCTTCCCCACTCCCACGCATCAGCTCACTCATAATTTCTTCCATTCCCAATATTATACAATCTATATTTTCCAAACCAGAATAGCTATATAATTCAGGTAATTAACTAAAACAAAAGACTGCTCTCGAGCTCTCAGCTCTTTATGCTAATGAAGCGAAGGTGGTGGTTGCAATGAATATATAGAGTGGAGATAGGGCCGGGATTTGGAGGAGGAGGAGGAACACTGAAACCGAAAAACAAAGTAAATATGGCGAATGGATCAAGGAAATTAAGAGTAAGTGGTGGTGGAGTACATTCCCAAAATCCAAAACCGCATGATTAAATTAAACATTTTAAAATTGTGAAAACCAAGAGAGACTGTTGTGATGAGCGTTGAGTTACGAGAGAGGAGGCAGGTTCGAGGAAGAGCGGTGAGAGGGAAAGAGCAGGATCGTGTGGGGGTGAGTGTGGGTCACTCGGTGTTGTAGTAAATGCAAAAGTTAATTGCAGAGATTTATGCGTGCGTGTGTGAGCATATATAATATATATGTATTATCTTCCTTTAACAGCTACCTAGGCACCCTAGCTAGTCTATGCTCTCTGCCCTGGCCTATATTAACATTCAACAGTAACGCCACACGTACATATATCATTTGGCCCATCCTATATATGGTACTCTACCTAGTCTATGCTCACATACGTCAAAATGCATTACGCCATTTCCACTTATTTGGTTGGATTTGAATTTAAGAATAGACTTATGTGGTAGTGGGCGAAATTCATTTCTAAATTTTCCATGATCTTCAACGAGGGGAGAATAAGGTTGATTTGGTAGTGTGATTGAATTCGAATAGGACTGCATGCATATCTCTGGGAAAAAAAATCAAGCCACGAGTGTAGTTCTAAGAAAGATTAATGGTGTTATGTGCAATACATCGTGAACCTTCTTGACAAATAACCTATGGTGAAACATTAAAAATATGAGTTTCTTTATGGACATGTCTACGCGTAGATAGCGATGTATGAGAGATAAGCCTATGTTAGGTGTATAGAGCATATGTGTGTAGTGGTCTTGTGGAGAAGATTAAGAGAATCTCCTTAGAGTCATGGATCATAGAAGACTTGGAAAGTTGTCCCTTGATAAATACCCAAGCTATAGTATTCGTAGAAATATTAAGAGTCTTTGTAAATAAAGTAATCCCCATTAAATGCAGAGATTATCTAGGAGGAAATTGAGAGTACAATTGCTTGTTTAATTCGAACTAGCCAAGTCTGGCTAGTCCTGCTTGCCTGTCTATCAATGACTTTATCTTTTGGAGCTTCGAATCATACTTTAAATCCCTAGATGAAGTTCCAAATACATAGTTGAAAAACTAGATGCGAGGTGCACCTATACATTCCTATAAAGACTTAGATGCCTTAGGAAATATTTTGCTAAGTTTATTTTGCTAAATCATTAAGCCTGTTAGAGTAAAACACTTGGAACTTTTCATCATTTGCTTCCTTATCGCAGGATATAGTTTAATCCAACAATCTTTCTGAAGTAAACTAACTTTGAAGTAATCGAGTATTGAGGCGAAACATGGGTAAGCTTGTAGGCCATGGACAGAACTTGAAATCCCCTACATCATAACATTGAATGGAAAAATATCACCTCCTAAACTTAGCGTTTGTAAAGATTATCATTGCAATAATCAGAGTACCACCTTACTGCGACATTGGGTACTAATCCCATGAGAACTTTTTGCCCCATATCTGCTTTAATGTATTGGTCATATAAGGATGAGAAAGTGTTCAATCATACTTAGAATGGCCTTTAACTTTTAAAGTCAGTCTGACATGTTTGAGTTGACTTGTTTGTTGATTATGTTTCTTCCTTATTCTTGTCCCATTCTAGGTTAAAAGATTTAAGTAGTTGTAACGTGTCACAAAAAAGAGGCTTCATTCTTAGTCCGAATTGCTTGTCCGTCCAGAGTGAATCCTAAACAAAAGTTCTTTAGGGATTAGTTGATTGTATGTGGGTCGAAAACACCTTTAGAATTCTTTTGTCATACCCTATGTGTTGGACTTGAGCATTTCCAGTCAAATTATACTTAGCTGACTTGGCTAAGGCACTTCTGCGTATTGAAGCTCCGTTGGAATAAAATTCCTCTTGAGGATTTTCTAGTCTGGATGCCTCATCCACAGTTGCTTAACACATGCTATTGTAGAATGTACTTCACTTCGTACGTTGGTTCATGATATAAGTAAGTGTACTTAGGGTCGGGAATCATTGTCACCCCTCGGATGATTCCCAAATTTCCCTTTCGATCATTCCCTCGAATGACGTTGAGTTAGGTTTGAATGTTATAACCCACAATCCTTAGGTTGTATAAACTTTTTTGAAGCCGGATGGTGCATTGGACTTTCGGGTCAGGGGCCATGTCCATATGCCCGTAGCTCGCTAATCGTAACTGCATTTAATATGGCTCAAGCCTCCCAAGCTGTTAACCCAAAACTAGGGAATTGGCTAAAGGAGACTTCTCTGACACTATCACTTTGAACTTTTGGACTTGTGATTACACAAAGTTTCAAAGCTGTGTGTTATTATGGAATTTAGGGTATTCAATGTACTGCAATGAATGGTGTAAGAAAGAACATACAAAGGTGCGCGAGGATTTGAAAAAAAATCATTCCTAGCTTTGGGTTTTCCATCCAAGATACACATTCACTCATGTATGTTATTAAATAAATAAGCAAAAGTACTTATCTCTTAGAGCACTACCATGATTTGGACCAAGGTTGTTCACTAGTCAGATGAGCCTTCAAGTTGTTTTCCTCATTAGGATTCATGAAATTTTTCTTCTTACTCCATATGGTATGCCCCTTGTCTTTTTCCATTACAAGCTAGTAGTGGATAAGGACAAGCGTAGAGTTGTCATGCAGCGCTTTGCAGGTGACATTTGTTTTTAGTTCATCGGAGTAGTCTTTAATTGGTTGGAACCCTTAGGTTAACTATTGACTTGATCATGGTTGTGTGTATTTTGAACTCATAAGTTGTTGCAGCATGTTGTACTTCGTTTGGTATGAGTTCGGAGGAAGAACTTCAGGAATTCCGTAGAGAATTCCAGCTTGCGTTATAGTGGTTAAACGACAATATTGTCTTCTGATAGGAGCATATTTATGCGACTGAGTTAGCTTGTTCTCATGCATTTATGTTGTTATTTCTTAGTTAATTATGTATTTTAAGCTATTTTCGTGTGTTTGTAGGTCCATAGGCCTTATAAAGCAATAAGATGCATTTTGGTGCATTTTGGAGCAGTTTTGGGCTTGGAATGGATAGCACATGCATGGAGCAAGATGGATGGACGAAATTGAGGACTAAAGAGGCTAGGAATGTGTTAAAGAGAAAGAAGAATTAGTGTAAAAAGGATAAAGAGCTCAGCCACAAAGGGGTGTCACTCTACCATTCACATTTCCATCATTGTCGTGCACCACCATTGCACTCCCTTTGGATTCCTATGTCGTGCATCATCATCCATGTTCCCTCCATTGACTCATTTTTTGCATCATTCCACTTCATTTCCTTTGTCTACCATGTGCACAATATCCTTTCACCTCCTTGCACTCATTGATTCACCACTTACTCACCTTTTCACCCATGCCATGCATCATCACCCTTGTCCCCTTCATTATTTTAGATTTCATGCATCATTACATTGAATCATTGCACTCAATTGCTACACCATTCCTTGTTCCCTCCATCATTTCAAATTCATGCATCATTACATTGAATCATTGCACTCAATTGCCACACCAATCATGTTCCCTCCATCATTTCAGATTTCATGCATCATTGCACTCAATTGCTACACCACTCCATGTTCCCCTCCATTGCCTTGCACTTCCTCTATAAAAGGAAGTGTGTGTAACATAAATTAAGTTCATACTTGGTTAGATCATTCACTCCCATTTCAACACAACCTTCATCCAAACACATCCATTCATCTTCACATCCATTCCTCTATACAAACAAACCTTCAAACACTCACCAACACCTTGTGCCGTAGCAAAGGAAGGGAAGGAAAGTGCTTGGACGTGCTTGCTGTCCAACTTGGATCGTTGGAGCGTTTAGGTGTTTTCTTTCTTTTGTTTCTAATGTTTAAATTCATTTCCTTTCGTTTTGTTGTAAATATAAGTGGCTAAACCCCTCTTGGCTAGGGTTGATTTCAAAGCCATGATTATGTGTGCAATATAATTTGATAAATTCCAGTTATAAACTCTTGAATCGTGAATGCAATTGGCTTAACTATTTGATTGATAACTTATTTTTATTTGTTAATTAAGGGTCGACACTTAATTGGCATGCATAAATCCGTTGCTAGAATATGAGGAAGTTTCACATAATCGTTACAAACTTATGTTCACATGTAGTGAAGGTCGCTTATAAATGATCGCGTTAAGTTCAATTCCTAGCATGAGTGACATGATGTCATAGTTGCAAGTACTTTGTCAATGCTTATGATTTTCATTAAATGTTGAGCTTGGTCTTTTGATTAGAGAGGAACTCATGTGCTTCGTAAGGGTGCCTCAGCATGAACCCTTTAGTAAGTATCCAAAGGTATAAGGTTGACAGGTTGACTATTTGTAGTATGGTACAAACACACACATTCAATACGTATTTTGTTATTTATATCGAACAATCAATACAAATAGAAAAATACGTATAGAAGGATTCAGTAGTTTTAAGGTTGGTGAACTATGGTACAAACACACATATTCTTGTAGAATTTTGTGTGGTGATGATTGCATTGTGATTTAGGTTTCGGGTGTATATATATATGTGTGTATATATATATATATATGTATGGATTTACGTCTCAACTCTTTTCAGCTTTTGTGCCCACAACTTTTGAAAACCTTAGCTACAGAAAACTTCCGGTTCGATGCAAAGATTTCTCTGGAGAAGGATCCTCAGACCTCAGCATAGCTCCCTAAGGGATTGGCACTTTGGATGTGTAGTCAGGCTCTTGCTTGTTGATGTGCTACAAGAAGAGGACAAAGTTAGTTCTGAAAGGTGCCTTTGTGGGGCCTTAGATGTAGGCCTTGAGACTCGCAATCAAAACTAACTGAGTGCTGGGTGTGCCACTGCTATCTCAGTACAGCAGGTGTAGAACAAGAGTGTTTTAAGTCGATTACTGCACCCCAAGTTACTCAGACTTCTTATTATCAAAGGATTGTCGTGGATGGGTTAAGTCCACATTAAGTTTTTTTTCTTGCCTTGTAAACAAGGACTTTTAGTTCATAGTCTTGTATGTTTGAA
Organism: Malus sylvestris; assembly: GCF_916048215.2. Taxonomy (NCBI): domain Eukaryota; kingdom Viridiplantae; phylum Streptophyta; class Magnoliopsida; order Rosales; family Rosaceae; genus Malus; species Malus sylvestris. The sequence goes on from NC_062275.1 coordinate 38,767,505, forward strand.
TGAAGGGAGTTCAGATCCCCTTAAGTCATTTGTTTGGTCCTAGATTGCTTTTAATGATAACATATCCATTAAATTAGCCGGATCCAGATACAAATTAGATTATTAGAGTAGGAAAGCAGGTGGATATGATTTGAATACATACTGGAGAATGCATTAAGTAATAAATCTACAAATTTAGAGAACAAACAAAGAGCGTCGGGCAAGATTTCAACTTGTCTATCAAGGTTGAACCTCTTGCAATCACTTCTCTTTGAATTAACAGGGGTTTATATGCTAAAAAGGGATGGATGGTAAACAAGTTTACAAAAGGGAATAGATACTACGCCACTAAATGAGATATCAGAGCTTTAAACTGGACAAGAGATAGCTTGTCGCTAAAAATGACTGAATCTGGGTTGATTTCAGCTTTTCGATGCAAATCTGGCTTGAGAGCAGAGTTTGTATGTTTGTTTGATTGGTTGAGTGTCCTTGTCTCTAGGACCTCTTCCTCCTTTTATAGGCAAATTAGCCTGACCGTTGTAACTTTGTTCTTGCCTGAAAGCACTTGGAGGGTAGTGAGTTATCAACTTTTTACTTGGAATGCCACTAGAAAGTGTTCTTTGGTTGGTAGTAGGTTAGTCTCCATCACTTGTCACTTCAATAGTAAGCACGTGACTTGCATTTTGGCTGAGATGGCTTCAATTTGCCTCTGAGCTTGGTGCTGGGCTTCGGGCAAGTCCCCTTTTAGTTGGCACCCTTAGGCCTTCCTTCATCTTAGCATGTAGCTTTCACATATAGATCTTTATGTAAAAATCCATTTCAAAGCCTCTCAATCTATTGATGTTCGATTGAGAATATTTGTTCATTGTTGCTGGTTCCACAATTTGCATCTCAACTTATTCTAATTCTCTCACTGGTGACACAAGCCAAGAGCTTGAGTTCAAGCTGCCACAACAATGAAGACCAAACTCAAATCCATTTGACGAAGTACAAGTTGCACAGAGGTACAAGTTACTCCTTTAGCCTAGCTTAGGTTCTGAGCTTGAGTGTGATTGATGTCTCCTTAAACCTTAATTGTTGCTATAAATGTTTAAATAATTTGTTTTATTGAATCTTGGATTGATACCATAATATAGAGCTTAGTTATCTCTGGCAACTGTTATTTGTATTGATTGTTCTTGCTTGACTAGGATCTTATGACTAGTCAAGCCCATGCATGTTGTCTAAGCGTATGAACTTTTGTTGTTGTTTATATGGGTTGTTTTGGGGTTTACTTGGGTACAAATAGGCTTTACCCATTTTGTTTCCACACATATTTCCAGGCGATTCCGTTTGGTACTACTTTCAGAAGATATAAATAATTGTGAAAATCAAATTCAATGGCTAAAACACCGATAACATTTAATGATACATATCATTGAGGTCACACCTAAAATCCTAATACACAGAATAATACAAACACATGGCGATGAGTGATGGCGGTGTTGACCAAGGATTCAAGTTTTAACATTTTGTGTCGCTTATAATTTGATCGCTCTAAGTTTCTTTGTTTGCTTTACGGCTGCTGCCAATTCCCAATTTCCATTTAGTGCCATATTTTTTTGGTAGAATTGATCAAGGAAAAAAAATGAGACAAGTGCCAAATATACATCAGATTTTTTAGAGCCTTCGTGGTAGATCTTAAATGTCAAAGGCAAATCGCCACATAAGTCATCCAAGTGCAAATTTGCCTAACAATTTTGCCCTTGCTTGTAGATGCTCATTGAACCAAATTCAAAGTTACTAGGAAAATCAGAATATGGACTAAAATCCAAATGGCATACTAAAAATTTCCCAAAAGATAAGAAAATTACACAACTGATCTCCATACTTTGACCTAACCTCTGTCGATTCTCTAGACGACGTCACCACGTGTCAGCACTCATCTAGCATGAGTATCTCGCCAAATTCTACACATATGGCATACTTGATCTTGGAAGAGGATCACACCATTAAACTGTGTCCTACTCCTACCAATACTTTTCTACACCATTTACGGAAGTGCTAGCAAACTAGGAGGTTAGTAACTGGACAAGTAAAAAAACTCTTGCCACTTGGTCGATGATGAGTTAATATTATATTATATATTTCACCATGTTCTTAGTGTAATTTGGTAATTATTTTGGTAGAATTTTGATACTTTGCTTTATATTTTCAACATAGGATATTCGACTTCCTCTGGAGAAAAACGTGACCAAACGGATGAATTTTGGAGTGATTCAAATTGGAGGACGTTCATGTGTTTCTTAGCTTTTTCGTATCAAAATCTTAACAATTTCTACCACGCGGTTATTTTCTGGAGATTAAATGAAGGAGAAGTGCATGTTGCTGGGAAGTGACGTTCCTTAGCTTAAACTGCGGTTTTGGAGCCCAAGATGACTTCGGATGGGCTCATGGCCTTCTGGAGAAGTGTTCAAAATAGTCAAAGCTTTAAATCCAGCTATTTTGGGCCAGTTTTAGAGCTGATTTGGATTCAAAACGTGGCTATGCAAGATTTTGGGTGAATTTATCAAGTCAATTTAGGATTATGTTTCCTATTTCATTTTAATTCATTTAGTTTCCTAGTCTTATTCTAAGACCTTTTATTAAGAGGATTTTATTTAGAGTACTATAAATAAGCATTTTGGCAGACCTAGGGTTTGGTAGAGAGAGAGAGAGAGAGAGAGAGAGAGAGAGAGAAAACGCATGCAATTTTTGGAGAGAAGATTTTGTGCGAAGCTTAGAGATTTCAAGACTTTTACTTTCAAGGTGTTTTCACTCTTTTTCTATTTCAATAAAGACTTTATGATTTTTATTATGAATATGCGTAACTAATTTTCTTGTGCTAGGGTGAGGCCATGATCCTTAGCAAGAATATATAGTTTCTTCTTAAATTGCTTATGAATTCATGCATGCAAGTTTTGAATTGTTAATCACCGATTTAAACTATCTATTTGTCTTAGTGATTCGTGACCATTAGGATATTTAGAAAAATAATTTGATGCAATTTTGGTAGAGGGTTGTCCCTGGAATTGACTAAGGCTTCTTGTGGTTAATATGTGTAACCTCTTAGGATGGACGACACGTCTTAAGGGTTATATGGTTTTACAAAGGGTTTTCACAAAACTTAATGGGTCTTGCACGTTCACATTCGATTTGGACACCACGAATGGGTTGCATGTTAGATATACATTCTATGTTGGAGGTTCCAAGTAGGATATACTCTAGGAAAACCTAACCTTCAAAATATGCATGTATGATTCATAAGTAATTAGAAGAGTTACGTAGGATTGTTAGGGTGACGGCGGAACCCTAGTACTTTGTCACTTTGATTCTAAAAATTGTTTCTTTCTCCTTCTTTAAAATTGTAGTTTGAAGTAATCTTTTTAATTAAATTTGTTTTTCTTAATTTCTGTGACGACCCGTCCCTAATTTTCCTATGTTATTTCTCCCCGAGTATGTCTATTGATGGTTATGCCCTTATTGGCAAGTGGTGTGGACGTATTCTTATCGCTTTCATTTTATTTCTCGCTATCGCATTTAAATTGTACATGTCGTTACGGGTGTACGTAAATTTTTATCAGTGTGAAAACATTATCCTGGATAGATTTTCGATACTCTTTTCAGTAGAAAATCTAAAACCCTATCCCTAGCTTTTCCCTAGTCCATCCCGTGCACCCTCCTCCATCATTCCTCTCTCTCACCAATCTCATCTCTCCCTCATTTCTATCCCCCAATCAGAAAAGAGAAAAAAGAACTTTCTCTCTCTCTTCCTTCTCTCTCTCCCGTATGCTTTCTTCTCTGTAAAACCCTCAAATGAGCTGCTAAGCTCACGGATCGAACCCAAAAACCACACCATTGTACTCCCCTCCTCTTCATAAACTCAACCATGTTCTTAAAACCTAGTATAGATGAGTTTTGACTCGTTAACTCGTGAGGTCCGAACTCGGGCACACTGAGTTCGACGTATTTTTGAACGAGTTAGGATGATTTGAAGGTTGGGAAGGCTTCTTGACAACTTTTTGAAGGTCATGGGCTTGTTTTGGAAGGAGGTCGACGGGAAATGACTGAGTTTCGAAGAGTTCACTTTTGGCCGGAACTTTTCGCGGCTTTTTCCGTCTACTTTTTGGACTCCAAACAGGTATAACGCGATCCTTCACTTCACTAGCTTCAAATCCATATATAGTACGTCGAAAATGGTTGAGAAATGAAGGAGAATAGTGAATTAATTTTTTTTTCTAGAAATCCGATGAAAAATCAAGTTGTAGACGGTGGCGGATGGCGGCGGACGGCGACGATGGCGAGGGTGATTGAAGAAGGTGATGGAATATTCCTGACGGCGTCAGGTAACGCCATTAACGTTTGTTAGCTTTTAATGGAATATTCCTGACGGACGTCAGGCACTGGCTTGCGCGTGGGGCATGTTTGGCCATGCGCTTGACGACGCGTGAGTCGTCCAAAATTTTTTCTGAAAATTTGGGGATGTTCGTGATGTCGAGTAGGTCACAATGGTATATTTAAACCCTAGGTTTGAGCACTTTATGGGTGTTTTATTTAAGTTTCCGTATATGTGCTTTAATTAATTATATTTTAGTTATTTCACATTTAGGGGGAACATATCCCGAGGACGTTCGAGGCCAAGCTAGACTCGGGGGTTACGACCCAGCGACGTACTTGTGAATGGGCAGTTGTTTTATACCTATACATATTTATAGTTTCTATAAATGCGTATTTACTTCACTTTGCATGTATATATATATATATATTGCCAAATAATTAATAATTGCTATATAATTGTGATAATTGCTGCTTTATGGTTGAGATATTACTGCCAGGGCATTCATACATATTTGTACATGCTCATCTTGCTGCACAGGTGTTAGTACTCGCCCTAAGGCCGGGGCCAATCCTTCATGTGTATGTTCACATCGCCCCGTTCGCTCATCTTGGATCCAAGTTAGGTGCCAATCCTGTCAGGTAGATTGCATTAGGCAATCCGACTTGTATGTGACTGTGCTTCTGCACCAGTCTTCACGTGATCGTAGTACTAGAGCATATTGATTACACCCAGTCCATCACATGATTATATTATTGTGGCATTTGATACATCATGATTTGGCATAATTCTGATTATTATACTACTATAATGTTGTTGATTTATTGGTTACACACCTACGTAGTACGTTTCAAGGAAACTATACTTGTTTTACGGCGAGGGGTTAGTATATTCGAAAATAAAGGATTTCGTATAAGCATTGTTTTGCTGACCCACTCAACTTCGTTTTTCACCCCTTCAGGACCTAGATAGCTGTACTCTTTGCGGCACTCAAAGAATCCCGGCGGTTCTGACTTTCTCTTCTGTTTAGACGTACGAACTTATCATTGTTGTGTAATAAGTGTACTTTAACTACTTTGACTACTATTATATTGTCTCACTGTCTATTACGCTCTGAATAATTGTAGTGGGTTCGTCCCACGAATGTGCACTATTTCCCTTTTATCATTTAGTATAATTAGTTTTAATTTTATTCACTTTTTGCATCACTTACCTTTATGGTTACGTCACTTCACAGTGATGGCCAGCATGCTTCGACCTTTCCAGGTCGGGGTGTGTTAGTTTGGTATCAGAGCATAGGTTTAGACAGTCATGCACTTCCTCGTGTGTTTTAACTCTATTTTTCTTATGTAGAACCATGCCACCTCATAAAGAGCCACGTACTTCAGCTGAGAATGATTTTCTAGACTTTGGACAATTTGGTGAGGCTATTGCCAATGCTATTGCCAATGCTATTCAGTCTTCACTCCGTCCTGCCCTAAGGAATACTCTGGATATTGTATCTCACCTGGAAATTAATGATTTCTTTGGTAATGAAGGATCGGAGAAGTCAGAGATATGGTTTGATCATGTGGAGAAGACTTTTCGAGTTATGCACATGCAGGGTAATCTTTCCCTAGAGGGATGGGTCAAGATAACGACCTGGTTCTTTCGGTTGGGAACAGAATCTTGGTGGGATCATAGGAGGAAATCATTATCTGATGAGGATGCTATGAATTGGGATGTTTCAAGTGGTTATTTCAGGCCAGGTTTGTTCCTCCGGAGTATTTGGATAGTAAGAAGAATGAGTTTACAGAACTGAGATAGGGTAAGATGTCAGCCACTGAGTATCATCGAAGGTTCACAGACTTATCTCGTTATTGCCCTGAGACCACTGCTAATCCATGGGAGATGCTTCGTTTGTTTAAGAGGGGAACTTGCAAGAAATGGCATACTATAGCAACCTCTACTCCCTGTGCTACTTACCAGGAATTCTTCGAGGTCTTGCTTTGGATTGAAGATTCGGAGAATGTTCTTGACGACGAGGATGAGGATGTTGGCAAGAATGCCCAGAGGTTCGGTAATAGGGGGCAATCATCACTTGGCCTGAAAAGGGCTCAAAATTTTAAAAGGAGTGGAAACAGCTCTGGATCGTCGAGCGGGGGTTCTAACTCCGGTACACCTCAGAGAGGCAGTAGATCAGTTGGTGGTTCTCATTTTCAGAATCAAGGGAACTCTAGTAGTTCAGGTGTCTAGTTTTGTCGCATATGTAACACCCGTCACTATGGCAAGTGTAAGAGAGGAAGCATATGGTGTTTCACTTGCGGACAGATAGGGCATATGGCCTATAATTGTCCTTAGAATCAAAAGAATCAACCTACTAATCTATTACCTGCAGTCCCCCTACAACAGTTTCTAGCATCTGATAATCATTAGCAGATAGGCCACGATGAAGCTTTCCACTACCAAGGGGACGTAGCCTCGAATCAGGGAGGACCATACCAATATACACCTGAGGTTCCATACTATCAGGGAGGCTATCAGCAGACTTAGGGAGGTTATCCGTAGTTTCAGGGAGACTATACGCCGTATCAAGGCGATGGAGCACATATGTATACTGGAGCACAATATCATAATCTAAACGTAGTGTCTAGCAGTGGAGGTTCAGGCAAACAGGTAAATCCACCCCAGCAGGGCCGAGGTAATTAGGGTCTGTTGGAAATGTGCCCTAAAGCCAATCATATGATGATACTTTACGGACATTTTACATGTTAAACTAATCTAGTTTAACTATAAAGGGCAAAGATTATTGTTTGAGCCGTCTCATATAAATGTTATATGCTTAAACGATAAAGTCCAAGGAATATGTGATTGGAAGAATGTAATCTAATGAAGTTAGATTCATGAGACCATTCTTTCGTAGACACATCCTAAATGTTCCTGATCATAGGATTGCCAATTGGGCATTGACAGTCCGTCAAGATCGGTACGTGCTATGTCTTCTCTCAGGGAGAGTGACTAGTCTCGAGTCATTGGTGTGTGTGACATCAAGACAAGTACGTAGGTGCTCAGTAGAGAATGAGTTCACTGAACGCGATCAACGAAGAGTTCTCATACTCATGTCACATGAGAACTCATGTTTGGGATAATGCAAATTAGTCCTTTGACCTGAGGCATCACAGTTGTCTTGTGGTTAAGTCCTTGATCTTTGATTATGTCAAAGTCACCCCATCGGGGTGTCCACGGCATCGTTGGGGTTAAGCCACTTAGTCATGGAGGCAAGTGAATGCGCAACAAGGGATCTCTAACCTTCAAACCGTTTGAGGGAGAATACTCTATGATATGATTTAGAATCTCTGGCCAGAGTATGAATGAGATTTAGAAAAGTCGTTCTAAATCACATTCAAGGAAATCATATAAGCACACGAATCACATTGGATAGTAGACATGAATAAATAAACTATCAAACCAAACAATGTGGTCAGGAGTATTAGATTAGAGAAAGACCGTATTGCATTTGTAATCCCAAACTGAATAGGTTTTCTCTACCTCTTCTGATTAGCTTGGGTAACCATGATATGCTGCAAGGTGTTACTCATGGTTTGTGGAAGCCCTAAACGTGTGTAATCACTAAAGGGAGAATTGAAAGTAAGTTTCAATTCACAATCGATGTAAAATGGTTTTAATCGCCCACTGCCTCGCTAAAAGGAACCTAATGGATCGCACACCGTGTAAGGAGGAGATTGAAGAAACCATGGAGATGAGTAAGAATGATTAAATGGTTTAATAATTTATTTATGGCAAGGATTAATTAATATGTTAATTAATCAAACGAATAACTTCGTTAAAGACCTCGGGATAGTTTTGGACCTTAAGGCCCAATGGGCTTCGAACGTCAAGTCCATTAACTTAAGTTGTATGACAACTTAATGAAAAATGATTCACAAAGGCCCAATTAGTCCAAAATATCCTAATGGCCGGCCATATTGTTTAGGGTAGTGAACTTGGACTTATTTACAAGTTTGCCACTCAAATGAATAAAGGTATAAATATGACTTTATAGCCAAAATTCATTGGGGTTTTTCTTTTGGAGAAAATTGGTGAGAACTTGTCTCTCCATTTCTCTCTAAAGAGGCCGGCCACCTTGGGGGGTGCATCTTGCAATCCCACTACTCCAAGGTCACTCATTTCATCTCCAATCTCTCCTTGGTGAAGAGACTTAGAGGTTCTCAATTTTGGGAACTTGGAGAAACCTATTCTTCCATCCAAATCCATAGATTTAAGATGCAAGGAATGAAGGCCCTCTCTTTGGGTGATTAGCCTTTGCTTATGCAAAGAGGAATCTACAAAGGTATAAATTTCAACTCACTATGTTTTGAGTTGAGTTTTGGTTCACCAATCTACTAGGCTTTGAATTTCATGGTTAATGTTTTGTTTTTAAGTGCATGCAAGCATGATTCCACCTTTAATTGTTAATTGCATGCTTAATGATGTTGCTTAAATGAACATGTTTTCACAAAATCATCCTTCAAGTGGTATCAGAGCCTAGGTCTAGTAGTTGGTGAATCCTTTTGTGTTTTGTAGTTCATAGTTTGTGATTTAAAAGTTGTAATATGTTACAAGCTTTATTCTTGTTTCTTTGAATGTAAATTTTGTTAGAAAATTTGCCATCTCAAATGTTGTAGATGTAGTTCATATGAGCATGAATATTGGAGCTAAAATTTGGTGCCATGACTTTGGGGATTTTCGGCCAAATCCAAAGGGTGGATTTTTGGGTTCTTGTTTGACTTGTTAAAAGTGTTTTCAAGTGACTTTTGGAACCCCTATGTACCCTAATTTGGTTAGATGTTATTTCCCTAAAGTTTGAATGGTTTTGGAATGTTTTTGGGTGAAAAATGTTCATGGAAAATTTTGGGTTTTTCATGAGTGTTCTTCATTGTTCTTGACATTTTTGCCAAGAACAAAAAGGTTTGTGTTTTGATTCAAAGTTTTGATTTATTTCATAAATTTTATGTTTTATGTTTTTCAAATGATTTATTGCATAAGATATTTATTTGAATGGTGATGGAAATGGTGATGGGTGTGTAAGGATTAATTCCCTTTCACACACACCACTTGCACCTTTATGTCTAAAACTCACAAATCAACACACACATCACTCTATCCTCTTCCAAAACCGGCCACCCCCTAGTGGGGGTACTTTTGGGGCCTTTTATGCAATTACATAAAGTTTTGATACTTTTGTGTATTTGCACTTTGGCCCAAAAGTTTACGTTTTTACGTTTAGGTCCAAAAACGCTAAATGACAAATTGTTTTGCTCCTTTAATGAAGTTTTTGCATTGATTAAATTTTGGGTTCTAGTGTAATTACATGAAGTAGTGGACTTTTGTGTCTTTACAAAGTGACCCCAAAAGTTTTGCAATATAGCCCAAAAGTTGAGGTTAATTGCTTTATGGCCCAAAAGTTGTGGTTATTGCATATTGGCCCAAATTAAGTAGAGAACAAAATTGTTTTGTCTCTTTAAATGAGAATTGGATTTTCATTTTGTTTAGCTCCATTTAAATCAATTTTATGGATACAAAAACCAAATGAAAATGTTGCATTCAATTTAATTAGTTAAAATGTTAATTAATTAAAGGGTGATTATGAACCTAAGCCTAATATAATTGAGCTATGTGAAAGGCCGTTTCAAATTTGTTTGAACCATGGGAGTGTGTAGACTAGATTTTGGTTGTAATTTGATTTGATCAAATGTTGTAAAAGGGCTTAAGCTCTTCTTTACTTTAAAGTAATTTGTTTTATGCAAATGTTGTAATGAGCATAAGCTCACCTTTACTTTGAAGTACTTCTTTCTTGCTTTATATGATATGCATGAAAATGAAGTAGTTGGGTCCAACGCCCCTAAGACAACACGCCTTAATGTGATTAAACACGTAACTAAAATCAATCACCATCCCTAGACCAAGATTCAACACAAGGCTCGTGTTGAATCTAAACAAAGGTTCATAGTCATCCTAAGGCCCTAAGGCAACTATATAGTCCATCAAATGAATGCAAAGTTTATGTTAGTAGTATCATATACTCTTGCTTTAAAAACCGTTTTATAAGCATAGTGGGAGTATTATATACAACTAAAAACAATCAAATGGACCAATAGTTGTAATAGGACCAAAATTGTTTTAATATAGATTAAAATGTATGTTTATATGTGATGAGACCTAAAACCCTCAACCAAACCATTATTAAGTTGATAAGCGTGAGAGTGCTTAGAACACTCTTTCGTAGGCCTTCCACCATGGTGGGATCCAATCGTTTATGACTTGTACACCGGCTTCACTCTATCATGGGGGAGTACAAAGTGCATGCTTATACTCAGGAGGAATCCATATACATATGATGAGGTGAGTGTAGGCAACGAGGATGGCCGACATCGTATCATCGTGAGGCTATTCTTGAACCCCTTCACGAACTAAGCATGGTGGGAATGACTTAACTAAGTGCAATGGAGCCAACATCATATCATTGTGAGGTTACATTCTCTAGAGGCCAAATAAGATGGGTACTTGCATTAGTTGCAAATGAGTAAGCGTACTCTCTCATTATTATTAATGCTAGCCAACATCATATCATTGTGAGGTGGGCTTGGTAATAGTGAGCCTCCCATAACCTACTAGGAGTTTCATCCAAAACTCTCGAATTCCAATGAGGGATATGGAATTTGCCAAAAATAGTGGGTGGTGCTATTTGATTTAAAGACCCGAATCAAATGGCTTAAAATCAATCAATTTATATTCGTTATGTATTTGTTTACCAATATATTTGCAAACGCTATCCAACACTTGACAAATAAAAGCCGAAAGTTTAGTTTCCGGACTTAGTACTACAAAACCATAGATTGTCTTTAATGGCTTGTAAATGTACCTAAGTAGTCTCATCCTCACAATTTTCCTATTGATAATGTATCATTAGAAGAATATGTTAGAAAAGTCTATCATAAAGAGGACAACAATTTTAAATGTCATAATTCTTCAATTACAAATTGTTGTATGAAGAAATAGGAGTTGCTTTGAACAACTCTTCGTCAATGCAAACACTTAGTGCTTGTTTCTTTGTTACATGAACAAGGAACTTGAGAAGAAAGCACAAAGGCATGGACACTTTATGTGCCATGATTCTTCACTTACAAATTGTTGTATGAAGAAATGAGAGTTGCCTTGTACAACTCTTGAAAATTTGTAATTATGTTTAGAACATAATGGTTGGTTGACAAAAATAGTCCATTAACATGGACTTATGATGATTTTGAATCATTGAGTGTTGAAGTGATAAACCACTTAGCGAGACGGAAACTAGGCAAGGACTTCACCTTTGTTTCCCTACACTAATGGTTCACTAAGTTTATTGTAAACTATGTAGTGAACAATAACCACATGCTCTCCAAAATGTTTGATGTGTACAACACAATTGAAATAAGTTTTAAGAGAGATAGTGGGAGTTTAGGGACCATGACTAATGTAGTCAAAGGTGAAAGTCAAATGAAGAAGATAAGAATTAACTCCAAGGGAACAAACTTTCTTTATGAAAGGATGGACATTGGAAGGGGTATTTGCAAGAAATGTAATGCAAGTGTCAAGAACACGCCTTTCGAAGGTGTTGTAAATTGTTCTTGAATAGTTCAAAACAGTTGGTTCTTCTACTTGAATGCTTGATTCCGTATTAGTAACTATGTTTTACAAATCGTTGTAAAAGTGTGACTAATAAGAAGTAGAAGATATATGAGAGAGAGAAAAAGGTGCTTCACATTCGGAACGTGAATAAAATAAAGATCTCTGCGAAAGCAGATAATACTTACTTCCTCATATGAAATACCAAAGAAATTGGAAAAACATAGATTGTCCTTATATTCCAATTTTAAGGAACTAAATTCCGTCACTATGTGAAATGGATAAATGTTTTGTTTGACAAAACATTGTTCTTTATTAATGAATGATTAGATTATTGTAATCTAATCAATTATCTCTATAGTAGAGATAATATGGTAGTGTTAACTGTTTAGAATATAATGATGCTTAAAACCCAAAAAGGTTGCAAGGTAGTGACTAATCCCAACTAAGTTGTGATTCCTCTAAAAACATAAGTTATGAGTTGGTGAAAGATGGATGCTTTGGATTGTTAGATCCGGATCCAATACCTTCTTGTTAAAATAGTATAGAGGCGAAATGTTCGAATCTTTATTCTTTTGGAAAGAAGAAAGAATCACAAAGTTGTTGAGGTTAATTCACTTAGATGTTAGTGGCACTTATCCACAACATAATACTACTCATGTTGGATGACATTCACCGAAGATCACTCTCGGTTGGACTATAGTTTATTTTGAATAAACACAAGTCCGAATACTTTGCAAAAAGTTTCAAAGAATTCAAGAAATGTAAGTTGATGAGTAAGACATCTAAAGTATTTACCTCCTTAGATTTGATCCAAGGAAAAGTAACACTTTAGATGAGTTTCCTTGAAAGATATCAAGGAAAATAGCATCATAAGATGATGAATTTCTCCTTTAGGAGAAGAACGAACTCGAATAAGATTTAGTTTGTTAGATGTTATCTATTACCCATATATAGGATATATACTTCTAAAACAATATGATTGTAAATTAGAAGATCTTCCAATATTTTCATGACTCCATAAGATGTAGTTGGAAAGAAAGACAAATCTTAAAACATGTTAAGATTTGGGGTTGTGTGCTAATAAGCAATATTTGTTTGATAACAATCTTGTGGGATATCCTTAAATTAACTTTTGGATATCGCTTCTATAAACCAATTAACAAATGTTGTTTTGTTGGGTAGTTCATTGTAATCATACAATGTGATTTGCCTAAATGCAAATGAACGAGAGATAGAACTCAAAGAATAGGTTCTTTGAGAGACAAGATAGTAATCAACAAATATAACAACCTAGTTCCTATACCACAAGCTCCAAGGTAGTCGAGAAGGATTTATAAACCATCTCAGTTGAATGGTTTGAACTTTATGACTATGTCATAGAGTTACACCTCTTAATTCGAAAGAAATAAGAATGAAAATCCTTATGACTACATTGAGTATATATATATGATATATACTCAAGGAAATGGTAAAGTACCATTTGACCCGAAATAATGAAACCTTTATAAGCTAATTGGTAGCTTAAGATCACTACAATCAAAGAGAATGGTTGACTTTGAAGAAACCATCTTTGAGATAGTCTTGGTTTCAATTAATTCGAAGATTGCTAGCTACAACTAAATGGTGATTCAATGTTTGGACATAATATGGGTTTTACGAAACCATTATTAAGATAGTCTTGATAATATATGTCTAAAACTTTGAATCACAAGACATGTAAGTTGTATAGATCCATCCATCATGGATCTTAGCAAGCTAGTGGGAGCTATAAGCGTCTTATGAGAGAAAGGTCAAATCGTTTGATTTCTCATAAAGATGTAAATGAATCTTTTGTTTACTAGGTTTACAAAAGATTAGTGGGAGTTAATCATATTCCTAAATTTGTATATATATATATATATATATATAAATATATATGTGATATATATGAATGTATATATGATATATTAATTTTGGAAATGAAAAAAAAAAAAAAAAATTTCTTCGTTAAAGTTATGACTTTAAGCATTCTATAACGATAGAATGTATATGGGAGACATAGTCTATATACATGGGATGGAAATCTATATTGATAGATTTCAAGATATAATTTGATTATATCAATCCCTAATAATAGACAAAAGTTGCTAGGAAGTTTCTCATATGATGATAAACTTCAATTAGAATGATGACTCTAGTGTGACTAGCAAGTTGCCCTTCTCAAAGGGAACGTGCCCTTTTGACTCCCAAAGAAATAATGCATAAATAGAATCCTTTATGCATACGCACAAAGGTGATTTATGTATTTCATATTGTATGAAAAAACATTGATATGAGTTGTACCTAGAACGGTACAAGACGATATCAGTGCAAGCCCAGGATCAGAACCATGGCAACTGTCAAGTGAGTCCTTAAGTATTTAAGAAATACTAAAGGATAGATTCCTCAAAGAATGAGGAAGAATTAGAGTAACGTAAAGGAAGCGTAAATGTATTAGATTATGAATCTAATCCATCATTGGATGTTTCTTCATTATGAATGAAGAGATAAACGGATATCTCTTTATTATGACTAAAGAGATATTTGGATGGAAACATTAAAGTAATGACTTTAGTGTGTTCCATTATGAATGCAAAATTATATTGCCATAAAGAAGTTCATTTATGAACTCTCTATTCGGTTCCAACCAGAAAGTGTATGACACTAATGGGGCGATAGCTCAAGCCAGGGAATCAAGGTCTCATCACGGTCCGAACTCATATGAGAGATTGAACCACATGATTGAGAATCATGTATAATGGTGACGTCGTTATTCTCAAGGTTGCTTCTATGGATAACATATAGATATCCATTGCCTAGGCCTACTATTCAGCCATTTATGAAATGACTACAAAAGAGGTATCATCACTGATGACTAAGCTGATTGGCTCTAGTGCAAGTGGGAGATTGTTGGAAATGTGCCCTAAAGCCAAACATATGATGATACTTTACGGACAGTTTACATGTTAAACTAATCTAGTTTAACTATAAAGGGCAAAGATTATTGTTTGAGCCGTCTCATATAAATGTTATATGCTTAAACGATAAAGTCCAAGGAATATGTGATTGGAAGAATGTAATCTAATGAAGTTAGATTCATGAGACCATTCTTTCGTAGACACATCCTAAATGTTCCTGATCATAGGATTGCCAATTGGGCATTGACAGTCCGTCAAGATCGGTACATGCTATGTTTTCTCTCAGGGAGAGTGACTAGTCTCGAGTCATTGGTGTGTGTGACATCAAGACAAGTACGTAGGTGCTCAGTAGAGAATGAGTTCACTGAACGCGATCAACGAAGAGTTCTCATACTCATGTCACATGAGAACTCATGTTTGGGATAATGCAAATTAGTCCTTTGACCTGAGGCATCACAGTTGTCTTGTGGTTAAGTCCTTGATCTTTGATTATGTCAAAGTCACCCCATCGGGGTGTCCACGGCATCGTTGGGGTTAAGCCACTTAGTCATGGAGGCAAGTGAATGCGCAACAAGGGATCTCTAACCTTCAAACCGTTTGAGGGAGAATACTCTATGATATGATTTAGAATCTCTGGCCAGAGTATGAATGAGATTTAGAAAAGTCGTTCTAAATCACATTCAAGGAAATCATATAAGCACACGAATCACATTGGATAGTAGACATGAATAAATAAACTATCAAACCAAACAATGTGGTCAAGAGTATTAGATTAGAGAAAGACCGTATTGCATTTGTAATCCCAAACTGAATAGGTTTTCTCTACCTCTTCTGATTAGCTTGGGTAACCATGATATGCTGCAAGGTGTCACTCATGGTTTGTGGAAGCCCTAAACGTGTGTAATCACTAAAGGGAGAATTGAAAGTAAGTTTCAATTCACAATCGATGTAAAATGGTTTTAATTGCCCACTGCCTTGCTAAAAGGAACCTAATGGATCGCACACCGTGTAAGGAGGAGATTGAAGAAACCATGGAGATGAGTAAGAATGATTAAATGGTTTAATCATTTATTTATGGCAAGGATTAATTAATATGTTAATTAATCAAACGAATAAGTTCGTTAAAGACCTCGGGATAGTTTTGGACCTTAAGGCCCAATGGGCTTCGAACATCAAGCCCATTAACTTAAGTTGTATGACAACTTTTTTAGGAAGTTGCAATTGATAAATTGGCAAATCACACAAAGGCAAGTTTTGATGCAACAAAACAAGAAATTCAAAAAACCAACCAAAACATTCAGAATATAGAAGCAACAATGAAAGATCTACATCAACAAATGGGGCAGCTTTCACTCTAGTTTTCGGGCAGAGAACCAGGAAAATTTCCCAACCAAACTATCTCGAATCCACGTGGCAATGCAAATTGTAATGCTATCAGAATATTGCGTTATGGTAAAAGTTATGACAAACGTGATGTAGAAAATACAGAAAACAATGTTGGAACTACACGGGCAGCAACTGTGCAACCACAAATAGATTCTGAAATTTCTGCAGAATCTGTACAGCCACTTGACAGATTTGAAAATACTGCAGTACATGCTACAGAAACTACAGAAAAGTCGGAACGAATTTATGTGCCACCTATGCCATATCCGGAAAGATTGAAGCCACATGCAGAAGATCAACAATTAACAGATTTCATGAAGACATTGGCTAAAGTTCAGATTAATCTACCTTTAATTGATGCAATCAAGAATATTCCCTCGTATGCCAAATTTTTGAAAGATGTGTGCACAAAGAAAAAGAAGCTTGTGGACTTCAAAAAAGTGATTCTCACAAAACAATGCAGTGCAGTTTTATTACAAAAACTGCCACCAAAGAAAAAAGATCCAGAGAGTTTTACAATTTCACAATTGGAAATTCTGATTTTAAATGCGCTTTAATTGATTTGGATGTAATGCCTTTCTCTGTTTTTCAGCGGCTGGGACAAGGAGAAATCAAACCAACATCAAATATTTTACAGTTAGCGGATCGTTCGGTTTCTTATCCAAAGGGTATTATTGAAGATCTTATTATCAAAGTGGACAATCTCTACCTTCCAACAAATTTTGTGGTTTTGGATATGGATAAAGATATGCAAACACCAATTATTTTGGGGCGCCCATTCATGGCAACTGCTAGAACTTTGATAGATGTGGAAGCTCGCACATTGACACTTAGAGTACAAGAACAATCTGTTGTGTTTAATTTATTTGAAGCAACTAAGAAGCCTAGTGATATGCAAGATTGTATGAGAGTTGACGTGTTAGAAGGAATCATGCATGTAGATATTATGCGCAGTTTGACAGCAGATCCACTGTTAAAAGTTTTACATGGTTTTGAAGACACAAAAACTGAAGATGAAGAGGCTTTTGAGTATGTTATAGCTTTGGAAAGTGTCCCTTTACACCAGCCAAAGTGGAGGCACGTTTTTTAGAGTTTGGGAGAACCAAAAACACCATTACAACCTTCAAAAATACAGCCACCTAAGCTCGAATTGAAGCCATTACCAGAACACTTAAAATATGCTTATTTGGGTGCTCATTCATCACTGCCAATTATTGTTTCTGCAGATTTATCTCCAATTGAGGAAGACAAATTGCTGCGCATTTTGAGAGATTTTCAAGATGCCATTGGGTGGACAATTGCAGATTTTATGGGGATCAACCCAACACTCTGTATGCACAGAATTTTGATGGAGGAGGGTGCCATCAAGGAAATTTTGTGAAAAACATGTTCATTTGAGCAACATCTATAGCATGCAATTAACAAATTAAAGGCGGAATCATGCTTGCATGCACTCAAAACAAAACATTACCCATTAAATTCAAAGCCTAGTAGTTAGGTGAACCAAGACTCAACTCAAAACAAAGTGAGTTGAGAAATTATACCTTTGTTGATTCCTCTTTGCATAAGCAAAGGATAATCACCCAAGAGATAGGGCCTTCATTCCTTGCTTCTTAGATCCATGGATTTGGATGGAAGAATAGGTTTCTCCAAGTTCTCAAAATTGAGAACCTCTAAGTCTCCACACCAACGTAATTTTAGAAAGAAATGAGTGACCTAGAGGAAGTAAGATTACTAGCTATTTTCCTCTAGGGTGGCCGGCCTCTTTAGAGAGAAAAGGGAGTTTGTGTTCTCATCTTTTCTCCAAAAGAAACCCTAAATGAATTTTGGCTATAAAGTCATATTTATACCTTTGTTCATTGGAGTGGCAAACTTGTAATTAAGTCCAAAACCCACTCCTTTAACAAAATGGCCGGCCATAGGGTTTCATTGGGCTTTTAAGGCCTTTGTGAATTATTTGTCATTAAGTTGTCATACAACTTAAGTCAATGGGCTTGACGTTCGAAGCCCATTGGGCCTTGAGGCCCAAAACTAACCTGTGGTCTTTTAACGAACTTTATTCATTTGATTAATTAACATATTAATTAATCCTTGCCATAAATAATTAAACCATTTAATTATCCTTACTCATCTCTGTTGTTTCTTCAATCTCTGCCTTACACGGTGTACGATCCATTAGGTTCCTTTTAGCGAGGCAGTGGGCGATTAGAACTCTTTCAAATCGATTGTGAATTGAAACTTACTTTCAATTCTCCCTTTAGTGATTATACACGTTTAGGGCTTCCACAAACCATGAGTGACACCTAGTAGTATGTCATGGTTACCCAAGCTAATCAGAAGAGGTGGAGAACCTATTCAGTTTAGGATTACAATGCAATACGGTCTTTCTCTAATACAATACTCTTGACCACATTGTTTGGTTTGATAGTTTAATCATGTCTACTATCCAATGTGATTCATTTACTTATATGATTACCTTGAATGTGATTTGGAATGACTTCCTAAATCTCATTCATACTCTGGCCAGAGATTCTTAATCATATCATAGAGTATTCTCCCTCAAACGGTTTGAAGGTTAGAGATCCCTTGTTGCGCATTCACTTGTCTCCGTGGCTAAGTGGCTTAACCCCAACTATGTCGTGGACACTCGCGAATGGATTGACTTTGACATAATCAAAGATCAAGGACCTAACCACAAGACAACTATGATGCCTCAGGTCAAATGACTACTTTGCATTATCCCAACCATGAGTTCTCATGTGACATGAGTATGAGAACTCTTCGTTGATCATGTTCAGTGAATTCATTCCTTATTGAGCACCTACGTACTTGTCTTGGTGTCAATCACACCAATGACTCGAGACCAGTCACTCTCCATGAGAGAAGACAGAGCACGTACTGATCTTAACGGACTGTCAATGCCCAATTGGCAATCTTATGATCAGGAACGTTTAAGATATGTATACAAAAGAGAATGGTCTCATAAATCTAACTTGTTTAAATTACATTCTCCTAATTACATATTCCTTAGACTTATCGTTTAAACATATAACATTTATATGAGATGGCTTAAAACAATAATCTTTGCCCTTGATATTAAACTAGATTAGTTTAACATGTGAAATGTCCGTAAAGTATCATCACAGATTGGTTTTAGGGCACATTTCAAACAATCTCCCACTTGCACTAGAGCCAATCAGCTTGGTCATCAGTGATGATACCTCTTCTTTAGTCATTTCAAAAATGGCTGAGTAGTAGGCCTAGACAATGGATATCTATATGTTATCCATAGAAGCAACCTTGAGAATAACGACGTCACCATTATACATGATTCTCAATCATGTGGTTCAGTCTCTTATTTGAGTTCGAATCTTGATGAGACCTTGATTCCCTGGCTTGAGCTATCGCCCCATTAGTGTCGTAGTGTCGGTACACTAGAGACACTTTCTGGTTGGAACCGAATAGAGAGTTCATAAATGAACTTTCCTATCCAAACAACATTGTTGTAAGCTTTTGTATGGCAATATATTTTGCATTCATAATGGAACACACTAAAGTCATTACTTTTAATGTTTCCATCCAAATATCTCTTTAGTCATAATAAAGAGATATCTGATTATATCTTCATTCATAATGAAGAAACATCCAATGATGGATTAGATTCATAATCTAATACATTTACGCTTCCTTTACGTTACTCTAATTTTATTTTTTTTTCTCATTCTTTGAGGAATCTATCCTTTAGTATTTCTTAAATACTTAAGGACTCACTTGACAGTTGTGTTGGAAATGTGCCCTAAAACCAATCATATGAGGATACTTTACGGACATTTCACAAGTTAAACTAATGTAGTTTAAATATAAAGGGCAAAGATTATTGTTTTAAGCCATCTCATATAAATGTTATATGCTTAAACGATAAGTCCAAGGAATATGTGATTGGGAGAATGCAATCTAAAGAAGTTAGATTCATGAGACCATTCTTTCGTATACATATCCTAAATGTTCCTGATCATAGGATTGCCAATTGGGCATTGACAGTCCGTTAAGATCAGTACGTGCTGTGTCTTCTCTCAGGGAGAGTGACTAGTCTCGAGTCATTGGTGTGTGTGACATCAAGACAAGTATGTAGGTGCTCAATAGAGAATGAGTTCACTGAATACGATCAACGAAGAGTTCTCATATTCATGTCACATGAGAACTCATGGTTGGGATAATGCAAAGTAGTCATTTGACCTGAGGCATCATAGTTGTCTTGTGGTTAAGTCCTTGATCTTTGATTATGTCAAAAGTCACTCCAAAAGGAGGGTGTCCACGGCATAGTTGCGGTTAAGCCACTTAGCCATGGAGGCAAGTGAATGCGCAACAAGGGATCTCTAACCTTCAAACTGTTTGAGGGAGAATACTCTATGATATGATTAAGAATCTCTGGCCAGAGTATGAATGAGATTTAGGAAGTCGTTCCAAATCACATTCAAGGTAATCATATAAGCACACGAATCACATTGGATAGTAGACATGAATAAACTATCAAACCAAACAATGTGGTCAAGAGTATTGTATTAGAGAAAGACCGTATTGCATTTGTAATCCTAAACTGAATAGGTTCTCTACC
This sequence comes from Malus sylvestris, assembly GCF_916048215.2. Classification (NCBI taxonomy): domain Eukaryota; kingdom Viridiplantae; phylum Streptophyta; class Magnoliopsida; order Rosales; family Rosaceae; genus Malus; species Malus sylvestris. The sequence continues at coordinate 38,788,422 of NC_062275.1, forward strand.
TCTTCTGATTAGCTTGGGTAACCATGATATGCTGCTAGGTGTCACTCATGGTTTGTGGAAGTCCTAAACGTGTATAATCACTAAAGGGAGAATTGAAAGTAAGTTTCAATTCACAATCGATTTGAAATGGTTTTAATCGCCCACTGCCTCGCTAAAAGGAACCTAATGGATCGTACACCGTGTAAGGTGGAGATTGAAGAAACAAAGGAGATGAGTAAGAATAATTAAATGGTTTAATTGTTTATGGCAATGATTAATTAATATGTTAATTAATCAAACCAACAAGTTCGTTAAAGACCTCGGGATAGTTTTGGACCTTAAGGCCCAATGGGCTTCGAACGTCAAGCCCATTGACTTAAGTTGTATGACAATTTAATGAATAAAGATTCACAAGGGCCCAAAATCCCAAATCCCTTTTGTGGCCGGCCATTTGATATGAATTAGGGTTTTTGGTTCTGTAGGTCACTTAAAGAAGTGACTATATAAAGAACTTTATAGCCAAAATTCAAAAAGAGTTTCTTTTGGAGAAAATTGGAGAGAACATGTCTCTCCCTTTCTCTCTAAAGAGGCCGGCCCCCTTGGAGGGATTAGCTAGTAATCTTTCTCTTCCAAAAATTTTCATGACTCCATAGGATGTAGTTGGAAAGAAAGACAATTCTTAATCATGTTAAGATTTGGGGTTGTGTGCTAATAAGCAATATTTGTTTGATAACAATCTTGTGGGATATCCTTAAATTAACTTTTGGATATCGCTTCTATAAACCAACTAACAAATGTTGTTTTGTTGGGTAGTTCATTGTAATCCTACAATGTGATTTGCCTAAGAGCAAATGAACGAGAGATAGAACTCAAAGAATGGGTTCTTTGAGAGACAAGATGATAATCAACAAATATAACAACCTAGTTCCTATACCACAAGCTCCAAGGTAGTCGAGAAGGATTTATAAACCGTCTCAGTTGAATGGTTTGAACTTTATGACTATGTCATAGAGTTACACCTCTTAATTCGAAAGAAATAAGAATGAAAATCCTTATGACTACATTGAGTGTATATACGATATATACTCAAGGAAATGGTAAAGTACCATTTGACCCGAAATAATGAAACCTTAAAAAGCTAATTGGTAGCTTAAGGTGACTACAATCAAAGAGAATGGTTGACTTTGAAGAAACCATCTTTGACGTAGTGTTGTTTTCAATTAATTCGAAGATTGCTAGCTATAACTAAATGGTGATTCAATGTTTGGACATAATATAGGTTTCCGAAACCATTATTAAGATAGTCTTGATAATATATGTCTAAAACTATGAATCACAAGACATGTAAGTTGTAGAGATCCAACCATCATGGATCTTAGCAAGCTAGTGGGAGCTGTAAACGTCTTATGAGAGAAAGATCAAAACGTCTGATTTCTCATAAAGATGTAAATGAATCTTTTGTTTACTAGGTTTACAAAAGATTAGTGTGAGTTAATCATGTTCCTAAATTTGAATATATATATATATATATATATATATATATATATATATATATATATATATATATACAAATATATGATATATTAATTTTGGAAATGAAAAGAATACTTCTTCGTTAAAGTTATGACTTTAAAACATTATATGAAGATAGAATGTATATGGGAGACATAATCTATATACATGGGATGGAAATCTATATTGATAGATTTTAGGATATAATTGGATTATATCAAGCCCTAATAATAGACAAGAGATGCTAGGAAGTTTCTCATATGATGATAAACTTCAATTAGAAGGACGATTCTAGTGAGACTAGCAAGTTGCCCTTCTCAAAGGGAACGTACCCTTTGACTCCCAAAGAAATAATGCGTAAATAGAATCCTTTATGCATACGCATAGAGGTGATTTATGTATTTCATATTGTATGAAAAACATTGATATGAGTTGTACCTAGAAAGGTACAAGACGATATCAGTGCAAGCCCAGGATCAGAACCACGGCAACCTTCAAGTGAGTCCTTAAGTATTTAAGAAATACTAAAGGATAGATTCCTCAAAGAATGAGGAAGAATTAGAGTAACGTAATGGAAGTGTAAATGTATTAGATTATGAATCTAATCCATCATTGGATATTTCTTCATTATGAATGAAGAGATAATCAGATATCTCTTTATTATGACTAAAGAGATATTTGGATGGAAACATTAAAAGTAATGACTTTAGTGTGTTCCATTATGAATGCAAAATATATTGCCATATAGAAGCTTACAACAATGTTGTTTGGATGGGAAAGTTCATTTATGAACTCTCTATTCGGTTCCAACCAGAAAGTGTCTCTAATGTACCGACACTACGACATTAATGGGGCGATAGCTCAAGCCAGGGAATCAAGGTCTCATCAAGATCCGAACTCAAATGAGAGACTGAACCACATGATTAAGAATCATGTATAATGGTGACATCGTTATTCTCAAGGTTGCTTCTATGGATAACATATAGATATCGATTGTCTAGGCCTACTATTCAGCCATTTATGAAATGACTACAGAAGAGGTATCATCACTGATGACCAAGCTGATTGGCTCTAGTGCAAGTGGGAGATTGTTGGAAATGTGCCCTAAAACCAATCATATGATGATACTTTACGGACATTTCACAAGTTAAACTAATCTAGTTTAAATATAAAGGGCAAAGATTATTGTTTTAAGCCGTCTCATATAAATGTTATATGCTTAAACGATAAGTCCAAGGAATATGTGATTGGGAGAATGCAATCTAAAGAAGTTAGATTCATGAGACCATTCTTTCGTATACATATCCTAAACGTTCCTGATCATAAGATTGCCAATTGGGCATTGACAGTCCGTTACGATCAGTACGTGCTGTGTCTTCTCTCAGGGAGAGTGACTAGTCTCGATTCATTGGTGTGTGTGACATCAAGACAAGTATGTAGGTGCTCAATAAAGAATGAGTTCACTGAACACGATCAACGAAGAGTTCTCATATTCATGTCACATGAGAACTCATGGTTGGGATAATGCAAAGTAGTCCTTTGACCTGAGGCATCATAGTTGTCTTGTGGTTAAGTCCTTCATCTTTGATTATGTCAAAAGTCACTCCAAAAGGAGGGTGTCCACGGCATAGTTGCGGTTAAGCCACTTAGCCATGGAGGCAAGTGAATGCGGAACAAGGGATCTCTAACCTTCAAACTGTTTGAGGGAGAATACTCTATGATATGATTAAGAATCTCTGGCCAGAGTATGAATGAGATTTAGGAAGTCGTTCCAAATCACATTCAAGGTAATCATATAAGCACACGAATCACATTGGATAGTAGACATGAATAAACTATCAAACCAAACAATGTGGTCAAGAGTATTGTATTAGAGAAAGACCGTATTGCATTTGTAATCCTAAAATGAATAGGTTCTCCACCTCTTCTGATTAGCTTGGGTAACCATGATATGCTGCTAGGTGTCACTCATGGTTTGTGGAAGTCCTAAACATGTATAATCACTAAAGGGAGAATTGAAAGTAAGTTTCAATTCACAATCGATTTGAAATGGTTTTAATCGCCTACTGCCTCGCTAAAAGGAACCTAATGGATCGTACACCGTGTAAGGTGGAGATTGAAGAAATAAAGGAGATGAGTAAGAATAATTAAATGGTTTAATTGTTTATGGCAAGGATTAATTAATATGTTAATTAATCAAACGAACAAGTTCGTTAAAGACCTCGGGATAGTTTTGGACCTTAAGGCCCAATGGGCTTCGAACGTCAAGCCCATTGACTTAAGTTGTATGACAATTTAATGAATAAAGATTCACAAGGGCCCAAAAGCCCAAATCTTTGTGGCCGGCCATTTGATATGAATTAGGGTTTTTGGTTCTTTAGGTCACTTAAAGAAGTGTCTATATAAAGAACTTTATAGCTAAAATTCAAAAAGAGTTTCTTTTGGAGAAAATTGGAGAGAACATGTCTCTCCCTTTCTCTCTAAAGAGGCCGGCCCCCTTGGAGGGATTAGCTAGTAATCTTTCTCCTCCAAGGTCACTCATTTCTTCATCAATCTTACCTTGGTGTGGAGACTTAGAGGTTCTCAATTTTGGGAACTTGGAGAACCATTTCATCCATCCAAATCCATAGATCTAAGATGCAAGGAATGAAGGCCCTCTCTTTGGGTGATTAGCCTTTGCTTATGCAAAGAGGAATCTACAAAGGTATAATTTCTCAACTCACTTTGATTTGAGTTGAGTCTTGGTTCACCAATCTACTAGGCTTTGAATTTCATGGTTAATGTTTTGTTTTTAAGTGCATGCAAGCATGATTCCGCCTTTAATTGTTAATTGCATGCTTATAGATGTTGCTTAAATGATCATGTTTTTCACAAAACTTCCTTCAAGTTGCCATGGTTCTGATCCTGGGCTTGCATTGATATTGTCTTGTACCGATCTAGGTACAATTCATATCAATGTTTTTCATACAAAATGAAATACATAAATCACCTTTCTGCGTATGCATAAAGGATTCTATTTATGCATTATTTCTTTGGGAGTCAAAGGGTACGTTCCCTTTGAGAATGGCAACTTGCTAGTCTCACTAGAGTCGTCCTTCTCATTGAAGTTTATCATCATATGAGAAACTTCCTAGCATCTTTTGTCTGTTATTAGGGATTGATATAATCAAATTATATCTTGAAATCTATCATTATAGATTTACATCCCATGTTTATAGACTATGTCTCCCATATACATTCTATCGTTATAGAATGTTTAAAGTCATAACTTTAACGAAGAAGTATTCTTTTCATTTCCAAAATTAATATATCATATATGTGTATATATATATTCAAATTTAGGAACATGATTAACTCCCACTAATCTTTTGTAAACCTAGTAAACAAAAGATTCATTTACATCTTTATGAGAAATCAATTGATTTGATCTTTCTCTCATAAGACGCTTATAACTCCCACTAGCTTGCTAAGATCCATGATGGTTGGATCTCTACAACTTACATGTCTTGTGATTCATAGTTTTAGACATATATTATCAAGACTATCTTAATAATGGTTTCGGAAAGCCATATTATGTCCAAACATTGAATCCCCATTTAGTTGTAGCTAGCAATCTTCGAATTAATTGAAACCAAGACTACGTCAAAGATGGTTTCTTCCAAGTCAACCAATCTCTTTAATTGTAGTCACCTTAAGCTACCAATTAGCTATGGAGGTTTCATTATTTCGGGTCAAATGGTACTTTACCATTTCCTTGAGTATATATCGTATATACACTCAATGTAGTCATAAGGATTTTCATTCTTATTTCTTTCGAATTAAGAGGTGCAACTCTATGACATAGTCATAAAGTTCAAACCATTCAACTGAGACGGTTTATAAATCCCTCTCGACTACCTTGGAGCTTGTGGTATAGGAACTAGGTTGTTATATTTGTTGATCACTATCTTGTTTCTCAAAGAACCCATTCTTTGAGTTCTATCCCTCGTTCATTTGCTCTTAGGCAAACCATATTGTAGGATTACAATGAACTACCCAACAAACAACATTTGTTAGTTGGTTTATAGAAGTGATATCCAAATGTTAATTTAAGGATACCCACAAGATAATTCTTTAAACAAATATTGCTTATTTAGCACACAACCCCAAATCTTAACATGATTAAGATTTGTCTTTCTTTCCAACTACATCTTATGGAGTCATGAAAATTTTGGAAGATCTTCTAATTGACAATCATATTGTCTTAGAAGCATATATCCTATATATTGGTAATTGATAACATCCAACGAACTAAATCTTATTCAAGTTCGTTCTTCTCCTAATGGAGAAATCCATTATCTTTTGATGCTTCTTTCCTTGATATTTTTCAAGGAAACTGTTCTAAAGTGTTATCTATCCTTGGATCAAATCTAAGGAGGCAAATACTTTAGACGTCTTACTCATCAACTTACATTTTTTGAATTCTTTGAAACCTTTTGCAAAGTATTCGGACTTGTGTTTATTCAAAATAAACTATAGTCCAACCGAGAGCGATCTTCGATGAATGTCATACAACATGAGTAGTATTATGTTGTGGACAAGTGCCACTAACATCTAAGTGAATTAACCTCAACAACTTTGTGATTCTTTCTTCTTTCCAAAAGAATAAAGATTCGAACATTTCGCCTCTATACAATTTTAATAAGAAGGTATTGGATCCGGATCTAACGATCCAAAGCATCCATCAATGACCAACTCGTAATTTATGTTTTAGAGGTATCACAACTCAGTTGGGATTAGTCACTTCCTTGCAACCTTTTGGGTTTTAAGCATCGATATTTTCTGAACAGTTAACACTACCATATCATCTCTACTATAGAGACAATCAATTAGATTACAATAATCTAATCATTCATTAATAAAGAACAATGTTTTGTCAAACAAAACATTCATCCATCTCTACTATAGTGACAGAATTAAGTTCCTTAAAATTGGAATGTAAAGACAATCTTTGGTTTTTCCAATTTATTTGGTAGTTCATATGAGGAAGTAAGTACCATCTGCTTTCGCAGAGATCTACATTTGATTCACGTTCCGAATGTGAAGTACTTTCTCTTCTCTCATTAATCTTCTACTTTTTATTAGCCACACTTTTACAACGATTGTAAAACATAGTTACTAATACGGAATCAAGCATTCAAGTAGAAGAACCAACTGTTTTGAACTTTTCAAGAACAATTTACAACACCTTCGAAAGGTGTGTTCTTGACACTTGCAAGACATTTCTTGCAAATACCCCTTCCAATGTCCATCCTTTCATAAAGAAAGTTTGTTCCCTTGGAGTTTATTTCGCTTTCTTCATTTGACTTCTCCTTTTGACTACAATAGTCATGGTCCCTAAACTCCCACTATCTCTCTTGAAACTTAGTTCAATTGTGTTATACACATCAAACGATTTGGAGAGTGTGTGGTTATTGTTCACTATATAGTTTACAATAAACTTAGTGAACCATTTGGATAGGGACACAAAGGTGAAGTCCTTGCCTAGTTTCCGTTTCTAGAAGTGGTTTAACACTTCAACACTCAATGATTCAAAATCATCATAAGTCCATGTTGATGGACTATTTTTGTCAACCAACCATTATGTTCTAAACATAATTACAAACTTTCAAGAGTTGTTCAAGGCAACTCTCATTTCTTCATACAACAATTTGTAAGTGAAGAATCATGGCACATAAAGTGTCCATGCCCTTGTGCTTTCTTCTCAAGTTCTTTGTTCATTTAACAAAGAAACAAGCACTAGTGTTTGCATTAGCTAAGGGTTGTTCAAAGCAACTCTTATTTCTTCATACAACGATTTGTAAGTGAAGAACTATGACATTAAAAGTGTTGTCCTCTTTATGATAGACTTATCTAACATGTTCTTCCAATGATACATTATCAATAGGAAGATTGTGAGAATTAGACTACTTAGGTACATATACAATCCATTTAAGACAATCTTTGGGATTGTGGTACCAAGTCCGGAAACTAAAGCATTCGGCTTTTCTTTGTCAAGTTTTGGATAGCGTTTGCAAATATATTGGTAAACAAATACATAACGAATATAAATTGATTGATTTTAAGCCATTTGATTCGGGTCTTTAAATCAAATAGTATCACCCACTATTTTTGGAAAATTCCATATCCCTCATCGGAATTCGAGAGTTTTGGAGGAAACTCTTAGTAGGGTATGGGAGACTCATCATTACCAAGCCCACCTCAGAATTATATCTTTTTGGCTAGCAACAATAATGATGAGAGGATAACTCTTAGCCATTTACAACTTTTGTAATTACCCAACTATTTTGGCCTCTAGAGAATGATTGCCTCAGAATTATATCATTTTGGCACCATTGCACTTAGTTAAGTCATTCCCACCATGCTAGTTGATGTAGGGGTTCAAGCACAACCTCAGAATTATATCATGTTGGTCATACTCGTTGTCTACACTCGCTTCATCATATATGTTTATGGACTCCTCTTGGATGTAAGCACATACTTTGAACTTCCCCATTATAGGGTGAAGTCGGTGTATGAGTCACAAACGATTGGAGCCCACCACGGTGGAAGGCCACGAAAGAGTGTTCAAAGCACTCTCACGCTTATCAACTTAATAATGGTTTGGTTGAGGGTTTTAGGTCTCATCATATATATAAACATTCATTTTAATCTTATTAAAACAATTTGGTCCTATTACAACTATTGGTCCATGTGATTGATTTAGTAGTATATAATACTCCCACTAAGCTTGTAAAACGGTTTTTAAAGCAAGAGTATATGGTACTACTAACATAAGGTTTGCATTCATTGATGGACTATATAGTTGCCTTAGGGCCTTAGGATGATTATGAACCTTTGATTAGATCCAACACGAGCCTAGTGTTGAATCTCGGTCTAGGGATGGTGATTGATTTTAGTTACGCGTTTACAACACGAGACTATATAGTTGGACCTGCTACTCCATTTTCATGCATATCAAATAAAACAAGAAATGAGTACTTCAAAGTAAAGAAGAGCTTATGCTCTTTTACAACATTTGATCATATCAAATTACAACCAAAATCTAATCTACACATTCCCATGGTTCAAACAAATTTGAGACGGCCTTTCACATAGCTCAATTATAATAGGCTTAGGTTCATAATCACCCTTTCTTTAATTAATTAACGCTTTAACTAATTAAACTTGAATGCAACATTTTTCATTTGGTTTTTGTTTCAATAGAATTGATTTAAATGGAGCTAAATGAAATGAAAATCCAATTCTCATTTAAAGAGACAAAACCATTTTGTTCTCAACCTAATTTGGGCCAAAATGCAATAACCTCAACTTTTGGGCTATGTTGCAAAACTTAAACTTTTGAGCTCACTTTGTAAAAACACAAAAGTTCACTACCTCATGTAATTACAACTAGAACCCAAAAATTTCAATAAATTCAAAACCTTCATTAAAGGAACAAAACAATTTGTCCTTTAGTGATTTTGGGCCTTTACGTAAATACGTAAACTTTTGGGTCAAACTACAAATACACAAAAATACCAAAACTTTATGTACTTGCATAAAAGCCCCAAAAACACCCCACTTGTAGGGTGGCCGGTTTTGGAGAGTGAAACCATAAAAATTTTGAAATTTTTTCAACAAAGTCATAAAGCCATGCAAGTGGAAATAGGTTGGTGTGAATAAAGCCATGCAAGTGGTGTGTGTGTAAGAGAAGTACTTCTTACACACCCATCACCATTTCTATCACCTTTCAAAATTTCAATAAATGTTTTGTTGATAGATAAGTCACACCAACCAACACAAAACAAAGACTTTATGAAATTAACCAAAACTTTGAATCAAAACATCAAACCTTTTTGTTCTTGGTAAGAACCTCAAGAACAATGAAGAACATCCATGATAACCCATAAGAGTTCCATGAATATTTTCACTCAATAAAACTCAAATTTTCACTTCTCAAAATGGGGTTAACATCCTAGGGTACTTAGGGGGTTCCAAAAGTCACCTTAAAACACTTTTAACAAGACAAACATGAACCCAAAAAATCACCCTTTGGATTTGGCCGAAAATCCCCAAAAACATGGCACCAAATTTTAGCTCCAAAATTCATGCTCATATGAACTACATCTACAACATTTGAGATGGCAAATTTTCTAACAAAATTTACATTCAAAGAAGCAAGAATAAATCTTGTAACAATTACAACATTCAAATCAAAGACTATGAACTACAAAACCCAAAAGGATTCACCAACTACTAGACCTAGGCTCTGATACCACTTGAAGGAAATTTTGTGAAAAACATGTTCATTTGAGCAACATCTATAGCATGCAATTAACAAATTAAAGGCGGAATCATGCTTGCATGCACTCAAAACAAAACATTACCCATTAAATTTAAAGCCTAGTAGTTAGGTGAACCAAGACTCAACTCAAAACAAAGTGAGTTGAGAAATTATACCTTTGTTGATTCCTCTTTGCATAAGCAAAGGATAATCACCCAAGAGATAGGGCCTTCATTCCTTGCTTCTTAGATCCATGGATTTGGATGGAAGAATAGGTTTATCCAAGTTCTCAAAATTGAGAACATCTAAGTCTCCACACCAAGGTAAGATTTTAGGAAGAAATGAGTGACCTAGAGGAAGTAAGATTACTAGCTATTTTCCTCTAGGGTGGCTGGCCTCTTTAGAGAGAAAAGGGAGTTTGTGTTCTCATCTTTTCTCCAAAAGAAACCCTAAATGAATTTTGGCTATAAAGTCATATTTATACCTTTGTTCATTGGAGTGGCAAACTTGTAATTAAGTCCAAAACCCACTCCTTTAACAAAATGGCCGGCCATAGGGTTTCATTGGGCTTTTAAGGCCTTTGTGAATTATTTGTTATTAAGTTGTCATACAACTTAAGTCAATGGGCTTGACGTTCGAAGCCCATTGGGCCTTGAGGCCCAAAACTAACCTGTGGTCTTTTAACGAACTTTATTCGTTTGATTAATTAACATATTAATTAATCCTTGCCATAAATAATTAAACCATTTAATTATCCTTACTCATCTCCGTTGTTTCTTCAATCTCTGCCTTACACGGTGTACAATCCATTAGGTTCCTTTTAGCGAGGCAGTAGGCGATTAGAACTCTTTCAAATTGATTGTGAATTGAAATTTACTTTCAATTCTCCCTTTAGTGATTATACACGTTTAGGGCTTCCACAAACCATGAGTGACACCTAGCAGTATGTCATGGTTACCCAAGCTAATCAGAAAAGGTGGAGAACCTATTCAGTTTAGGATTACAATGCAATACGGTCTTTCTCTAATACAATACTCTTGATCACATTGTTTGGTTTGATAGTTTATTCATGTCTACTATCCAATGTGATTCATTTTACTTATATGATTACTTTGAATGTGATTTGGAATGACTTCCTAAATCTCATTCATACTCTGGCCAGAGATTCTTAATCATATCATAGAGTATTCTCCCTCAAACGGTTTGAAGGTTAGAGATCCCTTGTTGCGCATTCACTTGCCTCCATGGCTAAGTGGCTTAACCCCAACTATGTCGTGGACACCCGCGAATGGAGTGAGTTTGACATAATCAAAGATCAAGGACCTAACCACAAGACAACTATGATGCCTCAGGTCAAAGGACTACTTTGCATTATCCCAACCATGAGTTCTCATGTGACATGAGTATGAGAACTCTTCGTTGATCGTGTTCAGTGAATTCATTCCTTATTGAGCACCTACGTACTTGTCTTGGTGTCAATCACACCAATGTCTCGAGACCAATCACTCTCCATGAGAGAAGACACAGCACGTACTGATCTTAACAGATTGTCAATGCCCAATTGGCAATCCTATGATCAAGAACGTTTAGGATATGTATACGAAAGAGAATGGTCTCATAAATCTAACTTGTTTAAATTACATTCTCCTAATTACATATTCCTTGGACTTATCGTTTAAGCATATAACATTTATATGAGACGGCTTAAAACAATAATCTTTGCCCTTGATATTAAACTAGATTAGTTTAACATGTGAAATGTCCGTAAAGTATCATCACATGATTGGTTTTAGGGCACATTTCCAACATGCCAAACCCACCATTGATGCTCAACGCCGATTGAATCCAATTATGAAGGAAGTTGTTCGAAATGAGGTTATGAAGCTTTTAAATGATGGAATGATTTATCCAATTTCATATAGTAAATGGGTAAGTCCTACTCAAGTGGCACCGAAACGCACTGGAATTACAGTTGTGAAAAATGGCAATAACGAGCTTGTGCCTACACGTTTAACTACTGGGTGGCGAATGTACATTGACTACAAGAAGATCAATATGGGTATTCAGGCTACAATCAAATTCCAGTTGCACCAGAGGATCATGAAAAGACCACCTTCACCTGCCCTTTTGGTACATGTGCTTATAGAAGAATGCCTTTCGGATTATGCAATGCACCTGCAACATTCCAACATTACATGATGAGCATATTCTCATGTTTTGTTGAACGAGTTGTTAGGGTATTTATGGATGATTTTTCTATTTTTGGGGATTCGTTTGATCATTGTTTGCAGAATTTATCTTTGGTTCTTAAGCGTTGCAAAGAAACTAATTTGGTATTGAATTGGGAGAAATGTCATTTTATGGTTAAACAAAGCATTGTTTTAGGGCACTTAGTATCTCGCAAGGGTATTGAGGTGTTGGAAATGTGCCCTAAAACCAATCATATGATGATACTTTACGGACATTTCACATGTTAAACTAATATAGTTTAATTTAAAGGGCAAAGATTATTGTTTAAAGCCCTCTCATATAAATGTTATACGCTTAAACGATAAGTCCAAGGAATATGTAATTGGGAGAATGCGATCTAAAGAAGTTAGATTCATGAGACCATTCTCTTTCGTATACATATCCTAAACGTTCCTGATCATAGGATTGCCAATTGGGCATTGACAGTCCGTTAAGATCAATACGTGTTATGTCTTCTCTTAGGGAGAGTGACTGGTCTCGAGTCATTGGTGTGACTGACACCAAGACAAGTACGTAGGTGCTCAATAGAGAATAAGTTCACTGAACATGATCAACAAGGAGTTCTCATACTCATGTCACATGAGAACTCATGGTTGGGATAATGCAAAGTAGTCCTTTGACCTGAGGCATCATAGTTGTCTTGTGGTTAGGTCCTTCATCTTTGACTATGTCAAAGTCACTCCATCCGAGGGTGTCCACGACATAGTTGGGGTTAAGCCACTTAGCCATGGAGGCAAGTGAATGCGCAACAAGGGATCTCTAACCTTCAAACTGTTTGAGGGAGAATACTCTATGATATGATTAAGAATCTTTGGCCAGAGTATGAATGAGATTTAGGAAGTCGTTCCAAATCACATTCAAGGTAATCATATAAGTAAATGAATCACATTGGATAGTAGACATGAATAAACTATCAAACCAAACAATGTGGTCAAGAGTATTGTATTATAGAAAGACCGTATTGCATTGTAATCCTAAACTGAATAGGTTCTCCACCTCTTCTGATTAGCTTGGGTAACCATGACATACTGTTAGGTGTCACTCATGGTTTGTGGAAGCCCTAAACGTGTATAATCACTAAAGAGAGAATTGAAAGTAATTTTCAATTCACAATCGGTTTGAAAGAGTTCTAATCGCCCACTACCTCGATAAAAGGAACCTAATGGATCGCACACCATGTAAGGTAATGCTTGAAGGATTTGACGGAGATGAGTAAGAACAATTAAATGGTTTAATTGTTTATGGCAAGAATTAATTAATATGTTAATTAATCAAATGAATAAGTTCGTTTTAAACCTTGAGTTAGTTTTGGGCCTTAAAGCCCAAATTGGGCTTCGAATCGTCAAGCCCATTAGCTTAAGTTGTATGACAACTTAACAAACAAAATTCAAGAAGCCCAAAATAGCCCAAAGACTTGGGAAAACCGGCCATAGAGAGAGGAAGGGCCTTTTGGTCCAAAATGCATACAAAAGTTGAAAGCATAGAAGGGGTATCTTTGCTCCATCCTCATCAGGGTTTTCTAAGGATGAAAAGTGAGAAAAACTCTCTCTCTTTTCTCTCTAGAATAGCCGGCCACCATGGGAGAGTTTACTAGCATCTAACTCTTCCATGGCCACTCATCTTCTTCCTCAACCATCCTTGGTGTCGGAACTTAGAGGTCTCCAACTTTGGGGACTTTTGGAGAAAACAATTCTTCCATCCATATCCAATATGGCTTGGAGCCAAGAAGCAAAGTTCCTCCATCCACATCCATGGAGCCAAGGAGTAAGGTGACAAAGGAAAGAAGGCCTTCACATGGGTGATTAACCTTTGCTAAGCAAAGAGGTGCTTCAAAGGTATAAAATTTCTCAACTCATCTTGTTCTTGAGTTTAGTCTTGGTTCACATACTAGGCTTTGAATTACATGGGTAATGTTTTGTTTTTAAGTGCATACAAGCATGATTCCGCCTTTAATTGTTAATTGCATGCCATAGATGTTGCTCAAATGAACATATTTTTCACAAAATTTCCTTCATGAGGTTGATAAAGCTAAGATGATGTTATTGCTAAGTTACCACCTCCTACTACTGTGAAGAGCATTTGTTCGTTTCTTGGGCATGCTGGGTTTTACAGACGGTTTATCAAGGATTTCTCCAAGATTAGCTAATCTTTATGTAACTTATTGGCTAAGGATGCACAATTTGTTTTTGATGATGCATGCTTAGAGGATTTCAACAAGTTGAAAACACTCCTAACTTCAGCACCAATTATTGCAGATCCGAACTGGAACTTACCGTTTGAATTAATTTGTGATGCATCAGATTATGTAGTTGGGGCAGTTCTTGGAGAATGAAAAGACAAGATTCCTCAAGTCATTTATTATGTCAGCAAAACTATCAATGATGCACAGTTGAACTATGCAACCATTGAGAAAGAATTGTTGGCAGTTGTTTTTGCATTAGAGAAATTTCGTTCTTATTTAATTAGGGCTAAGGTAATTGTCTACACAGATCATGCTGCTTTGAAGTATTAATTCTCTAAAAAGGATGCTAAACCTCGGCTCATTCGGTGGATTCTTTTACTTCAAGAGTTTGATTTGGAAATAGGGACAAAAAGGGTAGTGCAAATGTGGTGGCTGGTCATTTATCAAGATTAATAATTTCTGCTACTGTAGAAGAAGACACATTGCCTCTTAATGAAAATTTTCCTGATGAACAGTTGTTGGCTGTCTAGCACAAAACACCATGGTTTGCAGATTTGGTTAATTATTTGGCTAGGGGAGTTATTCATCCAGATTTTAGTTATCAGCAGAAAAAGAATTTTTTGGCAGATGCGAAATTTTATTTTTGGGATGAGCCGTATCTGTACAAATACTGTCCAGATCAGATTATTCACAAATGTATTCCAGAAGAAGAACAGAACAGTGTTTTAAAGTTTGCACATCATTATGCTTGTGGTGGACATTTTGGGCCTAAAGGGACAGCAGCTAAAATTCTACAAAGTGGACTATTTTGGCCGTCTCTTTTTAAGGATGCTAATAATTGGTGTAAATCTTGTGATCGGTGTCAGAAAGTGGGAAATCAGTCCAAACGGAATGAGATGCCACAACATGGTATTTTAGTTGTTGAATTATTTGATGTTTGGGGTATTGATTTTATGGGGCCATTCCCATCTTCACATGGTAATCAATATATTTTGGTGGCGGTTGAGTATGTTTCTAAGTGGGTCGAGGTGATTGCAGCACCAACTAATCAGGGATCAGTGGTTTTGAAATTCCTCCAGGGGTTATTTTTTCACGGTTTGGAATCCCACGAGTTATCTTTAGTGATGGGGGAAAGCATTTTATTAATAAACAGTTCGCTACATTACTTGCAAAATATGGGATAACTCATCGTGTTGCCACTCCTTACTGTCCACAAACATCAGGACAAGTTGAGGTTTCAAACAGGGAAATAAAGCGTATTTTGGAGAAAACAATTGGCTTCACTCGTAAAGACTGGAGTTTGAAATTAAATGATGCACTTTAGGCATACAAAATAGCATTTAAAACACCGATTGGGATGTCCCCGTTTTAGCTTGTGTATGGCAAGGCTTGTCATTTACCTATGGAGTTAGAGCATAAGGCGTTTTGGGCTATTAAGGAGTTAAATTTTGCTTACGATTCAACAGCGGAAAAGCATAAGCTACAACTCAATGAGCTTGATGAAATTCGTCGTGAGGCTTATGAAAATGCACGCATATACAAAGACAAAACAAAAGCATTCCATGACAAACAAATTCTCAGGAAAGAGTTCCAGCCAGGGCAGAAAGTGTTGTTATTCAGTTCCAGATTAAAGTTATTTCTAGGTAAATTGAAACCCCGTTGGAATGGGCCCTACTTGGTTACTAAGGTTTATCCACATGGAGCAGTTGATCTAACAAGAGAGATTAATGGCAACACATTCAAGGTGAATGGTCACAGGCTGAAACCATATTTGGAGTAACCCTTCGAAAATGCAACCGAGCCAGTGACTCTGAAGGATCCAACGACTTAACCACCGGGTTTCTGTTCAGTCTAGCTACATGCGTTAAATAAAGTGCTTATTGGGAGGGAACCCAATTTTCTAACGCTTTCTTTACTTTCTGTCTCTTTTATTTCATTATTTTCAGTCTAGATGCATCTAAATTCCTAGGCTGTCATTTAGTTTCAACAATAATCTAAAAAATAAAATACAAAAAATAAAACTAAAAAAAAAATAAAACAAAAAACTAAAAAAAAATGTTTTTACTTGTTTAATTTTTAATTTACAGTTACTATTTTCTATATTCTATCTCTGATTTCATAATGTGGGTTTTTGCAGACAGCAACGAAAGCAACCAAGAATTTATGCACATAGATTATTCTAGGCTGGGCTGGAATCATGCACCTAGCAGCTAGTCTACATTACCATCAACCACATTTCTCGACTATGCTGAAATATAATGTAGAAATCTGAAGGATCTTGCAGAATCTTAGATCCAACCACAAAAGGATAGAACAGTCGACCATTGCTACATCAAGAATAAATGTAGCTCGGCAACATATATCACTCGTGTTTTACAATAACTCCTTCAAAAATGCCATCAGATCCAAAGTTCGGTGCAAAGAGCCTTGGATCAACAGGTCCCGGGAGGCTGAAAGAGAGTGTGAATGGTCCAGCTGGGCATAGTAGCTACAATTTCATCTCAAATAAACACGAACGCTTCCTTATGGGATTTCCACCACTTGCTCTTATACTTTTTCAGAAACCTTTCTGATGAATTACCATTTCCATTAGGAATCTTTTCTGTCTTTGTTTCATTGCCATTATCGTTCAAGCAATTTGCTTCACTTTCTCCACCATCCAGGTAGTCATGTTGATATCGTATAGCTTGACCTATATCAATTCTCAAGACCATTTATACAAGATAAAGATTTGAACTTTTCGAGAACAGTGTCTTCCATAAATAATGCAACAGGATCGTCAACCAAAACAATTCCCTTAACAACTCTGAAGCTCTCTGGGTACCATATCTGTTCATGAAGATCCAAAGGAAAAAGATGTGTGAACTGGCGCCAACTATCTTTTGCCACCCCTGAACTTGGCAAAGGTAGGCTGCCCTTTAAATGTTCATGCAATATCTCTGGTCTCATAATGAGGCTAGGGTGAGCATTTCTCAGGAGATAGTAATGCTAACTCTCCAAAAGAGACACGCTGACATATCCGGAGGCGAACTTCCCACTATCCTTTGAAACGCTGAGTATCTCAGGTTATCAATATTGACATCAGGACCCAAGTAATTTCCCATTATGAAGTTGACTAGAAAATGCTGGTCCGCGTACGATGGTTTCAATGAAGTTTTACGAGGGTCATCTTTTGGTTCTAAATCCATGCTCCTAGCTTATTCTTCTAAAATACCAAAATATTGAGATCCAAGTGCACATGTAAATCCAACAAACTTCATTGCATAAATAAATGATTCAAAACAACATATTGAAATGAAATTTCTCTTCATGGACATGCATAGAATATCTTTGTTCCTACTTCCATACGGTTTAAAACCGAAAGGCGTAGTTTTTAAACAGAAGGTGCATTCGTATCAGTTTACAGTGTTAGACAATGTCAAGGTTGATACTCACACATGGATTACAGGTCAGATATACACATCTAACTCATATCCCAATTGCATATTATTATAAAATTGGGATTCTGGGTACATAGAATTAAACTCGGGGTGGGCTACATCAAATTCTGGATACATAAAAATTAAAATTAAAATAAATAAATAAATAAATTTGTGTGTTTTCATTCGTTCAGTTTGGAGTTAGCAAATGCATAACAATGAACTGAGAAAGCAGCAACATTTCAAAAAAATTATATATACTAAAACTCAGTTTCTGAACACTGTTCATTAACAGTGATTTGACGAATTTGCCCCTCGGTTTCTTCTTGATCTCCCGTTGTGCTGCCTCTTTTACACAGTGAAATGACCACTTTGTCCTAGCTGGCCACGCGTTCTTCATCAATGGCCTTTCCTGTTGGATTTCTCTGCTGTTTCATTCTCTACCTTCCATTTCCTGCAATCGCTTTTTTTTTTCTCAGCTCCACGTCTACACGTGTTGGTCATCGTGGAAAGAAAAGTGGTGGAAAGCCGACGAAAGCAGTGGAAAAACCCATTTGCTTTTCCATTCGCTAATCTCAGAAAGGGCATCCCTCCCATCGCAGTTCTCGAGTTCTTTCGATGAAGTTTTCTCTCTCACTTTCTTGCTAAAAACGACAGAACCAGTCAAAATTTGTGCAGATCTTTTTTCTGGAACAATAGAAACGATGCGCTGTTCTTCCCTCATTCTCCAGGTTCGTCCCTCTTTCCTCTTCATCCGTTGGACAATGTCTCCTTCGTTTCGACCTCTCTCTTAGAAACACAGTGGAGATCTCTTCAGTTTTCTCTCCAGTCTTCTTTGTCAGGATATCTGGAGAAAAAAAGTTGATTTTTTTTTTTTTCAGTTTTTGGTTTGTGGGTTTTTAATTTTTTGACTTTTTGTGCAGGTAAAGGAAGAACCTGTTTGGATTAAAACTGAACTTTAGGCCCAAGGATGGAGTCGGCCCAAAAGGGGGCCTAGAGGAATAGAAGATCAAAACCCAGCCGAAACTTGGAAAGGCAGGAAAGGGCCTTTTCTGACTTGATACAAATCACAAAGGCCACTTGCCTACCTACCCAAGGACCAAGTGGTGTAGACTGATCAGACTGCACAGCCCATAAAGTACTTTATGGTGGCATTACATGTAATAAAGCTGATGAGTCATCACCCTCAGACCACATTCGGGCAAAGCTGTTGCTACAGGAAGCCGAGTCAAGTCGTCTATAAAAGGAAGAAGAGAAGACAGGAGCAACGACACTCAAACAAACAAACAACTGCAAGCCAAAACTCTGCTCAAAGCCAGATTTGCCTTCCAAACGAAGCTGTAGTCAGCCAAGCCTTCATCCCATTCGGGACCAACCTTTATCCCCCGCGGGATACTCTTTTCTCCTAAACTTTGTAATAGCTCTGCTACCCTGCTCTAACTTGTTGTAGTATCGATTCACCCTTTTGTATTCCTTCCCCTCTCCACCTCTAAGCTTTCAGACCTGTGACAGAACTACAAAGATAGGGACCTGCAAGACGATCAGCCTTAATTGATGAGGTTTAATCTTGCCAGACCTGCTTTGTTCTGTCTTTGTCTTCTCTTTCTTTAAAGTCTAGCAATATATTGTATATTTTTAGTATATGCAAGTCTGTTCCTAGCAAAATCACTATGACAAAGCTTTCTCAATACTTAGATCCGATTTAAATATATCTTCGATGCTTAAATCAGATCCAAGTCCTAAGCCCGCAGGCATGTAAATCTGATTAGTTTAAAAGTCCTTGGCCTCAAGGCATAAAAAAGAACTTTATGTGGACTTAACCCATCCACGACAATCCTTGATAAACGAGAAGTCCGAAGTTACTTGGGGCGCAAGTAATCGACCTACCTTCTAGTTTTCTTTCTATTATATCATGATTATCATAGAATGCTTAAGTATGGGATGAACTCTAATGGAAAGCCTCAAGGCCTACACCTAAGGTCTCTCAAAGGCATCCATTTGGATTCATCCTATTCAGCGATCTTAAGAGTCTAAGCATAAGAATGAACTCTGATGGGAAGCCTCAAGGCCTACACCTAAGGCCCCACAAAGGCACCCATTTGGGTTCGTTCTATTCCTTGGATTCGGGTAATCAGAAATATAATAGTTAGAAGACTCCTACAATCACAAGAATAAATATTATGTGTTCGAGCACTGGTTTAGTTATTGATGGGAAGCCTCAAGACCTACATTTAAGGCCCCACAAAGGCACCTGTTGTAACTAACATGGTTTCTTGGATACATGTATATATATATAATGAAAGAACGACAACCATTTTACATCTGCCATGCTAAAGATGGCAGTGGCACGCCTGAGCACCTAAATGTTAACCTTGATTGTGAGCCTCAAGGCCTACACCTAAGGCCCCACAAAGGCACCTCTCAAAGTTAACGCTGTCCTTCTCTTTCAGCCTTGCCCGAAGAGCCTTGCCCGAAGAGTCTTACCCGACAAGACTTGCCCGACGAGACTTGCCCGACAACGCCCAGAAACGAAGCAGAAGCCCGACAGCAGCCCTCAACCGGTGCCAACCTCCAGGGGAGCTGTGTGCTCGTCGGCCAGGAAACATCCGTTCGCGGAAATTCCTGCCACGAACATAGTTTTGGCAAGCCCGGTGGGATCTTTAATCAGAAGATATAGAAACAGATATGCCAGAAGACTTGCAGACCACGTTATTTCAAATGCTGCAACGCTTGGAGAAAGCCTCCACGAGCTCTAGAAGTGATATTGATGTGGTTCCTCCCAAAGGAAAAAGACGTAAAAACAACCAGCCAGACGGGATCGGCGTAATCAACCCTGCGTGTCCCTTTTCAGAGGCCCCTATAAATATGCTGAATATGACATGGGCGGAGAAAGGAAAAGGGAAACCTACAGAGAGAATAGACAAACTTCCCGAGTATCCAAAGGCTGCCATAATCAAGGGGATGGTTATGTGCAGTAAATGTCAGTGTGAGTGTGAGCTCGAGATCCCTTCGGCTGGAGTTCTCATTGATCGCGAGTTAATCAGGAGGAAAGAAGAAGATGCAAGAAGAGAGGCCCACGAGAAAAATAAGCAGGCAACAAGGAAGGACACCTCTCGAAGTGTTTTTCAACGCTTAGGAGGTGATTCCCAACCCAAGGCTTTGTCAGAAGTGTTTCGAAACCATGAAGCTTCTGACGAGGCAGAAAAGATGGAGGCCACGATCCAAAGAGGTGCAGATCATCCTCAGAATGGCCAGATGGGGAGGGAAGAAGACAAGAGAGGGAGCAGGAAGAGCAAGAATGGCAGGGAGAAGCTTCGACCAGCCAGCATGAAAATGAAGAGGAATCTTGCAGTGAAGAACTGGATAGGGCCATTCAAATGGCCGAATGCATATATGATCTAGATGGGCCAGACGACTTGCCCGAGAGCCCAGAGTTGGTCGAATTTTTATGTGCAGAACCTGATAAGCTATCACCCGAAGTACAGGATCCTTTGGAAGTTATTGATCTAGGCATTGAGGAGGATCCAAGACCAATACAGATCAGTGGTTTATTAGGGGCCGAGGATCGGGCCAAGATTATTTGTCTTTTGCAAGAATTCAAAGACTGTTTTGCTTGGCATTATACCGAGATGCCAGGGTTAGATCCAACCTTGGTGGAACATAGAATGCCCATCAAGGAAGGATATAAACCGGTTAAGCAAGCACCACGGAGGATGTCAAAGGAGATAGAAGAAAAGGTCAAAGAAGAGATTGAGAGGCTAGTGAAAGCTGGCTTTATCAGACCAGCCAAATATGTAGAGTGGTTAGCCAACATCGTACCCGTTTTAAAAGCTGTAACAAAAACAGTACGATGTTGTGTTGATTACAGAAATATTAATGGCACTACACCAAAAGATGAGTACCCCATGCCTATGGCTGATTTATCCATAGATGCAGTAGCAAAGCATAAAGTTTTATCTTTTATGGATGGAAATGCCGGATATAACCAGATAAAGATGGCTCCAGATGATATTCATAAAACAGCTTTTAGGTGTCCTGGTCATGTGGGGGCATATGAATATCTGGTCATGCCATTCGGGCTCAAGAATGCTGGCGCAACATATCAAAGGGCAATGAATGCCATTTTTCATGATCTAATCGGCCAGAGCATGGAGGTATATATCGACGACATCGTGGTGAAATCTAAAACAAAAGAACAGCATTTAGTAGATCTCAGGCAAGCATTGATAAGGATGCGGATCCACAAATTGAAGATGAATCCAAAGAAGTGTGCATTTGGAGTAAGAGCGGGCAACTTCTTGGGATTCTTGGTGCATCAGAGAGGTGTGGAAGTGGACAAAAACAAGTCTCGGGCAATATTGGAGTCACCTCCACCCACCAACAAAGTGCAGCTTCAAAAGCTACTAGGCAAGATCAACTTCTTGAGGAGATTCATTGCCAATTTAGCAGGCAAAATCCAGCTGCTGACTCCTTTACTAAGATTGAAAGATAAAGAGAATTTCGAGTGGGGGCCGACCCACCAACAGGCATTTGACAGCATCAAGGCCTACCTAACTTCTCCACCAGTGCTGGTACCACCTCAAAGGGGAAAGCCCTTGAAGCTATATATTTCTGCCTCGGAAAAGTCAATTGGGAGTTTGCTAGCTCAAAATAATGAAGGTGGAAAGGAGCAGGCCGTGTACTACCTCAGCAGAATTTTGACCGAAGTAGAAACAAGATATTCTCCGGTGGAGAGATTGTGTTTGGCTCTATATTTTACTGCCAGCAAGCTAAGACATTATATGTTACCTTGTCACGTACACATCATTGCCAAAACAGATGTGATAAAGTACATGTTGTCAAAGCCTATGCTAGCAGGAAGGATTGGGAAGTGGATTCTAGCACTGTCAGAATTTAGCTTTCAGTATGTACCTCAAAGGGCAGTCAAAGGCCAGGCAATTGCTGATTTCTTGACCAAGCATCGGGAACCTCAAAGTGAGGTAATCAATATCCCAGGAAGTTTGGAGGTTACTAGCGTTTGTATCCCACCCAGAAGTGATGTTTCGGGCAAAGAAGATTGGATCCAGCAAGAGATAAGAAGAGTAACGGGCCTCTGGATTACTCCTTGGAAGCTGTATTTCGATGGATCCCACACTCAGAAGGCTGCAGGGGCTGGGATTGTGATTATAAATCCTCAGGGGGTTTATCATTATTACTCATTCCTGCTCGATTACCAAGAAAATACTAATAATCGGGCAGAGTACGAGGCGTTGATTATTGGTCTGGAAATCCTGTTGGATTTGGGGGCAGCAGAAGTAGAAGTCTTTGGTGATTCAGAGTTGGTTATAAACCAGCTAAATGGCGAGTTCAAGTGCAGACATATCACTATGGCGGGGTACTATATGGCAGCAACACAATTGTTGAGTTTCTGGGAATCTGAGATATCGGTCAATCATATTCCTAGGGGGTTTAACTTGGCAGCCAATGAAATGGCGCAACTAGCCTCAGGAGTGCCAATGCAAGAGAGAAAGTATGGAATAGATGTCGAGATTCAAACAAGAAACCTTCCTTCCATCTTAGATCGGGGATTTAGTTTGGATGTAATGGTTCTAGAAGCCAATATGGAAGATTGGAGGGCACCCATCATTCATCATTTGAAAGATCCCTCTTCACCTACAAGTAAGAAGAATAGGCAGCAAGCGACCAAATATGTCTTATGGGCGAAGAACCTGTTAAGAAAAACCCCAGATGGATTACTGTTAAAATGCTTAGGCCAGGAGGAATCCATGAGAGTGATGGCCGAAGTACATGAGGGAATATGTGGAGCACATCAAGCAGGGACAAAGATGAGATGGCTACTCAGAAGGTATGGTTATTTCTGGCCCGACATGGAAAAAGACTGCAAGTCTTATGCCCACGGTTGTGAAGAATGTCAGAGGCATGGACCTCTCCAACACGTGCCTTCAGTACCTTTGAATCCAGTGGTCAAGCCTTGGCCGTTCCGAGGATGGGCGATGGACTTCATCGGGCAAATTTATCCAGCTTCCAGTAAAGGGCATACTTTTATAATTGTAGCGACGGATTACTTCACCAAGTGGGTGGAAGCATCAGCAGTAAAATCCATAACTTCCACCGTAGTCAAGAATTTTATCGAGACCAAGATCCTGCACAGATATGGGGTGCCCGAGACTATAGTGACAGATCGTGGGCCATCTTTTATTTCAAAAGAAGTCGAGGAGTTTGCAAGCAAGTACAAGATAAAGATGATCCAATCCAGTCCGTACTACCCTCAGTCAAATGGGCAGGCCGAAGCTAGCAACAAGATCCTGGTCAACATTATTAAAAGAATGGTGATAGATAGTCCAGAAAAGTGGCATGAGATGTTGGGGAACACATTGTGGGCATACAGGACTTCCAAAAGAGCGGGGACAGGCACAACTCTTTATGCCTTGACGTTCGGGCAAGATGCAGTGCTCCCCATGGAGATCAACGTTAGTTCCGTAAGAATTCAAAACCAATTTGGGTTACATAGTACAGAATATATTGAAGCCATGTGTCAAGGTATTGAAGACCTGGATGTAGCCCAAATTGAAGCCTTGAACCAGATTCAAGAAGGAAAGATAGTTGTTGCCCGAGCTTATAACAAGAAGGTGAAGGTGAAGTCTTTTAAAGAGGGAGATTTAGTATGGAAAACAGTTCTCCCGCTGGGAGCTCAGCTTCGGGGTTTTGGAAAGTGGAGCCCGACATGGGAAGGTCCTTTTATTATTAGTCGAGTCTTGAATAAAGGAGGATACTACCTAGCGGACCTTGAAGGAAATGGGCAGAAACATCCCATTAATGTTAGATTCTTAAAGAAATATTGTCCTACATTATGGGATGTTAGGGATTGTTACATTGAAGAAGGGGCAGAGTGAAGCGAGCTTCGGGAAATCTCATATGCTTTGTTTTTGTTCATCAAACATTCAAAGAAGACAGAAAGACAGAAATTGCTAAAATAGTATTTATTTCATGTCAACAAATTGATGAAAATTACAGAGTTCCAATCCTATGTATTACATTTAATTCTCTCTGAGTATGGTGTTGTCTTCAGCTGGTTTCCCGACGTCTTCATGGATGGAACCCAATCGAGTGATCGGGTTGTGCGGCCAACATGGGCCTGGTAGAAGATCCTCCGACGGGGCTGTCACCATATGTGATGGTGAAGCCCAACTTATCACCGCGACTTGCGGGAAGGCAAGCCATCGGGAGGAAGCCGCCTGACCAGGGGTGTTGGAGATAGAGAGGCGGTCGACCAAGGGTGTTGGAGATAGAGGTCATCAGGTGAAGCCTCCCTTTCTGGCGAAAGGGGAGTTTTAGGAAACCCCACTCAAAACCTAAGGAACCCATTTCTCAGATGCTAAGAGAAAACAAGAACGCTCAAGTTGGATGGAAGTTGAAGGCCAGAGCCAAAGGGAAGTTGGTAGTTTAATAGGAGGAATCCTGAGCTAGATTTTATAGGGCTCAAAGGACAGTTCAAGGGTCATGAGAAGAGCAAAGGGCATCGGAAGCACCAATTCCCAAGGATGGATATGCATGCATGCGGGTATTCAATCAATGTCGGCGCTTGGGATTCCAACCTTCACATTAATTGAAGGGGGCACTGTTTGGATTAAAACTGAACTTTAGGCCCAAGGATGGAGTCGGCCCAAAAGAGGGCCTAGAGGAATAGAAGATCAAAACCCAGCCAAAACTTGGGAAGGCAGGAAATGGCCTTTTCTGACTTGATACAAATCACAAAGGCCACTTGCCTACCTACCCAAGGACCAAGTGGTGTAGACTAATCAGACTGCACAGCCCATAAAGTACTTTATGGTGGCATTACATGTAATAAAGCTGATGAGTCATCACCCTCAGACCGCATTCGGGCAAAGCTGTTGCTACAGGAAGCCGAGTCAAGTCGTCTATAAAAGGAAGAAGAGAAGACAGGAGCAACGACACTCAAACAAACAAACAACTGCAAGCCAAAACTCTGCTCAAAGCCAGATTTGCCTTCCAAACGAAGCTGTAGTCAGCCAAGCCTTCATCCCATTTGGGACCAACCTTTATCCCCCGCGGGATACTCTTTTCTCCTAAACTTTGTAATAGCTCTGCTACCCTGCTCTAACTTATTGTAGTATCGATTCACCCTTTTGTATTCTCCTTCCCCTCTCCACCTCTAAGCTTTCAGACCTGTGACAGAACCACAAAGATAGGGACCTGCAAGACGATCAGCCTTAATTGATGAGGTTTAATCTTGCCCGACCTGCTTTGTTCTGTCTTTGTCTTCTCTTTCTTTAAAGTCTAGCAATATGTTGTATATTTTTAGTATATGCAAGTCTGTTCCTAGCAAAATCACTATGACAAAGCTTTCTCAATACTTGGATCCGATTTAAATATATCTTCGATGCTTAAATCAGATCCAAGTCCTAAGCCCGCAGGCATGTAAATCTGATTAGTTTAAAAGTCCTTGGCCTCAAGGCATAAAAAAGAACTTTATGTGGACTTAACCCATCCACGACAATCCTTGATAAACGAGAAGTCCGAAGTTACTTGGGGCGCAAGTAATCGACCTACCTTCTAGTTTTCTTTCTATTATATCATGATTATCATAGAATGCTTAAGTATGGGATGAACTCTAATGGAAAGCCTCAAGGCCTACACCTAAGGCCTCCCAAAGGCATCCATTTGGATTCATCCTATTCAGCGATCTTAAGAGTCTAAGCATAAGAATGAACTCTGATGGGAAGCCTCAAGGCCTACACCTAAGGCCCCACAAAGGCACCCATTTGGGTTCTTTCTATTCCTTGGATTCGGGTAATCAGAAATATAATAGTTAGAAGACTCCTACAATCACAAGAATAAATATTATGTGTTCGAGCACTAGTTTAGTTATTGATGGGAAGCCTCAAGGCCTACATTTAAGGTCCCACAAAGGCACCTGTTGTAACTAACACGGTTTCTTGGATACATATATATATATATATATACATATATATATATATATATATATATAATGAAAGAACGACAACCATTTTACATCTGCCATGCTAAAGATGGCAGTGGCACGCCTGAGCACCTAAATGTTAACCTTGATTGTGAGCCTCAAGGCCTACACCTAAGGCCCCACAAAGGCACCTCTCAAAGTTAACGCTGTCCTTCTCTTTCAGCCTTGCCCGAAGAGCCTTGCCCGAAGAGTCTTGCCCGACAAGACTTGCCCGACGAGACTTGCCCGACAACGCCCAGAAATGAAGCAGAAGCCCGACAGCAGCCCTCAACCGGCGCCAACCTCCAGGGGAGCTGTGTGCTCGTCGGCCAGGAAACATCCGTTCGCGGAAATTCCTGCCACGAACAGAACCCAGAAGAGATATGTTCACTGAAGGACTTGACAGGAGCGCCCTTCATGGGGTTAGAAAGGTTTGTGAAGAAAAATCATTACCATCTTCCTTTTTTCGAATTGAAAAAATAAATAAAGTAAGGTTTAATTTTACTGTTGTTTGATTTAGTCCTCAGCACCATTCATGGTATTTTTACTCATTCACTACCCGATAAATAAAACCCATATATTTTTTTTTTAATTTTATGAATTTTGGTGTGATTTTGGTTGTTGATGTTTTCTCAGTGATTGAATTCTGGGTTTTTAGCCGTACCCAATTTTAGTCGACCCATGCAGCTTAGGGTGTTTGCCCTTGTTTGCTTTCCTTTTCTCACCATACATCTCTGCCAGCATGATCCTCCAAACTCGCCGATCGCGTCTGCTCTCGCGGACTAGGTATGACTTCTATCACTTTCCGTTTGTTTCCCGGGAAAATTTAGGGCTAGAAAGTGTGTAGAATTTTAATCTTTAAACTTTAAACTGTCCTGTGCACAGAGAAATTGAAATTTAATTCCAGGTTCTGTATTGCTCTATAATTGAAGGTCTTCTACTCCCTAAAAGGCTGATTAACACCAGCAACCACAACACCAACAAGGACTACTGCAGCTTAGGTACAATTAAACAACCATAATTCCCAAGTTTTGATTATTATTTTTTACTAATTTGCTATCTTTTAAATATAATCATACCATCCGTGTTGATATGAACAGTCCATAATGTGTTTATTGTGTTGAAAGATGCGGAAAAAAATGAAAAATTTGGTGTGAGTTTGTTGCGTTTTGGTTTAATCGTTTGGGGAATGTGGAGTTGTTACTTCAAAATTGAAATTTAATGGGAATGCCATGATTGAAATTTTATAGCAATGATGAATGAGCCAATCTGAAATACCAAATTACAGTTGATGAACTCACTCCTATATGACTATTACTGCATATACTCATCTTTTATTTCGTTGGGTTTTATTTTTATTTCATTTTTTTTGGTTTCGCAAAGAACTGAATTTTATCTTATCTATAGCTCTATACGCATGTTGTTTTTCTCTTTTTTGGTTTTGAGTATGTGGTTGGTTTTATTTAACAATCTTTTGGAATATAGAGAATCTTTGCATCAATGTCTTATTCTTGGATTTCCTGATGATTTGGCATTGAGATGTTAAGCAAAGGTGTCCCATGGGAACCACAGATTGTTCGAAACTATCTCAAAGAAGTGGAGAGATTTGTTACGTAGCTCCAGACTATGCCAACTATGAAGCTCTAGAAAAATGGTGCGGAAATTAGCTGTTTGTCATTGATGAGGTATAATCCAATAGCTAATAAGTATGCTCCTATATTCGACACTTTAATTATGTCTAGAACTAATGTTGTTATTACTACTTTCATTTTTACAGAAGGAAAGGTTTTTTGTTCTTCATTTCTTGCTATATCATCTAGGGTTGTGCAAACCATTCATTATAGGGGATCCCTTCATGTATATAGTTGTTTCTTGCTAAGATTTCCGCAAACTATTTTTGTTATGTCGAAGTTGAAATCTTTTTTTACGATTGTAAATAGATTTCACATGTATGCAAATAGTATATATACACATTATAACTTTCTACATATTTTGTACAGTTTCAAAACCCGCGGCATCGCGCGGGCACTCTTGCTAGTATAAACTAAAAACAAATGGCAAGCACTAACCAGAAAATGTAATCTACATTAAGCCCTCAATCAAAAAGCAATTAAGAATCAGAAATTAAAGAACTAGAAGTAACCTGGGGTTTGTAAATGAGCCGATTGAAGAAGAAAGACCGGAGAAAAGGTTACCAGAGAGAGGGCTGGAGATGGGTTGGTTAGAAGAAAAAACTAACAGGAAGAAGTGAACGCTGCTGTCTGCTGAGGTCGAAGAAGAAGAAGAAAATAAAGCAAATGTAAGAGAGATGGGCGGGGAAGGGGATGGGCTGAGTCCATGTTTTGCAATCACTGAAGAGCAAAGCAAGTACGGGCGTGCATAAATCTTTTTCTTTGCACAAAATATTAAGAGGACATTATTTTTCTCTTCGGTGACTCTTTGAATAGATTTCACTGTCCCACTTCTTAAACACTAATTATTGTTCCCAAATTAACTACCTATAGTTGTGTGGAAGCCAAATTTATGGTCAAGGGAGTATGAAATGCCTATGTGAGTCTTCCTAACTCCTGCAAGGGATTGATAACCGTGGCTTGTCACCTGTTGTCCCCCTTTTTAAGAGAAAACAAAAAACAAAAACTACCTACAGTTAAAGCAAAAAATTCTACCAACGAGTACAATCGTATCTCAAAGTCCAATTGTTTCGAATACGTCACAAGCCGAGTTTAAATTCATGCAAAAGGTGCGAAACGAGGGGTATGCGAATTTAAAAGGAGGGGTATGTGAATTTACAATCATGTCAGGCTAATAAAATAATAGTTTACAAATTAGACATTTGTATAATCGTGTCAAGCCCATGCAAATCACACATATTTATCATGCCAAGCCATGCTATGATATTAACATAAAAAATTATACCAAGCACGCTACATGCTTGAATGGACCCAAGTCACATAAACGGGTTGTTGAGTGGATTTTGGTGTGGATGGTTACGGAAATTTATTGGGCCTACGAGAAATTAGGATTGTAAAAGACTTTTGGGTGCTTGGGAGAACTAAGTCCAAGCCCATGATTTTGGCTTCATATGGGAAGGCTTGAGAGAACTGTTTTTGTTCTTTTCCCTTACAAACCAACTAATACATCCAAGAACCAACTAAAACCCATAGCTGAGTTGACCAAATTAAAGCCAAATCATGTTTTGAACTAAGAAGAGAATGCTTTGAATTGTTATATATTCTTCTCAATAAGAGGTATTTAAAGGTGTACAACCCTAACATAAATGGAAAGAGAACTAATTACAAGTGATTACATGAGAATATACGGGATTACATATCAATTAGGGATCCTACCTAAAATACAAAAGTCAACACTCCCCCTCGAGTTGGTGCATATATGTCGCTCATGCCCAACTTGTGTAAGAAACTTGAAAACTTGTGACTTGAAACAGCTTTTGTGAGGATATCTACCAACTGATCTTCTGTTCTTATCGCCGATACTTCAATTATTTTCCTTTCCAATTTTTCTTTGATGAAGAACCGGTCAACTTCAACATGGTTTGTTCTATCATATTGTATCGGATTATGGACAATGTCACGGGCAGCTTTATTATCACAAAATAATTTCATGGGCTTATCATGTTGTATACCCAAATTGTTGGAAATGTGCCCTAAAACCAATCATATGATGATACTTTACGGACATTTCACATGTTAAACTAATTTAGTTTAATATCAAGGGCAAAGATTATTGTTTTAAGCCGTCTCATATAAATGTTATATGCTTAAACGATAAGTCCAAGGAATATGTAATTAGGAGAATGTAATTTAAAGAAGTTAGATTCATGAGACCATTCTCTTTTGTATACATATTCTAAACGTTCTTGATCATAGGATTGCCAATTGGGCATTGACAGTCTGTTAAGATCAGTATGTGCTATGTCTTCTCTTAGTGAGAGTGACTGGTCTCGAGTCATTGGTGTGACTGACACCAAGACAAGTGCGTAGGTGCTCAATAAGGAATGAGTTCACTGAACACGATCAACGAAGAGTTCTCATACTCATGTCACATCAGAACTTATGGTTGGGATAATGCAAAGTAGTCCTTTGACCTGAGGCATCATAGTTGTTTTGTGGTTAGGTCCTTGATCTTTGATTATGTCAAAGTCACTCCATTCGCGAGTGTCCACGGCATAGTTGGGGTTAAGCCACTTAGCCATGGAGGCAAGTGAATGCGCAACAAGGGATCTCTAACCTTCAAACCGTTTGAGGGAGAATACTCTATGATATGATTAAGAATCTCTGGCCAGAGTATAAATGAGATTTAGGAAGTCGTTCCAAATCACATTCAAAGTAATCATATAAGTAAAATGAATCACATTGGATAGTAGACAGGAATAAACTATCAAACCAAACAATGTGATCAAGAGTATTGTATTAGAGAAAGACCGTATTGCATTGTAATCCTAAACTGAATAGGTTCTCCACCTCTTCTGATTAGCTTGGGTAACCATGACATACTGCTAGGTGTCACTCATGGTTTGTGGAAGCCCTAAACGTGTATAATCACTAAAGGGAGAATTGAAAGTAAGTTTCAATTCATAATCGATTTGAAAGAGTTCTAATCGCCCATTTCCTCGCTAAAAGGAACCTAATGGATCATACACCGTGTAAGGTAGAGATTGAAGAAACAAAGGAGATGAGTAAGAATAATTAAATGGTTTGATTATTTATTTATGGCAAGGATTAATTAATATGTTAATTAATCAAACGAATAAAGTTCGTTAAAAGACCACGGGTTAGTTTTGGGCCTCAAGGCCCAATGGGCTTCGAACGTCAAGCCCATTAACTTAAGTTGTATGACAACTTAATTCACAAAGGCCCAAAAAGCCCAATAGAACCCTATGGCCGGCCATTTAGAGGAAGGGTAGTGAACTTGCTTTAATTACAAGTTTGCCACTCAAATGAATAAAGGTATAAATATGACTTTATAGCCAAAATTCATTTAGGGTTTTCTTTTGGGGAAAGGATGAGAACACAAGCTCTCTTTTCTCTCTAAAGAGGCCGGCCACCCTTGGAGGGATTAGCTAGTAATCTTTCTCCTCCAAGGTCACTCATCTCTTCTTCACATCTTACCTTGGTGTGGAGACTTAGAGGTTCTCTATTTTGAGAACTTGGAGAAACATATTCTTCCATCCAAATCCATGGATCTAAGAAGCAAGGAATGAAGGCCCTCTACTTGGGTGATTAGCCTTTGCTTATGCAAAGAGGAATGTACAAAGGTATAAATTTCTCAACTCACTTTGATTTGAGTTGAGTCTTGGTTCACCAATCTACTAGGCTTTGAATTTCATGGTTAATGTTTTGTTTTTAAGTGCATACAAGCATGATTCCGCCTTTTAATTGTTAATTGCATGCTATAGATGTTGCTTAAATGAACATGTTTTTCACAAAATTTCCTTCAAGTGGTATTAGAGCCTAGGTCTAGTAGTTGGTGAATCCTTTTGGGTTTTGTATTATCATAGTTTATGATTTGAATGTTGTAATTGTTACAAGCTTTATTCTTTCTTCTTTGAATGTAAATTTTGTTAGAAAATTTGCCATCTCAAATGTTATAGATGTAGTTCATATGAGCATGAATATTGGAGCTAAAATTTGGTGCCATGTTTTTGGGAATTTTTGGCCAAATCCAAAGGGTGGATTTTTGGGTTCTTGTTTGACTTGTTAAAAGTGTTTTCAAGTAACTTTTGGAACCCCTATGTACCCTAGTTTGGTTATATGTTATTTCCCTTAAGTTTGAGTGGTTTTGGGATATCTTTGGGTGAAAAATGTTCATGGAGATTTTTTTGAGTTTTTCATGAATGTTCTTTATTGTTCTTGATATTTTAGCCAAGAACAAAAAGGTTTGGTGTTTTGATTCAAAGTTTTGATTTATTTCATAAAGTTTTTGTTTTGTGTTTTTCAAATGTTTAAATGTGTTAGATATTTATTTTGAAAGGTGAAAGAAATATTGGTGGGTGTGTAAGGATTAATTCCCTTTCACACACACCACTTGCATGACATTTATGTCATGCACCACTTGCATGACTTTATGTCTAGAACTACAAATCAACACACACATCACTCCCTTCTCTCCAAAACCGGCCACCCTACTAGTGGGGTGCTTTTGGGGCTTTTATGCAATTACATAAAGTTTTGATACTTTTGTGTATTTGCACTTTGGACGAAAAGTTTACGTTTTTACGTTTAGGTCCAAAAACACTAAAGGACAAATTGTTTTGCTCCTTTAATGAAGTTTTTGTATTTGTTGAAATTTTTGGGTTCTAGTTGTAATTACATGAAGTAGTGGACTTTTGTGTTTTTACAAAGTGACCCCAAAAGTTTATGTTTTTGCAATATAGCCCAAGAGTTGAGGTTATTGCATTTTGGCCCAAATTAAGTTGAGAACAAAATTGTTTTGTCTCTTTAAATGAGAATTGGATTTTCATTTCATTTAGCTCCATTTAAATCAATTTTATGGATACAAAAACCAAATGAAAATGTTGCATTCATTTTAATTAGTTAAAGCGTTAATTAATTAAAGGGTGATTATGAACCTAAGCCTACGATAATTGAGCTATGTGAAAGGCCATTTCAAATTTGTTTGAACCATGGGAATGTGTAGATTAGATTTTGGTTGTAATTTGATTTTGATCAAATGTTGTAAAAGAGCATAAGCTCTTCTTTACTTTAAAGTAATTTGTATTAATCAAATGTTGTAAAGAGCTTAAGCTCATCTTTACTTTGAAGTACTCATTTCTTGTTTTATTTGATATGCATGAAAATGGAGTAGCGGGCCCAACGCCCAATAAGACAACACGCCTTAATATGATTAAATGCGTAACTAAAATCAATCACCATCCCTAGACCAAGATTCGGCTCGTGTTGGATCTAATCAAAGGTTCATAGTCATCCTAAGGCCCTAAAGCAACTATATAGTCCATGAATGAATGCAAACCTTATGTTAGTAGTACCATATACTCTTACTTTAAAAACCGTTTTACAAGCTTAGTGGGAGTATTATATACTACTAAATCAATCACATGGACCAATAGTTGTAATAGGACCAAATTGTTTTAATAAGATTAAAATGTATGTTTGTATGTGATGAGACCTAAAACCCTCAACCAAACCATTATTAAGTTGATAAGCGTGAGAGTGCTTTTGAACACTCTTTCGTGGCCTTCCACCATGGTAGGGTCGATCGTTTGTGACTCGTACACCGGCTTCACCCTATCATGGGGGAGTACAAAGTGCGTGCTTACACTCAGGATGAATCCTATACGCATACATGATGTTGTGAAGGTAGGCAACGAGAATGATTAACATCATATCATTGTGAGGTTGTTCTTGAACCCCTACCCGAACTTGCATGGTGGGAATGACTTAACTAAGTGCAATGGAGCCAACATCATATCATTGTGAGGCTACATTCTCTAGAGGCCAAATAAGATGGGTACTTGCAAGAGATGCAAATGAGTAAGTGTACTCTCTCATTATTATTGATGCTAGCCAACATCATATCATTGTGAGGTGGGCTTGGTAATGATGAGCCTCCCATACCCTACTAAGAGTTTCCTCCAAAACTCTCGAATTCCAATGAGGGATATGGAATTTGCCAAAAATAGTGGGTGGTGCTATTTGATTCAAAGACCTGAATCAAATGGCTTAAAATCAATCAATTTATATTCGTTATGTATTTATTTACCAATATATTTACAAACGCTATCCAAAACTTGACAAAGAAAAACCGAATGCTTTAATTTCCGGACTTGGTACCACAATCCCAAAGATTGTCTTAAATGGATTGTATATGTACCTAAGTAGTCTAATCCTTACAATCTTCCTATTGATAATGTATCATTGGAAGAACATGTTAGATAAGTCTATCATAAAGAGGACAACACTTTTAATGTCATAGTTCTTCACTTACAAATCGTTGTATGAAGAAATAAGAGTTGCTTTGAACAACCCTTAGCTAATGCAAACAACTAGTGCTTGTTTCTTTGTTAAATGAACAAAGAACTTGAGAAGAAAGCACAAGGGCATGGACACTTTATATGCCATGATTCTTCACTTACAAATTGTTGTATGAAGAAATGAGAGTTGCCTTGAACAACTCTTGAAAGTTTGTAATTATGTTTAGAACATAATGGTTGGTTGACAAAAATAGTCCATCAACATGGACTTATGATGATTTTGAATCATTGAGTGTTGAAGTGTTAAACCACTTCTAGAAACGGAAACTAGGCAAGGACTTCACCTTTGTGTCCCTATCCAAATGGTTCACTAAGTTTATTGTAAACTATATAGTGAACAATAACCACACACTCTCCAAATCGTTTGATGTGTATAACACAATTGAAATAAGTTTCAAGAGAGATAGTGGGAGTTTAGGGACCATGACTATTGTAGTCAAAGGAGAAGTCAAATGAAGAAAGCGAAATAAACTCCAAGGGAACAAACTTTCTTTATGAAAGGATGGACATTGGAAGGGGTATTTGCAAGAAATGTCTTGCAAGTGTCAAGAACACGCCTTTCGAAGGTGTTGTAAATTGTTCTTGAAAAATTCAAAACAGTTGGTTCTTCTACTTGAATGCATGATTCAGTATTAGTAACTATGTTTTACAATCGTTGTAAAAATGTGGCTAAAAAGAAGTAGAAGATTAATGAGAGAAGAGAAAGTACTTCACATTCGGAACGTGAATCAAATGTAGATCTCTGCGAAAGCAGATGGTACTTACTTCCTCATATGAACTACCAAAGAAATTGGAAAAACCAAAGATGTCTTTACATTCCAATTTTAAGGAAATTAATTCCATCACTATAAGGGATGGATGAATGTTTTGTTTGACAAAACATGGTTCTTTATTAATGAATGATTAGATTATTGTAATCTAATTGATTGTCTCTATAGTAGAGATGATATGGTAGTGTTAACTGTTTAGAATATAACGATGCTTAAAACCCAAAAGGTTGCAAGGTAGTGACTAATCTCAACTGAGTTGTGATACCTCTAAAACATAAATTACGAGTTGGTCATAAATGGATGCTTTGGATCTTTAGATCCGGATCCAATACCTTCTTATTAAAATTGTATAGAGGCGAAATGTTCGAATCTTTATTCTTTTGGAAAGAAGAAAGAATCACAAAGTTGTTGAGGTTAATTCACTTAGATGTTAGTGACACTTGTCCACAAACATAATACTACTCATGTTGTATGACATTCACCGAAGATCACTCTCGGTTGGACTATAGTTTATTTTTAATAAACACAAGTCCGAATACTTTGCAAAAGGTTTCAAAAAATTCAAGAAATGTAAGTTGATGAGTAAGACGTCTAAAGTATTTACCTCCTTAGATTTGATCCAAGGAAAGATAACACTTTAGAATAGTTTCCTTAACAAATATCAAGGAAAGAAGCATCATAAGATAATGGATTTCTCCATTGAGAGAAGAACGAACTCAAATAAGATTTAGTTCGATGGATGTTATCAATTACCCATATATATAGGATATATACTTCTAAGATAATATGATTGTCAATTAGAAGATCTTCCAAAATTTTCATAACTCCATAGGATGTAGTTGGAAAGAAAGACAAGTCTTAATTGTATTAAGATTTGGGGTTGGGTGCTAATAAGCAATATTTGTTTGAAAATTATCTTGTGGGTATCCTTAAATTAACATTTGGATATCACTTCTATAAACCAACTAACAAATGTTGTTTGTTGGATAGTTCATTATAATCCTACCATAGGATTTGCCTAAGATAGAGCAATGAACGAGAGATAGAACTTAAAGAATTGGTTCTTTGAGAGACAAGATGATAATCAACAAATATAACAACCTAGTTCCTATACCACAAGCTCCAAGGTAGTCAAGAAGGATTTATAAACCGTCTCAGTTGAATGGTTTGAACTTTATGACTATGTCATAGAGTTACACCTCTTAATTCGAAAGAAATAAGAATGAAAATCCTTATGACTACATTGAGTGTATATGCAACATATACTCAAGGAAATGGTAAAGTACCATTTGACCCGAAATAATGAAACCTTCGTAGCTAATTGGTAGCTTAAGGTGACTACAATCAAAGAGATTGGTTGACTTTGAAAAAACCATCTTTCACGAAGTCTTGTTTTCAATTAATTCGAAGATTGCTAGCTACAACTAAATGGTGATTCAATGTTTGGACATAATATGGGTTTCCGAAACCATTATTAAGATAGTCTTGATAATATATGTGTAAAACTATGAATCACAAGACATGTAAGTTGTAGAGATCCATCCATCGTGAATCTTAGCAAGCTAGTGGGAGCTATAAGCGTCTTATGAGAGAAAGATCAAATTGTTTGATTTCTCATAAAGATGTAAATGGATCTTTTGTTTACTAGGTTTACAAAAGATTAGTGGGAGTTAATCATGTTCCTAAATTTGAATATATATATACACATATATGATATGTTAATTTTGGAAATGAAAAGAATACTTCTTCGTTAAAGTTATGACTTTAAACATTCTATAACGATAGAATGTATATGGGAGACATTGTCTATAAACATGGGATGTAAATCTATAATGATAGATTTCAAGATATAATTTGATTATATCAATCCCTAATAATAGACAAAAGATGCTAGGAGGTTTCTCATATGATGATAAACTTCAATTAGAGGAACAACTCTAGTGAGACTAGGAGGTAGCTCTTCTCAAAGGGAACGTGCCCTTTAACTCCCAAAGAAATAATGCGTAAATAGAATCCTTTATGCATACGCAGAAAGGTGATTTATGAATTTCATATTGTATGAAAACATTGATATGAGTTGTACCTAGGTACAAGACGATATCAGTGCAAGCCCAGGATCAGAACCACGACAACTGTCAAGTGAATCCTTAAGTATTTAAGAAATACTAAAGGATAAATTCCTCAAAGAATGAGGAAGAATTAGAGTAACGTAAAGGAAGCGTAAATGTATTAGATTATGAATCTAATCCATCATTGGATGTTTCTTCAATATGAATGAAGAGATAATCAAATATCTCTTTATTATGACTAAAGAGATATTTGGATGGAAACATTAAAAGTAATGACTTTAGTGTGTTCCATTATGAATGCAAATATATTGCCATATAGAAGCTTACAAACAATGTTGTTTGGATTGGAAAGTTCATTCATGAACTCTCTATTCGGTTCCAACCAGAAAGTGTCTCTAGTGTACCAACACTATGACACTAATGGGGCGATAGCTCAAGACAGGGAATCAAGGTCTCATCAAGAACCGAACTCAAATGAGAGACTGAACCACATGATTGAGAATCATGTATAATGGTGACGTCGTTATTCTCAAGGTTGCTTCTATGGATAACATATAGATATCCATTGTCTAGGCCTACTACTCAGCCATTTTTGAAATGACTACAGAAGAGGTATCATCACTGATGACCAAGCTGATTGGCTCTAGTGCAAGTGGGAGATTGTTGGAAATGTGCCCTAAAACCAATCATATGATGATACTTTATGGACATTTCACATGTTAAACTAATTTAGTTTAATATCAAGGGCAAAGATTATTGTTTTAAGCCGTCTAATATAAATGTTATATGCTTAAACGATAAGTCCAAGGAATATGTAATTAGGAGAATGTAATTTAAAGAAGTTAGATTCATGAGACCATTCTCTTTTGTATACATATCCTAAACGTTCCTGATCATAGGATTGCCAATTGGGCATTGACAGTCCGTTAAGATCAGTATGTGCTATGTCTTCTCTTAGTGAGAGTGACTGGTCTCGAGTCATTGGTGTCACTGACACCAAGACAAGTACGTAGGTGCTCAATAAGGAATGAGTTCACTGAACACGATCAAAGAAGAGTTCTCATACTCATGTCACATGAGAACTCATGGTTAGGATAATGCAAAGTAGTCCTTTGACCTGAGGCATCATAGTTGTTTTGTAGTTAGGTCCTTGATCTTTGATTATGTCAAAGTCACTCCATTCGCGGGTGTCCACGACATAGTTGGGGTTAAGCCACTTAGCCATGGAGGCAAGTGAATGCGCAACAAGGGATCTCTAACCTTCAAACCGTTTGAGGGAGAATACTCTATGATATGATCAAGAATCTCTGGCCAGAGTATGAATGAGATTTAGGAAGTCATTCCAAATCACATTCAAAGTAATCATATAAGTAAAATGAATCACATTGGATAGTAGACATGAATAAACTATCAAACCAAACAATGTGATCAAGAGTATTGTATTAGAGAAAGACCGTATTGCATTGTAATCCTAAACTGAATAGGTTCTCCACCTCTTCTGATTAGCTTGGGTAACCATGACATACTGCTAGGTGTCACTCATGGTTTGTGGAAGCCCTAAATGTGTATAATCACTAAAGGGAGAATTGAAAGTAAGTTTCAATTCACAATCGATTTGAAAGAGTTCTAATCGCCCACTGCCTCGCTAAAGGGAACCTAATGGATCGTACACCGTGTAAGGTAGAGATTGAAGAAACAAAGGAGATGAGTAAGAATAATTAAATGGTTTGATTATTTATTTATGGCAATGATTAATTAATATGTTAATTAATCAAACGAATAAAGTTCGTTAAAAGACCACGGGTTAGTTTTGGGCCTCAAGGCCCAATGGGCTTTGAACGTCAAGCCCATTAACTTAAGTTGTATGACAACTTAATTCACAAAGGCCCAAAAGCCCAATAGAACCTTATGGCTGGCCATTTAGAGGAAGGGTAGTGAACTTGCTTTAATTACAAGTTTTCCACTCCAATGAATAAAGGTATAAATATGACTTTATAGCCAAAATTCATTTAGGGTTTTTTTTTGGGGAAAGGATGAGAACACAAGCTCTCTTTTCTCTCTAAAGAGGCCGGCCACCCTTGGAGGGATTAGCTAGTAATCTTTCTCCTCCAAGGTCACTCATCTCTTCTTCACATCTTATCTTGGTGTGGAGACTTAGAGGTTCTCTATTTTGAGAACTTGGAGAAACATATTCTTCCATCCAAATCCATGGATCTAAGAAGCAAGGAATGAAGGCCCTCTCCTTGGGTATAAATCAAAGTGAGTTGAGAAATTTATGCAAAGAGGAATCTACAAAGGTATAAATTTCTCAACTGACTTTGATTTGAGTTGAGTCTTGGTTCACCAATCTACTAGGCTTTGAATTTCATGGTTAATGTTTTGTTTTTAAGTGCATACCAGCATGATTCCGCCTTTTAATTGTTAATTGCATGCTATAGATGTTGCTTAAATGAACATGTTTTTCACAAAATTTCCTTCACAAATCACTTAGCAGACGCTTAAGCCACAATATTTCACAAATCCCCAAAGCCATACCTCTGTGTTCCGCTTCTGCACTGGATCGGGCAACCACATTCTGTTTCTTACTTCTCCATGTAACCAAGTTACCCCCAACAAACGGAAAGTAACCTAATGTTGAGCACCTATCGTCAATCGAACCTGCTTAGTCTGCATCAGTATAACCTTCAACACTAAGGTGATTATCCCTTTTAAACAAAATCCCTTTTCCAGGACTTCCCTTCAAATATCGCAATATTCTCATCACGGCATTCATATGTTGTTCTCCAGGATTATGCATGTATTGACTCACTACACTCAAGGCATATGCAAGGTCCAGTCTTGTGTGTGCCAAATACATCAAATGGCCTACTAACCTTTGGTATCTTCCTTTGTTAACCGGTACTTGATTAGGATCAACACTAAGCTTCAATCTTTCTTTTAATGGTGTAGCTACTGGCTGACAAGTTGACATGCCAGTTTCGTGCAACAAATCAATAATATACTTCCACTGAGACAAGAAAATTCCAGAACTGCTTCTCAATACCTCAATTCCTAAAAAATATTTTAGGGATCCAAGGTCCTTCATTTCAAATTATGTTGACAGGTATCTTTGCAAGGCCGCACGTTCCTTTGGATCATTACCTATTACCATCATATCGTCTACATACACAATAAGTGCAATAAGCTTCCCATTCTGTCTTTTCAGAAACAAAGTATGATCATAATTACTTTGTCTATAACCAAATGCTCTCATAGATTTTGTGAATCTTCCAAACCATGCTCGAGGGGACTGCTTCAAGCCAGACAATGATTTTTTCAACCTACACACCTTTCTTTTGTATTTGTCTAGAGCATTACATCCAGGTGGAAGGTCCATATAAATCTCTTATGTCAAATCTCCATGCAAGAAGGCATTCTTCACATCGAACTGTTGTAAAGGCCAATCAAGATTTGCATCCAAGGACAACAAAACATGAACTGTGTTGATCTTGGCCACAGGAGCAAATGTATCTGTATAGTCAATTCCATATTTTTTTAGTGTATCCTTTTGCTACCAGTCTTGCCTTGAAGCGATCCACTCTCTCATCAGCTTTATACTTCATAGTATAAACCCATTTACATCCCACAGGTTTCTTATCAGCTGGCAAGTCTATGTTCTCCCAGGTAGCATTCTTCTTCAAAGACTTCAACTCTTCATTCATTGCTACTTGCCAACATGGATAAGCTAAAGCTTCCTGCACACTGTTAGGAATAGATACAGTAGATAATTGATACACAAATGACTTATTTGATTCTGACAAGTGACTGGTGGACACATAATTAGTTAATGGGTATAACACATTGGACTCAGGGTTGGGCTTATTCATTGGATACCTAGTTTTTCATTTAGGGTTGGCTTCATAAGTAGGTTTAGGAATACGTCGGTTTACACGGTCAGGGAGGTGACGTGGCAGTGATGCATCCTGGATCGAAGGCGATTGATTATGGTTATTAAGGCTCAAGGGCGGCGAGATCGATTGTGAGGTAGTTGCTGACTCAGGGTTGTCCGCTGGTGAGGAAACTAGCAGTTTGTCTGGCGGAGATGAAGGTTGTGAGTTATCTTGTGCAGTCAACTCGTTACTTTCAAAATTTTCAACATTATTTCCATATGAATGATCACCACTTGTCTCCAAGACATTACCACTTACTTCCAATTCATTCACATTATTATTTCCATGTGAATGATCACCACTTATTTCCAAGACATCACCACTTAAATCCAAAACATTCACACTATCTGTCTCCGGAATAGTATAATCAAGAGTTTGAACTTCTGTTTAATTCTCCCCCTGAAGTGAAGACTCAGGATTGGCAAAGTACATATTGTTCTCATGAAAGACAACATCCATAGTGACAAACAACTTTTTCATCAAAGGATGATAACAACGATATCCTTTTTTATTTGAGGCATACCCCACAAACACACACTGTAAGGCCCAAGGTTCAAGCTTACTTTGTTGCTATTTATGGAGATGAACGAAGGCCACACATCCAAATACATGAGGTGGAATATTGGGGATAGCAGGAGCATCAACGTGTGAAGAGAGAGCCTGAAGTGGTGTTTGAAAATCAATGGATCGAGATGGAACATGATTAATAAGATATGTAGCTGAGGTGAGAGCTTCTCCCCAATAAGATAACGGGAGACGAGCCTCGAGCAAAGAAGCATGAACAACCTCCAAAAGCTGACGGTTCTTGTGATCCCATTTTGTTGTGGAGTATATGGGCATGTGGTTTGATGAACAATGCCATGATGATCAAGAAAGGCACGAAGGTCAGAGTTAACATATTCACCGCCATTATCAGTCCTGAGAACTTGTATGTGTGACTTATATTGTACTTGTACCATTTTATAAAATCGCTGAAACAAGGAAGGAACTTCACTTTTGGACTTCATCAAACAAACCCAAGTCATACGAGTGTAATCATCAATAAAACTAACGAACCAATGAGTACCACCAAACATAGCAATTTTAGATGGCCCCCAAACATTATAATGAATGATCATAAATGGAACTGAACTTTTATTCATACTAGATGGAAATGAAGTACGATGACTCTTAGCCATTTCACAAACACCACATTTAAAGCTAGAAATGTCATGCTTAACAAATAAGCTAGGAAACAACCTTCGTAGATAGCCCAAAAAAGCATGTCCAAGTCGATGATGCCATAACCACACCTTCGAAACTTTATCCCTCTCCTCATGAGATCCTTCCATGGCAAGAGCTTGAGTTAAATTTCGAGAACTGTTGGATGTCAGCTCAAAGTAGTAGAGCTTTCCCTTCCTAATACCATAACCAATAATCTTGCGAGTCTGAATGTCCTTAAAAACACAAAAGGAAGGCCAAAAAATAACAAGGCACTGTAGGGCGACAATTATTTGAGCAACAAATAATAAATTATAGTCAAGCGAAGGAACAACAAGTACTGAATCAAGATTTAGGGTATCAGACAGGGAGACATCACCTTCCCCAAGAATGGGGACAACATTACCATTAGCAACACTAACTATAGTGATGGTGGATGGTTTCAAGGTTTGTACCTATCTAGAATCACAAGTCATATGTTCAGTAGCACCGTAATCAATTATCCATGTATTATTCATAACAAATGCAGAAACTTTTAAAGCATTACCATTGTTGGCTGTATGTTCAGAAGCTACCTTAGCTTTGGCAATCAGGGCACGAGTCTGGATCGCCATTGTTTTGGATGAGTTTGCTACAATGTGTATGGGTGATTGGTAAAGTCCAAACTTCCAACCAAAGGTCATGTAAAACAATGACCAAAAAACAAACAAATTTCTTTTTTCTTTTTTCCTGTTTCCTTTTTTCTTCTCCCTTTTTCTATTTTTTAATTTTTGTCTTTTTCCTCTTTCTTTACTTCTTCACCTGTCCTTCCTATTT
Organism: Malus sylvestris; assembly: GCF_916048215.2. NCBI lineage: Eukaryota > Viridiplantae > Streptophyta > Magnoliopsida > Rosales > Rosaceae > Malus > Malus sylvestris. The sequence continues at coordinate 38,831,844 of NC_062275.1, forward strand.
TTTTTTATTAAAAAAAAAACAAGAACCCCCTTTCTCTTTCTTCTTTCTGCAATAGCACACCTTTTTCTGCTATTCTTCAAGATAGCAGCAAGTAGTCACGGAGTCTGGGCATAGAAAATAGTTTCGCAGTCGAAATCTTGTGGTGCAGATGAAACCGATAGTTGAAAGTCATGGTTCAAGGAGATGGTGATTTGGGTCTGCCCGAAATCTAGGACAAACTTTAGGCAGCAGGTTAAATCTCGATTCGTGGTGTGGATATAGGGAGCGGCTCAGTGAACTCGGATCAGCAATGACGGTGTCGTTCGCTGGTCGGACGATGCGCTGCACAACTGGATGTGCTGCTGGTAGTTCTGGGTTCTCGGGTCAGCAACAACGGCGTCGCTCACTGGTCGAATGGCGCAACACAACTGGCTGCGTGGCTGGTGATTTTGTTTCTGCGCACAGCACACTGCTTCTCCTTTTTTTCTTCTCTTACCTAACTCTGATACCAAGAAGAGAATGCTTTGAATTGTTATATATTCTTCTCAATAAGAGGTATTTAAAGGTGTACAACCCTAATATAAAAGGAAAGAGAACTAATTACAAGTGATTACATGAGAATATACGGGATTACATATCAATTAGGGATCCTACCTAAAATAGAAAAGTCAATAGAGCTGTGTGCCTCCTTTAATGAACAGAGAAAAAACCTCTCCTTTCCAAGCTCGTATAGGAACTCAAGAGGAAAAAAAATAGAAGGGAGCGTTGCCAAAGATGGAGTTGTGTTGTGGGGCTTGGTGCAAGAAGATGAAATCTGGGCATTATGTTCAACCCCAGCATAAGGCTAGCAACCTTCTGTAACGTTATACCAAAGAAGAACTTTATAGCTGCAACTATGGAAAGGAAAGGGGAAGGCTTAGCAAAACAGGAAGAAGGGAGAAAACTAAGGGATTCCCTAGCTGGAACTTAAAGGAATCAGTGCACCTAATATTAAGATGCCAGTACGTTGAGTAAGGGACAATGAGGAACAATGAGGGAATGAGGGGATGAACTAGGGCAAGAACATACCAAGCAGTGCAAGCTTTCTCTAAGTACAGGAAACCCTAGTTCCTGAGTGATAAGTTTTCCATTCTTTCCTAGTCTTTTCTTAAGTTTCCTTATGCTCTATAAAACTGCCAAAGTATTAGAAATCTTAGATTAGCCATCCTTAAACCATACAACCTGTTGATGCACAAAATCAGTGAGGACTTTGGTACAACAGAAAATGTTAAGTTTGTGACCTTCACTAGATTGCTCCGGTCACTAGTATGGATCAGTATGTAAATGGATAAAGATAGGGAAGCAAACACAAGATGTACGTGGTTCACCCAGATTGGCTACGTCCACATAGTAGAGGAGTTCTCATTAATTGTGAAGGGTTTACACAAGTACATAGGTTCAAGCTTTCCTTTAGTGAGTACAAGTGAATGATTTAGTACAAATGACATTAGGAAATATTGTGAGAGAATGATCTCTATTTATAGAAGAGAGTTTCTAGTTTCATTCTGACATTGACACGTGTTGTGTTATGATTGGATTCTAATGTTGACACGTGTCGCGCTATGATTGGCTTCTGATATCGACACGTGTCGCGCTGTGATTGGCCTCCTAGTTAGAGGGAAACTCTTCTGGGTCCTTGACGGTATAACGTTGATCGATGCTCAGTAGTTTCAGGATTGGTCAAGTATGGTACAAACAATGCTCCCCTAAGTTCCCGAGTGAGGGAAGCTCCTCAGTTGGGGACTTGCAAGATCCAAGCCATTAAGTAATCACGAAACTTCTATGTACTGAAGTGTGGTATCATTTTCACTTGCCTTATCTGTCTCATACGTAGCTGTGGCATCTTCTCTAGAAGTATTTTTCCTCCATCCAGGGGTGGTATCTTTAACTGATGAAGATGCACAAGGTAATGTATCAATTTCACTTGAAACTTACTTGTAGTTTCGGGCTTGGTCAAGTGCGATACAAAACCCTATAGTAGGAGTCCCCCAAGTCGCCGAGCTAGGAGATTTACCGAAAGAGGTAACAGACAAGGTAAGCAATCAGACTTCCAAGCAAGCAACTTGGATCTAAGGTTCGAATTCAGCTTCTGGTTGATTGTTCTCCTTCTTCTTGTGTTGTAAATAGCAATAAGGATAAGAAGAAGCAAATGGAGAATAGATGATATGAGATACTTTTGCTTTTGAAGAAGTAACTTTCCACAGGCTTATTCTTGAACTGGGCTGGAGGGTTTTCTGGTTTCCTCTAGAGTATAAGGCCGACTCAAGAATTTGAGGGTCAAAACAATTCCATTAAATCAAGAGTGCGTTTGACCTTGATGATATGGGATACTTTTGTTGTTGACGAAGTAATAGATGAATCGGCACGTGTTCCGTTGCGCTTGTCTCCACATGTTTCCTTGTATCCTTCTCACTTGCCCTATCTGTTCCTCAGGCAGATGTGGTATCTTTTCTGGAAGCATAAGATGTTGAAGATGAGTACTCAAGAGCAATGCCAGGTAAGTAATCAGGCAAGGGGTTCCAGGCAGTCAGTTTCTGATTGGAAGTTTGATTCCAAGTGCTATTGATTGCTCTCTTTCTCCTTGTCTTGCAGGTAAGAACAAGGGCAAAGGAAAAGACAGGGAAAAAGCATGATATCGGATACTCTTACTTTTGACCCTGATGATATGAGATACTCTTGCTCTGGTGTGGCTGGTTTGCATAGGTATTATTAGGGGGAAGAAAGCTGAGTATTTCGAGAGGCTTCGTTGGGAGTGCCCTCTTAGATATGAGGAAGGGTTGAGCATTTTTGTAGGTCTGCCTGTCCGTGGAGGATGGATATCGACATATATAGGAGTCTCCCTAACAACAAATAGTAATGTTATTTTCTTTACCCTTCTTGGTCGTAGCAATGTAGTGGGAGCTGCAAGCTTCACGTGTTTTAACTTTGTCAGAGCACTTTGAAAAAGTGGTATGTGGTATCTGGAAAGCTGATGTTGTGTGTGAAGATTGCAGACAAGCTTTATCCAAGGAAATCTGGCTCTCGAAGTTCAGAGAGCGATGCCTCTTCGGTTTTCAAACAAGCAATCCTGTCGGGGATCTGGCTCTCGAGATTCGGAGAGCGGTGCCTCTTCAATTTTTTAAAAAGCAATCCATTTGGAAGTCTGGCTCTTGAGATTTGGAGAGCAGTGTCTCTTCGATTTTTTAGAACGTAATCCTGTTGGGAGTCTGGCTCTCGAGATTTGGAGGGTGGTGCCTCTTCGATTTTTGAGCAAGTAATAATGTTATTCCTTTACCTTTCTTGGTCATAGCAATGTAGTGGGAGCTGCAAGCTTCACATGTTTTAACTTTGTCAGAGCGCTTTGAAAAAGTGGTCTGTGGTATCTGGAAAGCTGATGTTGCGTGTGAAGATTGTAGACAAGCTTTATCCAAGGAAATCTGGCTCTCGAAGTTCAGAGAACGGTGCCTTTTTAGTTTTCGAACAAGCAATCCTGTCGGGGATCTGGCTCTCTAGATTCAGAGAACGGTGCCTCTTTGATTTTTGAGAAAGCAATCCTGTTAGGAGTCTGACTCTTGAGATTCGGAAAGCAGTGTCTCTTCGATTTTTGAGAAAGTAATCATGTTGGGAGTCTAGCTCTCGAGATTCGGAGAGTGGTGCCTCTTCAATTTTTGAGCAAGCAATCTTGTTGGGAGTGTTTTCTCAAATGTGAGTAAAGGTTAGGCATTTTTGCCAGTCTGCCTTACCACGGAGCACGGAGGTTGACACACATTGGGACTTTCTAGTTATCAAGCAGTGGTGCTGTTCGTTTACCCTTGGTAATAGTAGGGTAGCTGGATCTTCAAAATTTATGTGTCTAAACTTTGTCAGAGATCTTTGGCAAAGTTATCTGTGGTACCCGATGAGCTGATGTTGTGTGTGGAAAGTGGTGCCTTTTCGATTCTTGAACCAACGGCCCTGTTGTCCTTTCTTTTATAAGGGTACCAATTGTGTGCAAAAAGTACATTCAGAGAGTTTATTGCTTGTAGGAATTTTCCCCTTACTTCGGAGATTTATTGCACCTCATTTCTCCTTCATCATTTCTGAGAATGTCTGGCCCATCCGACCGTCGTTTTGACTTAAACTTTGGTGAAGAGGCATCTATGCCTTCTTGGCGCCCACCCTTCTTATCCCCTACTGGTCCTCTTACCGTTGGGGACTCTGTGATGAAGAATGATATGACAGCTGGGGTGGTGGCTAGGAACCTTCTCACTCCCAAAGATAACAGACTACTTTCCAAACGGTCTGATAAGTTGGCTGTTAAGGATTCTCTGGCTCTCAGTGTTCAGTGTGCAGGTTCTATGTCTAATATGGCCCAATGCCTATTTGCTCGAACCCGCCAAGTTGAATCATTGGTGGCTGAAGTGATAACAAGAGATCAGAGGGCTCAAGCATGAGAATAAACAGTTGCACAGGCTCGCACATGACTATGCCACAAACATGAAGAGGAAGCTTGACCAGTTGCAAGAATCTGATGGTTAGATTTTGCTTGATCATCAGAGGTTTGTGGGTTTGTTCCAAAGGCAGTTATTGCCTTCGTCTTCTGGGGCTATACCGTGTAATGAAGCTCCAAATGATCAACCTTTGGTGCCTCCTCATTCTGCGGTTTTGCCCAGTACTGAGGCTCCGAATGATCACCCTCCGGTGCTTACTCTTTCTGGGGCTCTGCCGACTGCTGAGACTTCTCATGAGCAACCTTTGCGAAGGCTCCCTCTTGTTTGTTTATTTTGATTCATGTATATGTACATATTTGTAACTTATTGGAGATATCAATAAACAAACTTTGCTTCATTTCAACGTATTGTGTTAAATACACCAAGGCCTTCTTCACTAAGTTTGAGAATTGTAGTTGCCCTCCATTGATGAAGCTTTTGTTGACACCATAAATTGGTTTTGCTTCACACTATCTTGATCAAGAGTGTGTGAAGCTTTTGAGAATTGTGGTTGAACTCATTTGATGAAGCTTTTGTTGGCACCATAAATTGGTTTTGCTTCACACTGTCTTGATCAAGAGTGTGTGAAGCTTTTGAGAATTGTGGTTGCCCTCCATTGATGAAGCTCTTGTTGGCACCATAAATTGGTTTTGAAGGAAAATTTTGTGAAAACATGTTCATTTAAGCAACATCTATAGCATGCAATTAACAATTAAAAGGCGGAATCATGCTTGTATGCACTTAAAACAAAACATTAACCATGAAATTCAAAGCCTAGTAGATTGGTGAACCAAGACTCAACTCAAAACAAAGTGAGTTGAGATTTATACCTTTGTAGATTCCTCTTTGCATAAGCAAAGGCTAATCACCCAAAGAGATGGCCTTCATTCCTTGCTTCTTAGATCTATGGATTTGGATGGAAGAATATGTTTCTCCAAGTTCTCAAAATAGAGAACCTCTAAGTCTCCACACCAAGGTTAGATATAAGTAGAAATGAGTGACCTAGAGGAAGTTGGATTGCTAGCTAATCTCCTCTAGGGTGGCCGGCCTCTTTAGAGAGAAATGAGAGCTTTGTGTTCTCATCCTTTCCCAAAAAGAAAACCCTAAATGAATTTTGGCTATAAAGTCATATTTATACCTTAATTCATTGGAGTGGCAAACTTGTAAATAAGTCCAAAACCCACTCCATCTCTAAATGGCCGGCCATAGGGATTCATTGGACTATTTGGGCCTTTGTGAATCATTATTCATTAAGTTGTCATACAACTTAAGTCAATGGACTTGACGTTCGAAGCCCATTGGGCCTTAAGGTCCAAAACTATCCCGAGGTCTTTAACGAACTTATTCGTTTGATTAATTATCATATTAATTAATCCTTGCCATAAATAATAAACCATTTAATTATTCTTACTCATCTCTGTTGTTTCTTCAATCTCTACCTTACACGGTGTACGATCCATTAGGTTCCTTTTTAGCGAGGCAGTGGGCGATTAAAACTCTTTCAAATCGATTGTGAATTGAAACTTACTTTCAATTCTCCCTTTAGTGTTTATACACGTTTAGGGCTTCCACAAACCAAGAGTGACACCTAGCAGCATATCATGGTTACCCAAGCTAATCAGAAGAGGTGGAGAACCTATTCAGTTTAGGATTACAAATGCAATAAGGTCTTTCTCTAATACAATACTCTTGACTGAAGGAATATTTTGTGAAAACATGTTCATTTAAGCAACATCATATAGCATGCAATTAACAATTAAAGGCGGAATCATGCTAGCATGCACTTAAAAACAAAACATTAACCAAGAAATTCAAAGCCTAGTAGATTGGTGAACCAATAAACAACTCAAAAACAAAGTGAGTTGAAATATATATACCTTTGTAGATTCCTCTTTGTATTTAAACAAAGGCTAATCACCCAAGAGATAGGGCCTTCTTTCCTTGCATCTAAGATCCATGGATTTGGATGGATCTACACCAAGGAGAGCATGGATGATAAATGAGTGACCATGGAAGAATAGATGGCTAGCTACAACTTCCATGGTGGCCGGCCTTTCTAGAGAGAAATGGAGAGACAATTCTCACCAATTTTCCCCAAAACAAAAACCCTTAATGAATAAAAGGCTATAAAGTCATATTTATACCTTTATTCATTTGAGTGGCAAACTTGTAATTAAAGCAAGTTCACTACCCTTTCTCTATATGGCCGGCCATGGGGGGTTGTTTGGGCTTTTGGGTCTTAGTGAATCATTATTCATTAAGTTGTCATACAACTTAAGTCAATGGGCTTGACGTTCGAAGCCCATTGGGCCTTAAGGTCCAAAACCTATCCCGAGGTCTTTAACGAACTTATTCGTTTGATTAATTAACATATTAATTAATCCTTGCCATAAATAATTAAACTATTCAATTGTTCTTACTCATTTAGTTTGTTTCATCCATCTCCACCTTATACGGTGTACGATCCATTAGGTTCCTTTTAGCGAGGCAGTGGGCGATCAAAACTCTTTCAAATCGATTATGAATTGAAACTTACTTTCAATTCTCCCTTTAGTGATAATACACTTTTAGGGCTTCCACAAACCATGAGTGACACCTAGCCGTATGTCATGGTTACCCAAGCTAATCAGAAGAGGTTAAGAACCTATTCAGTTTAGGATTACAAATGCAATACGGTCTTTCTCTAATCTAATACTCCTGACCACATTGTTTGGTTTGATAGTTTATTTATTCATGTCTACTATCCAATGTGATTCGTGTTCTTATATGATTTCCTTGAATGTGATTTAGAATGACTTTTCTAAATCTCATTCATACTCTGGCCAGAGATTCTAAATCATATCATAGAGTATTCTCCCTCAAACGGTTTGAAGGTTAGAGATCCCTTGTTGCGCATTCACTTGCCTCCATGACTAAGTGGCTTAACCCCAACGATGCCGTGGACACCCCGATGGGGTGACATTGACATAATCAAAGATCAAGGACTTAACCACAAGACAACTGTGATGCCTCAGGTCAAAGGACTAATTTGCATTATCCCAAACATGAGTTCTCATGTGACATGAGTATGAGAACTCTTCGTTGATCGTGTTCAGTGAACTCATTCTCTACTGAGCACCTACGTACTTGTCTTGATGTCACACACACCAATGACTCGAGACTAGTCACTCTCCCTGAGAGAAGACATAGCACGTACCGATCTTGACGGACTGTCAATGCCCAATTGGCAATCCTATGATCAGGAACATTTAGGATGTGTCTACGAAAGAATGGTCTCATGAATCTAACTTCATTAGATTACATTCTTCCAATCACAAATTCCTTGGACTTTATCGTTTAAGCATATAACATTTATATGAGACGGCTCAAACAATAATCTTTGCCCTTTATATTAAACTAGATTAGTTTAACATGTGAAATGTCCGTAAAGTATCATCATATGATTGGTTTTAGGGCACATTTCCAACAATCTCCCACTTGCACTAGAGCCAATCAGCTTAGTCATCAGTGATGATACCTCTTTTGTAGTCATTTCATAAATGGCTGAATAGTAGGCCTAGGCAATGGATATCTATATGTTATCCATAGAAGCAACCTTGAGAATAACGACGTCACCATTATACATGATTCTTAATCATGTGGTTCAGTCTCTCATATGAGTTCGGACCTTGATGAGACCTTGATTCCCTGGCTTGAGCTATCGCCCCATTAGTGTCATAGTGTCAGTACACTAGATACACTTTCTGGTTGGAACCGAATAGAGAGTTCATAAATGAACTTTCCTATCCAAACAACATTGTTGCAAACTTCTATATGGCAATATACCTTGCATTCATAATGGAACACACTAAAGTTATTACTTTAATGTTTCCATCCAAATATCTCTTTAGTCATAATAAAGAGATATCTGTTTATCTCTTCATTCATAATGAAGAAACATCCAATGATGGATTAGATTCATAATCTAATACATTTACGCTTCCATTACGTTACTCTAATTCTTCCTCATTCTTTGAGGAATCTATCCTTTAGTATTTCTTAAATACTTAAGGACTCACTTGACAGTTGCCATGGTTCTGATCCTGGGCTTGCACTGATATCGTCTTGTACCTTTCTAGGTACAACCCATATCAATGTTTTTCATACAATATGAAATACATAAATCACCTTTATGCGTATGCATAAAGGATTCTTATTTACGCATTATTTCTTTGGGAGTCAAAGGGTACGTTCCCTTTGAGAAGAGCTACCTCCTAGTCTCACTAGAGTTGTTCTTCTGATTAAAGTTTATCATCATATGAGAAACTTCCTAGCATCTTTTGTCTATTATTAGGGATTTATATAATCAAATTATATCTTAAAATCTATCAATATAGATTTCCATCCCATGTATATAGACTATGTCTCCCATATACATTCTATCGTTATAGAATGCTTAAAGTCATAACTTTAACAAAGAAATATTCTTTTCACTTCCAAAATTAATATATCATATATATATTCATACATATCACATATATATTTATATATATATATATATATATACAAATTTAGGAATATGATTAACTCCCACTAATCTTTTGTAAACCTAGTAAACAAAAGATTCATTTACATCTTTATGAGAAAGCAAACGATTTGACCTTTCTCTCATAAGACGCTTATAGCTCCCACTAGCTTGCTAAGATCCATGATGGATGGATCTCTACAACTTACATGTCTTGTGATTCATAGTTTTAGACATATATTATCAAGACTATCTTAATAATGGTTTCGGAAACCTATATTATGTCCAAACATTGAATCACCATTTAGTTGTAGCTAGCAATCTTCGAATTAATTGAAACTAAGACTACGTCAAAAATGGTTCCTTCAAAGTCAACCATTCTCTTTGATTGTAGTCACCTTAAGCTACCAATTAGCTTATGAAGGTTTCATTATTTCGGGTTAAATGGTACTTTACCATTTCCTTGAGTATATATCATATATACACTCAATGTAGTCATAAGGATTTTCATTCTTATTTCTTTCGAATTAAGAGGTGCAACTCTATGACATAGTCATAAAGTTCAAACCATTTAACTGAGACGGTTTATAAATCCTTCTCGACTACCTTGGAGCTTTTGGTATAGGAACTAGGTTGTTATATTTGTTGATTATTATCTTGTCTCTCAAAGAACCATTCTTTGAGTTCTATCCCTCGTTCATTTGCTCTTAGGCAAATCACATTGTAGGATTACAATGAACTACCCAACAAAACAACATTTGTTAATTGGTTTATAGAAGCAATATCCAAAAGTTAATTTAAGGATATCCTACAAGATTGTTATCAAACAAATATTGCTTATAAGCACACAACCCCAAATCTTAACATGTTTTAAGATTTGTCTTTCTTTCCAACTACATCTTATGGAGTCATGAAAATATTGGAAGATCTTCTCATTTACAATCATATTGTTTTTAGAAGTATATATCCTATATATGGGTAATTGATAATATCCAACGAACTAAATCTTTATTCAAGTTCGTTCTTCTCCTAATGGAGAAATCTATTATCTTATGATGCTTCTTTCCTTGATATCTTTCAAGAAAACTATTCTAAAGTGTTACCATTCCTTGGATCAAATCTAAGGATGTAAATACTTTAGACGTCTTACTCATCAACTTACATTTCTTGAATTCTTTGAAACCTTTTGCAAAGTATTCGGACTTGTGTTTATTTAAAATAAACTATAGTCCAACCGAGGGTGATCTTCGGTGAATGTCATCCAACATGAGTAGTATTATGTTTGTGGACAAGTGCCACTAACATCTAAGTGAATTAACCTCAACAACTTTGTGATTCTTTCTTCTTTCCAAAAGAATAAAGATTCGAACATTTCGCCTCTATACAATTTTAACAAGAAGGTATTGGATCCGGATCTAATGATCCAAAGCGTCCATCTATGACCAACTCGTAATTTATGTTTTAGAGGTATCACAACTTTAGTTGGGATTAGTCACTACTTTGCAACCTTTTGGGTTTTTTTAAGCATCATTATATTCTAAACAGTTAACACTACCATATCATCTCTACTATAGAGATAATTAATTAGATTACAATAATCTAATCATTGATTAATAAAGAACAATGTTTTGTCAAACAAAACATTCATCCATCTCTACTATAGTGACGGAATTAAATTCCTTAAAATTGGAATGTAAAGACAATCTTTGGTTTTTCCAATTTCTTTGGCAATTCATATGAGGAAGTAAGTACCATCTGCTTTCGCAGAAATCTATATTTTATTCACTTTCCGAATGTGAAGTACTTTCTCTTCTCTCATATATCTTCTACTTCTTATTAGCCATACTTTTACAACGATTGTAAAACTTTAGTTACTAATACGGAATCAAGCATTCAAGTAGAAGATCCAACTGTTTTGAACTATTCAAGAACAATTTACAACGCCTTCGAAAGGTGTGTTCTTGACACTTGCAAGACATTTCTTGCAAATACCCCTTCCAATGTCCATCCTTTCATAAAGAAAGTTTGTTCCCTTGGAGTTATTTTGCTTTCTTCATTTGACTTCTCCTTTGACTACCATAGTCAAGGTCCCTAAACTCCCACTATCTCTCTTGAAACTTATTTCAATTGTGTTATACACATCAAACATTTTGGAGAGCATGTGGTTATTGTACACTACATAGTTTACAATAAACTTAGTGAACGATTAGGATAGGGACACAAAGGTGAAGTCCTTGCCTAGTTCCCGTCTCTAGAAGTGTTTTAATACTTCAACACTCAATGATTCAAAATCATCATAAGTCCATGTTGATGGACTATTTTTGTCAACCAACCATTATGTTCTAAACATAATTACAAACTTTCAAGAGTTGTTCAAAGCAACTCTCATTTCTTCATACAACAATTTGTAAGTGAAGAATCATGGCACATTAAGTGTCCATGCCTTTGTGCTTTCTTCTTAAGTTCTTTGTTCATTTAACAAAGAAACAAGCACTAAGTGTTTGCATTGACTAAGGGTTGTTCAAAACAACTCATTATTTCTTCATACAACGATTTGTAAGTGAAGAACTAATAACACTAAAAGTGTCCTTTTCTTTATGCTAATCTTCGTAAGTTCCTTTGTTCATATAACGAAGGAATAAGCATTGGTTGTTTGTGTTGTCCTCTTCATGATAGACTTTTCTAACATGTTCTTCTAATGATACATTATCATTAGGAAGATTGTGAGGATGAGACTACTTAGATACATATGCAATCCTTTTAAGACATTCTTTGGGATTGTGGTACCAAGTCCGGAAACTAAAACATTCGGTTTTATTTGTCAAGTGTTGGATAGCGTTTGCAAATATATTGGTAAACAAATACATAACGAATATAAATTGATTGATTTTAAGCTATTTGATTCGGGTCTTTAAATCAAATAGCACCACCCACTATTTTTGGCAAATTCCATATCCCTCATTGGAATTCGAGAGTTTTGGATGAAACTCTTAGTAGGTTATGGGAGGCTCACTATTACCAAGCCCACCTCACAATGATATGATATTGGCTAGCATTAATAATAATGAGAGAGTACGCTTACTCATTTGCAACTAATGCAAGTACCCATCTTATTTGGCCTCTAGAGAATGTCACCTCACAATGATATGATATTGGCTCCATTGCACTTAGTTAAGTCATTCCCACCATGCTTAGTTCGTGAAGGGGTTCAAGAATAGCCTCACAATGATATGATATTGACTATCCTCGTTGCCTACACTAACCTCATCATATGTTTATGGATTCCTCCTGAGTATAAGCATGCACTTTGTACTCCCCCATGATAGGGTGAAGCCGGTGTACAAGTCATAAACGATTGGAGCCCACCACGGTGGAAGGCCTACGAAAGAGTGTTCTAAGCACTCTCACGCTTATCAACTTAATAATGGTTTGGTTGAGGGTTTTAGGTCTCATCACATATAAACATACATTTTAATCTCTATTAAAACAATTTTGGTCCTATTACAACTATTGGTCCATATGATTGTTTTTAGTTGTATATAATACTCCCACTATGCTTATAAAACGGTTTTTAAAGCAAGAGTATATGATACTACTAACATAACCTTTGCATTCATTTGATGGACTATATAGTTGCCTTAGGGCCTTAGGATGATTATGAACCTTTGTTTAGATTCAACACGAGCCTTGTGTTGAATCTCGGTTTAGGGATGATGATTGATTTTAGTTACGCGTTTAATCACATTAAGGCGTGTTGTCTTAGGGGCGTTGGACCCAACTACTTCATTTTCATGCATATCGAATAAAGCAAGAAAGAAGTACTTCAAAGTAAAGGTGAGCTTATGCTCATTACAACATTTGCATAAAACAAATTACTTTAAAGTAAAGAAGAGCTTATGCCCTTTTACAACATTTGATCAAATCAAATTACAACCAAAATCTAATCTACACATTCCCATGGTTCAAACAAATTTGAAACGGCCTTTCACATAGCTCAATTATATTAGGCTTAGGTTCATAATCACCCTTTAATTAATTAACACTTTAACTAATTAAATTGAATGCAACATTTTCATTTGGTTTTTGTATCCATAAAATTGATTTAAATGGAGCTAAACAAAATGAAAATCCAATTCTCATTTAAAGAGACAAAACAATTTTGTTCTCTACTTAATTTGGGCCAATATGCAATAACCACAACTTTTGGGCCATAAAGCAATTAACCTCAACTTTTGGGCTATATTGCAAAACTTTTGGGGTCACTTTGTAAAGACACAAAAGTCCACTACTTCATGTAATTACACTAGAACCCAAAATTTAATCAATGCAAAAACTTCATTAAAGGAGCAAAACAATTTGTCCTTTAGCGTTTTTGGACCTAAACGTAAAAACGTAAACTTTTGGGCCAAAGTGCAAATACACAAAAGTATCAAAACTTTATGTAATTGCATAAAAAACCCAAAAGTACTCCCACTTGAGGGAGGGCCGGTTTTAGAGAGGGAAAGGGAGTGGAGATAAGTCCACTAAAATTTGGAAATTTTTTCAACAATTTCATAAAGCCTTGCAAGTGGTTTTTGGTTGGTGTAAATCATTAAACCATGCATGTGGTGTGTAAGGTGTGTAAGTCTTACACACCCATCACAATTTCTATCACCTTTCAAAAAAAAAATGTTTTGGTGATAGAAAATTCACATCAACCAACACAAAACAAAGACTTTATGAAATTAACCAAAACTTTGAATCAAAACACAAACCTTTTTGTTCTTGGCAAAAATGTCAAGAACAATGAAGAACATTCATGAAAAACCCAAAATTTTTCCATGAACTTTTTTCACCTAAAAACATTCCAAAACCATTCAAACTTTAGGGAAATAACATCTAACCAAACTAGGGTACATAGGGGTTCCAAAAGTCACTTGAAAACACTTTTAACAAGTCAAACAAGAACCCAAAAATCCACCCTTTGGATTTGGCCGAAAATTCCCAAAGTCATGGCACCAAATTTTAGCTCCAATATTCATGCTCATATGAACTACATCTACAACATTTGAGATGGCAAATTTTCTAACAAAATTTACATTCAAAGAAACAAGAATAAAGCTTGTAACAATTACAACTTTTAAATCACAAACTATGAACTACAAAACACAAAAGGATTCACCAACTACTAGACCTAGGCTCTGATACCACTTGAAGGAATATTTTGTGAAAACATGTTCATTTAAGCAACATCATATAGCATGCAATTAACAATTAAAGGCGGAATCATGCTAGCATGCACTTAAAAACAAAACATTAACCAAGAAATTCAAAGCCTAGTAGATTGGTGAACCAATAAACAACTCAAAAACAAAGTGAGTTGAAATATATATACCTTTGTAGATTCCTCTTTGTATTTAAACAAAGGCTAATCACCCAAGAGATAGGGCCTTCTTTCCTTGCATCTAAGATCCATGGATTTGGATGGATCTACACCAAGGAGAGCATGGATGATAAATGAGTGACCATGGAAGAATAGATGGCTAGCTACAACTTCCATGGTGGCCGGCCTTTCTAGAGAGAAATGGAGAGACAATTCTCACCAATTTTCCCCAAAACAAAAACCCTTAATGAATAAAAGGCTATAAAGTCATATTTATACCTTTATTCATTTGAGTGGCAAACTTGTAATTAAAGCAAGTTCACTACCCTTTCTCTATATGGCCGGCCATGGGGGGTTGTTTGGGCTTTTGGGTCTTAGTGAATCATTATTCATTAAGTTGTCATACAACTTAAGTCAATGGGCTTGACGTTCGAAGCCCATTGGGCCTTAAGGTCCAAAACCTATCCCGAGGTCTTTAACGAACTTATTCGTTTGATTAATTAACATATTAATTAATCCTTGCCATAAATAATTAAACTATTCAATTGTTCTTACTCATTTAGTTTGTTTCATCCATCTCCACCTTATACGGTGTACGATCCATTAGGTTCCTTTTAGCGAGGCAGTGGGCGATCAAAACTCTTTCAAATCGATTATGAATTGAAACTTACTTTCAATTCTCCCTTTAGTGATAATACACTTTTAGGGCTTCCACAAACCATGAGTGACACCTAGCCGTATGTCATGGTTACCCAAGCTAATCAGAAGAGGTTAAGAACCTATTCAGTTTAGGATTACAAATGCAATACGGTCTTTCTCTAATCTAATACTCCTGACCACATTGTTTGGTTTGATAGTTTATTTATTCATGTCTACTATCCAATGTGATTCGTGTTCTTATATGATTTCCTTGAATGTGATTTAGAATGACTTTTCTAAATCTCATTCATACTCTGGCCAGAGATTCTAAATCATATCATAGAGTATTCTCCCTCAAACGGTTTGAAGGTTAGAGATCCCTTGTTGCGCATTCACTTGCCTCCATGACTAAGTGGCTTAACCCCAACGATGCCGTGGACACCCCGATGGGGTGACATTGACATAATCAAAGATCAAGGACTTAACCACAAGACAACTGTGATGCCTCAGGTCAAAGGACTAATTTGCATTATCCCAAACATGAGTTCTCATGTGACATGAGTATGAGAACTCTTCGTTGATCGTGTTCAGTGAACTCATTCTCTACTGAGCACCTACGTACTTGTCTTGATGTCACACACACCAATGACTCGAGACTAGTCACTCTCCCTGAGAGAAGACATAGCACGTACCGATCTTGACGGACTGTCAATGCCCAATTGGCAATCCTATGATCAGGAACATTTAGGATGTGTCTACGAAAGAATGGTCTCATGAATCTAACTTCATTAGATTACATTCTTCCAATCACAAATTCCTTGGACTTTATCGTTTAAGCATATAACATTTATATGAGACGGCTCAAACAATAATCTTTGCCCTTTATATTAAACTAGATTAGTTTAACATGTGAAATGTCCGTAAAGTATCATCATATGATTGGTTTTAGGGCACATTTCCAACATTGACCACATTGTTTAGTTTGATAGTTTATTCATGTCTACTATCCAATGTGATTCGTGTGCTTATATGATTACCTTGAATGTGATTTGGAACAACTTCCTAAATCTCATTCCTACTTTGGCCAAAGATTCTTAATCATATCATAGAGTATTCTCCCTCAAACGGTTTGAAGGTTAGAGATCCCTTGTTGCGCATTCACTTGCCTCCATGGCTAAGTGGCTTAACCCTAACGATGCCGTGGACACCCTTGAATGGAGTGACTTTGACACAATCAAAGATCAAGGACTTAACCACAAGACAACTATGATGCCTCAGGTCAAAGGACTACTTTGCATTATCCCAACCATAAGTTCTCATGTGACATGAGTATGAGAACTCCTCGTTGATCGTGTTCAATGGACTCATTCGCTATTGAGCACCTACATGCTTGTCTTGATGTCACACACACCAATGACTCGAGACTAGTCACTCTCCCTGAGAGAAGACACAGCACGTACTGATCTTAACGGACTGTCAATGCCCAATTAGCAATCCTATGATCTGGAACGTTTAGGATATGTATACGAAAGAGAATGGTCTCATTAATCTAACTTGTTTAAATCATATTCTCCTAATTACATATTCCTTGGACTTATCGTTTAAGCATATAACATTTATATGAGACGGCTTAAACAATAATCTTTGCCCTTGATATTAAACTAGATTAGTTTAACATGTGAAATGTCTGTAAAGTATCATCATATGATTGGTTTTAGGGCACATTTCCAACAATCTCCCACTTGCACTAGAGCCAATCAGCTTGGTTATCAGTGATGATACCTCTTCTGTAGTCATTTCAAAAATGGCTGAGTAGTAGGCCTAGGCAATGGATTTCTATATGTTATCCATAGAAGCAACCTTGAGAATAACGACGTCACCATTATACATGATTCTCAATCATGTGGTTCAGTCTCTCATATGAGTTCAGATCTTGATGAGACCTTGATTCCCTGGCTTGAGCTATCGCCCCATTAGTGTCGTAGTGTCAGTACACTAGATACACTTTCTGGTTAGAACCGAATAGAGAGTTCATAAATGAACTTTCTCATCCAAACAACATTGTTGTAAGCTTCTATATGGCAATATATTTTGCATTCATAATGGAACACACTAAAGTCATTACTTTTAATGTTTCCATCCAAATATCTCTTTAGTCATAATAAAGAGATATCTGATTATTTCTTCATTCATAATGAAGAAACATCCAATGATGGATTAGATTCATAATCTAATACATTTACGCTTCCATTACGTTACTCTAATTCTTCCTCATTCTTTGAGGAATCTATCCTTTAGTATTTCTTAAATACTCAAGGACTCACTTGACAGTTGCTATGGTTCTGATCCTAGGCTTGCACTGATATCGTCTTGTACCTTTCTAGGTACAACTCATATCAATGTTTTCATACAATATGAAATACATAAATCACCTTTCTGCGTATGCATAAAGGATTCTATTTACGCATTATTTCTTTGGGAGTCAAAAGGGTACGTTCCCTTTGAGAAGCGCAACTTGCTAGTCTCACTAGAGTCGTGCTTCTAATTGAAGTTTATCATCATATGAGAAACTTCCTAGCATTTATTGTCTATTATTAGGGATTGATATAATCATATTATATCTTGAAATCTATCATTATAGATTTACATCCCATGTTTATAGACAATGTCTCCCTGTTGGAAATGTGCCCTAAAACCAATCATATGATGATACTTTACGGACATTTCGCATGTTAAACTAATCTAGTTTAACTATAAAGGGCAAAGATTATTGTTTGAGCCGTCTCATATAAATGTTATATGCTTAAACGAAAAAGTCCAAGGAATATGTGATTGGGAGAATGCGATCTAAAGAAGTTAGATTCATGAGACCATTCTTTCGTAGACACATCCTAAACGTTCCTGATCATAGGATTTCCAATTGGGCATTGACAGTCCGTTAAGATCAGTACGTGTTGTATCTTCTCTCAGGGAGAGTGACTAGTCTCAACTCACTAGTGTGTGTGACATCAAGACAAGTACGTAGGTGCTCAATAGAGAATGAGTTCACTAAACACGATCAACGAAGAGTTCTCATATTCATGTCACATGAGAACTCATGGTTGGGATAATGCAAAGTAGTCCTTTGACCTGAGGCATCGTCGTTGTCTTGTGGTTAAGTCCTTGATCTTTGATTATGTCAAACGTCATTCCATTGGAGTGTCCACGGCATCGTTGGGGTTAAGCCACTTAGCCATGGAGGCAAGTGAATGCGCAACAAGGGATCTCTAACCTTCAAACTGTTTGAGGGAGAATACTCTATGATATGATTTAGAATCTCTGGCCAGAGTATGAATGAGATTTAGGAATGCGTTCCAAATCACATTCAAGGTAATCATATAAGCACACGAATCACATTGGATAGTAGACATGAATAAATAAACTATCAAACCAAACAATATGGTCAAGAGTATTGTATTAGAGAAAGACCGTATTGCATTTGTAATCCTAAACTGAATAGGTTCTCCACCTCTTCTGATTAGCTTGGGTAACCATGATATGCTGCTAGGTGTCACTCTTGGTTTGTGGAAGCCCTAAACGTGTATAATCACTAAAGGGAGAATTGAAAGTAAGTTTCAATTCACAATCGATTTGAAAGAGTTTGAATCGCCCACTGCCTCGCTAAAAGGAACCTAATGGATCGTACACCGTGTAAGGTGGAGATTGAAGAAACAATGGAGATGAGTAAGAATAATTAAATGGTTTAATTATTTATGGCAAGGATTAATTAATATGTTAATTAATCAAACGAATAAGTTCGTTAAAGACCTCGGGATAGTTTTGGACGTTTAGGCCCAATGGGCTTCGAACATCAAGCCCATTGACTTAAGTTGTATGACAACTTAATTCACAAAAGCCCAAAAGCCCAAACAACACCCTAAGGCCGGCCATATGGTTAAGGGTAGTGAACTTGGACTTATTTACAAGTTTGCCACTCAAATGAATAAAGGTATAAATATGACTTTATAGCCAAAATTCATTAAGGGTTTTGTTTTGGAGAAAATTGGAGAGAACATGTCTCTCCATTTCTCTTTAAAGAGGCCGGCCCCTTGGAGGGTGCATCTAGCAATCCCACTACTCCAAGGTCACTCATTTCTTCTCCAATCTAACCTTGGTGAAGATACTTAGAGGTTCTCTATTTTGGGAACTTGGAGAATCCTATTCTTCCATCCAAATCCATAGATTTAATATGCAAGGAATGAAGGCCCTCTCTTTGGGTGATTAGCCTTTGCTTATGCAAAGAGGAATCTACAAAGGTATATTTCTCAACTCACTTGGATTTGAGTTGAGTCTTGGTTCACCAATCTACCAGGCTTTGAGTTTCATGGTTAATGTTTTGTTTTTAAGTGCAATCAAGCATGATTCCGCCTTTAATTGTTAATTGCATGCTTATTGATGTTGCTTAAATGAACATGTTTTCACAAAATCATCCTTCAAGTGGTATCAGAGCCTAGGTCTAGTAGTTGGTGAATCCTTTTGTGTTTTGTAGTTCATAGTTTGTGATTTAAAAGTTGTAATTGTTACAAGCTTTATTCTTGCTTCTTTGAATGTAAATTTTGTTTGAAAATTTGCCATCTCAAATGTTGTAGATGTAGGTCATATGAGCATGAATATTGGAGCTAAAATTTGGTGCCATGACTTTGGGGATTTTCGGCCAAATCCAAAGGGTGGATTTTTGGGTTCTTGTTTGACTTGTTAAAAGTGTTTTCAAGTGACTTTTGGAACCCCTATGTACCCTAGTTTGGTTAGATGTTATTTCCCTAAAGTTTGAATGGTTTTGGAATGTTTTTGGGTGAAAAATGTTCATGGAAAATTTTGAGTTTTTTCATGAGTGTTCTTCATTATTCTTGACATTTTTGCCAAGAACAAAAAGGTTTGTGTTTTGATTTATTTCATAAAGTCTTTGTTTTGTGCTTTATCAAATGTTTTAATGTGATAGAAATTGTGTAAGGTGATGGAAATGGTGATAGGTGTGTAAGAAGTACTTCTCTTACACACACATCACTTGCATGAGTTTAAGTCACATACCACTTGCATGAATTTATGTCACAAATTCCACTTGCATGAATTTATGTCACAAATTCCACTTGCAAGGCTTTATGAAATTGTTGAAAAAAAAAAAATTTCCAAATTTTTGTGGACTTATCTCCACTCCCTTTCCCTCTCTAAAAACCGGCCCTCCCTCAATGGGAGTACTTTTGGGTCTTTTATGCAATTACATAAAGTTTTGATACTTTTGTGTATTTGCACTTTGGCCCAAAAGTTTACGTTTTTACGTTTAGGTCCAAAAACGCTAAAGGACAAATTGTTTTGCTCCTTTAATGAAGTTTTTGCATTGATTAAATTTTGGGTTCTAGTGTAATTACATGAAGTAGTGGACTTTTGTGTCTTTACAAAGTGACCCCAAAAGTTTTGCAATATAGCCCAAAAGTTGAGGTTAATTGCTTTATGGCCCAAACGTTGTGGTTATTGCATATTGGCCCAAATTAGGTAGAGAACAAAATTGTTTTGTCTCTTTAAATGAGAATTGGATTTTCATTTTGTTTAGCTCCATTTAAATCAATTTTATGGATACAAAAACCAAATGAAAATGTTGCATTCAATTTAATTAGTTAAAGTGTTAATTAATTAAAGGGTGATTATGAACCTAAGCCTACGATAATTGAGCTATGTGATAGGCCGTTTCAAATTTGTTTGAACCATGGGAATGTGTAGATTAGATTTTGGTTGTAATTTGATTTGATCAAATGTTGTAAAAGGGCATAAGCCCTTCTTTACTTTAAGGTAATTTGTTTTATGCAAATGTTGTAATGAGCATAAGCTCACCTTTACTTTGAAGTACTTCTTTCTTGCTTTATATGATATGCATGAAAATGAAGTAGTTGGGTCCAACGCCCCTAAGACAACACGCCTTAATGTGATTAAACGCGTAACTAAAATCAATCTCCATCCCTAGACCGAGATTCAACACAAGGCTCGTGTTGAATCTAAACAAAGGTTCATAGTCATCCTAAGGCCCTAAGGCAACTATATAGTCCATCAAATGAATGCAAAGTTTATGTTCGTAGTATCATATACTCTTACTTTAAAAACCGTTTTATAAGCATAGTGGGAGTATTATATACAACTAAAACAATCAAATGGACCAATAGTTGTAATATGACCAAAATTGTTTTAATTAGATTAAAATGAAAATTTATATGTGATGAGACCTAAAACCCTCAACCAAACCATTATTAAGTTGATAAGCGTGAGAGTGCTTTGAACACTCTTTCATGGCCTTCCACCATGGTAGCTCCAATCGTTTATGACTTGTACACCGCCTTCACCCTATCATGGGGGAGTGCAAAGTGCATGCTTATACTCAGGAGGAGTCTATATACATACTTGATGAGGTGAGTGTAGGCAACGAGGATGGCCAATATCATATCATTGTGAGGCTATTCTTGAACCCCTTCATGAACTAAGCATGGTGGGAATGGCTTAACTAAGTGCAATGGAGCCAATATCATATCATTGTGAGGTGACATGCTCTAGAGGCCAAATAAGATGGGTACTTGCAAGAGATGCAAATGAGTAAGTGTACTCTCTCATTATTATTAATGCAAGCCAATATCATATCATTGTGAGGTGGGCTTGGTAGTAGTGAGTCTCCCATACCCTACTAAGAGTTTCCTCCAAAACTCTCGAATTCCAATGAGGGATATGGAATTTGCCAAAAATAGTGGGTGGTGCTATTTGATTTAAAGACCCGAATCAAATGGCTTAAAATCAATCAATTTATATTCGTTACGTATTTGTTTACCAATATATTTGCAAACGCTATCCAAAACTTGACAAAGAAAAGCCGAATGCTTTATTTTCCGGACTTGGTACAACAATCCCAAAGATTGTCTTAAATGGATTGCATATGTACCTAAGTAGTCTCATCCTCACAATCTTCCTATTGATAATGTATCATTAGAAGAATATGTTAGAAAAGGTCTATCATAAAGAGGACAACACTTTTAATGTCATAATTCTTCAATTACAATTTGTTGTATGAAGAAATAGGAGTTGTTTTGAACAACCCTTAGTCAATGCAAACATTAGTGCTTGTTTCTTTGTTAAATGAACAAGGAACTTTAGAAGTAAGCACAATGGCATGGACACTTTATGTGCCATGATTCTTCACTTACAAATTGTTGTATGAAGAAATGAGAGTTGCCTTGAACAACTCTTGAAAGTTTGTAATTATGTTTAGAACATAATGGTTGGTTGACAAAAATAGTCCATCAACATGGACTTATGATGATTTTGAATCATTGAGTGTTGAAGTGATAAACCACTTAACGAGACGGAAACTAGGCAAGGACTTCACCTTTGTTTCCCTATCCTTATAGTTCAATAAGTTTATTGTAAACTATGTAGTGAACTGTTGGAAATGTGCCCTAAAACCAATCATATGATGATACTTTACGGACATTTCAAATGTTAAACTAATCTAGTTTAACATATAAAGGGCAAAGATTATTGTTTGAGCCGTCTCATATAAATGTTATATGCTTAAACGATAAAGTCCAAGGAATATGTGATTGGGAGAATGCAATCTAATGAAGTTAGATTAATGAGACCATTCTTTCGTAGACACTTCCTAAATGTTCCTGATCATAGGATTACCAATTGGGCATTGACAGTCCGTTAAGATCAGTACGTACTGTGTCTTCTCTCAGGGAGAGTGACTAGTCTCGAGTCATTGGTGTGTGTGACATCAAGACAAGTACGTAGGTGCTCAATAAGAGAATGAGTTCACTGAACGTGATCAACGAAGAGTTCTTATATTCCATGTCACATGAGAACTCATGGTTGGGATAATGCAAAGTAGTCCTTTGACCTGAGGCATCACAGTTGTCTTGTGGTTAAGTCCTTAATCTTTGATTATGTCTAATTCACCCCCTAGGGGTGTCACGGCATCGTTGGGGTTAAGCCACTTAGCTATGGAGACAAGTAAATGCGCAACAAGGGATCTCTAACCTTCAAACAGTTGAGGGAGAATACTCTATGATATGATTTGGAATCTCTGGCCAGAGTATGAATGAGATTGGGGAATGCGTTCCAAATCACATTCAAGGAAATCATATAAGCAAACGATTCACATTGGATAGTAGACATGAGTAAATAAACTATCATACCAAACAATGTGGTCAAGAGTATTAGATTAGAGAAGGACCGTATTGCATTTGTAATCCCGAACTGAATAGGTTCTCTAACCTCTTCTGATTAGCTTGGGTAACCATGACATGCTGCTAGGCGTCAACCATGGTTTGTGGAAGCCCTATACGTGTATAACCACTAAAGGGAGAATTGAAAATTGTTTCAATTCACAATCGATGTAAAATTGTTTTAATCGCCCACTGCCTCGCTAAAAGGAACCTAATGGATCGCACACCATAAAAGGTAGAGATTGAAGATTAAACAGAAATGAGTAAGAATGATTAAATGGTTTAATCATTTATTTATGGCAAGGATTAATTAATATGTTAATTAATCAAACGAATAAGTTCGTTAAAGACTTCGGGATAGTTTTGGACCTTAAGGCCCAATGGGCTTCGAACGTCAAGCCCATTAACTTAAGTTGTATGACAATTTAATGAATAAAGATTCATTAAGGCCCAAAAGCCCAAAACTCCCTAAATGGCCGGCCATATGTTTATGAATTAGGGTTTTGGTTGTTTAGGTCACTTAAAGAAGTGACTATATAAATGACTTTATAGCCAAATATTCATTAATGTGATTAAGGGTTTATTTTGGGTGAAAATGGGTGAGAATTGTCTCTCCATTTTCTCTCTAAAGAAGCTAACACCTTGGAGGGTACATCTAGCAATCCTACTACTCCAAGGTCACTCATTTCTTCTACAATCAAACCTTGGTGAAGAGACTTAGAGGTTCCCTATTTTGGGAACTTGGAGAAACCTATTCTTACATCCAAATCCATGGATCTAAGAAGCAAGGAATGAAGGCCCCTATCTCTTTGGGTGATTAGCCTTTGCTTATGCAAAGAGGAATCTACAAAGGTAATAATTTCAACTCACTTTGTTTTGAGTTGATTATTGGTTCACCAATCTACTAGGCTTTGAATTTCATGGTAATGTTTTGTTTTTGAGTGCATGCAAGCATGATTCCGCCTTTTAATTGTTAATTGCATGCTATATGATGTTGCTCAAATGAACATGTTTTTCAAAATAAATCCTTCAAGTGGTATCAGAGCCTAGGTCTAGTAGTTGGTGAATCCTTTTGGGTTTTGTAGTTCATAAGTTTATGATTTAAAAGTTGTAATTGTTACAAGCTTTATTCTTGCTTCTTTGAATGTAAATTTTGTTTGAAAATTTGCCATCTCAAATGTTGTAGATGTAGTTCATATGAGGATGAATATTGGAGCTAAAATTTGGTGCCATGATTTTGGGGATTTTCGGCCAAATCCAAAGGGTGATTTTTTGGGTTCATGTTTGTCTTGTTAAAATGGTTTTAAGGTGACTTTTGGAACCCCTAAGTACCCTAGGATGTTAGCCTCATTTTGAATGATGAAAATTTGAGTTTTATGGCTTGAAAACATTCATGGAGCTCTTATGGGTTTTCATGGATGTTCTTCATTGTTCTTGATGTTCTTGCCAAGAACAAAAAGGTTTTGTGTTTTGATTCAAAGTTTTGAATATTTCATAAAGTTTATGTTATATGTTTTTCAAATGATTTATCATGTATTTAAAGTGTTAAATATTTGAATAAATGATGATGGAAACATCAATCATCAAAACATATATTAATTTTATGAAAGTATTTAAAGTGTTAAATATTTGAATAAATGATGATGGAAACATCAATCATCAAAACATATATTAATTTTATGAAAGTATTTAAAGTGTTAAATATTTGTATAAATGATGATGGAAACATCAATCATCAAAACATATATTAATTTTATGAAAGGTGAAAGCACTACTTGATTGTTTTTGACAAAACTAATAAATCAAAACACCCACCACTCATTTTTATCCCTAAAAACCGGCCACCCTAATAAAATAGGGTATTTTTGGGGCTTTTATGCAATTACATAAAGTTTTGATACTTTTGTGTATTTGTACTTTGACCCGAAAGTTTACGTTTTGACGTTAAGGCCTAAAAACGCTAAAGGACAAATTGTTTTGCTCCTTTAATGAAGTTTTTGAATTTATTTAAATTTTGGGTTCTAGTTGTATTTACATGAAGTAGTGACTTTTGTGTTTTTACAAAGTGACCCCAAAAGTTTATGTTTTCGCAATATGGCCCAAAAAGTTGTGGTTATTGCATGATGGCCCAAATAGGATGAGAACAAAATTGTTTTGTCTCTTTAAATGAGAATTGGATTTTCATTTTGTTTAGCTCCACTTAAATCAATTTTATGGATACAAAAACCAAATGAAAATGTTGCATTCAATTAATTAGTTAAAGCGTTAATTAATTAAAGGATGATTATGAACCTAAGCCTAATATAATTGAGCTATGTGAAAGGCGTTTCAAATTTGTTTGAACCATGGGAATGTGTAGATTAGATTTTGGTTGTAATTTGATTTGATCAAATGTTGTAAAAGGGCATAAGTCCTTCTTTACTTTAAGGTAATTTGTTTTATGCAAATGTTGTAATGAGCATAAGCTCATCCTTTACTTTGAAGTATTTCTTTCTTGCTTTATATGATATGCATGAAAATGAAGTAATTGGGTCCAACGCCCCTAAGACAACACGCCTTAATGTGATTAAACGCGTAACTAAAATCAATCTCCATCCCTAGACCGAGATTCAACACAAGGCTCGTGTTGAATCTAAACAAAGGTTCATAGTCATCCTAAGGCCCTAAGACAACTATATAGTCCATCAAATGAATGCAAACCTTATGTTAGTAGTAACATATACTCTTGCTTTAAAAACCGTTTTAAAAGCATAGTGAGAGTATTATGTACAACTAAAACAATCATATGGACCAATAGTTGTAATAGGACCAAAATAGTTTTAATAGAGATTAAAATGTATGTTTATATGTGATGAGACCTAAAACCCTCAACCAAACCATTATTAAGTTGATAAGCGTGAGAGTGCTTAGAACACTCTTTCGTGGCCTTCCACCGTGGTGGGCTTCAATCGTTTGTGACTCGTACAATGTATTCGTCCAGTTCTGGGGTTGCAAAGTATGTGCTTACATTCAGGAGAAGCCTATAAACATATGATGAAGTGAAAGGTAGGCAACGAGTGTGGCCAATATGGAGTTCTTCTGAGGCCATTCTTGAACCCCTACTTGAACTAGCATGGTGGGAATGACTTAACTAAGTGCAATGGTGCCAATATGGAGTTCTTCTGAGGCATCATTCTCTAGAGGCCAAACGAGATGGGTACTTGCATTAGTTGCAAATGAGTAAGCGTACTCTCTCATTATTATTGTTGCTAGCCAATATGGAGTTCTTCTGAGGTGGGCTTGGTAATAGTGAGCCTCCCATAACCTACTAAGAGTTTCATCCAAAACTCTCGAATTCCAATGAGGGATATGGAATTTGCCAAAAATAGTGGGTGGTGCTATTTTGATTTAAAGACCCGAATCAAATGGCTTAAATTCAATCAATTTATATTCGTTATGTATTTGTTTACCAATATATTTGCAAACGCTATCCAACACTTGACAAATAAAAGCCGAACGTTTAGTTTACGGACTTGGTACTACAAAACCATAGATTGTCTTTAATGGCTTGTAAATGTACCTAAGTAGTCTCATCCTCACAATCTTCCTATTGATAATGTATCATTAGAAGAATATGTTAGAAAAAGGTCTATCATAAAGAGGACTAATGTCATAATTCTTCAATTACAAATTGTTGTATGAAGAAATAAGAGTTGCTTTGAACAACCCTTAGTCAATACAAACACTTAGTGCTTATTTCTTTGTTAATTGAACAAAGAACTTGAGAAGTAAGCACAAGGGCATGGACACTTTATGTGCCATGATTCTTCACTTACAATTTGTTGTGTGAAGAAATAAGAGTTGCCTTGTACAACTCTTTAAAGTTTGTAATTATGTTTAGAACATAATGGTTGGTTGACAAAAATAGTCCATTAACATGGACTTATGATGATTTTGAATCATTGAATGTTGAAGTGATAAACCACTTAACGAGACGGAAACTAGGCAAGGACTTCACCTTTGTTTCCCTATCCTAATCGTTCACTAAGTTTATTGTAAACTATGTAGTGAACAATAAACCACATGCTCTCCAAAATTGTTTGATGTGTATAACACAATTGAAAAATGTTTCAAGAGAGATAGTGGGAGTTTAGGGACCATGACTAATGTAGTCAAAGGTGAAAGTCAAATAAAGAAGATAAATAACTCCAAGGGAACAAACTTTCTTTATGAAAGGATGGACATTGGAAGGGGTATTTGCAAGAAATGTCTTGCAAGTGTCAAGAACACACCTTTCGAAGGTGTTGTAAATTGTTCTTGAATAGTTCAAAACAGTTGGTTCTTCTACTTGAATGTATGATTCCGTATTAGTAACTATGTTTTACAAATCGTTGTAAAAGTGTGACTAATAAGAAGTAGAAGATATATGAGAGAAGAAAAGGTGCTTCACATACGGAACGTGAATAAGATATAGATCTCTGCGAAAGCAGATAGTACTTACTTCCTCATATGAACTACCAAAGAAATTGGATTATAGTAATCTAATTGATTGTCTCTATAGTAGAGATGATATGGTAGTGTTAACTGTTTAGAATATAATGATGCTTAAAACCCAAAAGGTTGCAAGGTAGTGACTAATCCCAACTAAATTGTGATACCTCTAAAACATAAGTTACGAGTTGGTGAAACAAGGATGCTTTGGATCGTTAGATCCGGATCCAATACCTTCTTGTTAAAATTGTATAGAGGCGAAATGTTCGAATCTTTATTCTTTTGGAAAGAAGAAAGAATCACAAAGTTGTTGAGGTTAATTCACTTAGATGTTAGTGGCACTTGTCCACAACATAATACTACTCATGTTATATGACATTCACCGAAGATCACTCTCGGTTGGACTATAGTTTATTTTGAATAAACACAAGTCCGAATACTTTGCAAAAGGTTTCAAAGAATTCAAGAAATGTAAATAGATGAGTAAGATATCTAAAGTATTTACCTCCTTAGATTTGATCCAAGGAAAGGTAACACTTTAGATGAGTTTCCTTGAAAGATATCAAGGAAAATAGCATCATAAGATAATGTATTTCTCCATTAGGAGAAGAACGAACTTGAATAAGATTTAGTTCGTTAAATGTTATCTATTACCCATATATAGGATATATACTTCTAAAACAATATGATTGTCGATGAGAAGATCTTCCAATATTTTCATGACTCCATAAGATGTAGTTGGAAAAGAAAGACAAATCTTAAGCATGTTAAAGATTTGGGGTTGTGTGCTAATAAGCAATATTCGTTTGATAACAATCTTGTAGGATATCCTTAAAATAACTTTTGGATATCGCTTCTATAAACCAACTAACAAATGTTGTTTTGTTGGGAAGTTCATTGTAATCCTACAATGTGATTTGCCTAAGAGCAAATGAACGAGAGATAGAACTCAAAGAATAGGTTCTTTGAGAAACAAGGAAGTAATCAACAAATATAACAACCTAGTTCCTATACCACAAGCTCCAAGGTAGTCGATAAGAATGAAAATCCTTATGACTACATTGAGTGCATATACGATATATACTCAAGGAAATGGTAAAGTACCATTTGACTCGAAATAATGAAACCTTCATAGCTAATTGGTAGCTTAAGGTAACTACAATCAAAGAGAATGGTTGACTTTGAAGAAACCATCTTTGAGGTAGGCTTGGTTTCAATTAATTCGAAGATTGCTAGCTACAACTAAAATGGTGATTCAATGTTTTGACATAATATGGGTTTCCGAAACCATTATTAAGATAGTCTTGATAATATATGTCCAAAACTATAAATCACAAGACATGTAAGTTGTAGAGATCCATCCATCATGGATCTTAGCAAGTTAGTGGGAGCTATTTGCATTTTATGAGGAAAAAGGATCAAATCGTTTGATTTCTCATCAAGATGTAAATGAATCTTTTGTTTACGAGTTTTACAAAAGATTAGTGGGAGTTAATCATGTTCCTAAAATTTAAGTATATATGATATATTAATTTTGGAAATGAAGAGAATACTTCTTCGTTAAAGTTATGACTTTAATACATTATATGAAGATAGAATGTATATGGGAGATATAGTCTATATACATGGGATGGAAATCTATAATGATATATTTCATGATATAATTGGATTATATCAATCCCTAATAATAGACAATGGATGCTAGGAAGTTTCTCATATGATGATAAACGTCAATAAGAAGGACGATTCTAGTGAGACTAGCAAGTTGCCCTTCTCAAAGGGAACGTACCCTTTGACTCCCATAAAAATAATGCGTAAATTGAATCCTTTATGCATAAGCAGAAAGGTGATTTATGTATTTCATATTGTATGAAAAACATTGATATGAGTTGTACCTAGAACGGTACAAGACGATATCAGTGCAAGCCCAGGATCAGAACCGTGGCAACTGTCAAGTGAGTCCTTAAGTATTTAAGAAATACTTAAGGATAGATTCCTCAAAGAATGAGGAAGAATTAGAGTAACGTAATGGAAGCGTAAATGTATTAGATTATGAATCTAATTCATCATTGGATGTTTCTTCATTATGAATGAAGAGATAAACAAATATCTCTTTATTATGACTAAAGAGATATTTGGATGGAAACATTAAAGTAATGACTTTAGTGTGTTCCATTATGAATGCAAGATATATTGCCATATAGAAGTTTACAACAATGTTGTTTGGATGGGAAAGTTCATTTATGAACTCTCTATTCGATTCCAACCAGAAAGTGTATGACACTAATGGGGCGATAGCTCAAGCCTGGGAATCAAGGTCTCATCAAGATCCGAACACAAATGAGAGACTGAACCACATGATTGAGAATCATGTATAATGGTGACGTCGTTATTCTCAAGGTTGCTTCTGTGGATAACACATATAGATATCCACTGTCTAGGCCTACTATTCAGCCATTTATGAAATGACTACAGAAGAGGTATCATCAAGATGACCTAGCTGATTGGCTCTAGTGCAAGTGGGAGATTGTTGGAAATGTGCCCTAAAACCAATCATATGATGATACTTTACGGACATTTCAAATGTTAAACTAATCTAGTTTAACATATAAAGGGCAAAGATTATTGTTTGAGCCGTCTCATATAAATGTTATATGCTTAAACGATAAAGTCCAAGGAATATGTGATTGGGAGAATGCAATCTAATGAA
The DNA here is from genome assembly GCF_916048215.2 of Malus sylvestris. NCBI lineage: Eukaryota > Viridiplantae > Streptophyta > Magnoliopsida > Rosales > Rosaceae > Malus > Malus sylvestris. The sequence goes on from NC_062275.1 coordinate 38,862,235, forward strand.
GTTAGATTAATGAGACCATTCTTTCGTAGACACTTCCTAAATGTTCCTGATCATAGGATTACCAATTGGGCATTGACAGTCCGTTAAGATCAGTACGTACTGTGTCTTCTCTCAGGGAGAGTGACTAGTCTCGAGTCATTGGTGTGTGTGACATCAAGACAAGTACGTAGGTGCTCAATAAGAGAATGAGTTCACTGAACGTGATCAACGAAGAGTTCTTATATTCCATGTCACATGAGAACTCATGGTTGGGATAATGCAAAGTAGTCCTTTGACCTGAGGCATCACAGTTGTCTTGTGGTTAAGTCCTTAATCTTTGATTATGTCTAATTCACCCCCTAGGGGTGTCACGGCATCGTTGGGGTTAAGCCACTTAGCTATGGAGACAAGTAAATGCGCAACAAGGGATCTCTAACCTTCAAACAGTTGAGGGAGAATACTCTATGATATGATTTGGAATCTCTGGCCAGAGTATGAATGAGATTGGGGAATGCGTTCCAAATCACATTCAAGGAAATCATATAAGCAAACGATTCACATTGGATAGTAGACATGAGTAAATAAACTATCATACCAAACAATGTGGTCAAGAGTATTAGATTAGAGAAGGACCGTATTGCATTTGTAATCCCGAACTGAATAGGTTCTCTAACCTCTTCTGATTAGCTTGGGTAACCATGACATGCTGCTAGGCGTCAACCATGGTTTGTGGAAGCCCTATACGTGTATAACCACTAAAGGGAGAATTGAAAATTGTTTCAATTCACAATCGATGTAAAATTGTTTTAATCGCCCACTGCCTCGCTAAAAGGAACCTAATGGATCGCACACCATAAAAGGTAGAGATTGAAGATTAAACAGAAATGAGTAAGAATGATTAAATGGTTTAATCATTTATTTATGGCAAGGATTAATTAATATGTTAATTAATCAAACGAATAAGTTCGTTAAAGACTTCGGGATAGTTTTGGACCTTAAGGCCCAATGGGCTTCGAACGTCAAGCCCATTAACTTAAGTTGTATGACAATTTAATGAATAAAGATTCATTAAGGCCCAAAAGCCCAAAACTCCCTAAATGGCCGGCCATATGTTTATAAATTAGGGTTTTGGTTGTTTAGGTCACTTAAAGAAGTGACTATATAAATGACTTTATAGCCAAATATTCATTAATGTGATTAAGGGTTTATTTTGGGTGAAAATGGGTGAGAATTGTCTCTCCATTTTCTCTCTAAAGAAGCTAACACCTTGGAGGGTACATCTAGCAATCCTACTACTCCAAGGTCACTCATTTCTTCTACAATCAAACCTTGGTGAAGAGACTTAGAGGTTCCCTATTTTGGGAACTTGGAGAAACCTATTCTTCCATCCAAATCCATGGATCTAAGAAGCAAGGAATGAAGGCCCCTATCTCTTTGGGTGATTAGCCTTTGCTTATGCAAAGAGGAATCTACAAAGGTAATAATTTCAACTCACTTTGTTTTGAGTTGATTATTGGTTCACCAATCTACTAGGCTTTGAATTTCATGGTAATGTTTTGTTTTTGAGTGCATGCAAGCATGATTCCGCCTTTTAATTGTTAATTGCATGCTATATGATGTTGCTCAAATGAACATGTTTTTCAAAATAAATCCTTCATGAACAATAAACCACATGCTCTCCAAATTGTTTGATGTGTATAACACAATTGAAATAAGTTTCAAGAGAGATAGTGGGAGTTTAGGGACCATGACTAATGTAGTCAAAGGTGAAAGTCAAATGAAGAAGATAAGAATTAACTCCAAGGGAACAAACTTTCTTTATGAAAGGATGGACATTGGAAGGGGTATTTGCAAGAAATGTCTTGCAAGTGTCAAGAACACACCTTTCGAAGGTGTTGTAAATTGTTCTTGAATAGTTCAAAACAGTTGGTTCTTCTACTTGAATGCTTGATTCTGTATTAGTAACTATGTTTTACAATCGTTGTAAAAGTGTGACTAATAAGAAGTAGAAGATATATGAGAGAAGGAAAAGGTGCTTCACATTCGGAACGTGAATAAAATATAGATCTTTGCGAAAGCAGATAGTACTTACTTCCTCATATGAACTACCAAAGAAATTGGAAAAACCAAAGATTGTCTTTACATTCCAATTTTAAGGAATTTAATTCCGTCACTATAGTAGAAATGGATAAATGTTTTGTTTGACAAAACATTGTTCTTTATTAATCAATGATTGGATTATGGTAATCTAATTGATTGTCTCTATAGTAGAGATAATATGGTGGTGTTAACTGTTTAGAATATAATGATGCTTAAAACCCAAAAGGTTGCAAGGTAGTGACTAATCCCAACTAAGTTGTGATACCTCTAAAACATAAGTTACTAGTTGGTGATAGATGGATGCTTTGGATCGTTAGATCCGGATCCAATACCTTCTTGTTAAAATTGTATAGAGGCGAAATGTTGGAATCTTTATTCTTTTGGAAAGAAGAAAGAATCACAAAGTTGTTGAGGTTAATTCACTTAGATGTTAGTGGCACTTGTCCACAACATAATACTACTCATGTTGGATGACATTCACCGAAGATCACTCTCGGTTGGACTATAGTTTATTTTGAATAAACACAAGTCCGAATACTTTGCAAAATGTTTCAAAGAATTCAAGAAATGTAAGTTGATGAGTAAGACATCTAAAGTATTTACCTCAGATTTGATCCAAGGAAAGGTAATACTTTAGATGAGTTTCCTTGAAAGATATCAAGGAAAATAGCATCATAAGATAATGAATTTCTCCTTTAGGAGAAGAACGAACTCGAATAAGATTTAGTTCGTTAGATGTTATCTATTACCCATATATAGGATATATACTTCTAAAACAATATGATTGTAAATTAGAAGATCTTCCAATATTTTCATGACTCCATAAGATGTAGTTGGAAAGAAAGACAAATCTTAAAACATGTTAAGATTTGGGGTTGTGTGCTAATAAGCAATATTTGTTTGATAACAATCTTGTGGGATATCCTTAAATTAACTTTTGGATATCACTTCTATAAACCAACTAACAAATGTTGTTTTGTTGGGTAGTTCATTGTAATCCTACAATGTGATTTGCCTAAAAGCAAATGAACTAGAGATAGAACTCAAAGAATGGATTCTTTGAGAGACAAGAAAGTAATCAACAAATATAAACAACCTAGTTCCTATACCAAAAGCTCCAAGGTAGTCAAGAAGGATTTATAAACCGTCTCAGTTGAATGGTTTGAACTTTATGACTATGTCATAGAGTTGCACCTCTTAATTCGAAAGAAATAAGAATGAAAATCCTTATGACTACATTGAGTGTATATATGATATATACTCAAGGAAATGGTAAAGTACCATTTGACCCGAAATAATGAAACCTTCATAAGCTAATTGGTAGCTTAAGGTGACTACAATCAAAGAGAATGGTTGAGTTTGAAGAAACCATCTTTGAGATAGTCTAGGTTTCAATTAATTCGAAGATTGCTAGCTACAACTAAATTGTGATTCAATAATTGGACATTTATGGGTTTCCGAAACCATTATTAAGATAGTCTTGATAATATATGTCTAAAATTATAAATCACAAGACATGTAAGTTGTAGAGATCCATCCATCATGGATCTTAGCAAGCTCGTGGGAGCTATGAGCATCTTATGAGAAAAGGATCAAATCGTTTGATTTCTCATAAAGATGTAAATGAATCTTTTGTTTACTAGGTTTACAAAAGATTAGTGGGAGTTAATTATATTCCTAAATTTGTATATATATATATAAATATATATGTGATATGTATGAATATATATATGATATATTAATTTTGGAAATGAAAAGAATACTTCTTCGTTAAAGTTATGACTTTAAAAACATTATATGAAGATAGAATGTATATGGGAGACATAGTATATATACATGGGATGGAAATCTATATTGATAGATTTTAGGATATAATTGGATTATATCAAGCCCTAAATATAGACAAAAGATGATAGGAAGTTTCTCATATGATGATGAACTTCAATCAAATGGACAACTCTAGTAAGACTAAGGAGTTGCTCTTCTCAAAGAGAATATACTCTTCGACTCCCAAAGAAATAATGCGTAAATAGAATCCTTTATGCATACGCAGAAAGGTGATTTATGTATTTCATATTGTATGAAAAACATTGATATGAGTTGTACCTAGAAAGGTGCAAGACGATATCAGTGCAAGCCCAGGATCAGAACCATGGCAACTGTCAAGGGAGTCCTTAAGTATTTAAGAAATACTAAAGGATAGATTCCTCAAAGAATGAGGAAGAATTAGAGTAACGTAATGGAAGCGTAAATGTATTAGATTGTGAATCTAATCCATCATTGGATGTTTCTTCATTATGAATGAAGAGATAAACATATATCTCTTTATTATGACTAAAGAGATATTTGGATGGAAACATTAAAGTAATGACTTTAGTGTGTTCCATTATGAATGCAAAATATATTGCCATATGGAAGCTTACAACAATGTTGTTTGGATGGGAAAGTTCATTTATGAACTCTCTATTCGGTTCCAACCAGAAAGTGTATCTAGTGTACTGACACTATGACACTAATGGGGCGATAGCTCAAGCCTGGGAATCAAGGTCTCATCAAGGTCCGAACTCAAATGAGAGACTGAACCACATGATTGAGAATCATGTATAATGGTGACGTCGTTATTCTCAAGGTTGCTTCTATGGATAACATATAGATATCCATTGTCTAGGCCTACTATTCAGCCATTTATGAAATGACTACAGAAGAGGTATCATCACTGATGACCAAGCTGATTGGCTCTAGTGCAAGTGGGAGATTGTTGGAAATGTGCCCTAAAACCAATCATATGATGATACTTTACGGACATTTCGCATGTTAAACTAATCTAGTTTAACTATAAAGGGCAAAGATTATTGTTTGAGCCGTCTCATATAAATGTTATATGCTTAAACGATAAAGTCCAAGGAATATGTGATTGGGAGAATGCGATCTAAAGAAGTTAGATTCATGAGACCATTCTTTCGTAGACACATCCTAAACGTTCCTGATCATAGGATTGCCAATTGGGCATTGACAGTCCGTTAAGATCAGTACGTGTTGTATCTTCTCTCAGGGAGAGTGACTAGTCTCGAGTCATTGGTGTGTGTGACATCAAGACAAGTACGTAGGTGCTCAATAGAGAATGAGTTCACTGAACACGATCAACGAAGAGTTCTCATATTCATGTCACATGAGAACTCATGGTTGGGATAATGCAAAGTAGTCCTTTGACCTGAGGCATCGTCGTTGTCTTGTGGTTAAGTCCTTGATCTTTGATTATGTCAAACGTCATTCCATTGGAGTGTCCACGGCATCGTTGGGGTTAAGCCACTTAGCCATGGAGGCAAGTGAATGCGCAACAAGGGATCTCTAACCTTCAAACTGTTTGAGGGAGAATACTCTATGATATGATTTAGAATCTCTGGCCAGAGTATGAATGAGATTTAGGAATGCGTTCCAAATCACATTCAAGGTAATCATATAAGCACACGAATCACATTGGATAGTAGACATGAATAAATAAACTATCAAACCAAACAATGTGGTCAAGAGTATTGTATTAGAGAAAGACCGTATTGCATTTGTAATCCTAAACTGAATAGGTTCTCCACCTCTTCTGATTAGCTTGGGTAACCATGATATGCTGCTAGGTGTCACTCTTGATTTGTGGAAGCCCTAAACGTGTATAATCACTAAAGGGAGAATTGAAAGTAAGTTTCAATTCACAATCGATTTGAAAGAGTTTGAATCGCCCACTGCCTCGCTAAAAGGAACCTAATGGATCGTACACCGTGTAAGGTGGAGATTGAAGAAACAATGGAGATGAGTAAGAATAATTAAATGGTTTAATTATTTATGGCAAGGATTAATTAATATGTTAATTAATCAAACGAATAAGTTCGTTAAAGACCTCGGGATAGTTTTGGACGTTTAGGCCCAATGGGCTTCGAACGTCAAGCCCATTGACTTAAGTTGTATGACAACTTAATTCACAAAAGCCCAAAAGCCCAAACAACACCCTAAGGCCGGCCATATGGTTAAGGTTAGTGAACTTGGACTTATTTACAAGTTTTCCACTCAAATGAATAAAGGTATAAATATGACTTTATAGCCAAAATTCATTAAGGGTTTTGTTTTGGAGAAAATTGGAGAGAACATGTCTCTCCATTTCTCTCTAAAGAGGCCGGCCCCTTGGAGGGTGCATCTAGCAATCCCACTACTCCAAGGTCACTCATTTCTTCTCCAATCTAACCTTGGTGAAGATACTTAGAGGTTCTCTATTTTGGGAACTTGGAGAATCCTATTCTTCCATCCAAATCCATAGATTTAATATGCAAGGAATCTACAAAGGTATATTTCTCAACTCACTTTGATTTGAGTTGAGTCTTGGTTCACCAATCTACTAGGCTTTGAATTTCATGGTTAATGTTTTGTTTTTAAGTGCATGCAAGCATGATTCCGCCTTTAATTGTTAATTGCATGCTTATTGATGTTGCTTAAATGAACATGTTTTCACAAAATCATCCTTCACTCCCATATACATTCTATCATTATAGAATGTTTAAAGTCATAACTTTAACGAAGAAGTATTCTTTTCATTTCCAAAATTAATATATCATATATGTGTATATATATATATTCAAATTTAGGAACATGATTAACTCCCACTAATCTTTTGTAAACCTAGTAAACAAAAGATTCATTTACATCTTTATGAGAAATCAAACAATTTGATATTTCTCTCATAAGACGCTTATAGCTCCCACTAGCTTGCTAAGATTCATGATGGATGGATCTCTACAACTTACATGTCTTGTGATTCATATATTATGTCCAAACATTGAATCACCATTTAGTTGTAGCTAGCAATCTTTGAATTAATTGAAACTAAGACTACGTCAAAGATGGTTTCTTCAAAGTCAACCATTCTCTTTGATTGTAGTCACCTTAAGCTACCAATTAGCTATAAAGGTTTCATTATTTCGGGTCAAATGGTACTTTACCATTTCCTTGAGTATATATCGTATATACACTCAATGTAGTCATAAGGATTTTCATTCTTATTTCTTTCGAATTAAGAGGTGCAACTCTATGACATAGTCATAAAGTTCAAACCATTCAACTGAGACGGTTTATAAATGCTTCTCGACTACCTTGGAGCTTGTGGTATAGGAACTAGGTTGTTATATTTGTTGGTTATCATCTTGTCTCTCAAAGAACCCATTCTTTGAGTTCTATCTCTCGTTCATTTGCTCTATCTTAGGCAAATCCTATGGTAGGATTATAATGAACTATCCAACAAACAACATTTGTTAGTTGGTTTATAGAAGTGATATCCAAATGTTGATTTAAGGATACCCACAAGATAATTTTCAAACAAATATTGCTTATTAGCACCCAACCCCAAATCTTAATACAATTAAGACTTGTCTTTCTTTCCAACTATATCCTATGGAGTCATGAAAATTTTGGAAGATCTTCTAATTGACAATCATATTGTCTTAGAAGTATATATCCTATATATATGGGTAATTGATAACATCCAACGAACTAAATCTTATTCAAGTTCGTTCTTGTCCTAATGGAGAAATCCATTATCTTTTGATGCTTCTTTCCTTGATATTTTTCAAGGAAACTGTTCTAAAGTGTTATCTTTCCTTGGATCAAATCTAAGGAGGCAAATACTTTAGACGTCTTACTCATCAACTCACATTTCTTGAATTCTTTGAAACCTTCTGCAAAGTATTCGGACTTGTGTTTATTAAAAATAAACTATAGTCCAACCAAGAGTGATCTTCGGTGAATGCCAAACAACATGAGTAGTATTATGTTGTGGACAAGTGCCACTAACATCTAAGTGAATTAACCTCAAAAACTTTGTGATTCTTTCTTCTTTCCAAAAGAATAAAGATTCGAACATTTCGCCTCTATACAATTTTAACAAGAAGGTATTGGATCCGGATCTAACGATCCAAAGCATCCATCTATGACCAACTCGTAATTTATGTTTTAGAGGTATCACAACTCAGTTGGGATTAGTCACTATCTTGCAACCTTTTGGGTTTTAGGCATCATTGTATTCTAAACAGTTAACAATACCATATCATCTCTACTATAGAGACAATCAATTAGATTACTATAATCCAATCATTGATTAATAAAGAACAATGTTTTGTCAAACAAAACATTCATCCATCTCTACTATAGTGACGGAATTAAGTTCCTTAAAATTGGAATGTAAAGACAATCTTTGGTTTTTCCAATTTCTTTGGTAGTTCATATGAGAAAGTAAGTACTATCTGCTTTCGCAGAGATCTATATTTTATTCACGTTCCGAATGTGAAGCACCTTTTCTTCTCTCATATATCTTCTACTTCTTATTAGTCACACTTTTACAACGATTGTAAAACATAGTTGCTAATACGGAATCAAGCATTCAAGTAGAAGAGTCAACTGTTTTGAACTATTCAAGAACAATTTACAACACCTTCGAAAGGTGTGTTCTTGACACTTGCAAGACATTTCTTGCAAATACCCCTTCCAATGTCCATCCTTTCATAAAGAAAGTTTGTTCCCTTGGAGTTAATTTTATCTTCTTCATTTGACTTCTCCTTTGACTACAATAGTCATGGTCCCTAAACTCCCACTATCTCTCTTGAAACTTATTTCATTTGTGTTATACACATCAAACATTTTGGAGAGCATGTGTTTATTGTTCACTACATAGTTTACAATAAACTTAGTGAACCATTAGGATAGGGACATAAAGGTGAAGTCCTAGCCTAGTTTCCGTCTCGCTAAGTGGTTTATCACTTCAACACTCAATGATTCAAAATCATCATAAGTCCATGTTGATGGACTATTTTTGTCAAACAACTATTATGTTCTAAACATAATTACAAACTTTCAAGAGTTGTTCAAGGCAACTCTCATTTCTTCATACAACAATTTGTAAGTGAAGAATCATGGCACATAAAGTGTCCATGCCCTTGTGCTTACTTCTAAAGTTCCTTGTTCATGTAACAAAGAAACAAGCACTAATGTTTGCATTTAACTAAGAGTTGTTCAAAGCAACTCTTATTTCTTCATACAACAATTTGTAATTGAAGAATTATGATATTAAAAGTGTTGTCCTCTTTATGATAGACTTTTTCTGACATATTCTTCTAATGATACATTATCAATAGGAAGATTGTGAGGATGAGACTACTTAGGTACATTTACAAGCCATTAAAGACAAGCTATGGTTTTGTAGTACCAAGTCCGGAAACTAAAGCTTTTGGCTTTTATTTGTCAAGTGTTGGATAGCGTTTGCAAATATATTGGTAAATAAATACATAACGAATATAAATTGATTGATTTTAAGCTATTTGATTCGGGTCTTGAAATCAAATAGCACCACCCACTATTTTTGGCAAATTCCATATCCCTCATTGGAATTCAAGAGTTTTGGATGAAACTCTTAGTAGGGCAACGACCTTGGAGTCGACGGTCAGCTGAGCGGCGAGGCTGTCTTTCGGGCGTCGACCGCCTTGAAGCGGGTTCGAGAAACTTTCAGTATTTTTGAAAGCGCTCAAAGGGCCGAACAAGACCTGCAGGCTGCCATGGCCGTTCAAGATACTCTCCATCCGAAGATTGACGCCCTAAAGGCTAAAGGAGAAGCCTTGGCCGACCTCGACCGTCAAATGGCCGAATTGGCGAAACGCCGGTCGGCCATTGCTTCCGAGCTTGCCAAGGACTTCGAGTCGGGCGGCAAGGTTTATTTGACCAAGTATGCGGCGAACACAAAACGGGTCGAGCGGTTGAAGCTGGACAAGAAGAATCGGCAGGCCGAGGTCATCATGGGCGAGGTGCGGTGGTTGGAGCTGAAGGCCCTGCTCGGCACTCTTCTACCTTCTTCACCTTAAATGTATTTGAATGTAAACCGATCGACTTACTCATTTTGTACATGCTTATCAATCTGAATGAACTGGTTTTCTATTCCCGCATTTCCCATGTGACCGAATAGTATTTCTTTAAAAACTTCCCATTGATTGGTAATCTGTGAACTACATCGGTCCGGTCTTTAAGATGATACGCCCCTTTTCCGTATACTTTATGCACAACGAACGGCCCCTCCCAATTTGGCGACCACTTGCCAAACCTAGGGTCTTTTAGTCCTACGGGTAACACCGTTTGCCAAACCAATTCACCCTCGCCGAATGTTTTCTGACGCACCTTTTGATTATAGGCTCGCTCGGCAATCCGTTTTTGTGCCACCAGTAAGTTATAAGCGTCAAGTCGCGCTTCTTCCAAATCTTCCAATTCCTGTCTCATGGACTGATTATATTCGGCGCTAAACAAACTACTTTGTTTAATTAGTTGCAACGAATTTATGCTTAACTCGACTGGTAACATTGCATCGTGTCCGTAGGTTAATGCATACGGGGTTGTCGCAGTCGCCGATTGGGGCGATGTTCGGTATGCCCATAATGCCTCGTTCAACTTCAAATGCCACATGCCGAGTCTTTCTTTTATTATTTTTTCGAGGATACCGATCAACACTTTATTACTTGCCTCGGCCTGCCCATTCGCTTGTGGATAATACGGTGTAGACTGTTCGAGCCGAATTTTTAAATTTGCCGTGTACTCTTTAAACCTTTCGGCTGTGAAGATTGTTCCATTGTCAGTTATGATCGTTTCTGGTACGCCAAATCTGGTCACAATGTGTTCCTCCACGAAGTCGCAAACTTCTTTAGACGTTAGCTCGGCATATGACTTTGCTTCGACCCACTTAGTAAAGTAATCGGTTGCGACTATTATCCATACGTGCTTGGCAGCTCCGGAGGATGGCGTGATTTTGCCGATTACGTCCATGGCCCATCCTCTAAACGGCCATGGTTTAATGACCGAATGCAACGATTCGGCCGGGACCCTTTGTATAGGCCCGTGGATTTGGCACTGTACGCATCCTCGTGCAAACTCGATACAATCCTTTAGTATTCTTGGCCAAAAATAACTGTGTCGTCGAAGTAGCCATCGCATTTTTCGTCCGGATTGATAAGCTCCGCAAACCCCTTCATGGACTTCTGTGATCGCCCAAGCACCCTCTTGGGGGCCGAGGCATAGCAGTAGCAATCCATCCTCCCCTTTTCGGTATAACTCGTTTTGGTACGTGACATAGTTCGTGGCGTGGACTCGTGTCTTGCGACTATGTTTTCCATTGGGATTGTCAAGGTACTGCATAATGGGTTTTCTCCAATCATCTGGTGTTGCCTCGACGGTACAAACCTCTATAGTATCTTGTCGGTCTAGCAACGAAGGTAAAGACATGACTCGAGTGCGTATTACATCGTCACGCCGGAGGATTTGCTGGTTAACCAAGGCCGGGTATAGTTGTCGTAACACCGGTATTTCTCGGCCTAGCTTGCCCCCCAGGAGTTGTGCACCAGAGGCAATTTGAGCCAACTCGTCCACGTCGGTATTATGGATCCGGGAAATTTGTTCGAATGTAATACCGTCGAAGGACTCGGCCAAATAGCTGGTAACCATGTGGTAGGGTGCCAGGGTACAACTCATGCAGCGGAAAGACCCATTAAGTTGGTTAATCACAAGCTCAGAGTCGCTGAGGACGAGGGCACGGGTGGCCCGCAAGTCATGAAGGAGGCCAAGGCCGATGATAAGGGCTTCATATTCGGCCTGATTATTGGTGCAGTCAAAATCCAACTTAAGCAAAAAATACCAACGATCGTGATTAGGAGATTGAATGACAACTCCAACGCCGGCCGAGGATGAAGTACTGGACCCGTCAAAATACATCGTCCAATAGTTGTCGCGTGTTTCAACCATGCCGATTTCGACATCACTGTCCCCAAAACCATAGGGGGAGGGGTGGTGAGCAAGGAAATCGGCCAATGCTTAGCCTTTGACAGCTTTCTGGGGCACATATTGCAAGCTAAACTCGGACAACGCCATCGTCCACTTCCCAATTCTCCCTTTTACGATTGGCCGGGTAAGCATGTACCGGATAACGTCGGTCTGGGCAATGACTTGTGTGACCGACGGAAGCATGTAATGCCGGAGCTTGGAGGCGGCGAAGAACACGGCAAGACAGAGCTTCTCAATGGCGAAATAATTGATCTCCGGTGGATTAAGATTTCGACTGAGGTAGAAAATAGCCTGCTCTCGCCCGACATCGTTATCTTGGGCAAGGAGGCAGCCGATGGACTCTTCAGCCACCGAGATATATAGTTTGAGAGGTTTACCGCGCCGAGGTGGAACAAGGACATGTGGTGTCGTGAAGGAGACTTTGATTTGTGTAAACGCCGCCTGATGCTCGTCCGTCCACGCAAATGTATCCGAGTCCTTAAGTTTCAAAAGCGTTTAAAACGCTTTCATCTTCCCTGCCGAGTTAGCTATAAATTTGCAGAGAAAATTTATCTTGCCGAGTAAGGACTGCAGCTGTTTCTTCGTAGTCGGGGGTGGAGCACTGATGATTACACGTGCTTTATTTTCGTCCACTTCAATCCCACGGTGATGTACCAGGAAACTGAGAAAATTACCGGCCGACACACCGAATGCACATTTGGCAGGATTCATTTTGAGATTGTGTTGGCGCATACGAAGGAAGGCCTGTCGGAGATCATCCACATGAGTCCACCGTTGTTTGGATTTAATTACAACATCGTCGATATAGACTTCGACGGTGGTTCAAATTAAATCATGAAATATGGTGTTCATTGCCCGTTGGTATGTGGCGCCGGCATTTTTGAAGCCGAATGGCATAACAACCCATTCGTAAGTGCCGAGTGCCCCCGGGCAGCGAAAAGTAGTTTTGTGCACATCGGCTTCGGCAATGAAAATTTGGTTGTACTCGGCATGGCCATCCATAAAGGATAAGATCGCATGATTCGCCGCGGCATCGATTAACAGTTCTGAAATCGGCATTGTATACTCATCTTTGGGAGTTGCCAGATTCAGATTTCTGAAATCGATGCAGATGCGCAGTGCACCATTCTTCTTTAAGACAGGAACGATATTCGCCAACCATTCCACATATCGAGCTGTCCGAATGAACCCGGCTTTCAAAAGTCGAACCAGTTCGTCTTTGATGCCGAGTTGCACTACGGTCGAGAATCGACGAGGTGGCTGTCGGAAAGGTTTACATCCGGGCTTAATACGTAATTCATGCTCAACAAGAGTACGATCTAAGCCGGGCATTTCATGGTAGCTCCAAGCAAAACAATCTTTGAACTCCGTAAGCAAGGCACGAAGTTCGTCCTTCATTTGTTAGGGAAGTAAAACACTAATAAACAAAGTTCGTGGGTCGTCGGTCGTCCCAACATTAATCTCTTCCAGGGGGTCCTTAACTTGGGGCTGATGATCTTCGAGCTCGGCCGGGACGGCTCGAACTTTGTCAAGAGATAAAACAGGACCATTATTTCCTTCGACAAGGAACTCGACGAGGTTAACGCCCGAATTTGGTTGTTTAGATATAGTATACCAATAGGCCAGCAGTCGTTCCATAGTAGATGAAACCGCGGCCCTACGTTCCTCCCGATCGGTGTCAAACATCGGCTTCGGGGAGAAAGTTGGCTAATCCGGGTCTCGTCGAATCCTGGTGGACAGTCTCGGCGCCAACCTCGATAGCTTTCTGAACAGAAATCCGAGTCAGCCATCCTTCATCATTGAAGCCTTGCAAAGTAATGTAGCCGACGTGGTCATCATAATACTGTGCTTGGATCATGTTAGTTTCGAAAGGTTGGCTATCGACCGGGTGAACAGTGACCGATTTGCCATCCCAAAAAATGAGCACTTGATACAATGAGGAAGGAATACAACTGGTTTGGTGAATCCAGTCTCGACCGAGTAGTGCATTATACTCGGTCTTGGAATCAACCATGAAAAAGGCGGTCATGTGAGTACGACCGGTAATATTCACTGTTAACGGAAGTACACCTTTGGTTTGGGATTTGTCGCCGACGAAACTACTCATTGTGATCCCTGACAGAATAAGTTCGTCATTAAAGCGACGTAAGGCCTTCATGATGTTCATAGGCATGATATTGACAGTAGCTCCACAGTCGACAAAAACTTTAGAGACTGGATATCCCTCGATATGGGCCGTCACATACAATGGCTTTAAATGATGGAGGTTGGCCGATGGTGAGCGAGGAAACAATTCGGCCAAAACTGCTTTGATATTGTCATCTTTTGTTGTAGAGTCAACTTCAGCAACAGATACAAAATCAACATGGCCAGCTTCCTCGGCGACTACATCACCATCAAGGAAACTCGGCTGAGTTGTGCTGGATTGAAAAGCAGCGGGTAACACATGGACCATACCGATTTCCATGTTATCCAAGACTGATGGGCCCATCGGGTTAGGATCCTCCTCGCTAGCCTCATCTTTCATCTGGTCGGCGACTACTGCTTCCGTTGTTGTCAAAGTTGGACAAAAAGACTCTTCTACTCCTTCCTCAATGGTTTGATCCTGCGGTGCTGCTTCGACAACTTGTTGGTTTTGCGTGATTGCCTCAAGTGAGGTTGAGATCGACAGTGTGCTTGGGGTCAAGATCCGAGCCTGCTCCTGGTAGTGTATCCGGGCATACCTGGTGTCGAGATAAGCATCCAATCGCGCGACCCGTGCTATTTCATCGGTCGTAAGGCCGAAGAGGGAAACAGCCAAAAATACTTTGAAGTGATATCGTAAATATTGAAGGTCCTCCATTGAGAAAGGAAGGTCGGCTGCATCGATATCAGTGTATGGGTCGACTTTAAATCCAAGGACACGAGCTTCTCGTATGTGCTGGAACCTTGCTTTTAATCCTGGGTCTGAGGTCTTCTGAATGATTCGCTCAGCATCAGGATAAGCCAGGACTAGATCAATTGTATCCTGACATGCCTTCGGCAAACCATACAGATCATTGGCCGAATGTTTCTTATGAAATTCTCGCATGTATTCCAAAGCCTCCCCGAGGAACGGTGGGTGCAAATTTCGTCGAATTTTGATCAAAGGTTCTTGTATGGCCAGCGAGGCTAATTTGCTTTCGGCCTCTTGCCTGAAATGCTCGAGGCGTGCCTTCATCTCCCCCAGCCGAAGAAGAAGTTTGATCCGTTTATCAGCCTCGTCGAACGTAGTTTCGATATCTCGGTTGACCAGCCGTTTCCCTTAAACTAGCTCTGTCATAATAGCTGGAGGTGGTCGTTCATCAACAGTAACAATTGTGTCCTTCGGCCTCCATTGAGGGACCGAAGTTTCTTGGGCCGCTTGTCGGCGGGCCATGCAATCTATCATTTGGTGCCGGCGTTTCTGGGATTTGGACAGTGCGGTGTAGACGCCTTTTGAAGAATGATATGTATACCAACGTTGATCGCTAGGTTTGGGAGGTTTGAAAGTTTTTTGGCTCCGCGATGATTCCGAACTGCTAGAATTACGTTTATAGTAGCCCTCGGCATAAAATGAAGCATCAAAATCAAGGCGCCCCCGGACTGAGGGTGCCTCTTCCATCCTCACTTTAGGACCGAGCCTATCAAAAACCCCTTGATGTTGGCCTACGTTGGCAACCTTTTGCTGGGTTGCGGCCGTAGGTCGTTCTGTTATAAGCGAAGAGGGCTTCTCCTCTGGCTCACTGCCGACCTTTGCTCTACATTTACTGCACAAAACCGCTGTCCCACTGTCTTCATCGATGGTATAATCCATCATAGGTTTGACAATAGCGGGTCCCGTTAAAGCTGTAGGTGGTTTGTTTGAACGAAAATCGGCCATGAAACGTGGCCGAGAATTCTGATTCCAAAAGCGTTGCGTCGTAACATCTTCGGCCTTCCCTTTCCCTTTGTCTTTAGGTAGGCACGCATCGACCATATTTACTGTTGCCGTGGGGAACGGGTCAGTATCAACACTCATCTTCTTCTCTGGAAACTTCAGTTTGCCATTATCAATCCAGCTTTGGACGTTGTCTCGAAACACGACACAATTGTTTGTCGTGTGTTTGCTTGAATTGTGGTATTTGCAATATATCTTTCCTTTAAGCTCTTCGGCCTTGGGAATGTTGTGCCCAGGCCGAAGTTTGATGATCCTTGCTGATAACAGTTGATCAAAAATTGCATCGGCTTTTGTAATATCAAAAGTATAAACTTTCGACGGTTTCAGTGCTCCTTCAGTAGCCGAGCGGGTTTTGACTTCCTTAGAGTCAACTTGAATCAGTGCCTTGCAGACGTATGGCTTATCTATCACTATCTCAGCTGCATCCACACTAACGCATTCATCCTCGGTTGATGCATAATTGACAGTAGGATTCTTGTAAATCGTCCCCCGAGATGGAGCTTTCGAAATCTTTCCCTCGCGGAGCAAATAATCATACTGCTCGACATGTTGGGCTAATTCGTACATATCCCGAAAGTTTGCCCCCAAGAATTTCTTTTTGTATTTGACGTCAAGACCGTTCAGAGCAAGTCTGACGAATTCAACTTCGGGGAGAGGCACTCGGCACCAATTCCTAGCTGATTTGAATCTAGCAGATAATCCATTGGTGACTCGTCAGACGCCTGAGCCATCCTTGCTAGTGAGGATACTGACATTTCCATTCCCGGCCGATAAAACTGCTCATGAAATTTCTCGACCAACTCCTCCCAACTCTGGACGGAGTTCGGTGGGAGGTTAATATACCAAGCGAACGCTGAGCCGGTCAACGAAAAATTGAAAAGTCGCAGCTTGTGAAAGTCACTATTAACGTCTCCGCATTGTGCGGTGAAGCGAGCTACATGTTCTAACAAGGATAAGGATGATTCTCCGGCAAAAAGGCTAAAATCCGTGATCTTGAAACCTCTAGGGTATTCGACCTATTCCACGTAAGCTGGATACGGGTGTATAAACTTAGGGAACTTCGGCCCTTTCTTCATGGATTAATCGATCATCCGTTGAACTTCGGTCATATCGACGGGCTTTACTTCCACTCTCTGGTTGGATCCGTCTGACCTACTATTCAACCCTCCTCCTCTTTCCAATTGAAGTGGCCTTAGCCGAGCAGGAATTGGCTCGGCCAGTGCACTTGATAATAAATTATTCCTCGGCGGTAAATGCTGGGCAAGATCGAAAATTCTACCATCGCTGACCTTACTAACCAGTATTTTGAGTAATCTGGTTTGTGCTTCACTGGAATTACGTATCACGTCATGAAGCTTATCGATTCCTCGACTCAATGTCTGTTCAACCATTCGAGATTGCTCGTCAAGCCGTTTTCAAAGAAACGACCTTGTGGGTGGATCGGATCCTTCACCACCATCTTCATCACAATCTTCTATTACTCCTTCCTTGAGAACGCAGGTGTTCCTGTCGGGAATTTCAAGACTGCGAACCTGACCGTCGAGATTAACTTCCCTTTCTCGGCGAGTTGCGCTCGTGGACTCAGGTGTCACGGCTCTGATTGGATTCTGCGTTTGTGGCACATGGTGTCCTATGTTCTGATTTGGCAGATCGGCTGTCGACTTTCCCATAGCTGTTTTCTTTTTTACCGATCGTGTTTCAATTGGCATGAACTTCGTAGTTTAGCACTGGGTCCCATCGGGCGTGCCAAAATGTTGACCCTAGAAACTACCAAGCCTACGTGGCGCGCAGGCCGAGTAATCTATAAGCTAACTACGTCCTTCGGTGAATGCGGGCGTGCCAACTCGTCGGCCGAGCTCGGCCGAGGAGTAAATTTGTTGATGTTGTGTTGGGTGCGCGGCTGACTTCTACATCTTGTGATTGAAACCGAGGAAGGAACGCGTCTCAGCCTCTTGGGTTCTCGAACCTGAAGACAAGGTTACTATTCTTTACGAAGTTCACGAATCGTCGTCGTCGGATTCGGTCACAGTGATGTTATTCGTCAGAGTAAACTCTCGCCGAATCGACACCAAAGTGTAAGGGCACAAATACTCAAAACAGATATAAGTCTTGATGGTAAACGTGGTTCGGCCGTCCGAATGCCGAACTCTAAATCCCACTTGGGAATATCCAATCATAAAATAACTCGGCGAGCAAAGCGCCAAGCTCGATATACCGTAACACCTCACTTCACCGAGAAGGCTAATGAGATGACCTCAATCAATAAGGATTCAGAAATCCTTCTCGACCGAGACTTGGATAGGTAATCAACCGTTCTCGCCGCAGTGCTGTTGATGCCAACGGAAGATACTGCGAGATCGACTGATTCTACGGTGACAGAGCTATCTATGCCGACTTAAGATATCACCGGTTGCTTCCACAGTGCTGTTGATGCCAACGGAAGATGTGTCAACGAAATAGAAGGAAAAAATCTCAAGTTGTTGAGAGTTTGCGCAGGGCAGTTTTGTATTGATTTGCAGGGGGCTTGAATGATGCACAACCTCTTCTATTTATAGCAACGGCTCCCCCTAGGGTCGAGTTAAACCCTACTTGAACTAGGTCTTCTTCACCTGATCAGCACCAACTCGGCCAGTCCTATTTTCACTAGGATTGTGAACCTAGTCCTTAACCGAGCCGGATTCGCTTCCGGGTTATTAATCCTACCGAGACTTCCTATTGCACTAGGACTCGACTTGCCTTGTGTTGTGACCTAGCCGACCTAGGTTTAGAGGCCCACATGCTGAACGATCCATGGCATTCTTATCGCAAGGCCTTCCGGGCCGAGAATGATTCTATACTCGGCCCAAACTATTATTTTGGGCCCAAACATAAATAAAGCAAGAAAGAAGTACTTCAAAGTAAAGATGAGCTTATGCTCTTTACAACATTTGAATGATTCAAATTACTTTAAAGTAAAGAAGAGCTTAAGCTCTTTTACAACATTTGATCTAATCAAATTACAACCAAAATCTAATCTACACATTCCCATGGTTCAAACAAATTTGAAATGGCCTTTCACATAGCTCAATTATCGTAGGCTTAGGTTCATAATCACCCTTTAATTAATTAACGCTTTAACTAATTAAAATGAATGCAACATTTTCATTTGGTTTTTGTATCCATAAAATTGATTTAAATGGAGCTAAATGAAATGAAAATCCAATTCTCATTTAAAGAGACAAAACAATTTTGTTCTCAACTTAATTTGGGCCAAAATGCAATAACCTCAACTCTTGGGCTATATTGCAAAAACATAAACTTTTGGGGTCACTTTGTAAAAACACAAAAGTCCACTACTTCATGTAATTACAACTAGAACCCAAAAATTTCAACAAATACAAAAACTTCATTAAAGGAGCAAAACAATTTGTCCTTTAGCGTTTTTGGACCTAAACGTAAAAACGCAAACTTTTAGGCCAAAGTGCAAATACACAAAAGTATCAAAACTTTATGTAATTGCATAAAAGCCCCAAAAGTACTCCCATTGAGGGAGTGGCCGGTTTTAGAGAAGTGAGTGATGGTGTGTGAGTTGATTTGTAGTTTTAGACATAAATCATGCAAGTGGTGCATGACATAAATGTCATGCAAGTGGTGTGTGTGAAAGGGAATTAATCCTTACACACCCACCAATATTTCTTACACCTTTCTAAATAAATATCTAACACATTTAAACATTTGAAAAATATAAAACATAAACTTTATGAAATAAATGAAAACTTTGAATCAAAACACCCAACTTTTTGTTCTTGGCAAAAATGTCAAGAACAATGAAGAACACTCATGAAAAACTCAAAAAATTTCCATGAACATTTTTCACCCAAAAACATCCCAAAACCATTCAAACTTAAGGGAAATAACATATAACCAAGCTAGGGTACATAGGGGTTCCAAAAGTTACTTGAAAACACTTTTAACAAGTCAAACAAGAACCCAAAAATCCACCCTTTGGATTTGGCCGAAAATTCCCAAAAACATGGCACCAAATTTTAGCTCCAATATTCATGCTCATATGAACTACTGTTTAGGCCCAAAATAATAGTTTGGGCCGAGTATAGAATCATTCTTGGCCCGAAAGGCCTTGCGATAAGAATGCCATGGATCGTTCAGCACGTGGGCCTCTAAACCTAGGTCGGCTAGGTCACAACACAAGGCAAGTCGAGTCCTAGTGCAATAGGGAGTCTCGGTAGGATTAATAACCCGGAAGCGAATCCGGCTCGGTTAAGGACTAGGTTCACAATCCTAGTGAAAATAGGACGGGCCGAGTTGGTGCTAATTAGGAGAAGAAGACCTAGTCAGAGTAGGGTTTTAACTCGACCTTGGGGGGAGCCGTTGCTATAAATAGAAGAGGTTGTGCATCATTCAAGCCCCCTGCAAATCAATACAAAACTGCCCTGTGCAAACTCTCAACAACTTGAGATTTTTTTCCTTCTTTTTTGCTGACACATCTTCTGTTGGCATCAACAGCACTGTGGAAGCAACCGGTGATATCTTAAGTCGGCATAGATAGCTCTGTCACCGTAGAATCGGTCGATCTCGCAGTATCTTCCGTTGGCATCAACAGCACTGCGGCGAGAACGGTTGATTACCTATCCAAGTCTCGATCGAGAAGGATTTCTGAATCCTTATTGATTGAGGTCATCTCATTAGCCTTCTCGGCGAAGTGAGGTGTTACGGTATATCGAGCTCGGCGCTTTGCTCACCAAGTTATTTTATGATTGGATATTCCCAAGTGGGATTTAGAGTTCGGCATTCGGACGGCCGAACCACGTTTACCATCAAGACTTATATCTGTTTTGAGTATTTGTGCCCTTACACTTTGGTGTCGATTCGGCGAGAGTTTACTCTGACGAATAATATCACTGTGACCGAATCCGACGACGACGATTCGTGAACTTCGTAAAGAATAGTAACCTTGTCTTCAGGTTCGAGAACCCAAGAGGCCGAGACGCGTTCCTTCCTCGGTCGTAATCGCAAGACGTAGAAGTCAGCCGCGCACCCAACGCAACATTAACAAATTTACTCCTCGGCCGAGCTCGACTGACGAGTTGGCACGCCCGCATTCACCGAAGGACGTAGTTAGCTTATAGATTACTCGGCATGCGCGCCACGTAGGCTTGGTAGTTTCTAGGGTCAACAACTACATCTACAACATTTGAGATGGCAAATTTTCCAACAAAATTTACATTCAAAGAAACAAGAATAAAGCTTGTAACATATTACAACATTTAAATCAAAACTATTAACTATAAAACCCAAAAGGATTCACCAACTACTAGACCTAGGCTCTGATACCACTTGAAGGAAAATTTTGTGAAAACATGTTCATTTAAGCAACATCTATAGCATGCAATTAACAATTAAAAGGCGGAATCATGCTTGTATGCACTTAAAACAAAACATTAACCATGAAATTCAAAGCCTAGTAGATTGGTGAACCAAGACTCAACTCAAAAGAAAGTGAGTTGAGATTTATACCTTTGTAGATTCCTCTTTGCATAAGCAAAGGCTAATCACCCAAAGAGAGGGCCTTCATTCCTTGCTTCTTAGATCTATGGATTTGGATGGAAGAATATGTTTCTCCAAGTTCTCAAAATAGAGAACCTCTAAGTCTCCACACCAAGGTTAGATTTAAGTAGAAATGAGTGACCTAGAGGAAGTTGGATTGCTAGCTAATCTCCTCTAGGGTGGCCGGCCTCTTTAGAGAGAAATGAGAGCTTTGTGTTCTCATCCTTTCCCAAAAAGAAAACCCTAAATGAATGTTGGCTATAAAGTCATATTTATACCTTAATTCATTGGAGTGGCAAACTTGTAAATAAGTCTAAAACCCACTCCATCTCTAAATGGCCGGCCATAGGGATTCATTGGACTATTTGGGCCTTTGTGAATCATTATTCATTAAGTTGTCATACAACTTAAGTCAATGGACTTGACGTTCGAAGCCCATTGGGCCTTAAGGTCCAAAACTATCCCGAGGTCTTTAACGAACTTATTCGTTTGATTAATTATCATATTAATTAATCCTTGCCATAAATAATTAAACCATTTAATTATTCTTACTCATCTCCGTTGTTTCTTCAATCTCTACCTTACACGGTGTACGATCCATTAGGTTCCTTTTTAGCGAGGCAGTGGGCGATTAAAACTCTTTCAAATCGATTGTGAATTGAAACTTACTTTCAATTCTCCCTTTAGTGTTTATACACGTTTAGGGCTTCCACAAACCAAGAGTGACACCTAGCAGCATATCATGGTTACCCAAGCTAATCAGAAGAGGTGGAGAACCTATTCAGTTTAGGATTACAAATGCAATACGGTCTTTCTCTAATACAATACTCTTGACCACATTGTTTGGTTTGATAGTTTATTCATGTCTACTATCCAATGTGATTCGTGTGCTTATATGATTACCTTGAATGTGATTTGGAACGACTTCCTAAATCTCATTCATACTTTGGCCAAAGATTCTTAATCATATCATAGAGTATTCTCCCTCAAACGGTTTGAAGGTTAGAGATCCCTTGTTGTGCATTCACTTGCCTCCATGGCTAAGTGGCTTAACCCCAACGATGCCGTGGACACCCTCGAATGGAGTGACTTTGACACAATCAAAGATCAAGGACTTAACCACAAGACAACTATGATGCCTCAGGTCAAAGGACTACTTTGCATTATCCCAACCATAAGTTCTCATGTGACATGAGTATGAGAACTCCTCGTTGATCGTGTTCAGTGGACTCATTCGCTATTGAGCACCTACATGCTTGTCTTGATGTCACACACACCAATGACTCAAGACTAGTCACTCTCCCTGAGAGAAGACACAGCACGTACTGATCTTAACGGACTGTCAATGCCCAATTAGCAATCCTATGATCAGGAACGTTTAGGATATGTATATGAAAGAGAATGGTCTCATTAATCTAACTTGTTTAAATCATATTCTCCTAATTACATATTCCTTGGACTTATCGTTTAAGCATATAACATTTATATGAGACGGCTTAAACAATAATCTTTGCCCTTGATATTAAACTAGATTAGTTTAACATGTGAAATGTCCGTAAAGTATCATCATATGATTGGTTTTAAGGCACATTTCCAACAGGTTTTGCTTCACACTGTCTTGATTAAGAGTGTGTGAAGCTTTTGAAAATTGTGGTTGAACTCCTTTGATGAAGCTCTTGTTGGCACCATAAATTAGTTTTGCTTCACACTGTCTTGATCAAGAGTGTGTGAAGCTTTTGAGAATTGTGGTTGCCTTCCATTGATGAAGCTCTTGTTGTTGGCACAAATTGGTTTTGCTTCACACTGTCTTGATCAAGAGTATGTGAAGCTTTTGAGAATTGTGGTTGCCCTCTATTGATGAAGCTCTTGTTGGCACCATAAATTGGTTTTGCTTCACACTGTCTTGATCAAAAGTGTGTGAAGCTTTTGAGAATTATGGTTGAACTCCTTTGATGAAGCTCTTGTTGGCACCATAAATTGGTTTTGCTTCACACTGTCTTGATCAAGAGTGTGTGAAGCTTTTGAGAATTGTTGTTGCCCTCTATTGATGAAGCTCTTGTTGGCACCATAAATTGGTTTTGCTTCACACTATCTTGATCAAAAGTGTGAAGCTTTTGAGAATTATGGTTGAACTCATTTGATAAAGCTCTTGTTGGCACCATAAATTGGTTTTGCTTCACACTGTCTTGATCAAAAGTGTGTGAAGCTTTTAAGAATTGTGGTTGCCATCCATTGATAAAGCTCTTGTTGACACCATAAATTGGTTTTGCTTCACACTGTCTTAATCAAGAGTGTGTGAAGCTTTCTATGAGTTGTAGTGTTTGCATTGTTACAAAGGGCAAATGTTTGGAGCAGATGCAAGAGGGCTGAATAGCTTGATCTTCGTATGCCATGCACTGAAGTTGTTGTTGGCTTGCAATAAGACTTTGTTGGTGACTATAACTCTTGTTGGGCATAAGTGCTCCTCTAGTTGAGTTGTCAAGCTTGAGGGTTTTTGATTATTTGTGAATGCTAGGAGTTCACATGTACAAGTTGTACCACTCATCTTTTGGTAAGTGGAATGAATGATGAGTTGCTTTCATCACTTGGTTGGTGGTACAAAGGTGAGTTCCTTCTTCCCCTGGTTGGTGGAATGAATGGCAAGTTGCCAAATGATATTAGAGTACGGGTTGTACATTTCATCACCTGGTTGGTGGCATGAAGGAGAGTACAGGTTGTACATTTCATCACTTGGTTGGTAGCATGAAGATAAGTTCCTTCTTCACCTGGTTGGTGGCATGAGTGGCAAGTTGCCAAATGATATTAGAGTATGGGTTGTACATTTCATCACCTGGTTGATGGCATAAAGGAGAGTACGAGTTGTACATTTCATCACCTGGTTGGTGGCATGAATGAGAGTATAGGTTGTATATTTCATCACCTGGTTGGTGGCATGAAGATGAGTTCCTTCTTCACTTGGTTGGTGGCATGAGTGGCAAGTTGCCAAATGATATTAGAGTACGGGTTGTACATTTCATCACCTGGTTGGTGGCATGAAGGAGAGTATAGGTTATACATTTCATCACCTGGTTGGTGGCATGAATGGCAAGTTGCCAAATGATATTAGAGTACGGGTTGTACATTTCATCACCTGGTTGGTGGCATGAAAGAGATTACAGGTTGTACATTTCATCACCTGTTTGGTGGCATGAAGATGAGTTCCTTCTTCACCTGGTTGGTGGCATGAAGATGAGTTCCTTCTTCACCTGGTTGGTGGCATGAGTGGCAAGTTGCCAAATGATATTAGAGTACAGGTTGTACATGTCATCACCTGGTTGGTGGCATGAAGGAGAGTACGGGTTGTACATTTCATCACCTGGTTGGTGAGAATAAGGGCAAGGTGTCTACGCGCATTGTAGCAAGTGTCGAATGACACAAAGTATGTTGAACCCTTTCAAAGCACAGTTGGCTTATGTATGAATGTGTTGGAATGTATGATTGAACGAATATACTATGAAGCTGTTCGTTTATTTGTATAGTCTTGTTAACATATACTTAGACTTTGTTTCATGTTGGAAGCATTCATGTTGAAGCTTTGAACCTGAGTGTTTCATTGCTAGGAATGTAAGAGGATTAGGATCGAGTTGTCTAAATCACCTCTTTATTGAATTCATGCCAAATAGTCTTCGTTACATAGGATGTCGAACGGCTGAAGCTTAACACTTGTACTATGTAAGTTTACTTGTAATAGTACTTCAAGTGATTAGCGTTCCACGGATGGGCAAGGGTCTTGCCATCGGAGCTTCTAAGCTTGTAGGAGCCAGGGCGACTAATGCCAACAACTTCAAACGGTCCATCCCAATTTGGACTAAGTGTTCCTTCACTGGGGACTCTATCGCAGAGTAATCTTTTCTTCAATACCCAGTCCCCCACTTTGAAAGAACGAGGTTTGACCCTTGAGTCATAGTAGTTGGAGATGCGTTGCTTGTAGGCGACATTCCTCAAGTGAGCCTGGTTTCTGTGTTCCTCGACTAGATCTAAGTTGAGGGTAAGTTGTTTGTCATTTTCGCTTTGCACGTAGTTCTGGACTCAGAACGTTGCTTGCTCAAGCTCAACTAGGACAACTGCCTCTGTACCAAAGGCAAGTAAGAATGGGGTTTCTCCTATTGATGTCCGATACGAAGTGCGGTATGACCAAAGAACTTGGGGTACAAATTCTGGCCAACAACCTTGAGCCTTGTCCAAGCTGGTTTTCAAAGTTCGCTTGATTATTTTGTTGATGGCTTCAACTTGTCAATTAGATTGGGGAGGCAAAACATAAGTTGATGTTGAATTTAGAGCATAACATCCTGAACTTATTATTGTCGAACTGTCGCCCGTTGTCAGTGATTATAGCATTGGGAATGCCGAATCTGCAAAGGATGTTCTTCCATACGAAGTCTTCTATTTTTGCCTCAGTAATGGTTACCAAGGGTTCTACTTTGGCCCACTTTGTGAAGTAGTCAACTGCAACGATTGCATAGCGAACCTTGCCCTTCCCTGCATGCATTGGGCCGATCAAATCAAGTCCCCATTGGGGCGAAGGGCCAAGGGCTGATCATAGGAGTGAGCGGCTCGGGAGGGGAGTGAGGAATAGTTGCGTAGCGTTTACACTTATCACATGAGCGGGATATTCTGATGGCATCTTGGTGAAGTGTTGGCCAGTAATATCCTTGGCGAAAAGCCTTGTGTGCTAGGGATCGAGATCCAGCATGATCTCCACAGACTCTTTCATGTATTTCCCGAATGACAGTTTTCACCTCTGCAGGCGTAAGGCATCTTAGGTATGGTAGGTTAAAACCCCGCTTGTAGAGTTAGTCATTAATGATCAAGTAACGGGTAGCCTTGTATCGAATATGCTTAGCTTGGACTTTGTCATTCTGAAGGATGCCATGAGCAAGGAATCTATAAATCGGGGTAATCCAACTATTTCCTTGTTGTAAGTTGCACACTTCCGCAACCATGGTGCTTGGTGCTGCTAACAATTCGACCTGAATTTTTCTCCCAATCTTGTCTTCCATCGCTGAGGTGAGGCGAGCCAAAGCATCTGCATAATTGTTTGCCACTCGAGGAATTTGGGTGATCTGGTAGTGGAAGTGCTGGAGCAACAATTGTGTTTGTGCCAGATATACTGCCATAGAGCTATCCTTAGCATCAAAGTTGTTGGTGACCTGGTTAACCACTAATTGGGAGTCATTGAAGATATCAATTCATTTAACCCCAAGGTGTTTGGCTAAACGTAAGCCTGCTAGGAGGGCTTCATATTCGACCTCATTGTTCGACGCCTTGAATTTGAAACGAATAGCATACTCTATCGCCACTATGTCAAGGGTCCACAACCCTGTTGGTTGGACGAGCCATCAACATATAGACTCCATGTTGGGGCTGTTGGTTCTATTTTCTGAGCTTCCAAGGGTAATGAAACCACTTCTTTAGGCGTAGAAACAATGTCAACAGGATATGTGAAGTCGGCGATGAAGTCTGCCACTGCTTGGCCCTTCTCAGCTGGCTTTGGTTGGTAAGAGATGTCAAACTCACCCAATGTTATCACCCATTTGATCATTCGCCCGGAAGTGTCAGGACTTTGGAGTATCTATCGAAGAGGATGATTAGTAAGCACGATGACAGAGTGTGCTTGGAAGTAAGGGCGAAGTTTTCGAGCAGACATGACCAATGCTAGAGCCAATTTCTCAATGTTGGAGTATCATGTCTCTGCATCTTGTAAGGCCTTGCTAGCATAGTAGACAGGCCGTTCAACATTACCATCATTTCGAATGAGAACGGAACTTACTGCTGAAGTCGATACCGACAGATAGATAATGAGAGTGTCACCAACCTCAGGTTTTGAGAGCAAAGGGGTTTACTCATGTAGACTTTGAGGTTCTTGAATGCCTCGGCACATTCATCAGTCCATGTAATGTACTTCTTACTTCCCTTAAGTGCTTTGAAGAAAGGAGCACATATGTCTGTGGCATTAGAGATGAACCTAGTTAAGGCTGCCACCTTGCCAGTAAGGCTCTGGATGTCTTTTGAAGTTACCGGTTCCTTCATGTCAAGGATTACTTCGATCTTCTCGGGATTAGCCTCAATGCCTCGTTGGCTTATCATGAAGCCTAAGAATTTGCCAGAGCCTACGCCAAAGGCACATTTGTTAGGGTTCAACCTCATTCGATACCTCTTCAGAATGGTGAAAATTTCAGATAGGTTGGTGATGTGTTGGTCAGCATGTTTGCTCTTGACTAGCATATCATCAATGTAAACTTTCATGCTTTTCCCAATCTATTCAGCGAACATTGAATTAACCAGTCTCTGATAAGTCGCTCCTGCATTCTTTAGGCCGAAGGGCATGACTTTATAGCAATATAGTCCCCTGTCAGTAGTGAAGGTTGTGTGTTCTTAGTTTAGAGGGTTCATGAGGATTTGGTTGTATCCTGAGTAAGCATTCATGAAGCTAAAGAGTTCACACCCTGCCGTAAAGTCTATAAGTCTATCTATGAGAGTAAGAGTCGGGCATCCTTGTTTAGGTCGGTGTAATCGACACACATTCTCCACAAGACCTTTTGGAGCAGGAAACTTTCCTTGGTCGCATTCTTCTTAACAAGGACAACATTTGCTATCCATGTTGGATAATTGACTTCGCGGACAAAGCCTATGCCTTTGAGTTTTTCAACTTTTGCCTTCATTGCCTCGTACCGTTCAGCGTCATAAGATCTTCGCTTCTGTCTCATTGGCTTAGTCTTAGGGTCAATACTTAAATGATGACAGATTATATCGAGAGAGATGCCTGGCATGTCCTCGTATGACCAGGCGAAGACCTCAGTGTTCTCTTGCAAAAAAGAGATCAATGCCAACCGAATCGGTGGTGACAAGGTGGTACCAATCTTCACCATGCGATCTGGATAAGCTTTTGAGATAGAGACCTTCTCCAACTCTTCAATGGGTTGTGCTTGCTGGGTGAAAGAGTCATCTCGAGGATCGTTATGTTGACTGTTGCCACCGTGAAGATCCAAGTTGGCTTCGTCTGGGCTGGTCTTTATGACTTGATCATGTATAGAAAGGGTTTCCTTGGGCACATGCAGGTGTTGTTGCTTGACCGAAGTGTTGTAACATGATCATGCACTAAGTTGATCTCCTCTGATGTAACCATTGCCATAGAGGGTTGGAAATTTCATCAACAACATATGTG
The DNA here is from genome assembly GCF_916048215.2 of Malus sylvestris. Classification (NCBI taxonomy): domain Eukaryota; kingdom Viridiplantae; phylum Streptophyta; class Magnoliopsida; order Rosales; family Rosaceae; genus Malus; species Malus sylvestris. The sequence continues at coordinate 38,890,845 of NC_062275.1, forward strand.
TGGATACCATGGCCTTAAGATCATTGATGCCTGTGCGTCCGAATATGACATTGTATGTCGTTGGGCAATCAACCACCAGGAAGTTAGTGGTAATGGTAGCTATGTAAGGGCATGTACCAATGGTGAAAGGTAAGTGTATGCTCCCCAAAGGTTGCACGATATCACCGGAGAAGCTTATCAGAGGGGAAATCAAGCGATCGAGCAAGTGTTCAGCTACATTAAGTGCCTTGAAAGCTTCAGCAAACATGATAGGGTGAAAGCGGTGTACAAGTCATAAAAGATTGGAGCCTACCATTGTGGAAGGCCACGAAGAAGTGTTCAATAGCACCTCTCCACTTTCAACTTAAAATTGTTTGTTGGTTGAGGGATTTTAAGGTCTCATCATTTTTATTTATTTAATCACATTCAAATAAATTGTGTCCTATTATAACTACTAGTCCAAAGTTAATAAAATTAGTAGCATATGATATCCCCACTATTTGTTTTCAAAAACAAATCAATATCAAAACATTTTTCAAAAATATTGGAGATATATATAACTACTAATTGTGTTCATTATAGTTTAGTAGCATATGATACTCCCACTATTTGTTTTGCATTCCTTTGAAATTGGACTTTATAGTTATCTTAGGCTCTTTGGATGACCATGGACTTATTGGGATAATTCAACAACGAGCCAACATTGTTGAATATGATCTAGGGAAGGTTGTGTCGTTTTAATTACGTGCTCTTTCAATCCAATTAAAACATTTTTCATTGAGCCATTAAAAATGAAAGACAATCATTCATTGCTAATTAGGGCGTTCGACCCAATTAATCTTTGATCTCATTTCAAAACCCTCTTTTAATTATTTCTCCTTACCAATAGTTAAAGAAACTCTAGTCTAGTACTAGAGGGAATCAACTAATTGAAAGAGATTAAGAAGTAATAAGAATTACAAACCGATTTGTACAAATTCCTACAAATTACATATACTAAGAGGGAGAGAAAGATTAATGTCTATCATGACAAGATCCAATTGAAACAGTAATTAAAACACATTCCCAAGGTTCAAACAATATGAGTTTAGCGGCCTTTCTCATAGCTCAATTATCCTTTAAGGCATAAGTCCATAGTCAACCATTTTTCTAACTACTTAATCACATTAAATAATCAATGGGAATGCAACATAAACAATTAGATTTAGTGCATATGGGCATAATAATATTATGAGTTTAAACAACCAATAAAATTAAAATCAAATATTTTAACTTTTCAAATAGTAGGGGCCTAAATGTAAATATGAAAAAGTTAGGAATAAAACCGTAAATACCCAAAAGTAAAAACAACTTTTTCCAAATTACAAAAAGCCCCACAAATGGGTAATCCACTAGGGTGGCCGGCCACATTAAGAGGGGGATGGGAAGTCTCACCCATATAGCAATAATTCAACATAAAGTAGAAAAAATTAAATTTTACTTGTCACTTGGTTTTGCTTTAAGGACTTTAGTAAAAGGTGATGGAAATTCATCTAGACAAGTCTAGGATTGAATTAAATTTTGGGAAAGCTATGGATGGTAAGTTTACCATCCAAAACCACAAAACAATGTATGAAAAAACAAATAAAACCATTTTCACCAAAAACCAAACCATGAACACCAAGAACAAAACCATGAAAACAATTTCAAGATTTGTACTTTCTTGGTGATTTTTCAAACCCAAAAACAAAAGTGACAAGATCTATTCTTTCTAGCTTCAAAGTGTGTGTGTGTGATTCAAAATAAAACACAAACACTTAGCCAAAAAAAAAAACCCCCTTTGCCGTGCCCCCTTTTGGAACAAAACCCCAAATTTTTGTTCTAAACTCAATCTTCATTCATGCATCCAAAACACTTTAGCATACATATCTTTTCAACTATTGATTCATATTTTTCAACATTTGAAAAACAAAAGATAAACATACTTTGAATGAAGCAATAACATGTCATACATAAAATTAAAACCCATATGCATAAAATCCAAAAGGACACATCAAACATAAACCTTTGGCTCTGATACCACTTGAAGGGAATTGTGAGATTTCATGAGGGATTTCTAGTGACTAGCATGCATATATAATTCAAAATTTATATACAAAAGCAACGGAAGCATGTTATCAAATAATATCAAAGCTATAGTCATGCAAATCCCCTTCAAGATGCATAGGTTTATGTAAGATGCATCAAAACAATTTATTGAAGAACAAAGTGTAGGAGTAGTTTTATACCTCTTGATCTAGACTTTAGACCAAGGATGGACCACCTCCAAGCCCTTTGTTGTTGGAACTCCTTGAGCCTAGCCTCCCTCCTTGCCTCCTCCACTTTGTTAGAATGAGTGCTCCTTGGTTCTCCTTAAGTCTCCAAAGTTGATGACCTCTAAAAATCCTCACCCACTAGTGTAGTGAGAAGGATGAAGGAATAACCAAAAGGGTGAGAAGATGATTAGCTAAACCCCCTTTTGGTGGCCGGCCCTTTGAGTGTTGAGAGAGATATTTTCTTTTTCTCTTCTGTTGTTTAAACACTTCAAAAAAAAACCCTTTTGAAACTTTGTGCTATAAAGTTCCTTTTATAACCAAAAAGAAACAAGTCAACATTTGACTCTCTCTCTCCCTCCTTTGGCCGGCCCCTTTAGTGTTGTTTGGGCTTTGGGCTTTTATTATTTCAAGTCATCCTATGCTTGAATAAAAGTCCAATGGGTTTAGGCCCAATGGGCCCAATCAAACCCGAACTTTTCTTTAAGCCCAAAACGATCTTTTATCGCTTTTATGATTTCTTTAGACATTCTAATTAATCACAACACTTAATTAATCCAATTAATTATTTCCATCATCCATTAGTTACTCACTACAAGAGTGTATTGGTGAACAATCGTTTTAGGTTCTAATTAGCAAGGCAGTGAGGTGATTGGCACCAATCCAATTGATTATTTTTAATCCAATCACTTAGTGAATTAAAACTTACTTTTAATTTACCTTCTTCTTTGACGACTACATTTAATCATCTAGAAGAACTCACAAGCCATGAGTGACATCTAACCATATATCATGGCTACCCAAGCTAATGAAGAATTTGTTCGGAGAACCTATTCAGTTGGAATTACAATGTAATTCGATCCTTCTCTAAAACAATACTCTCAATCACATTACTAGGGTACGGATATTTTATGTCAAACCCCTAATGTGATTATTCCTTCTTATATGATTCATTTGAGTCGTATAGGAACGCTTTCCTTTATTACGCTCGATACTTCGGCCAAAGATTCCTGAATCATATCTTAGAGTATTCATCCTCTCTTAACGAGGATTAGAGATCCCTTGTTGTGCATTCACTTGCCTCCATGACTAAGTGGCTTAACCCCGACTATGCCGTGGACACTCGCGGATGGAGTGACTTTGACATAATCAAAGATCAAGTACCTAACCACAAGACAACTATGATGCCTCAGGTCAAAGGACTACTTACATTATTCCAACCATTAGAGTTACTTGCTTGACATGTGAGTAGACCTCCATGCAAGTACTCTCGTTCGATTGTGTTCAGTGAACTCATTCCCTTAATGAGCACCTACATACCTGTCTTAGTGTCACTACACGAATGGGACGAGACTTTCCATCCTTCCAATTGAAGGGGACATAGTATGTACTAGTCTTTGCATTGTCAGTATCCCTCTGACAATCATATGACCAGGAACCTTTTTGGACATGATGGTTATGTGAAGAAGGTCTCTGTAGTCTAACATCATTAGATTACTTCTTCCATCGATCAATTGTCCATGGATTCACTATTTAGGACATATATCGTTTATTGAGATAGTCATAATTAGTATCTTTGCCTTTTGATGTATAAGAGTCATCTATACACCCATTCATTGTCCTGAAAGGTTTCTTCCAAAGATTAACTTTCAGGGCATATTTCCAACACTAGGTGCAAGAGGGGTGTCATTCTGTGTGTTGTGGCTTCCTTCGCTCCCCATGTTGGAGAGGGATGCCTGGTCAAAAGAGAGTGTACGAATGGTGGAAACCAGCTTGACAAAGCTGAAGAGAATGGGAATAAGTGTTGTTCCCACAGACGGCGCCAAATGTTGATGCACAAAATCAGTGAGGACTTTGGTACAACAGAAAGTGTTAAGTTTGTGACCTTCGCTATGTTGCTCCGGTCACTAGTATGGATCAGTATGTAAATGGATAAAGATAGGGAAGCAAACACAAGATGTACGTGGTTCACCCATATTGGCTACGTCCACGGAGTAGAGGATTTCTCATTAATTGTGAAGGGTTTACACAAGTACATAGGTTCAAGCTCTCCTTTAGTGAGTACAAGTGAATGATTTAGTACAAATGACATTAGGAAATATTGTGAGAGAATGATCTCTATTTATAGAAGAGAGTTTCTAGTTTCATTCTGACATTGACACTTGTCGTGTTGTGATTGGCTTCTAATGTTGACACGTGTCGTGCTATGATTGGCTTCTGATATCGACACGTGTCGCGTTGTGATTGGCCTCCTGGTTGGAGGGAAACTCTTCTGGGTCCTTGACGGTATAACGTTAACCGGTGCCTAGTAGTTTCAGGATTGGTCAAGTATGGTACAAACACAACCAAGCACAACATCTTTCTCATGCTAAACCACTGAACTTTTAGCTTTCATGCCACACTTCGTCCAATTAAGTTACAATTTATGTAATTATTCAATCATGGTTAAATCAGAGTCATTGATTCATTTGGAATGCGTCCCAAGACGTGCTAATTCTTTTGAAGTATTTCGGGACTTAGTGCCGGAAATGAACCATGGGAGCGTAAAGTTCGTCCGAGACCTAAATCCAAATCGATCAAAAGGTCCCTAACATAAATATCCAACTCAATCAAAAGGTCCCTAACATAAATATCCAACTCAATCAAAAGGTCCCAACACCTACATACCTCGGTGTGAGGCTTTATTATAAAAAAAAACTTTCCAACACCTACATACCTCGGTGTGAGGCTTTATTATAAAAGAAAACTTTGAGGTCATTGGTAGTAGAAATATAATTGTATGTATTATATGTTTTTTTTTTTTTTAGTTTTATAATGTGAGACAATTTTACATTCTCCGACACTTTACATATTTTTCTTGTTGAGAATGTAATCTCATGTAAAAAAACAAAGGATTCTTGCATAGGTTTTATAAAGGGTTGGAACACTCCTATTACCAATTAATTTTAGGATAGACACTTTACTTTCTTCCTATCCCATGTGTGGTCGTTGGCTTCACTTTATTTTTTTAATTTTTTTAACAAACGATATTATCTACAATAAGAGAGAGGGGGTAGGCTTAGCCTCACAATGGGCTAACAATAATGTGATTCAAATTCATCATTGGCGAGAATCGAACCTAAGACCTCTCACTTACTACATGTGAAGAATAATACTACTAGACCATAGTACTAAGCGACATTTATATTTTTTTTTAATTAACCACATGAAATATAAACACTTGTGAGGTCCTAGGCTTCATTTGAATGCCCTCTTGCTTCTAATTTTGATTAATTTGGTTGTGCTTTTAGTAGGGGAAAATTGGATGATAAAGTTAATATATCACATTAATTACAAGTGTTACATTGAAAATTTTTTCGTAGTAGAGTTTAGAATTGTAAATTTATTTTCTTAATTAGAAGTTTAGGGACTGAGAAACTTTGTTTAACACCAGCAAAAACAGGTAATCGGTTCTGGCTATTACAAGTAGTCATGTAATTAGTTTGAGGAAAGAAGAAAAATGGGGTGAGAGAGGCTCGAACTCTCGACCTCAGGATGACTCAGAAGCTATGAGACCTACGCGCTAGCCAACTGCGCCACCACCCCGAATGTTTCCTGAAGCGTTTCTAATGCTTATATTGGTTACGGAGATTTATTTATTCTTCTTTTGATTCAATCGCAGAAGTATTTTGATTCATTCTTCATTTTTTACCACTACAGCCGACCCGTTCTAGTAATCTGATTACTTAATATGTGTGAGAAATTGAGTTTTATTGAATGTGCTAAACTAACTGAATTACAAAGTCTCGTGTAAACATTTTTTTTGGGAGCGAAAAAATAAAATTTATCCTTCACGTTTGAGTATAATTTCAATCTCATAAATCATCTTTAAAAAATTCAATCTCATACACTTGTTATTATTTCATTTCAATTTCATACAACCATTAGAAAATCTGTTAAATTAGCAGTTAAGTGATGACGTGGTAACAATAAATTTCACATTTATGTTGACGTTGTTGTCCAACTAGAGCCGCGTTGCCAAACAACTAATAAATAACGAATATTTTGGATGCCGTCTCTAATCCTTAATATTCTTTGATTAAAACCTTAATGGTATTTAAAGTTTGATCAAGGTTCCTTGACTTTGTTCACCTCATTATAATACTATTAATATTTATATTTTTATAGTTTTGACATTAATTATTTGATATTTTATGAGATTTATAATCCTATAAATTTAAAATCCCTCATTATAATACTATTAGAAACTGTTACAATAAAAGAATTCAAACATTTTGATTGAATAAATGGATAAAATGTCACAGCCCGTCCTAGGATAGTTTTATCGATGGTGTGAAGGATGGTTTTACCCTTAAACGTGGGTAGTAGTGTGCATACGTGACTTAGGTTTAGGTCCAAGTTATTTTCCTAAGTATGTGGAACTAATTGGAATTAAGTTCTTTTGTTGTTTTGGTTGGTTGGAGTGGACAATTTTGGACCACACACACTCCAACTCCCTCTCTCTCTCCTCCCTCACAATTTTCTTCCGTTTCCTACAACTTTGTACGGACGAACGCCAAACTCACATTTCACGCATGAATCGACGTCATGAAGGTAAGATTCAAACTCCTTGCAAGTCCTTGAGTTCATATATGCCATTTTTAAATCGTGAAACCATAAAAAACCTGAGAAACCATCACCCTTGATTTGAGTACTGTTCATGTGGTCGTAATTATGGATGTTTCAGGGGATTTTAAGCTCATAGGAAGCTTTAGGACGTTCGTACGAAGCTCGGAGAAGAAAAACCAAGCAAATTGGACGTCGGGAAGTGTAGTTTGGAGAGTTTGAAATTTGGCCGGAATTATCGAGCTCTCTCCGGCGAGTTTTCGTGGATTTCAAGCCTTGAAATTGGTAAGGATGTGTTCTTCTAGTTATAAGCTTTAAATTGAGACCAATTTCATGAGTTTTGGTTAAGAAACGAAGGAGATATAAGGATTCTAAGATTTTCCCAGTTTCCGACGACGGCGACGGTTGCCGGAGTTCGAAGGTAGGGGATGATGGAATATTCTGTGAACTTTGACGGAATATTCCTAATGGCGTTGGTTAGTTTAACAGATCCCGTTACTATTTAATGAAATATTCCACGGAATATTCCTAACGGGGTTAAAGGATTCCGTTAAGGTCCCTGCACGTGGCAACACCTAGGGCCGTGCCCTTGCCAACGCATGAAGGCTCCAAAAATTATTTTTAAAATATGGGGATGTTCGTGGGGTTATGTAGGTCACGATGGTATATTCATATACCTCAATTGAGTAATGTATGAGAAGTTATTAGCTAGTGTTGGTTATGTGCTTTAAATTAACGTTTTTATAGTTGTTCTGCATATAGGGAGACTTATCCCGAGGACGAGATCAGTCAAGGGCGACTCGAGGGCTAGAACCCTTCGACATACCAGTGAGTGGGCTTTTGGTTATCAGTAGATACTTATATACTTGATATTTTCCCAGAAAATGCATTTAAATGAAAGTATGCCTTGAAATGCCATGCACATAAATTTATGTTCAGTATATGAATTAGTATATGATGCATAATATATAATTGTGGTGATGTGGACGCTCAGGTAAGCCTAGGTGAGTTTATGAATTGTAAATGTGAATAACGGTTGTGATTAACTGAGAAACATTGAGCTCATAAACCTGCACTGCGGTGTTAGTGATTTAGCCAGAGATATGGCACATGCTTGTTTATAATGTCACATCCTGCACCATATGCCTAGGTTTCACAGTCCTGTATATCTTTTGAATGATCTAATCATTATGATGTCTTCTGTTAGAACTATGCCGCCTCGTAGAGAGCCACGTCACTCAGTTGAGCCTAGTTTCCCTGATATTGCTCAATTAAGGGAAGCTATAGCTAATGCCATTCAGTCTTTGCTTCATCCTTCTCAAAGAACACCTCTTGAGACTGTGTATAATCTGAAGCTGAATCATTTCATGGGAAATGAATGACATAAGAGAGCGAAGAAATGGCTTAATTATGTCGAGAAGACTTTTGCTGGTGATGCAGAGTCAGGGGAATCTTCCTCCTGATAGGTGGGTCAAGACGACTACCTGGTTTTTGGGTCTGGAGCCTGCATCCTAGTGGAGACAGGAGTCTTATTAGATGCCACCAAAGGTTGTAGCCAATTGGGAAGTGTTTAAACAGCTATTTCAAAAAAGGTTTATTCCTCCTGAGTACATGGATCGCAAGATTACGCATTTGAAACAAGGAAAGATGTTAGTGAATGAGTATTACAAGAGGATCACTGATTTGTCTCGATATGATCTGAAGGTTGCTGCTAATCTGGTCAAGATGCTCCATCGTTTCAAGTTGGGTACTAAGAAGAAATGGTGTTCTATAGCGACATCAACTCCCTGTGCCACTTACCAAGAGTTTTATGAGGTTTTACTGCGGATTGAGGACTCAGAGAACATGCCCAATGAGAGTGAAAATGAAGAAGAAAAGAACGGGAACCAGAGGCGAGATGATAGAGGCAAAGGTCAATCATCTCAGGGACCTCGTAAGACCTAGAATTTTAAGAGAACTGGTGTCAGTTCCAGCTCTTCTAGTGGAGGTTTAAGCTCTAATGTGCAGAGGAGATGTGGTAGATTTGATGGAGGCCCGAGATTTTAGAGGCAGAGGGACTTTGGTGGTTCAGGTGGTTCAAGTGCTCCTTTATGCCGCAGGTGTAATAATAGGCATTTTGGATAGTGTAGGAGAGGCAGCAGTGCATGCTATACTTGTGGACAGATGGGGCATAAGGTTGTACATTGCCCTCAGAATCAGCAGAGGCCCCAACAACCTTCCTTTCCACCACCTGCGCCGACCCAACAAGCTTTAGGACCTAATGGTTATGCTGAGACTGGTCGTGGTGGTGCTTATCATTATCAGGACGATGCCGCTCCTTATGCTACAAGACAATATCAACACTCACAGGGTCCTCATTATCAAGGCGGTTACCCTCAGTATCAGGGAGGTTCTATGCCATATCAGCCATATTCAGCGAGTGGATCCCAGTGGTACCAGGGGGGACAGCCCCAACAGGTAGAGATTGCTGCTAACAGTGCAGGATCTTCGAGGCAGTCTGGTCAGCCAATACAAGGACGAGGTATTCATGCTAGCAGAGGTCATGGTGGACAACAGCAGAATCAGGGACGTATCTATAACATGAAACTTTAAGATGCTCAGAACAATCCTGATTTAATCATGGGTACGTTAAATATTCTTGGTCATTTTGCTAGAGTATTGATTGATTGTGGTGCTACGCATTCTGTTGTTTCTCATACATTTGCTCAAGTGACACAACCCCATCCTACACCTCTAGGATATGATTTAGAGTTTTCTATGCCTAAAGGGGAGAGATGTTATGTTGATCGGGTATATCCAGGATGTCCAGTGATGGTGGATGATGTGGTTATGCTAGCTAACCTTATTCCGTTAGACATTGTTAATTTTGATGTGATTTTGGGCACTGATTGGTTACATTATAATCATGCCAAGATAGATTGCTATGGGAAGGCAGTCACCTTTCATCATCCTGGATTACTTGAAGTTACATTTGTTGGAGAGCCTAGCGGAGTGAGGCATGGTGTTATTTCTGCCATGAAAGCCAAAAGATTGTTGTTGAAAGGTTGTCAGGGATATTTGGCTCATATGGTATTAAATGATAATACTCCTAGTAGTGTGGAGGATGTACGTGTGGTCAGGAAAATTCCAGATGTATACCCTGATGATTTGTCTGGATTACGCCAGATAGAGATGTGGAGTTCATTATTGATCTGCTTCTAGGTATGAATCCTATATCTTTGACTCCTTATAGAATGACTCCTGCTGAATTAAGGGAATTGAAAGTTCAGTTGCAAGAATTAGTGGATAAAGGTTTTATTCAACCTAGTACTTCACCTTGGGGAGCTCCAGTCTTATTTGTGAGGAAGAAAGATGGAACCTTGAGGCTGTGCATTGATTACAGGCAATTGAATCGGGTAACAATTAAGAACCGTTATCCGTTACCTCGTATAGATGATTTGTTTGATCAACTCCGAGGTGCCTGTGTGTTTTCTAAAATTGACTTGAGGTCTGGTTATTACCAGTTGAAGATTAGAAGTGAAGATGTCCCTAAGACAACATTCATGACTCGATATGGTCATTATGAGTTTCTTGTGATGCCATTTGGGTTAATTAATGCACCAGCAGCTTTCATGGATTTAATGAATCGAGTATTCCAGCCATATTTGGACAGGTTCATCATTGTCTTCATTGATGATATTCTAGTATACTCTAAGTCTAGAGCAGAGCATGCTAGACATCTTAAATTGGAGTTGAAAAGTTTGAGGGAACACCAGTTATATGCTAAGTTTAGCAAATGCCAATTCTGGTTAGATCAAGTGGCGTTTTTGGGACATGTTATATCAGCTCAAGGTATTCAAGTGGATTCTCAAAAAGTGGTAGCTGTGGAGAATTGGGAACAACCTCGAACCGTCACTGAGGTACGGAGTTTTCTTGGCCTTGCAGGCTATTATAAATGGTTTGTTAAGGATTTTTCAATGATTGCTTTACCATTGACGAGGTTGACCAAAAAAGAAGTTAAGTTTGAGTGGGATGATAATTGTGAGCAAAGTTTTCGGAAGTTGAAGTATTATCTTACTCATGCACCTGTTTTAGCACTCCCAGATGATAGTGGTAATTTCGACGTCTACCGTGATGCTTCTTTGAATGGTTTGGGTTATGTATTGATGCAACATGGTAGGGTGATTGCTTATGCTTCGAGACAGTTGAAACCTCATGAGAAGAATTACCCTATTCATGATTTGGAGTTAGCGGCTATTATCTTTGCTTTGAAGATTTGGAGACATTATCTTTATGGTGAGAAATGTAAGATCTTCACGGATCATAAAAGTCTTCAATACCTTTTTACTTAGAGAGATCTTAATCTTCGGCAACGAAGATGGATTGAGTTGCTTAGTGATTATGATTGCACGATTGAGTATCACCCTGGTCGTGCAAATGCAATGGTAGATGCATTTAGTAGGAAGACTCCAGCTAGACTTAATGCCATTTATGATTGTCATGTTCCTCTTCTTGCTGATTTGAGGTCCACTGGAGTGGAGTTAGGAGTGGAAGATCGAGAGGAAGCCTTACTTGCTAATTTTCAAGTTAGGCCAATCCTAATTGATCATGTGCTCGAGGCCCAGATGAATTATGAAGAGACCCAGGAAATAATTCAAGCAAGGAATCAGGGGAAGAAGAAAGATTTCAAAATTCGAGAAACTGATGGCATGCTTATGTAAGAGAGCAAAATGTATGTGCTGAATAATGTAGAGTTAAAGAAAGAAATCCTTGATGAAGCACATATTTCGGCATATGTAATGCATCTAGGAGGTACCAAGATGTATCATACCATTCGACCATTTTATTATTGGCCGGGTATGAAAAGGGAAATTGCCGAATGTGTGAGTAGGTGTGCCATTTGCCAACAAGTTAAAGCTGAAAGGAAGAAACCGTTTGAGTTGATGCAGCCACTTCCCGTTCCATAGTGGAAATGGGAAAATATTACCATGGATTTTGTATACAAGCTTCCTCGTACACATAATGGTTATGATGGTATTTGGGTGATAGTTGATCAGCTTACTAAGTCAGCACACTTTATTCCAATAAGGGAAAATATTCATTAAGTCAATTAGCTAAGTTAATCATATCGAAGATTGTGAAGTAACATGGTGTTCCAGTTGATATTATCTCGGATCGGCATCCTAGATTTACTTCTAAGTTCTTGGTAGCATTCCAGGAAGCTCTTGGTATGAGATTACTTTATAGTACAACATATCATCCTCAGACTGATGGGCAATCTGAGAGAACCATTCAAACGTTAGAGAATATGTTAAGATCTTCAGTACTACAGTTTGGCGATGGTTGGCATGATTATTTGGATTTGATGAAGTTTGCCTACAACAACAGTTACCATTCGAGTATTGGTATGGCATCTTTTAAGGCACTCTATGGTAAGTCTTGTCGAATGCCATTATGTTGGTCAGAAATGGGTGAAAGAGTTTTAGTGGGCCCAGAGATTGTGGATGAAACTACCCAGAATATTCAGGTAATTAAGTCTAACCTGAAAGCGGCCTAGGATCGACAAAAGAGCTTAGCAGACAAGCATGCCACTGACCGGAGCTATAGTGTAGGTGATTGGGTATTTCTGAAGCTATCACCATGGAAAGGTGTTGTGCGGTTTGGAAAGAAAGGCAAGCTGAGTCCTAGGTACATTGGACCATATATGATCACCAAGCGAGTCAGTGAGGTTGCTTACAGGCTTGAGTTGCCTCCAGAGTTGTCCAAAGTTCATGATGTGTTTCATGTTTCGATGCTTCGTCATTATGTTGCAGATCCTTCATAAGTGATTCCTCCTCAACCTCTAGAAATTAATCTAGATTTGACTTATGATGAGGAACCAGTGACTATCTTGGATTGGAAAGACAAGGTTCTGAGAAATAAAATTGTGCGTTTGGTGAAGATTTTGTGGAGAAATCATTCAGTGGAAGAAGCTACTTGGGAAACAGAGGACCGAATGAGAGAGATGTATCCACGCCTAATTTATGATTATTAGTGGATTGTATGATTGTATAAATTTTGAGGATGAAATTTTATAAGATGGGTACATTGTCACAGCCCGTCCTGGGATAATTTTATCGATGGTGTGAAGGGACGGTTTTACCCTTAAACGTGGGTAGTAGTGTGCGTACGTGACTTAGGTTTAGGTCCAAGTTATTTTCCTAATTATGTGGAACTAATTGGAATTAAGTTGTTTTGTTATTGTGGTTGGTTGGAGTGGACAATTTTAGACCACACACACACTCCAACTCCCTCTCTCTCTCATTCTCGTGCACTCTTTCTCTCTTCCCTCGCGATTTTCTTCTGTTTCCATCAACTTTGTACGGACGAATGCCAAACTCACATTTCACGCATGGATCAACGTCAAGAAGGTAAGATTCGAACTCCTTGCAAATCCTTGAGTTCATATATGCCATTTTTAAATCATGAAACCCTCAAAAACCCGAGAAACCATCACCCCCGATTTAAGTATTGTTCATGTGGTCGTAATTATGGATGTTTCTGAAGGAATTATTTTGAAAAACATGTTCATTTGAGCAACATCATATAGCATGCAATTAACAATTAAAGGCGGAATCATGCTTGCATGCACTCAAAAACAAAACATTACCATGAAATTCAAAGCCTAGTAGATTGGTGAACCAATAATCAACTCAAAACAAAGTGAGTTGAAATTATTACCTTTGTAGATTCCTCTTTGCATAAGCAAAGGCTAATCACCCAAAGAGATAGGGCCTTCATTCCTTGCTTCTTAGATCCATGGATTTGGATGGAAAAATAGGTTTCTCCAAGTTCCCAAAATAGGGAACCTCTAAGTCTCTTCACCAAGGTTTGATTGTAGAAGAAATGAGTGACCTTGGAGTAGTAGGATTGCTAGATGTACCCTCCAAGGTGTTGGCCTCTTTAGAGAGAAAATGGAGAGACAATTCTCACCAATTTTCCCCCAAAATAAACCCTTTTTCACTTAATGAATATTTGGCTATAAAGTCATTTATATAGTCACTTCTTTAAGTGACCTAAACAACCAAAAAACCCTAATTCATCTTCATGGCCGGCCATATAGAGAGATTTGGGCTTTTGGGCCTTAATGAATCTTTATTCATTAAATTGTCATACAACTTAAGTTAATGGGCTTGACGTTCGAAGCCCATTGGGCCTTAAGGTCCAAAACTATCCCGAAGTCATTTAACGAACTTATTCGTTTGATTAATTAACATATTAATTAATCCTTGCCATAAATAAATGATTAAACCATTTAATCATTCTTACTCATTTCCGTTTAATCTTCAATCTCTACCTTTTATGGTGTGCGATCCATTAGGTTCCTTTTAGCGAGGTAGTGGGCGATTAAAACCATTTTACATCGATTGTGAATTGAAACTATTTTCAATTCTCCCTTTAGTGATTACACACGTTTAGGGCTTCCACAAACCATGAGTGAAACCTAGCAGCATATCATGGTTACCCAAGCTAATAAGAAGAGGATAGAGAACCTATTCAGTTCGGGATTACAAATGCAATACGGTCTTTCTCTAATCTAATACTCTTGACCACATTGTTTGGTATGATAGTTTATTTACTCATGTCTACTATCCAATGTAAATCGTTTGCTTATATGATTTCCTTGAATGTGATTTGGAACGCATTCCCTAATCTCATTCATACTCTGGCCAGAGATTCCAAATCATATCATAGAGTATTCTCCCTCAACTGTTTGAAGGTTAGAGATCCCTTGTTGCGCATTCACTTGTCTCCATAGCTAAGTGGCTTAACCCCAACGATGCCGTGGACACCCCGAGGGGGTGACTTTGACATAATCAAAGATCAAGGACTTAACCACAAGACAACTGTGATGCCTCAGGTCAAAGGACTACTTTGCATTATCCCAACCATGAGTTCTTATGTGACATGGTATATGAGAACTCTTCGTTGATCACGTTCAGTGTACTCATTCTCTATTGAGCACCTACGTACTTGTCTTGATGTCACACACACCAATGACTTGAGACTAATCACTCTCCCTGAGAGAAGACATAGTACGTACCGATCTTTACGGACTGTCAATGCCCAATTGACAATCCTATGATCAGGAACATTTAGGATGTGTCTACGAAAGAATGGTCTCATGAATCTAACTTCATTAGATTACATTCTCCCAATCACATATTCCTTGGACTTTATCGTTTAAGCATATAACATTTATATGAGACGGCTCAAACAATAATGTATGCCCTTTATATGTAAAACTAGATTAGTTTAACATGTGAAATGTCCATAAAGTACCATCACATGATTGGCTTTAGGGCACATTTCCAACAGTTTCAAGGGATTTTAAGCTCATAGGACGCTTTAGGACATTCGTACGAAGCTCGGAGAAGAAAAACCAAGAAAATTGGACGTCGGGAAGTCGAATTTGGAGAGTTTGAAATTTGGCCGGAATTATTGAGCTCTCTTCAGCGAGTTTTCGTGGATTTCAAGCCTTGAAATTGGTAAGGATGTGTTCTTCTAGTTATAAGCTTCAAATTGAGACCAATTTCATGAGTTTTGGATAAGAAACGGCAGAGATATAAGGATTTTAAGATTTTCCCAGTTTCTGGTGATGGCCACGGTCGCCGGAGTTCGAAGGTAGGGGATGATAGAATATTCTGTCAACTTTGACGGAATATTCCTAACAGCGTTGGTTAGTTTAACGGATTCCGTTACTATTTAACGAAATATTCCACAAAATATTCTTAACAAGGTTAAGGGATTCCGTTAGGGTCCCTACACGTGGCTGCGCATAGGTCCGTGCCTTTGCCGGCGCGTGAAGGCTCCAAAAATTATTTTTAAAATATAGGGATGTTCGTGGGGTTGTGTAGGTCACGATGGTATATTCATATACCTCAATTGAGCAATGTATGAGAAGTTATTAGCTAATGTTGGTTATGTGCTTTAAATTAACATTTTTATAGTTGTTTCGCATATAGGGGAGACTTATCCCGAGGACGAGCGCAGTCAAGGGCGACTCAGGGGCTACAACCCTTCGACATACCATTGATATTTTCCCAGAAAATGCATTTAAATGAAAGTATGCCTTGAAATGCCATGCATATAAATTTATGTTCAGTATATGAATTAGTATATGATGCATAATATATAATTGTGGTGCTGTGGACGCTCAGGTAAGCCCAGGTGAGTTTATGAATTGTAAATGTGAATAACAGTTGTGATTAATTGAGAAATATTGAGCTCATAAACCTGCACCCCGGTGTTAGTGATTTAGCTAGAGATATGGCACATGCCTATTTATAATGTCACATCTTGCACCATATGCTCACATTGGATCCAAATTAGGAGCACAGCCTTGTCGTACAGACCCTTATAGGTGGTTCCTACTCGTAGGTGACTAGCGATTTATCGCATAGCTATCATGAGAGTGTAGCACTGAGCATAACTATATTACACCCAGTCCTGTCATACAGACCATTACAGTGGTTCCGACTCATGTGCAGTATAGTGTCGTATAGGTCATTTGCAGTGACTCCGGCTAGATTGACTAATGAGCTGTGTATTCAGCCGTGCAAACTTCTACAGGGGCTCCGGCTAATATATATTATTTTCCATGAATCTATTTTTACTTGAGTTACCTATTCTGTTTTATATTTGGCATGGCATACTTATGATTATGAATATGTGAAGCATGATTTATATATATATATATATATATATATATATATATATATATATATATATGTATGTATGTATGTATATATGTAGATATGTATGTATATATGTATATATTTATATATTTATATGTATATATGTATATATGTATATATTTATATTCTATTTCTGGGAACATTTATACATGTTTTACGGCGAGGGGTTAGAGTGTTTGATAAATGAAATGCTTTTGAAAAGCTTTGTTTTTGCCCATTCACGTTTTCTGTTTTGCGCCCCTCCAGGTTTTAGGTAGACTTGCGGTTGGTGGCATTGAGGATCTTGGTGGTTCTGATAGAATAAAATATTCATAGGATATCTTCTGGTACTGTATAGCTAGTACTTGTCCTACTGGACTGCACCTACACTTTCTATGCTCTGATTAGGAGTATTTACACTCGTATCTCACTCCTAGCACTTCCTGTTTATTAGTGCACATTAGTAGCTTTCGATTTTTATTTATTCGTATATGTCTTATCTTTTTTGTTTCCGCACTGTGCACATGGCTACGTCACCCTTGTGATGGCCAGCATGCCTCGATCTCGGTCGGGGTATGTCAGTTTGTTATCAGAGCCTAGTTTTAGCCGTCCTGTATATCTTGTGAATGATCTAATCATTATGATGTCTTCTGTCAGAACTATGCCGCCTCGTAGAGAGCCACGTCACTTAGCTGAGCCTAGTTTCCCAAATATTGCTTAGTTAGAGGAAGCTATAGCTAATCCCATTCAGTCTTCGCTCCGTCCTCCTCAAATGACACCTCATGAGACTGTGTATAATCTGAAGCTGAATCATTTCATGGAAAATGAAGGCCATGAGGGAGCGGAGAAATGGTTTAATCATGTCGAGAAGACTTTCCTGGTGATGCAGAGTCAGGGGAATCTTCCTCCTAATAGGTGGGTCAAGACGACTACCTGGTTTTTGGGTCCGGAGCCTACATCCTGGTGGAGATAGGAGTCTTATCAGATGCCACTAGAGGTTGTAGCCAATTGGGAAGTGTTTAAACAGTTGTTTCGGAAAAGGTTTATTCCCCCAGAGTACTTGATCGCAGGAAACAAGAGTTTACGCATCTGAAACAAGGAAAGATGTCAGCGAATGAGTATTACAAGAGGTTCACTGATTTGTCTCGATACGATTCGGAGATTGTTGCTAATCCGGTCGAGATGCTCCGTCGTTTCAGGTTGGGTTCTAAAAAGAAATGGCGTTCTATAACGACATCAACTCCCTGTGCCACTTACCAGGAGTTTTATGAGGTTTTACTGCGGATTTGGGACTCAGAGAACATGCTCAGTGAGAGTGAAGATGAAGAAGAAAAGAACGAGAACCAGAGGTGAGAATTTTAAGAGAAGTGGTGGTTTAAGCTCTTCTAGTGGAGGTTTGAGCTCTAATGTGCAAAGGAAAGGTGGTAGATTTGCTGGAGGCCCATGATTTCAGAGGCAGAGGGACTTTGGTGTTTCAGGTGGCTCAAGTGCTCCTTTATGCCGCAGGTGTAATAATAGGCATTTTGGAGAGTGTATGAGAGGCAGCAGTGCATGCTATAATTATGAGTACAAATGAAATTTTAAAAAATATAGGCCCTAAAAGAAATTAATACATGGGTACAAAATAAAACTAAAAAGAAAATACTTCAAAATTTTTAAAAATGTTGCAAATTAAAAGTGACACATCCCGACCGAGATCGAGGCATGCTGGCCATCACGTGAGAGTGACGTAGCCATGTGCACAGTGCGGAAGCGATAAGGATAAGAAATATACGAATAAATAAAAACCGAAAGCTACTAATGTGCACTAATAAGCAGAAAGTGCTAGGAATGAGATACACGTGTAAATACTCCTAATCAGAGCATAGAAAGTCTAGGTGCAGTCCAGTAGGACAAGTACTAGTTATACAGTACCAGAAGATGTCCTACTAATAATATATTTTTGTCAGAACCGTCGAGATCCTCAAATGCCACCAACAACAAGTCTACCTAAAACCTGGAATGGTGCAAAACAGAAAACGTGAGTGGGCAAAAACAAAGGTTTTGAAAACACATTTAACTTTCAAATGCTCTAACCCTTCGCTGTAAAACATGTATACTTTTTCCCAGAAATGGAATAATAACATATACCTATATTTATATATATCAATTCAAATCATGCTACACATATTCATAATCATAAGTATGCCATGCCAAGATATAAATAGGATAAGTAACCCAGGTGAAAATAAATTCATGGAAAATAGCACATTAGTCAGAACCCCCTGCAGAAGTCTGTATGGCTGAAATCATAGCTCATTAGTCAATCTAGCCAGAGTCACTACAAATGACCTATACGACACTACACTGCACACAAGTCGGAACCACTAAAAAGGTCTGTACGACAAGACTGGGTGTAATATAATTATGCTTAATACTATGCTCTCATGATAGCTGGGCGATAAATCGTTAGTCACCTACGAGTCGGAACCACCTATGATGGTCTGTACAACATGACTGTGCACCTAAATTGGATCCAATGTGAGCATATGGTGTGGGAGGTGACATTATATACAGGCCTATGCCATATCTCTGGCTAATCACTAACATCGGGTGCAGGTTTATGAGTTCAATATTTCTCAATTAATCACAACCATTCAATACACATTCACAATTCATAAACTCACCTGGAACTTACCTGAGTGCCCACCGCACCAAATCACATTTATGCATAAAATTCTAACTCATGGTTTAAGCATAAATCAATAGGCATGGCATTTTCAAAGCATAATTCATTTAAATGCATTTTCTGGGAAAATATCAAGTATATTAATATATACTGAAAACCAAAAGCCCACTCACTAGTATGTCAAAGGGTCGTATCCCCAGAGTCGCCCTTGACTGCGCTCGTCCTTGGGATAAGTCTCCCCTATATGCGAAACAACTATAAAAACATTAATTTAAAGCACATAACCAATACTAGCTAATAACTTCTCATACATTACTCAAATGGGATGTTTGAATATACCAACGTGATCTACACAACCTCACGAACATCCCCATATTTTTAGAAAAATTTCTGACCACCCACGCGCAGCCACGCGTCGGCCAAGGCACGACCAGACGCGCCGCCCACGCTCGGGCACGTGCCAGGCACACTGACGGCGGCAGTTAACACCGTCAGGATTATTTCATCCAAAAGCAAGCATATACCGTAAATTATTAACGGCGTCATCTAACGCCGTTAGCATATTCCGTCAAAATTGATGAAATATGCCCTCATCTTCTCCGACGAGTCGCCGAACGCCGGTGACTTCGCCGATTTCTGGAATTTATTTCAAAACCTTATATCTTCTTCATTTCTTAACCAAATTCCATGAAACTTGAACCAATTTGAAGATCTCACCAAGACGAACAAAACCATACTTGAGTCGAGCCTTGAAACCCCATAAACCCGCCAGAAAAAGCCTCGATATTCTGGCAAATCATAAAACCCGCCGTTCTTGATAATCCGAAGTTCAAATTCTTCCAATGAACCATTCCGAGCCTCATGAGGACCTCCTTAAGCTACTTGTAAGCTTGAAATCCCCAAAAACACATGATTTTACGATTGCATGAATAGTGACATAGATTGGGTTAGGGTTTTCACGAGTTTTCGAATAAGTTCTTATCTAAAAATGGTACCATTTAACTCGTATGAACCTCAAGAACACAATGGTGTCCTTTAAACTCTCGATCTGCAAACTTTCGACTAGTTTGTTGTTAATCCGTAAGGGGAGAAAGGGAGAAAGAGTGAGTCCGAAGGAGAGAGCACGGGAGAGAAAAGAGAGAAAGGTACTTTTGTGTGTGTGGTCCAAATTGGGTCACCAACCAAACAACTAAAACTTAAAATTTGATTGAGTCCAAACCTTAGCCCATTTACACACACCACCACCAACCGTTCAAAGGTAATTTCGTCAATTCACGTTATCGATAACTTTTATTCGAGATGGGCTGTGACAAAAAATGGGTACAAACTAAAATATAAATATATGATACAAAGTTTAGGCATAAAACATAAATATACCATATGTAATTTTTCTATCATTGATTAAATATACAATGTCATGTGACGGTATACACATGGGTACAAACACAAATAAAACTTTAAAAAATATGGGCACAAAAAGAAACTAATATATGGGTACAAATTAAAAATGAAAAGAAAATTGGTACAAATTAAAAATTATTTGCAAATTAAAAATAGGTACAAGCTAAAAATAAAAATATATAATAAAAAATTTAGCCATAAATATAAATATACTAATTGTAACATTTTTAACACTAAAGGAATAAATTTAAAAATAAAAATATTTATTATTCAAATAATTAATGATGTTATTAATACCCAATGACCTTGATCAAAAATTAAAAATGAATAATATTTTAATCAATAGAGTAACAAAAAGAAGGATGTAAACCTAATTTTTCCTTGATTTTTAGTATTATTAAAAACTTAAATAATAGAATAGGAAAAAAAAACCCTAAAATCCTCCACCCTAACGCTACAAATGTAGAGCCCCAAACTTGGACCCATAAATAAATAAAGAAAGATGATGAAGAAAAGGAGGGGGAAAAAGAAGGGCAAGTGGGAGGGTCATAGGCAATGATTCCCTAGAAGCCTGACCTTGTTCTGCGATGGAGGGAGGGATGGGGTTAATTTTGAAAAAGCAAAGCAAAACAAGGCGTATGATGATTCCATGTCCCATTCATTCCCGGGGTATAAAATGACCTGCGCTCCTTCCTTCCTTCCTTCCTTCCTTCCCTCCCTCTCTACCAATTGCCAATATTTTGTCTATTCGTTATTCTCAAGCATCATATACATCATCAGTTAATCATTTCCAGTCTGCAACAATATAGTATGTTTTCTCTGGACAACGGAGGTAATCACATAACGACATATTTTTATCGCTTCATACTCGGTTATTGATCTAAACATCTAGCAACACGGTTTCTCTTGGCTATATGGTTCATCTCGGAGAGGGTGTGTACGCGTGGCACCTGGCCAAAAGGGCGGACCTTGCTAACTCAAGAGCATGGTTTTGGCAGACATCCGCGCTTGGCAGGAGCTCGCAAGGCAGGAGCTCCTTCCGAAGAAAGTTGAAGCAATACTATTCGTTTCCAAGTTTCCCAAGACGGAAACATTTGTTTCTCGTGGTTACTCAGGAGCCTCAGTTGCACTGATTCTTGACCTAAGTTATGATCGACAGGACAGGCACGGACGACTCCGCTCGTAGTTGCAATAACTGTTGATGCATGTGGAGCTCAAGATGCGGTGGGCAACTTTTCTAAGCTCAATCTCACTATAATTCATATTTCAAACCGAATGATCATTTCTTGCAACTTTGCACCACGTGTAAATAAAATTAAGGGGGTTTGAGGTCAATTACATAATACCCAAATACGGAGCTGACGTGGTTGCCACATTTGTACCACGTAGCTGCTACATGTGTGCCATGTGGCAAAAAAATAAATTTTTTTATTTTTAAAACCTGAATCTTCTAAAAAATAAAAAAAAACCCATACATACCCCGAAACACCCCTGACCCACTTTTCTCCATCTCCTCCCACTTCACCTCCCATTCCTTTTCCCTCCTCTTCTCCCTCCCAACCCCCATAAATTTTTGCACTTCTTCCAGAACCCACAAATCAAAATGAGCTCTCAATCCGGAAAAAAAAAAACCCCAAAATTTCATGGATTTCGAAATTTTATTTCCCAAAATTCAAAACCATCATCTTTTCCACATCAACCTACCTGAGGACGAGGAGGGCGGTGAAGAGAATGGATAGCTCCAACTCCAAGATTCGGACTTTGACCATAGCCAACAATCTTTGAGCAACTACCCCCACCCGATCCTAGCCAACAATCTCATCTTCCCATTGCAACCATCTTCATCCCCCACCCATTGCATCCATCTGGTTACCTTCACCCCCACAACCCACAAATGACAAACCAGTAATGGTGTTGATGAAATTTGAGGCTACGACAAGACCCCAACCTACTTCCTGCAAATTGGTTTCCAACCACCACCAAATCCCCAAATTAGCCAGGGGTCATTTTTAAATTTGTTTGAAGTTTGAATGGGTGGTTGTGATGGAAAAAGAATGAGGAGATTGAGATGGTTGCCCCAAAACCGCAACCACCACCAACAGCTGTGATCTGTGGTCCTCACTCTCAACGGGTTTCGCCAGCTTCACGCCCACTACATCTGGCGTCTCAACAAGGTGAAGGGGTGGATGCTGGGTGATGGGTGATGGGTGAGGGAGAAGGGGGTGGGCTCGAGTAGGGGTGGGTGATGGGGATGGGCTCAGGTGGGGAAGAAGGGGATTTTTGGTTTTTTTTTTTTTTTTTTTCTTTTTTTTTTTTTTTTTTTTCCTAGAAGATTCAAGTTTAAAAAAAAAATTATTTTCTTTGCCACGTGGCACACATATGATAGCCACGTGGTACAAATATGGCAACCACATGGTACAAATGTGGCAGCAACGTCAGCTCTTAATAAATCAATGGATGAAAAATGTAACGGATGTATTATATTGAAATAAAATAGTAGGTAAGGTATAGAAGTGAAATGTTTTAAAGATGGGGTGTGCTATTCACACACCCTATTTTACTTCTCATACACCCCTTGATAATTTATGTCGTTGATCTTCTTCAATTCATCCGATCCGAAGGTCAAAAATTAAAAAAAGTGTGAGAAGTAAAATGGGATGTATGGATATCACAACCCTTTAAAGATGTTGTATGGAGTTATAATAGACCTCAAACCTGACGAGGTATTATGTAATTTACTCTAAAATTAAAGCTAGACAATTATGAGGGGAAAAAAAAAATAAAATCAACGCATCTTATCATTAGAGAACAAGTCGAAGTTGAGCAGCATAATCTAAAGGGTCAACAACGATTACAAGCAGCCAAACGTGTGAGAAACTAGATCACTAACTCATCCTAATTAATAACTAATCCTACTAATTAAGTCCCTACCATCACAAGACTTAAAAATCTAATTTCTACTTCACACACTTCTTGTTACCTGGTTGACACTTCCAGCCGGCCATGCTCCTCTATAAGGTCAAGCTGCAAAGCATTCTGCATTCCTTATTCTACTAGTACTAGTCATACATTTCACGATGCATAAACTACAACCTTCTCCTGCTCTCGAGACTCGACTAAAGAAACACAACATCCGCTGATCATGCCTACTGCACAAATTAGTGAAAAGGCCTGCCCTCAGGTTGCCAAACCATTCACTTCCATGGCATGCTTGACATGCCTTGCAGGTTATTGTTATTGCAGGCTCCTGTGCTTTGGTTAAGCGGACTTCCAGGCCCGCCTGAGGATTCACTCAGTGTTCCACGTGACTGGGGGCTATTTGCTCCTGTTGGACCACTGCCCGGATCAAATTTTGGTGCTACAGACAAAGGATCCATTTGGTTCGCAGTCTTTGATTCTTTCCGACCATCTGCAACAAAACTTCCGACTACCACCTGCAATGAAATGGGAACCCCCAAAATCACTGGTTATATTAGGTCCATCAAATTTTTTTTTTCTTTTTTAATAAGAGAAAGATTCAATCATATGAAGAGCTGTATCTGAAAGTGCTCAATTCAAACATATGGCTCGTACTATGTCTAGATTCATAATTTGTAGACCCACACATCATGGAAGATTCATTTCCTTCAACTATTAATTTTCACATCACAAATAAAATCTAAAATAATTTAAAAATAAAACGTACCTGAACAGGGCAGGCAGCCGTTAGAAGACCTGCCACGCCACCACCTAAAACTCGGCCATCTGGGCCAGATAATGACACACTTAAGCCCCCAGTTCTACTCCGCTGACCACCAATTTCAGATAGAAGAAACGAGCCTGAGAGTGACAGAATTTCAAACCTCCCCTGCATATGAAAATTCATAAGAGAAAACGAAAATAGCGAGAAATAACTCATAGGTAGATATAATACATAAGATGAAAACAATCCCTATGGTGACTACCATATAATTAACAGAAAGTTAATGATAATTACTTGTGTAAAAACAATAAACTCAGTACTGGGATGAATTGTGACAGATACTAAATCTTACATCTAACTAAAGAGCAAACATGCTTTTTTACATTACATGCTCCTAGAGTAGAACCCAGATAGTAACTAATTCATTAATTTAAACCTATGGTGTTCAAAAGTTCGCAAACCAAACATAAACAATCATGTCAGAACATGGCGGCATAAACTCATTAGTATAGGCGTAGTCATGTATCCTAAAAAAAACATAACTGTTCCTAGAGAGACTTGGAATATTAATCCCCAGTCAATGTTCCCAGAGAACAGCTACTGAGGCCCAACATACTAACAACAAAACTGTATGAAAAGTTCAACACATTATATGTCACAGTTCAACTTGGATACCAGGAACGGCCAACAGACAAGACAGCCAGCAATCTCACAAACCTCATATGTTACAGTTCCACCAGATGTGGCCGGTTGGCGAAGAGTCACATTAGAGATGGCTCCAGTTGCAGACAATATGCAAACAGCTCTAGGACCATTCTGAGAGAATGACATTATTTTTGACCATACATCCTGAAAGGTTAAATGCATCAAAATAAAATTTCAATATAGTGCAATCAACTAGAAAAATGATGAGTACGCCGGCCAAACAATAAAGGGGGTGCGCATGTAAAATTAATGACATTCAATCATATTAGCAGCTAGCTCACTGGTGATGAGCTCTTGGGATGGGATCAGACCGTGACATGGGAAATGATATCCTCAGGAGAATTTTGTGATTAAAGTTCTAAATTCCCAGAAAGCTGTGAAGGAAAGTATAATACTCCAATGGCCCAATTATTCCCTAAATAGTAAATCTTGATGTTCAGTTCCAATGATATGAAAATATAAGAAACCAGAATTATTTGAATTTGAACTCATAAAATAAATATTTGAATTAAATATACCCAGCATTGCCAACCATTGGATCTAAATATTGTTAATTTCAATAGATGAAGCACTCAGAACTCCAAGTAGACAGAGAAAAAAGGAGCTTAACAAGATTCAGTGAGTGATGTATCACACATGCATTTACCGTATCAAAGAACTTGCATAATCAGCCAAATTAAAGAAGTGCACGATATGGAAGAGATGAGCTCCTCAACATAGAGAGAATAGATAGATATCTATAGTGCACTCAAATAATATTTCTTGCTCAACAACTGGTCAGACTACGCATGCAGTGATGATCAACCACGGAAGAGTATGAAAACTAAGTTATTAAAGAAAGAAAAGGGAAATTAGAAACCTCTCCAGCTTTTACAGTGATAACATGTGGTGTAAATCCAAATCCCGGAGCTCCTACAAACAGTAAAACTAATTAAACCATAGTACAGTTATCATTATATAGTTATTTGCAGCGAAAAAGCAACATTAAAATTGACTTTTAGAAAGATAAAGAATAAAATAAGATCCATTGCCACTGAAAGCATGCATCTATAAGTTATAAAATGAACCATTAAACAAATTTGTTTAGTTGAAAATTCTAGTTTTAGCACTTGATGGAGTTGGAATACTAAATTAAACATTATATAAGAAAATTTAAACGGAATGGGGGACTTGTTTGCTCAAAAGGAAACTTCCAAAAGCAATTTATTTCCAGTATTGGATATGTTTTCTAAATGCATATTGATACAGTTGTGCTGTAAAATAGACTGTCAAAAGGAGTTTAAAACAAGTAATTCCCTTTGCAAGAAGTACCATCGTTTTAACCAAATACCAAAAGCAATCATATACGCATGAAAAATCATGAAAATCAAGGTTAAGTATCATTCTATGCCTACACCTACAGTATACATACAATTGCAATATAGTGAACAAGGGCAGATAAGTAAATTTGACACATAAGAAAGAATCTCAAGCATAACATCCTTTGCTGTACCCTTTTCTATTTCATAAAGTCATCCCCGAATATATCCCTTTTATTAAATCCATTCATTTCCTGTCAGAAACCAAAACCAAACGGGAACCACTTCCAGATTTCCAGCACAGATGATACATAATAAAATTAAACCAATAGACACTGTTGTGTTACCTCAAGACCCGACCTCTCAAACCCACATCACACAAATATTTGCTAAACCCAAAAATAATAACAAAATCAATGACCCAGAACAAAAACAAAATACAATATAAGATTCAAAGGATAAATAAAACCCAGTTAGATTCAAAATTTTAAGAATTTCAAAAAGTTTAAGAATTTAGAATGGAAAAGGAAAGAAAGGTTACCCAAAGCATCCAATTGTTGCTTCTTGGAAGAACCAGGTGGTCTGCCTCTTGATTTCTTGGTGGAAGTCGAAGTGGGTGGTGGTGAGGCAGAACCTCCCCCAGAAGGAGGAGCAGGAGCAGGAGAAAATGCTCCAACACTGGACGAGCTAACGGTCACAGGCGGGACTGATGGTGATAGAGCCAATGCCATTGTGCCATCCGGCCCGTACTTCCTGGGCCTCCCTCTCTTCTTCTTCATTGGCTCAGTACCCATGTTCATGTTAAGCCCAGCAGTAGCAGCAGGGGCCATAACTGCACCCTCTCCGGCAGCCCCCGGGACAACAGCACCTCCGCCGGAAGCAGCGGCGGAGGTGACTGAGGACTGGTAAGCAGGTGAGGTGGCGGTGGCAACAGACTTGTAAAGAGCGGAGCCGCCGTCAGCACTGAAGTTCAACCGCATACTCTGGATGGCGGACTGTGACTGAATAGGATTCTTCTGCAGAAACGGCTCCCTACTCGTCATCACTCCCGTCTCAGATCCTGACATTTTTCTTTTTTCTTTTTCCCTTTTAGTTGTTTTTTTATTTTATTTTATAAATTCGCAATTTTCACTTGTACTAAAATTCCATCAAACTAAAATCCCTGAAACACAATAAAAATGAAAAATAAAAAATAAAAAGCAGATCAGGACACAGAAATTTACCATTTTCTCATAGCCACAATTTACAGACCCTAATCTACATTCTAAAAAGTAGAGGTATAAATATGTAAAATTTTACTTTTAGCATCTGAATTCTTCAACAACCAGTAAAAACAAAAACGAAAACGAAAACCAGAAGAAGATGGTGGTAGATTCCCAGTAAGCTTATTCTGCAAAAGTATCTAACCCTAACCCTGACAGCATCTGGGATTAATTTACACAAACCCCAACTTCCAGACCTCGTTTTAAACCACCCGAAAAAAACAAATTACGTTGCTTTTTTTCCCATTTCAGCGCAGATCAAGCAAAATATTCAAATACTAAAGCTTAAACCAGACAAGATTCAGCATTTTCATTCCACCAGTCTTTTAGAAAATAAAAGATTATATTTTGCCAATTTACAGTAAAAGAATCATAAAATAAAATCACTGAAAATTAAGGAAAATCGAAAAATAAGCCCATAAATTACGTTCGACTTACCAATAATTCAGAAAAATTACGGCGACGCGGAAATTCTAGGGTTCCGGAACGAAAACGCAGAGCGGCTCCGAAGCCCTTTTTCTAAGAAATGCGAGAAATCTGAATATTTGGTTATATTTTAATTCTGATATTTTTCATTTTCTTTTTATTTCGTGCCTTTGCCTCTACAGGCTATTATTAAAAAAGCAACTAAAAGCCAAGCCCTAATTTGCTATTTTGCATTCTTACAAGTTACAATTAATTAATAATTTAATTTGCATTTACTCCAACGCCTTCATTGCCATTTGCTTTTTCTTTGGGTAGACTGCCATCACTCGCTTTTGAATTTTAAAATATTTTAAATTTCAATTTAAAAAAAATAAAAAATTTTAAAAATTCCTTACTGCCTACGTGGTCCTCCAATCAAGCGAGTATCTTTTATTTCCTGCTCTCCACTCTCAACCTGTTTGGATAACATTTTTTTGTCATTTTTGCTCACGGGCAGTATGTTAACGCCACTCTATATATTAATGGTTAAAATTTGTATCTATTAGTATTTAGATTTTGAAATTTAAACTTATATAATGGTGTTAAAAAGATGGCAAACAATTACCATCAATTGAGTATCGTGAGCGAAATTATTCTCATTTTTTTACTTGTAAATGAAAAATATCATGTTTGACTTGTTGAAATATTACAAATCAGCATAATGAGGGAGAAAAGAAGAGTTTATATATTCTAACATAATTTCAACTAATACTGAGACTTTTATGATAAAACTTCACATTTGTCAAACTGTGCAGATGATAATTAACAAGTTAAGGACGATAGTGGGTCATTGGGTCGTCTCTTTGATAATTTGAGACGACTTTAATAGATTACATGTCACGCCTCGACCCGTGAATATAGACTATTCATGAATTGGGGTGTGAGCCATATCTTAGTTATAAAAATAAATTATGTATAAAATCAATAAAAGTTACAATATTTATAAATGTATTATAAATAAACAAAAATTACAACTTGAACCACTACAGTTGTCACCCAGACACACCATTTCTCATATTTTGTTACATTTCGAAATAGGTCAATATTGTTTCTTGGTTTTGTTTTTGTTTTACATTTGGATTTAGATGTTGCGTTGCAGTGTCTGTTTTATAATTTTGTTTTTGTCATCAGTCACACACTTCCTACGCTTCACACTTCGTGCGACACTTGATTTTTACATTTGGATTTAGATACTTTACATTATTTTTACATTTGGATTCAGACAATGCAATATTTGTTTTTTGGTTCTGTTTTTTACATTTCTATTATGATGCTGCTTTACACTATTTGTTTCCTGATTTTTTTTTATCACTTAATCGCCTTCTATGCTTCACACTCACACAACTCCTGATTTTACATTTGGATTCAAGCAGTACAACACAATGTTCGTTTCCTGGTTTTGAATTGCAGACGTAGAACCTTGTGCTCTCTCATTTCACCAACTCTCTCTTGGCTAGCTCCTCTATTTAATTAGACCAACTCTCCTCTTAGTGATGGCTTGGACACACATTTAATCTTCTGTAATATATTTATTCATAGAATTAGGACGTTTTATATGTTTCCTATGTCCTGGGAGTATAGCCAACCCCACCCTTGTCCAATTACCATTTTCATGCTTAAGGCAAAATAAAAAAAAATAAAAAAATAAAAAAACCATCCAGAAGCAAACTTTTTCATAATTTCATTTACAAAACCTAAATCTAGAGAACTTTAGAACATAAATTGCAATACAGTGTCTGATCTAAGCTTCAATTAAAACATGTCGAAATCCAATCCGTCTTTTGTTATCCATCCCAAAGAGTTTCTTTCGAGAATTGGGATCTACTGAAGGATTCTTGTTGAGACACCCATACCGAAGCACAAGAGTTTCTTTCGAACCAAGAGGCCAATCACAACATGATATGTGGCAACACTAGAATCAAACTCCTAGAGTGTCATATCGACCGTGGATGGACCCAGAGACTCTCCTTAACTATAAGAAGAGACCATTCTCCTACAATGAATTCCTAATGCCATTATTGTACATAAATTCGTCATTAGAACTCGTCAATGATGATATTATGCTTGAACCTATGTATTGTGTAAACTCTTCACTATTAATGAGAACTCCTATACCATGTGAACGTAGCCCAACTTAGGATGAACCTCGTACATATTATATATGCTTCCTTATCTCTCTCTTTACATACTATACTCACTAAGTAACCGAAGCAACCTTGCGAAGGTCACAAATTTGACACTTTACATTGTTCCAAATTCCATCCGTTGTGCATCAACAAGATCCAAAATAAAAATTGATCATTGATATATGGTTCATTAGTAAAGTTTGTTATGACCTTTTACTAAATTTCTTGTTTTTTTTCCCTCACTATAGTCACCAAACACGCCTCTAATTTTATAAGAATAAAAAATTTTCACACCTACATTTCCTTCTCTCCCCCTCTCTCTCATTTTTGTCTAACTTCTTTCTCTTTTACATATTATTTATCGTTTTATATATTTCTTTATGTGTGAGCTTTATCGAATGAGACGAGAACACGTGTGCAAAGTAGATTTGTATTGATTTAAATTTGTAGGTTACAATCTCTATTTACAACTTTTCATCTGATTTAGTCTTCAAATTTGATGTAGATGCGTGATTGTCGATCCAAGGGTCGCGATGACTTAATCTCGGAAAAACGATTAAACGATTACTTCAAGTTTTGAGCTTGACAACACCGCGTGGATGATCTTCACCTCAAAGGAGTGGCAAAGGTAGTGTTTGATGCGAGATTTCATTGCTTCAAGGATCTTGGCGACTTGATCTTGAAACGAACGTTGCTACAAGTTTATAAGCTTGCAACAAAGTCTTGAAGGAATCAGCACGAGCACTTGTTGATTCTTCAAGGAAGTGCTTCGGCTTTGGTCCAGAGGAAGCTTCGGCTTTGGTTGAATGTTCTTCGAAGAGAGCTTTGACAACATATTAGTCTTCCAAGGTTTGGCAAAGGTTCTTATGTGTAGACATTTTTCGACCCTTATGCTTATGGGAGGACCTTGTATTTATGGGCTTCTCAAGGCTTGCCTTTGGGATGATTTTAGGCATGTTTTGTGTCTTAATTTCAGCCACTTTACTCCCTTGGCTGAATTTAAGGATCTTGTTGCCTATTTTGTGAGCAATCTTCAATTCTTACTTGTTTTATGAAGATGCTTTAGCTTTCTTTCTAGTTTTAGGATCAATTTGGATTCCCTAGCCGAATTTAAGGGGGATACTCCCTTATTGCCGAATTTTAAAGGATGTTTCTTCTCTTAGCCTAATTTAGGGTGTTTGTACCATACTTGATCAATCCTGAAACTACTGAGCACCGGTCAACGTTATACCGTCAAGGACCTAGAAGAGTTTCCTTCCAACCAGGATGCCAATCACAGCGCGACACATGTCGACATCAGAAGCCAATCATAGCGCAACACGTGTCAACATCAGAAGCCAATCATAACATGACATGTGTCAATGTCAGAATGAAACTAGAAACTCTCTTCTATAAATAGAGATCATTCTCTCACAATATTTCCTAATGTCCTTTGTACTAAATCATTCACTTGTACTCACTAAATGAGAGCTTGAACCTATGTACTTGTGTAAACCCTTCACAATTAATGAGAACTCCTCTACTCCGTGGACGTAGCCAATCTAGGTGAACCACGTACATCTTGTGTTTGCTTCCCTGTCTCTATCCATTTACATACTTATCCATATTAGTAACCGGAGCAATCTAACGAAGGTCACAAACTTAACACTTTTTGTTGTACCAAAGTCTTCACTGATTTTGTGCATCAACATTTGGCGCCGTCTGTGGGAACGACACTTATTCCCACTCTCTTTAGCTTTGCCAAGCTGGTTTCCACCATTCGTGCACTTTCTTTTGACCAAGCATCCCTCTCCAACATGGGGAGCGAAGGAAGCCACAGCACACAGAATGACACCCTTTTTGCAAGTGCGAAGCAATGAAAGAAAGAAGGATATAGGGTTGCTCTTCTAGTTAAAGACAATGAGTCGATGAGCTAGAAGCTAAGAAAAACAAGATAGCAATGAAGAATGAGGTCTTCCAGGAGCAGTATGAGAAGCTCTTTGAGACGCTCCACGAAATTAGGTGTACTCAAACACGCGAGGTTGTTACCCTTGTGAACATCAACCTTCATCTGGATGCCCCCAACACGGAGGGCCACCTCCCTTCGACATGGGTATCCTTAATGAGGAGCGAGCTAATCATCAAAACATTGATCAACATAAGACTTCTCTCAACCCAGATGCTTTGACCTAAAGTAGAAGAAGTGGAGGAAGACACCTCATTGCAGAAGGGTTGGAAGGATCGAAAGCCGTTTATTGTGACTGCCGAGACTTCCCAAAGAAGCATTGAGAGAATCCCCTCCACATATGCTCGAAGATCAATGACCCAAGGGTTTCTGAAAAACTCGGTCCCCTCCCACGACCCAGGCCAGCTGCCAATCTAGGGAAGGAACGACAGGTCCCAGAGGAACATGAAGGTACGGGGGACTCTGAGGTATTCCGACAGACTCGCCCTAGAAGTCAGTACGGCGAGTCCAAGAAAAAACTACACGCCCTTGCTCAAACTTTCCTACTTCCAAGAGGTGATGGAGACTTACGAAAGAAAATTCTAGTGGTACATGACTCCACTCAGGACCCCCTTGTCCTACAGCTTCTTGAGGAAGTAAACAAGTTGAAGGCCGAACGTTAGGCCGAGATATCTGACTGGAACCAACCCAGGCCTGGCCCTCTCACAAGAATGATCCTCGACACCCCCTTCAAGCGAAGACAAAACAAAAGCTTGGTTTACAACTCTATACTGGAAAGGAGAACCCAATTGAACACCTTAACCTCTTTGAGTCCACCATAGCATATCGAATGCACACCAACAAAGAGCGATGTCTTCTCTTCCCCTCCACCCTCTCTGGCGGAGCTCTAAACTGGTATTGCCGTCTTCCACCTGAGACAGTAGACTCATTTGAGGAATTGAGGAAACTGTTTGTCTCTCAACACATTATAACTATGAGGAATTGGGTAAGCCCATTACAACAAGAGTAATAAAAGTTCGTATCAAGACAACCAGGGGTGAATGTACCATCGACTATTATGACTATAGGGCCAAGCCTCACACTTTCAAAGTGGAGGACTAAGTACTGAAGGAAATGCTATTATAAGAAGGCATACACATTACAAATGTTTTGACTCCCAACCGCTTGAGATCTTTTGTCACACAAGCCATTCGGCATATATTTAAAGAAGAGGGAATTTAGACAACTTCTTCTGAGTCTTTTGCGTTCCTAGCACTGGAACACTTGGTCTACACTGACCTACCCTTATACTCCAACTCAAAGCTTCAACATGCGTACTTTGACATAAAGTATGTGATACTAAGTGTTACAACCAACATGGTTCACATATCAAAAGCATGGATCCCTTCATGCATAGCAAAACATTCAAAAGCATCACTCATATCAATCAACATAAACATTGTACATTCCAACACATTCATACATAAACATCATACATTCCAACACATTCATACATAAACATCATACATTCCAACACATCCATACATAAGCCAACTGTGCTTCGAAATGGTTCAACATACTTTGTGTCTTCGACACTTGCTACAATGTGCCTCGACACCTTGCCCTTATTCTCACCAACCAGGTGATGAAATGTGAAGAAGGAACTCATCTTCATGCCACCAATCAGGTGATGAAATGTACAACCCGTATATGCCACCAACCAAGTGATGAAATGTACAACCCATACTTTAATGTCATTTGGCAACTTGCCACTCATACCACCAACTAGGTGAAGAAGGAACTCATCTTCATGCCACCAACCAGGTGATGAAATGTATAATCCGTACTCTCTTTCATGCCATAAACCAGGTCATGAAATGTACAACCAGTAATCTAATATCACTTGGCAACTTGCCACTCATGCCACCAACTAGGTGAAGAAGGAACTCATCTTCATGCCACCAACCAGGTGATGAAATGTACAACCCGTACTCTCCTTCATGCCATCAACCAGGTGATGAAATGTACAACCTGCACTCTAATATCATTTGGCAACTTGCCATTCATGCCACCAACCAGGTGAAGAAGGAACTCATCCTCATGCCACCAACCAGGTGATGAAATATGATGAAAGGTGATGAAAGAACTCACCTTCGTACCACCAACCAAGTGATGAAAGCAACTCACCATTCATTCCACCTACCAGAAGATGAGTGGTACAACTTGTACATGTGAACTCCTAGCATTCACAAATAATCAAAAGCCCTCAAGCTTGACAACTTAACTAGAGGAGCATTTATGCCCAACAAGAGTTATAGTCACTAACAAAGTCTTATTGCAAGCCAACAACAACTTCAGTGCATGGCATATGAAGATCAAGCCATTCAGCCCTCTTGCATCTGCTTCAGACCTTTTCCCTCTGTAACAATGTAAACATTACATCTCGTAGAAAGCTTCACACTCTTGATCAAGACAGTGTGAAGCAAAATCAATTTATGGTGCCAACAAGAGCTTCATCAAAGGAGTTCAACCACAATTCTCAAAATCTTCACACACTCTTGATCAAGACAGTGTGAAGCAAAACCAATTTATGGTGCCAACAAGAGCTTCATCAATGGAGGGCAACCACAATTCTCAAAAGCTTCACACACTCTTAATCAAGACAGTGTGAAGAAAAACCAATTTATGGTGCCAACAAAAGCTTTATCAAAGGAGTTCAACCACAATTCTCAAAAGCTTCACACTATCTTGATCAAGATAGTGTGAAGCAAAATCAATTCATGGTACCCAACAAAGCTTCACCAATAAAAGCTTCATCAATGGAGGACAACTACAAATTTTCAAAAGTTTCACACTATCTTGATCAAGATATTGTGAAGCAAAATCAATTCATGGTATCCAACAAAAGCTTTAACTCCAAAGCTTCATCTACAAAGCTTCAACTCCAAAGCTTCACCTACAAAAGCTTCACCCACAATAGCTTCACCTATAAAAGCTTCACCCATAAAAGCTTCACCCATCACAAAAGCTTCACCTACAAAAGCTTCACCCACAATAGCGTCACCTACAAAAGCTTCACCCATAAAAGCTTCACCAACAAAAGCTTCACCCACCACAAAAGCTTCACCTACAAAAGCTTCACCCATAAAAGCTTCACCAACAAAGCTTCACCCACACAAGCTTCCCCCACCACAAAATCTTCACCCATAAAAGCTTCCCCCACCACAAAAGCTTCACCAACAAAAGCTTCACTCACAAAAGCTTCACTCACAAAAGCTTCACGCACCACAAAAGCTTCATCCACAAAAGCTTCACCTATAAAAGCTTCACCTACAAAGCTTCAACACAAAAGCTTCACACTATCTTGATCAAGATAGTGTGAAGCAAAATCAATTCATGGTACCCAACAAAGCTTCAACCTCAAAGCTTCACCTACAAAGCTTCACCTATAAAGCTTAAAAAAAAAATATATATATATATATATATATTTTTTTTTTTTTTGGAAATTCGAAAATTCAAAAATTCAGAAATTCGAAAATTAAAAAAAAAATTCCTAGGCCTCCTTTTATTTGGGCCTAACAACTTTCATAACAAATATATATGAAGGAGGAGTTTTGGGCAACCACTTAGAAAGGAAAATGGTGAACTTTTGTTACTTTGGAAACTTGGCTACTAGCAAGACACCTCCTTCGTCAACTCCCTCGATTGGAGACTTGGGGGACTCCTACCATATGCTACTGCACCTTGATACTCGGAAGTCTCACGACCACTCAGTGACTTGGATTTTTTCAAGTCTCCAACTGAGAAGTTTTCATCACTCGAGAAATTAAGGGAGCACTACCTCAACCTGCATGCTTCACTCACAAAGTTTCAACATACAAGATTCAACAAAAGGAAAAATTCAAAGAACTTAGTGAAGAAGGCCTTGGTGTTGATGTGAAAATAACTTAACACACAAATTAAACCCTCTTGTTGTCAAATTGTAGTATAAATGCAAGTAGGGATCGTTCTCAACCGGGGATTAGGAGGGCTTGCTAAAACCTCTAAACTAACTCAAAAACATAAAAACAAAGTTAAAAACGTTTGAATAGACTTGAAGGACTCAAAACAGGTTCACAAGACTCAAAACAACTTAAAAACACTCAAAACTGCCTAAAAACACAAACTAAGCAGCTTCTGACTCTAACACAACTTTGGACGAAATTTGGGTTTTGACTTGACTCAAAACACTCTAAAACACAAACAAAACAGATTTTAAACACTTTGAAACAAGAAAGTAAAAGGGGGATTTTAGTTTTGATGAATTTGAAACAAACAAACAAGTTATAAAACTAGGTAGATTGTAAAACGAATTTAAGAAATAAGATGATGGATGGATTAGTTAAAGGTTTGTTCTTCACACATGACACACTTGTACATGAATCGATTTCCAATTGCTTTTCAATAAACTATGATGTTCAACACCCCAGATTAACCGTGATGCACAAATTAACCCTCAGATTTTCCTTTACTCATTGAATTGGATGAATGCATGCGACAACCCAAATCATTCTCTAAAAGTCCCCTATATGAATGCATAATAGAGATACAATCAGAGATCATTACGCTTAATGAAAATCATAAGTGTTGACGAGGTAATTGTAACTATGAATGCATGATACGTTTGCCAAGAATTCAATTAACGCGATTGTGACAAGCAACCTTCACTACTCATGAATATAAACTTGTAACGATTAGGTGAAACTCATTTATATTCTAGCATCTAATTCATGCATGAAAACTAAGTATGCATCCTTAATAAACATACAAGAATCAGTTATGAAGAAAATAGATAATTGAATTGCAATCACAATTTATCAAATCACAATTGGAAGAAATCAATTCATATCTCAAGCATGTTCATGGCTTCAAACTTCCCCCTAACTAAATAGGGGTTTAGCCACTCATAATTGCAACAAAATTAGAAAATAACAAAGTAGACATTGAAAGCAAGAACGAAGTACACCTAAAACGCTCCAAAGTTCCAAGCTTGAAACGCCAAGGACCTTTGTTTTCACCACCTTGTTGCAGCAAGTGTATAGGATGTGTATGGATATATGGAAAGGTTATGAATGTATTTATGTTGGATGGATGCCACAGCAAGGGGAAGGGAATTCTTTGTGTTTGTGGGATGTGCGAATGGTTAAGAAGAAAAACTCTGCCTTGCGGCAGAATGTGTCTCTCCCCACTCTCTCCCAACTAAAAATATGGACCCCCATATATATATGAATTTTAGGCTAATGTAGTGGTAAAAAGGGTGGTGAATGGTTAAGGAGAAAAGACACAAACTTGCGGTAGATTTGAATCAAAACACTTCCAGCTGTCTGTGCAGTTTGCATGTGTTTGTATGAGTGATGTCTCACTTCTTTGCATGTGCCATGTGTGAATGATGTCTCCACTTTCTTTTCTTCCAAATTGTCCGTCTGTCCTTCTCCTATTTATCTGCTTGAAATTGTAGAATGTGAAGTAATCATCAAGGGTTGTTGTTGCACAAGTATGAATGATGGTGCCAGCTCCTCTTAGCGTGTGTGTGTGCTGTCTACTCCTTCATTCTTTATTTCCTGTTGCCCATGCCGTGTGTGTATGTCATCTTTTTTCTTGTGGTTGAAAGTATCTCCTTTCTTGCATGTGCCATGTCTTTCCATGTGATCTATCCCTCTCTTGTCGTGCATTCCTCCCTCTTTGCATGTGTGTGTCTCTTTTGCATGTGTGTGTTGTCATCTTTGTTTCTCCTTTGCACATGCTGTGTGCTGTCCATGTTTAGATCCCCTTTACATTTGCACACACTTGCTTCAACATTTCAGCCACAAACCACTACACTTTCTCTGCATGCCGTGTTTGTTTCTTTGCCTTTGCATGTGGGTGTCTTTGCATGTGCCTTGTATGATGTTGTCTCCATCACATGGCAACTATGATGTTTGTTAGTTGTAGGTCACACACCTGCACACACATATGCTGAATTCTAATCTTCCCAAAACGTCCATCCTCATGTCTCCAAGTGCATGCAATCCATTTCAGCCCAAAATTGCTCCAAAATGCACCAAAATGTACTTTTCTTGCCAACTTTGTTATTAGGACCTACAAACATACGAAAATGGTTTAAAACACTCTTATAAGCAATAACTAACTAAGTGCAAGAAAACATGTTAACAAAGTCGCATAAATATGCTCCTATGAAATTCCCCCACACTTAGCTTTTGCTAGTCGTCGAGCAAAATAAAGAAAACAAAACACAACCTAAACCTTCCAACGTTTGCCTCAAGGATTTCCAACGCACATGACATGTTGAAAATCATTATTCCCACAGATTTTAGTTATCTTCACACTTGAGCACATACTTAATCAGAGTCACCACTTAATAGTTCACATTTAACCAATTAAAACGATGTTTTGAATGTAGTAACATGCCTTAGAGAATTTGCTCAATTCCTTACAAGATACTCTCTATTTTCACACATTTTCTGACTACACACCCTACACTAGTTATATGTGAGAAGATTGATGTAAACATGAAAACGAACACTCACATATATGTATAACAAAGAAAGCGATTTTCTGGAGTTATTAAGCATGTTTAGATATGATCTCATGAATGGAATGCTACTACTTAGATGCAAGAACCAGTGACACCATATGCTCATACCAATTCCAAACTCCACATATTGAAACGCATGACACTCAAGATGAAGTTAAGGGTTATAACAGGGTTTAAGGGTAATGGCTAACAAAGAAAGGATAGGGATAACAAACGTTCTGAAAGCAATAGCAAGCAAAGTAATGGAATCAACACTTGGAATTTACTTTAGAATGCAAAAATCAACTTTTAAACACAAAGGGAAGATTCATGCAACACTTAGGGTCGAATTCAATGCTTTGGACCCTTTCTTCAACAAACAACACTTTAGAGCTCGTTCTCATATATTTTTCAACTCTTTTCACAACTTTTCTTATTTTCATTCTATTTTCCACAAATTTTTCTTTTTCGTTTTCTTTTCTACCCGTGCCTTATGAAGGACTTTGGCATACACACACACACAAGAATCACTTCCCCCACACTTGTTTTTCTACAAGAGTTCAACAAAAGGAATTCCTTCTAAATTATGCTTTACTATGCTTCAAGAACAAGGGTATGGATGGTCCTAATCTAGGCTAGGTGAGGATAGTGTGGGTAATAAAGAACATAGGCAACACAAGGCTCAACGGTGTTAAACTTAAACACATAATGAACGGGATAGGCTTTTTGGCTCTTGGCTTACTAAACAACTTCATCTTGAATATGTGTTATGCAAATCAATAACATGCTTTGAATGAAATAGGCATGAGTTCTAGCATTTGGAACTAAATGATGAAACGCCTTCTAAGTAGCAACCAAGCAAAGAATAATGAGATCATGCAACGACTTTAGAAAACAATGATGCATAGATTATTAACTCTCCAAATAAACGTTTAGGCTCAAGTCTCACAAGGTTGTAGCGTACATTTGAGTTCCTTCTTTCAAGCATGTTACAAAACTGATTTTTCCTTTATGATTGCATGTGAATTCATAAATTATAACCACAACCAAGCATACACCAAAGAGTAAATCAAATTTTCATCCATGTTTATAACTCTCTTTAACAGTCTTGTAAGTAAAAACCAAATCCTCATCATTGTGTTGGAAGGTACCCAAAGACACAAATAAACATACAAAAACAACTTTTTTTTGGGTTTTTCAAAACAATTTTTCAAATTTTTATGAGATTTTCGGATTTTTATGTCAACACACACTAAAACACTCCAAAACAACTTAAAAACACTTAAAACAGCAAGGAACAACACTAGAAGTAATGGGTGATAAACTCCTACGAATTTCATGCAAAGAATTTTATGCAAAACAATGGTTACCCCCCCACACTTAAATCAAACATTGTCCTCAATGTTTCAAGCATAAACTCACACAAACAAACAACGAATAAACATGACAAGTATGACAAAGTAAAAATTAGACAGAGTAGAGTTTAAGAACGCAAATCTGGTTTTGGAGATAGATGATCTTGTTATCTTTCCACAGCTTTGATCTCGAACTGGTTTGGAATTCTGAGCGAGGAATATGAGAGTTCCTTGGTTTCAAATCAGACTCCTTCTGCTGGGTTGATTTGATTGTGCAGTCTGCATTCTTCTCTGCTTATTTCTTCTGCACGGCGGGTAGGCACGAGGTAGAGGTATTGGTCTGTTTCTTTCTTCAATCTTTCCAAGTGCCCACCTCTTGCTTTCTTTCTCCTTGTCCCTAGCTGAGGATGAATTGGCAAATTGTCTCCACATGCTTCGAGGTATCATTTTCACTTCCCTTATTTGTTCCCCAGGCAGATGTGGTAGACGAAGAGGAAGCATAAAATGATGAAGATGAGTACTCGAGAGTAAGGCTAGGTAAGCAATTAGGAAGGGGTTCCAGGCAGTCGGTTCCAGCTCGGAAGATTGATACCAAGTTCTGGTTGATTGCTCTCTTTCTCCTTGTCCTAAAACAACGACAAGGAGAAGGACAGGGAGAAAGCATGATATGAGATACTCTTGCTTTCAACCTTCATGATATGAAATACTTTTGCTTTGGATGAGTTGTTTGCAGAGGTACCCCAAGGAATAAGGAACACTGAGTGACTTGAGAGGGTTTGTTCGAAAGGCATTCTCGGAGAAGCAGAAGGGTTATGTGATGCGAAATATGTAAGCAGACAAATTAAACCCTCTTTTTATCAATTGTAGCAAAGTATGTAAGTAGGGATCGTTCTAGGCCGGGGATTAGGAGGGATTGCCAAATCACTTGAAACTAACTTAAAACGTAAAAACAAAGTTTAAAACACTAAACTAGACTCAAAGAATGCAAAACTAAACTATAAAACCCCAAAACAAACCAAAAGACTCAAAACAGCAAATAAACACTCAAAACTGCCTCAAAACACTTTCTGGGCAGTTTTGAACACCTAACACTAAATTGGACG
The DNA here is from genome assembly GCF_916048215.2 of Malus sylvestris. NCBI lineage: Eukaryota > Viridiplantae > Streptophyta > Magnoliopsida > Rosales > Rosaceae > Malus > Malus sylvestris. Next base: position 38,931,957 of record NC_062275.1, read on the forward strand.
AAATTGGGTTATGACTTGACTCAAGACACTTAAAAACACAAACTAAATTGATTTCTAACTAATCTAACACGTCAAAATAAATGGGGATTGAGTTTTGACGAAAATTGAAAACAAGAACAAACTTTGTAAATTGAACAGATTCTAAAACGAATTTGATAAAAGTGAATGGATGGAAAGCTAGCTAGGAGGTTCTTCTCCACACATGTCACACTTGCATACAAAACGATTTCCAATTGCTTTTCGATAAACCATGAATTCCCAACACCCCAGATTAACCGTGAATTGCACTAATTAACCCTCAGATTTTCCTTAAGTTATTGAATTGGATGAATTGCATACGACAACCCAAAGCATTCCCTACAAGTTCCCTACATGAATTGCATAATAGAGATACAAGCAAGAATCATTAAGTTCTATGAAAATCATAAGCATTGGCGAAGCACTCGTTACTATGAATTGCATGAAACTCATGCCAAGAATTTACTTAACACGATTGTGATCAACAACCTTTACTACTTGTGAATATAAGTTCATAACGATTAGGTGAAACTCCCTTATATCCTAGCATCAAACTTATGCATGAAAATTAAGCATGCACTCTCAACCAACATACACAAATCAGTTTTAATTCATGTAGATAAGTAAATTGAATTCACAACTTATGAAACGCAATTAAAAGTAATCAAATCATATAGCAAGCATAAACATGGTTTCGAATTCCCCCCTAGCCAAGGGGGGTTTAGTTCCTCATACTCACAAAGCAAAGATACATAAATTTAGACATTAAAATCCAAAGAAAGAAAACACCTAGATGATCCAACTTGGACAGATGGTGCATCCACAAGTCTTTTTTCCTCCTTGCTGCGGCACTTCGTCTAAAGTCAGGTTCTAGGGTGGTATTTGTATGGGAGAATGGGTAGGGAATGGTATGGAAGGGTTTAGGATTGATGGGGGGTACGACTAGGGTAAAAAGAATCAGAAAAATATGGAAGAATGGTGAAGGAAGGCTGTGGCAAAGAGTGGGAATGATTTCTGGCGAAAATTCTGAATATGGAGGGGTGGTTGATGTGTTTTTGATGTAGTGTCATGTCTAGTGTTCTTCCCTTCACTCCCTATTTATAGAAGCTCCAAAGCAAAGAATCACTCAAGTGGCTTCAATAAACAATACAAACAAAGACCAAAATGATGCAAAAACAGCTAGTTTACATGCTCTTTTATCCTTGTGTCTTGCCTTTAACAAAAGGCAATCATTCCTCTTTTGCTAATTCAACTCCTTTGTAGCTGTCCATGTGCCTTCATTCTTCAATTTCTGATGCATTTGCCTTGTATTCCATCCCTTTTCCACATGTACTAGCTGTTAGACAACTTTCACACACATGTTTTGCATCATTTCATCTTGCAAACATCAACTTTCGGCCACTTTACACCTTTACACACATGCTATGCATCATTTCAGCTTGCAATTATGTTTGTAGTTGCTGAAAATGTGAATACAACTTGTAAAGCAATCCAACAAATGACATCTTTCACTTCTTTTCCTTTCAAATTGTTCCTTAAGTGTATGTATCTGCACACTTCCACACTTCAACTTCATTATTCAGATTTTTGCATGTGTTGAAACCCTTTTTAAAACACCAAAATCGTCCATCCCACTTGCTCCAAATGCATGCAATCCATTTTGGCCCAAAATTGCTCTAAATTGCACCAAAATGCACTTTCTTTCCAACTTTGTTATTAGGACCTACAAACACACGAAAATAGCTTAAAACACTCTTATAAGCAATAACTAAGTAAGTAAATGCAGGAAAACATGTTAACTAAGTCGCATAAATATGCTCCTATCAAATTCCCCCACACTTAGCTTTTGCTAGTCCTCGAGCAAAACGAAACAAACAAACAAAACAAAGTAAACAAAACACATTCTAATCCTTCCAACATTTGCCTCAAGGATTTCCAATGCACATGACATGTTAAAAATCATTATTCCCACAGATTTTAGTTATCTTCACACTTGAGCACATACTTAATCACAGTCACCACTTACTAGTTCTCATTTAACCAATTAAAATGATGTTTTGAATGTAGTAACATGCCTTAGAGAATTTGCTCAATTCCTTACAAGATACTCTCTATTTTCACACATTTTCTGACTACACACCCTACACTAGTTATATGTGAGAAGATTGATGTAAACATGAAAACGAACACTCACATATATGTGTTACAAAGAAAGCAATTTCTGGAGTTAAGCATGTTTAGATATGATCTCATGAATGGAATGCTACTACTTAGATGCGAGAACCAGTGACACCATATGCTCATACCAAATTCAAACTCCACAAATTGAAACACATAACACTTAAGATAGAAGTCAAGGGTTGTAACGAGGCTTGGGGTAATGGTTAACAAAGGAAAGATAGGGATAACAAACGTTCCTAAGGCAATAGCAAGCAAAGTAATGAAATCGAAACTGAGAATTCACTTTAGAATGCAGAAATCAACTTTTAACACAAAGGGAAGATTTGAGCAATACTTAGGGCCGAATTCAATGTTTTGGACCCTTTCTTCAACAAACAACACTTTAGAACTCTTTTTCATACATTTTCACAACTTTTCATTTTTTTTTCGACCCGTGCCTTATTAAGGACTTTGGCACACACACACACAAGAATCACTTCCCCCACACTTGTTTTCTGCAATACATTAATCAAAAGGAATTCAATTTGAGTCATGCTTTACTATGCTTCAAGAACAAGGGTATGGATGGTCCTAATCTAGGCTAGGTGAGGATAATGTGGGTTAACAAAGAACGTAGGCTAAACAAGGCTCAACGGGGTTAAATTTAAACATATAATGAATGGGATAGGCTTTTTGGCTCTCGGCTCACTAAACAACTTCATCTTGAATATGTGTTATGCAAATCAATAACATGCTTTGAATGAAATAGGCATGAGTTCTAGCATTTGGAACTAAATGATGAAACGCCTTCTAAGTAGCAACCAAGCAAAGAATAATGAGATCATGCAACGACTTTAGAAAACAATGATGCACAGTTTATTAACTCTCCAAATAAACGTTTAGGCTCAAGTCTCACAAGGTTATAGCGTACATTTGAGTTCCTTCTTTCAAGCATGTTAAAAAACTGATTTTTCCTTTATGATTGCATGTGAATTCATAAATTATAACCACAACCAAGCATACACCAAAGAGTAAATCAAATGTTCATCCATGTTTATAACTCTCTTTAACAGTCATGTAATTAAAAACCAAATCCTCATCATTGTGTTGGAAGGTACCTTAAGGCACATACAAAAACAACTCTTTTTGGTTTTTTTTCAAAACAATTTTTCAAATTTTTCTGAGATTTTCGGATTTTTATGTCAAAACACACTAAAATACTCCAAAATAGGTTAAAAACACTTAAAAACAGTAAGGAACAACACTAGAAGTAATGGGTAATAAACTCCTACGAATTTTATGCAAAACCACTTGGTTACCCCCCCATACTTAAATCAAACATTGTCCTTAATGTTTTAAGCATAAACTCACACAAAAACAAGCAAACAAACAATTAACGAATAAACATGACAAATATAGCAAGTAAAAACCAGACAGAGTAGAGTTTAAGAACGCAAATCTGGTTTTGGAGATAGATGATCTTGTTGACTTTCCACAGCTTTGATCTCGAACTGGTTTGGAATTCTGAGCAAGAGTTGCACAGTCTGCATTCTTCTCTGCTTGTTTCTTCTGCATGGCAGGTAGTCACGAGGTAGAGGTGGTGGTATGTTTCTTTCTTCAATCTTTCCAAGTGCCCACCTCTTGCTTTCTTTCTCCTTGTCCCTAGTTGAGGATGAATCAGCAGGTTATCTCCACATGCTTCGAGGTATCATTTTCACTTCCCTTATCTGTTCCCCAGGCAGATATGGTAGACGAAGAGGAAGCATAAAATGATGAAGATGAGTACTCGAGAGTAAGGCTAGGTAAGCAATCAGGAAGGGGTTCCAAGTAGTTGGTTCCAGATCGGAAGATTGATACCAAGTGCTGGCTGATTGCTCTCTTTCTCCTTGTCCCAAAATAGCGACAAGGAGAAGGACAGGGAGAAAACATGATATGAGATACTCTTGCTTTCAACCTTCATGATATGAAATACTTTTGCTTTGGATGAGTTGTTTGCAGAGGTACCCCAAGGAATAAGGAACACTGAGTGACTCGAGAGGGTTTGTTGGAAAGGCATTCTCGGAGATGACGGAAGGTTATGTATGTTTGCCTTGCCATGGAGGGTGAAGGTCGACATTTTATAGGAAATAATAACCGGTACTGTTCTTTCACTCTTGTCGGCAACCGTTGGATGATTGAACAGTAAACTTCACGTGCTTTCTACTTCACCAGAAATCGTCGACAGATTGCCCATGATTTTCGTAAAGCTGAGTGTGCATGTGACAGGCGCTGACACGTCTGGAAAAGCAAGTGCCTCTTCGATATCTGGAATCGGCGTTTCGACAAACTGCCCGTGATTTCCGTAAAGCTGACTCTGCATGTGATAAATGTTGACACGTCTGGAAAAGCAGATGGTTGGAATCGGCACTTCGACAAACTGCCCGTGATTTTCGCAAAGCTTACTCTGCATGTGACAGATGCTAACACGTCTGGAAAAGCAGATGCCTCTCGATATCTGGAATTGCCTCTTCGATCTCTGAAATCCCTTCGAGTGCAGAGGTTGCATGTGACAAGTGTGGACAAATCTGGAAAAGAAGATTGGCCGTGGTTTCTGAGCAAGCCCAGCTTTTGAGAAAGCTAGCGCCTCTTTGATTTTTTTAGTTGGCCTCTTCGATTTCTGAACTCGCCTCTTCAATCTCCGAAATCCCATCACATGCTGATTTTTATAGAGGTACGCAGGACGTTCAAAGCACACTTAAATTTCTGCCTATAGAAAACTCCCTTCTTGCACTTTTACGATCTTGACTGGTCTGACCTCTTCTTTCTCTAACACCTTTGAAAATGTCTGGCCCTTCCGACCGTCATTTTGACTTGAACCTTGGTGAAGAGGCAGTCCCGGCTTCTCCAGACAACATATGGCGCCCATCCTTCATATCCCCTACTGGTCCTCTTACCGTTGGGGATTCGGTGATGAAGAATGACATGACCGCTGCGGTGGTGGCCCGGAACCTTGTCACTCCTAAAGATAACAGACTGCTTTCCAGACGGTCTGATGAGTTGGTTGTTAAGGAGTCTCTGGCTCTTAGTGTCCAATATGCGGGTTCTGTGTCCAACATGTGTTGGAAGTATGCCCACAAAGCCACTCATTTGATGTAATAGCTTTTGGAATACTTATTGTATTAAACGTGTTGATGCACAAAATCAGCGAAGACTTTGGTACAACAGAAAGTGTCAGGTTTTGTGACCTTCACTTGGTTGCTTCGATCACTAGTGAGGATAAGTACGTAAATGAATAGAGACAGAGAAGCAAACACAGGATGTACGTGGTTCACCCAGATTGGCTACGTCCACGGAGTAGAGGAGTTCTTATTAGTAGTGAAGGGCTTACACAAGTACAAAGGATCAAGCTCTCAATTTAGTGAGTTCTTGTGAATGATTTAACACAAAATGGCATTAGGCAATATTGTGGGGGAATGACCCCTATTTATAGAAAAACTTGTAGCTTTGTCACATTGACATGTGTCATGTTATGATTGGTTCTTGATGTTGACACGTGCTGCGCTCTGATTGGCTTCTAATCTTGACACGTGTCGAGTAGTGATTGGCCTCTTGGTCGGAGGGGAACTCTTCTGGGTCCTTGACAGTATAGCGTTGGCCGGTGCTCGGTAGTTTCGGGATTGGTCAAGTATGGTACAAACAGTGCTCCCCTAAGTTCCCGAGTGAGGGAAACTCCTCGGTTGGGGACTTGCAAGATCCAATCCCTTGAGTAATCACGAAACTTCTAAGTACCGAAGTGTGGTCTGATCTTCATCTGCCCTTCTCTGGAAGTACCTTTCCTCCATCCGGGAATGGTGTATTTAGCTGATGTTGACGCACAAGGTAATGTATCAATTTCACTTGAAGCTTAGTTGTAGTTTCGGGCTTAGTCAAGTGTGATACAAACCCTATAGTAGGAGTCCCCCAAGTCGCCGAGCTAGGAGATCTGCCGAAAGAGGTGACAGACAAGGTAAGCAGTCAAACTTCCAAGTAAGCAACCCAGGATCAGAGGTTTGACTTCGGCTTCCGGTTGATTGTTCTCATTCTCCTTGTCTCTCATTCAACTGCCAGGATAAGGAGAAGCAAATGGATAAGAGATGATATGAGATACTTTTGCTTTTGAAGAAGTAACTTTCCACAGGCTTATTCTTGAACTGTGCTGGAGGGTTTTCTGGTGCCCTTCAGAGTATAAGGCCGACTCAAAAATTTGAGGGTCAAAACAAGTCCATCAAATCTAGAGTACGTTCGACCTTGATGATATGGGATACTTTTGCTGTTGACGGAATAATGAATGTGGTATGGAAAGGTGTCGTGCTGTAGTGATCTGTTTCAGCTCACCGTTTAACCTTCTGCTTCAATCTTTTGCATGGCAGAAGTGGTGTGCAACCTTTGCATTTAAATGGTCCTTCAGAACATTCCTTCATAGTGACTCATCCACGCTTGGCAGCTTCAGTGTAAAGAGCCAATATCTGATCAATTGTCATGAGGTATTTGCCGGTGGAATTCGTGACCTTGACAGCAGTTGAGGATGAGTACTCGAGAGCAATGCTAAGTAATCAACCAGGCAAAGGCTCCAGGCAGTCAGTTCCAAATTGGAGGTTTGATTTCAGGTTCCGACTGACTGCTCTCTTTCTCCTTGTCCTGCAGGTGTGGACAAGGACAAAGACAAAGACAGGGAGAAAGCATGATATGGGATACTCTTGCTTTCGAACCTGATGATATGAGATACTCTTGTTCTTGGTGTGGCTTATTTGCTGAGGTATTATCGGGGGGAAATAAAGCTGAGTATTTCGAGAGGTTATGTTGAGGGTGCCTTTTCGAATGCGAGAAAGGGTTGAGCATTTTTGCAGGTTTGCCTGTCCGTTGAGGAGGGAGGTCAATGTATATAGGGATTTCCCAATAACAAGTAGTAATGCTATTCCTTTACCCTTCTTGGTCACAGCAATGTAGTGGGAGCTGCCAGCTTCACGTGTTTTAATTTTGTCAGAGCACTTTGAAAAAGTGGTATGTGGTATCTGGAAAGCTGATATTACGTGTGAAGATTACAGACAAGCTTTATCTAAGGAAATCTGGCTCTCGAAGTTCTGAGAGTTGTGCCTCTTCGGTTTTCGAACAAGCAATCCCGTCGAGGATCTGACTCTCGAGATTCGGAAAGCGGTGCTACTCCGGTTTTTGAGAAAGTAATTATGTTGGGAGTCTTTTCTCGAATGTGAGTAAAGGTTGGACGTTCTTGCCAACCTGTCTTGCCGCAAAACACGGAGGTCGACACACATAGGGACTTTCCAGTTGTCAAGCAGTGGTGCTGTTCCTTTACCCTTATGGGTAATAGTAGGGTAGCTGGAACTTCGAAATTCTCGTGCCTAAACTTTGTCAGAGATCTTTGACAAAGTTATATGTGGTACCCGAGGAGTTGATGGTGCATATGGAGAGCGGTGATTGATCAGTAAGATTCACGTGCTTTCTACTTCACCAGAAATCTTCGACAGAGTGCCCGTAATTTCCGCAAAGCTGATTGTGCATGTGACAGGTGCTGACGAGGCTGAAAAAGCAGGTGCTTCTTCGATTTCTGAGATCGGCCCTCGTGGTCTCTGAGCAGCCCAGCTTTTGAGAAAGCAAACGCCTCTTCGATTTCTGAGATCGGCCCTCGTGGTCTCTGAGCAGTCCAGCTTTTGAGAAAGCAAACGCCTCTTCGATTTCTGAAGCTCCGTCGAGTGCAGATTTTTATAGAGGCTGGCATTAAGTTCCACAACACACTTGAATCTCTACCAGTAGAAGCTCATTTCTTGCACTTCTAAGATATTGATTTGTCTGACCTCTTCCCTCTTCAACACATTTGAAAATGTCTGGACCCTCCGACCGTCGTTTTGACTTGAACCTTGGAGAAGAGACAGCCACGCCTTCTCCAGACAACATATGGCGCCCATCCTTCATATCCCCTACTGGTCCTCTTACCGTTGGGGATTCTGTGATGAAGAATGATATGACCGCTGCAGTGGTGGCCAGGAACCTTCTCACTCCCAAAGATAACAGACTACTTTCCAAACGGTCTGATGAGTTGGCTGTTAAGGACTCTTTGGCTCTTAGTGTTCAGTGTGCAGGTTCTGTGTCTAATATGGCCCAACGCCTATTTGCTAGAACCCGCCAAGTTGAATCATTGGCTGCTGAAGTGATGAGTCTCAAACAGGAGATTAGAGGGCTCAAGCATGAGAATAAGCAGTTGCACCGGCTCGCCCATGACTATGCTACAAACATGAAGAGGAAGCTTGACCAGATGAAGGAATCTGATGGTAAGGTTTTACTTGATCATCAGCGGTTTGTGGGTTTGTTCCAAAGGCATTTATTGCCTTCGTCCTCTGGGGCTGTACCTGGTAATGAAGCTTCAAATGATGAACCTCCAATGCCTCCTCCTTCTGGGGTTTTGTCAAGTACTGAGGCTCCGGATAACCACCCTCCGGTGCTTTCTCTTTCTGGGGCTCTACCGACTGCTGAGACTTCCCCTAAGCAACCTTTGTGAAGGCTCCCTTTTGTTTGTTTATTTTGACTCATGTATATGTACATATTTGTGGCTTATCGAAAATATTAATAAATAAGCTTTGCTTCATTTCAACATATTGTGTTAAATACACCAAAGCCTTCTTCATAAAGTTCTTTGAATTTTTGCTTTTGTTGAAACCTGTATTGTTGAAGCTTTGTGAGTGAAGCATGTAGTTTGAGGTAGTGTTCCCTTAATTTCCCGAGTGAGGAAAACTTCTCGGTTGGAGACTTGAAAAATCCAAGTCACTGAGTGGTTGTGAGACTGCCGAGTATCAAGGTGCAGTAGCATATGGTGGGAGTCCCCCAAGTCTTCAGGCGAAGAGAGTTGCCGAATGAGGTGTCTCGCGTGTTACTAATTTGTCAAAGTAACGAATTCTTGTTTCGATGTCACACATTCGTATATGCTTTATCTAAAAATATTTCCAACTTTTGTGTGTTTGATGCTGCATGCTATTGACTAGACAAGATCAAGTGCAATTAGTAGCTTTTCTCTCTTTTTCATCTTTTCTTTGGTGGAATTGCTTTTCGTTTCCACTAATCAGCCTGAGTGGATGCAAGATAACACCTTTCTCTATAGCTCAGATTGCAAAGTCGTCTTCATGAAAGTTTTTCCTTATCTTGTGAACTACAACATATCCAAATTTGAGATCCATCGGAGTAGTACAACTTCAGAAATTCAAGTATGATGAGTAACTGTTCATCAATGTTCTGTTAATCCGTCAGACTTGTTGTGAGCTTCGTAACTCCATTTTCTCTTGTTCAGAGCAACATACTTTCTTCATCGAAGTTGTTCCTTAACTTGTGAACTACAACATATCCAAATTTGAGGTCCCTCGGAGCAGTATAACTCCAGAAATCCAGGTATGATGAGTGACTGTTTATCATTTGTCTGTCAACCCGTCAGATTTGTTGTGAGCTTTGAAACTCTATTTTATCTTGCTCAGATCAGCATGCTTTCTTCATTGAAGTTGTTCCTCAGCTTGTGAACTACAACATATCCAAATTTGAGATCCCTCGGAGCAGTATAACTCCAGAAATCCAGGTATGATGAATGACTGGTTATTATTTTTCTGTCAACCCGTCAGATTTGTTGTGAGCTTCGAAACTCCATTTTCTCTTGTTCAGATCGGTATGCTTTCTTCATTGAAGTTGTTCCTCAGCTCGTGAACTACAACATATCCAAATTTGAGATCCCTCGGAGCCGTATAACTCCAGAAATCCAGGTATGATGAATGACTGGTTATTATTTTTCTGTCAACCCGTCAGATTTGTTGTGAGCTTCGAAACTCCATTTTCTATTGTTCAGATCGGCATGCTTTCTTCATTGAAGTTGTTCCTCATCGTCTCTTTCATAACATATCAAAAATTCAGAATGAACTAATGGTTAAATATTTCCAGATCTTCAAAACATCACAGCAGCTTCGAAATCTGCAAGAATCCGACTGTCATGTTTGGAGCTTCAACACTTTAATTTCCGTCGCTCAAACAGAAATGGTTCCTTCTTGAAAGTTGTTCATATGCTCAAGAACTATAGGGTGTCCAAAATTCAGCTCCATTGGAGAAGAGCAGAGGTTGCAGAAATTTGATAGATGAAAGGAGGCGGAAGAGGGAGAGAGAGAAAAAGTCTCTTGGGTTGGATTTCTATTTTGGGGCAGATTCCAATTTTTGTAGCACCTTCATTATTGATGAATTGCTTGTACTTTTGTCCATTATGAAACTTGGGACTTTGGCTTGTTGTTGGATCTATTATAATATGTTTGGGAACATATATAAGTGAATAAATAAGAAGGAAAATTTTGGGCCCTTGTGGGTGTAAAACAAAAAATGTTTATGTTTACCCAAGTGTTTTTGTACAAGTTCAAGGGCATCTTGGGTTTTGTGAACAAAATTTGTTTATTTGGAGCAAGGTTTTGTGTTGAAGCTTTGTAGGTGAAGCTTTGGTGTTGAAGCTTTGTAGATGAAGCTTTCGAGGTGAAGCTTTGATGGTGAAGCTTTGTAGATGAAGCTTTCTGGGTGAAGCTTTGATGGTGAAGCTTTGTAGATGAAAGTATGTAGAGGGAGCTTTCTAGGTGAAGATTTTTTAGGTGAAGCTTTGTAGGTGAAACTTTTTTAAGTGAAGCTTTTCGGGTGAAGTTTTTTTTTGGGTGAAGCTTTGTGGGTGAAGCTTTTTAGGTGAAGCTTTGTGAGTGAAGCTTTGGAGGTGAAGCTTTTCGGGTGAAGCTTTTTGGGTGAAGCTTTTTAGGTGAAGCTTTGTAGGTGAAGCTTTTTTAAGTGAAGCTTTTCGGGTGAAGTTTTTTTTTTGGGTGAAGCTTTGTGGGTGAAGCTTTTTAGGTGAAGCTTTGTGGGTGAAGCTTTGGAGGTGAAGCTTTTCGGGTGAAGCTTTTTGGATGAAGCTATTTTTTTTTTTTTTTTGGCGCTTGACACGGTCTTCATTTGCTTGTTTTGTAGTGACTGTGGAAGACGGATTGCTTTCTGATTGAGAAGGGTTCCGGCATCGCTTGCTATGAATGTAAAAGAGTGAGGGCTGAGTTGGCTAAATTACCTCTTTATTGAATTCATTGCCAAATGGCCTTCATTACATAGGATGCCGAACGGCTATAGCTCAACACTTGTACATCGTGAGTCTATTTGTAGTAGTACTTCAAGTGATCAGCGTTCCATGGATGGCCAAGGGTCTTGCCATCGGAGCTTCTAAGTGTGTAAGAGCCAGGGCGACTGATGCCAATGACTTCATACGGTCCATCCCAGTTTGGACTAAGTGTGCCTTCACTCGGGACTCTGTCGCAGAGTAATCTTTTCTTTAAGACCTAGTCTCCTATTTTGAAAGAACGAGGCTTGACCCTAGAGTCATAATAGTTGGAGATGCGCTGCTTGTAGGCGACATTCCTCAAGTGAGCTTGGTTTCTGTGTTCCTCGACTAAATCCAAGTTGAGGGTGAGTTGTTTGTCATTTTCACTTTGAATGTAGTTCTGGACTCGGAATGTTGCTTGCTCGAGCTCAACAGGGACAACCGCCTCTGTGCCAAAGGCAAGTGAGAATGGAGTTTCTCCTGTTGAAGTCCGATATGAAGTGCGATATGACCAAAGAACTTGGGGTACAAATTCTGGCCAACAGCCTTTAGCTTTGTCCAAGCTGGTTTTCAAAGTGCGCTTGATTATTTTGTTGATGGCCTCAACTTGTCCATTAGACTGGGGATGAGCTGGAGAGGCAAAGCATAAGTTGATGTTGAACTTAGAGCAGAACAACCTGAACTTCTTGTTGTCAAACTGTCGCCCATTGTCAGTGACTATCGCGTTGGGAATGCCGAATCTACAAAGGATGTTCTTCCACACGAAGTCTTCTATCTTTGCCTCAGTAATGGTTGCCAAGGGTTCTACTTCGGCCCATTTTGTGAAGTAGTCCACTGCAACGACTGCGTAACAGACTTTGCCCTTCCCTGCCGGCATTGGGCCGATCAAATCAAGTCCCCACTGGGCGAAGGGCTAAGGGCTGATCATAGGAGTAAGAGGCTCTGGAGGGGAATGAGGAATAGTTGCATATCGTTGACATTTGTCACATGAGCGGGATACTTTGATGGCATCCTGGTGGAGTGTTGGCCAGTAATATCCTTGGCGAAAAGTCTTGTGTGCTAGGGACCGAGATCCAGCATGATCTCCACAGACTCCCTCATGTATTTCCCGAAGGACGATTTCCGCCTCGGCAGGTGTAAGACACCTTAAGTATGGCAGGCTAAAACCTCGCTTATAGAGTTGATCATTGATGATCAGGTAGCGGGTAGACTTGTATCGAATTTGCTTAGCCTGGACTTTATCATTTGGGAGGGTGCCATGAGCAAGGAAATTATAGATCGGGGTGATCCAACTATCCCCCTGTTGTAAGTTGCATACTTCTGCGGCCATGGTGCTTGGTGTTGCCAACAGTTCGACATGAATTTTTCTTCCAATCTTGTCTTCCACAGCTGAGGCGAGGCGAGCCAGGGCGTCTGCATGACTGTTTGCCGCTCGAGGAACTTGGGTGATCTGGTAGTGGAAGTGCTTGAGCAAAAGTTGTGTTTGCGCAAGATATGCTGCCATGGAGCTGTCCTTAGCATCAAAGTTGTTGGTAACCTGGTTGACCACTAATTGGGAGTCACTGAAAATATCAATTTGTTTAACCCCGAGGTGTTTGGCCAAACGTAATCCTGCTAGAAGGGCTTCATACTCGGCCTCATTGTTTGATGCCTTGAATTTGAAACGAAGAGCATACTCCATTACTACTTTGTCGGGCGTAGTCAAGACTAGTCCCGCTCCACAGCCCTGTTGGTTGGATGAGCCATCAACATACAGACTCCATGCTGAGGTCGTTGATTCTACTTTCTGAGCTTCCGATGGTAATGAAGCTACTGCTTCAGGTGTAGAAGTAATGTCAACAGGATATGTGAAGTCGGCGATGAAATCTGCTACTGCTTGACCTTTTTCGGCTGGTTTTGGTTGGTAGGAGATGTCAAACTCACCCAATGCTATCGCCCATTTGATCATTCGCCCAGACGTGTCAGGACTCTGGAGTATCTGTCGAAGAGGGTGATTGGTAAGCACGATGATGGCGTGTGCTTGGAAATAAGGGCGAAGTTTCCGAGCAGACATGACCAATGCTAAAGCTAATTTCTCAATGTTGGAGTATCGTGTCTCCGCATCTTGTAGGGCCTTGCTAGCGTAGTAGACGGGCCGTTCGACACCACTGTCCATTCGAATAAGAACAGAACTGACTGCTGAAGCCGAAACCGATAGATAGATGATGAGAGTGTCACCAACTTCTGGTTTGGAGAGCAGAGGGGCTTTACTCATGTACTCTTTGAGGTTCCTGAATGCCTTGGCACATTCCTCCGTCCATGTAATGTACTTCTTATTTCCCTTGAGTGCTTTGAAGAAAGGAGCACATCTGTCTGTGGCCTTAGAGATGAATCTGGTTAAGGCTGCCACCTTGCCAGTAAGGCTTTGGATGTCTTTTGAAGTTATTGGCTCTTTCATGTCGAGGATTGCTTTGATCTTTTTAGGGTTAGCTTCAATGCCTCGTTGGCTAATCATGAAGCCTAAGAATTTGCCAGAGCCCACGCCGAAGGCACATTTGTTGAGGTTCAACCTCATTCGATACCTCTTTAGAATGGTGAAAGTTTCAGATAGGTCGGTGATGTGTTGGTCAGCATGTTTGCTTTTGACTAGCATATCATCAACGTAAACTTCCATGTTCTTCCCAATTTGTTCGGCGAACATTGAATTGACCAGTCTCTGATAAGTTGCTCCTGCATTCTTTAGGCCGAAAGGCATGACTTTATAGCAATATAGTCCCCTGTCAGTAGTGAAGGCCGTGTGTTCTTGGTCTGAGGGGTTCATGAGGATTTGGTTGTATCCTGAATAAGCGTCCATAAAGCTCAAGAGCTCACACCCTGCCGTAGAGTCTATAAGCCTGTCAATAAGAGGAAGAGGGAAACTATCTTTCGGACACCCTTTGTTTAGGTCGGTGTAGTCAACACACATCCTCCACAAGACCTTTTGAAGCGAAAGACTTTCTTTGGTCGGATTTTTCCTAACAAGGACCACATTTGCTACCCATGTCGGGTAATTGACTTCGCGGACAAAGCCTATGCCTTTGAGTTTTTCAACTTCTGCTTTCATTGCCTCGTATCGTTCAGCGTCATAAGATCTTCGCTTCTGTCTCACCGGCTTGATCTTGGGGTCAATACTCAAACGATGACAGATGACATCGGGAGAGATGCCTGGCATGTCCTCGTATGACCAGGCGAAGACTTCAGTGTTCTCTTTCAAAAAAGATATCAATGCTAACCGAAGGGGTGGTGACAATGTGGTGCCAATATTCACCATGCGGTCTGGATGATCTCTTGAGATAGGTACCTTCTCCAACTCTTCAGCAGGTTGGGCTTGCTGGGTGAAAGAGTCATCTCGAGGATCATCGGGTTGATTGTTGCTATCAGGAAGATCCAAGGTCGCTTCATCTAGGCTGGTCTTTGTGACTTGGTCATGTACAGACAGGGTTTCCTTGGGTCCGGGCAAGTGTTGTTGCTTAACTGAAGTGTTGTAACATGATCGTGCACTAAGCTGATCTCCTCTGATGTAGCCGTTGCCATGGGGGGTTGGAAATTTCATCAACAGCATATGCGTGGATACCATAGCCTTGAGATCATTGATGCCTGTGCGCCCAAAGATGACATTGTATGCCGTTGGGCAGTCAACCACTAGGAAGTTAGTGGTAATGGTAGCCGTGTAAGGGCCTGTACCAATAGTAAAGGGTAAATGTATGCTCCCTAAGGGTTGCACGATATCACCGGAGAAGCTTATCAGAGGAGAAATCGAGCGATCGAGCAAGTGTTCAGCTACACTGAGTGCCCTGAAAGCTTCGGCAAACATGATATTGACCGAAGCCCCTGTGTCTACGAGGATTCGTCGAACATCAAAGTTGGCTATGTGAGCCTCCACGATCAATGGGTCGTTATGAGGGTAGATGATGCCTCTTTCTTCCTCAGGGTAGAAACATATCGGATCCCAGTTAGGTTTTTGATACTTTCGTCCCCTGATGTCTTCCACGTGAAACACTTGGTGACCAGGCCTCAGAATTCGTTCACTGTTTTTCATGGCCCTATTGGAAGATTCAGATATGGGTGTGCCGCCGCTTATGGAATATATGACATTCACCTGGCGTTGGTTACGGTTATCCCTTTGAGGGTGAAGAAGGAATTGATCAATTTTTCCTTCTCGTGCCAAAGCTTCAATACGATCACGGAGGATGATACATTTCTCGCTATCATGGCCGTTATGCTCATGGTAGCAACAAAACATGCCCGCGTTATTCGGGGGCGTGTAATCTGGGTGCCTCGGCTTTGGCTTTGGTATCAGGTGAGCTATGCTGGGGTAAATGGCCGCGCATGTGGCATTCAAGGGCGTGTATGTCTCATACCTTGGGGTAGGGGGTATCTTGACGCGGGTTTGACCCACTGCATTGACTGCCTGGGGGCGAGCGTTATTGTGGCGATACCCTTGGTTATCGGGATAGTGTCCCTTACTCTTTTTACTGAAAGGAGAGTGGTGAGGATGGAAATCCTTCCTCTTGCCTTGAAATTGATATGTCTGTTGATTCGGTGAAGCATTATGCAAGGCATGGGGAGGTGCCACTGCTGTTTGGAAAGTCGAGGTCTTCTCATTTAGGTGAGTCTGGCTTCCACCTCCCACTTGTTGATAAAGGATGGTTGTAGGGGGTTTCTCCTGATATGTCTTTGCCTCGGCGGAGGCATGGTTATAAGCCTGCGCCATCACCTCAGAGTAAGTCTTCCAAGTATTGGCATTGATCATGTATTTAAAGAAACAATCACGTAGGCCTGCCGTGAAGGCTTTGAGGGCAGTCTTGTCGTCTGCCTCGGCACACCGGGAGTATTCATGGCTGAAGCGGCCAGCATACATACGTAATGACTCGTCTGGCTTCTGGCGGATAGTGTACAAGTCATCTGCAGAGTGCAAGCGATCGGTTTGGAAAATGTGTTGGGAAACAAATAGTTTCCTCAATTCCTCAAATGAGTCTACCGTCTCAGGTGTAAGACGACAATACCAATTTAGAGCTCTACCAGAGAGGGTGGAGGGGAAGAGAAGACATCGCTCTTCGTCGGTGTGCATCCGGTATGCCATGGTGGACTCAAAGAGGTTAAGGTGCTCAATCGGGTCCTCTTTTCCAGTATAAAGTTGCAAGCCAAGCTTTTGCTTTGTCTTTGGTTGAAGGGGGGTGTTGAGGATCCTCCTTGTAAGAGGGCCAGGCCTGGGTTGGTTCCAGTCAGGTATTTCAGCCTGACGTTCAGCCTTCAACTTGTTTACTTCCTCAAGAAGTTGTAGGACAAGGGGGTCCTGAGCGGAGTTATGTGTCACTGGAGCTTTCTTTCGTAAATCTCCATCTCCTCTTGGAATTAGGAAGGTTTGATCAAGGGCATGTGATTTTTCCCTGGACTCGCTGTACTGGCTTCCAGGGTATGTCTGTCGGAACACCTCTGAGTCCCCTGTACCCTCATGTCTCTCTAGGACTTGTTGCCCCTTCCCCAAATTGGTGGCCGGCTTGGGCCGTGGCAGGGGACCGAGTCTCTCAGAAATCCTTGGGTCATTAATCTTTGAGCTTATATGGATGGAATTCTCTCGACGTTGCTTCAGGAAATCCCGACAATCGCGAAAGACGGCTTTCGATCCTTCTGCCTCTTCAGCAAAGAGGTGTCTCCCTCCACTTCTCATGGTTCGGGTCGAAGCAACTGGGTTAAGAGAAGCCTCATGTTGATTATCAAGTCGAGGGGTAATCTGTTCCCTATCAGGGATATCTATGTCGAATGCATGTGACCCTCCATGTTGGAGGGCACCCAGTTGATGGTTGACTTCCACGGGGGCAACAAGCTCGCGTGTCTGAGCTTGCCTAGCTTCGTGGAGTGTCTCGAAGAGCTTCTCATATTGCTCCTGGAGGACCTCATTCCTCATTGCTATCTTGTTGTTCTGAGCTTCCAACTCATCGACTTTAGCTTGAAGAAGAACTCGTTTTCCTTCCTTCTTTCGTTGTTTCGCACTATGTGCAAGGGGGGTGTCATTCTGTGTGCTGTGGCTTCCTTCGCTTCCCATGTTGGAGAGGGATGCCTGGTTAAAAGAAAGTGTACGAATGATAGAAACCAGCTTGACACAGCTGAAGAGAGTAGGAATAAGTGTCGTTTCCCACAGACGGCGCCAAATGTTGATGCACAAAATCAGCGAAGACTTTGGTACAACAGAAAGTGTCAGGTTTTGTGACCTTCACTTGGTTGCTTCGATCACTAGTGAGGATAAGTACGTAAATGAATAGAGACAGAGAAGCAAACACAGG
This sequence comes from Malus sylvestris, assembly GCF_916048215.2. Classification (NCBI taxonomy): domain Eukaryota; kingdom Viridiplantae; phylum Streptophyta; class Magnoliopsida; order Rosales; family Rosaceae; genus Malus; species Malus sylvestris. The sequence goes on from NC_062275.1 coordinate 38,949,555, forward strand.
ATGTACGTGGTTCACCCAGATTGGCTACGTCCACGGAGTAGAGGAGTTCTTATTAGTAGTGAAGGGCTTACACAAGTACAAAGGATCAAGCTCTCAATTTAGTGAGTTCTTGTGAATGATTTAACACAAAATGGCATTAGGCAATATTGTGGGGGAATGACCCCTATTTATAGAAAAACTTGTAGCTTTGTCACATTGACATGTGTCATGTTATGATTGGTTCTTGATGTTGACACGTGCTGCGCTCTGATTGGCTTCTAATCTTGACACGTGTCGAGTAGTGATTGGCCTCCTGGTCAGAGGGGAACTCTTCTGGGTCCTTGACAGTATAGCGTTGGCCGGTGCTCGGTAGTTTCGGGATTGGTCAAGTATGGTACAAACAAAACGTTTATATGTTTAATGAAGGGCAAAGCTTATTGTTAATCACTATTTATTGTATCATGTGTTTAAGCAATAAGGGAATCCAAGGAATGTATTTGATCTAAGAGATAAGTGATCTAAGTGAGTTAGATTATCGAGACCTTTATCTTATGTTCATTCTTAAAACGTTCCTAGCCATAGGATTGCCAATTGGGCATTGACAATCCACTAAGGTTAGTATATGTTATGTTGACTCAAGTGTGAGTATGACTAGTCTCAAGTCATTTAGTATTGGACACTAAGACAAACACATAGGTGCTCGAAAGAGTAATCGAGTACACTGAACAACGATCAAAAGATAGTTCGAACATACATGTCATGTAAGAACTCGATAGTTGCAATATGCAACGTAGTCCTTTGACCTGAGGCATCATATATTTCTAATGGTTAGGTCCTTGATCTTTGATCATGTCAAAGGCATTCCATTGGAGTGTCCACGGCATTGTTGGGTGAAGGATTATTTTGTAAAAACATGTTCTTTTAAGCAACATCAATAAGCATGCAATTAACAATTAAAGGCGGAATCATGCTAGCATGCACTTAAAAACAAAACATTAACCAAGAAATTCAAAGCCTAGTAGATTGGTGAACCATTAATCAACTCAAAACAAAGTGAGTTGAAATATATACCTTTGTAGATTCCTCTTTGTATTTAAACAAAGGCTAATCACCCAAGAGATAGGGCCTTCATTCCTTGCATCTTAGATCCATGGATTTGGATGGATCTACACCAAGGAGAGCATGGATGATAAATGAGTGACCATGGAAGAATAGATGGCTAGCTACAACTTCCATGGTGACCGGCCTTTCTAGAGAGAAATGGAGAGACATGTTCTCTCCAATTTTCTCCAAAACAAAACCCTTAATGAATAAAAGGCTATAAAGTCATATTTATACTTTTATTCATTTGAGTGGCAAACTTGTAATTAAAGCAAGTTCACTACCCTTTCTCTATATGGCCGGCCATGGGGGGTTGTTTGGGCTTTTGGGTCTTAGTGAATCATTATTCATTAAGTTGTCATACAACTTAAGTCAATGGGCTTGACGTTCGAAGCCCATTGGGCCTTAAGGTCCAAAACCTATCCCGAGGTCTTTAACGAACTTATTCGTTTGATTAATTAACATATTAATTAATCCTTGCCATAAATAATTAAACTATTCAATTGTTCTTACTCATTTAGTTTGTTTCATCCATCTCCACCTTATACGGTGTACGATCCATTAGGTTCCTTTTAGCGAGGCAGTGGGCGATCAAAACTCTTTCAAATCGATTATGAATTGAAACTTACTTTCAATTCTCCCTTTAGTGATAATACACTTTTAGGGCTTCCACATACCATGAGTGACACCTAGCCGTATGTCATGGTTACCCAAGCTAATCAGAAGAGGTTAAGAACCTATTCAGTTTAGGATTACAAATGCAATACGGTCCTTCTCTAATACAATACTCTTGACCACATTGTTTGGTTTGATAGTTTATTCATGTCTACTATCCAATGTGAATCGTGTTCTTATATGATTTCCTTGAATGTGATTTAGAACGACTTTTCTAAATCTCATTCATACTCTGGCCAGAGATTCTAAATCATATCATAGAGTATTCTCCCTCAAACGGTTTGAAGGTTAGAGATCCCTTATTGCGCATTCACTTGCCTCCATGACTAAGTGGCTTAACCCCAACGATGCCGTGGACACCCCGATGGGGTGACATTGACATAATCAAAGATCAAGGACTTAACCACAAGACAACTGTGATGCCTCAGGTCAAAGGACTAATTTGCATTATCCCAAACATGAGTTCTCATGTGACATGAGTATGAGAACTCTTCGTTGATCGTGTTCAGTGAACTCATTCTCTACTGAGCACCTACGTACTTGTCTTGATGTCACACACACCAATGACTCGAGACTAGCCACTCTCCCTGAGAGAAGACATAGCACGTACCGATCTTGACGGACTGTCAATGCCCAACTGGCAATCCTATGATCAGGAACATTTAGGATGTGTCTACGAAAGAATGGTCTCATGAATCTAACTTCATTAGATTACATTCTTCCAATCACATATTCCTTGGACTTTATCGTTTAAGCATATAACATTTATATGAGACGGCTCAAACAATAATCTTTGCCCTTTATATTAAACTAGATTAGTTTAACATGTGAAATGTCCGTAAAGTATCATCATATGATTGGTTTTAGGGCACATTTCCAACAATCTCCCACTTGCACTAGAGCCAATCAGCTTAGTCATCAGTGATGATACCTCTTTTGTAGTCATTTCATAAATGGCTGAATAGTAGGCCTAGGCAATGGATATCTATATGTTATCCATAGAAGCAACCTTGAGAATAACGACGTCACCATTATACATGATTCTTAATCATGTGGTTCAGTCTCTCATATGAGTTCGGACCTTGATGAGACCTTGATTCCCTGGCTTGAGCTATCGCCCCATTAGTGTCATAGTGTCAGTACACTAGATACACTTTCTGGTTGGAACCGAATAGAGAGTTCATAAATGAACTTTCCCATCCAAACAACATTGTTGCAAACTTCTATATGGCAATATACCTTGCATTCATAATGGAACACACTAAAGTTATTACTTTAATGTTTCCATCCAAATATCTCTTTAGTCATAATAAAGAGATATCTGTTTATCTCTTCATTCATAATGAAGAAACATCCAATGATGGATTAGATTCATAATCTAATACATTTACGCTTCCATTACGTTACTCTAATTCTTCCACATTCTTTGAGGAATCTATCCTTTAGTATTTCTTAAATACTTAAGGACTCACTTGACAGTTGCCATGGTTCTGATCCTGGGCTTGCACTGATATCGTCTTGTACCTTTCTAGGTACAACCCATATCAATGTTTTTCATACAATATGAAATACATAAATCACCTTTATGCGTATGCATAAAGGATTCTTATTTACGCATTATTTCTTTGGGAGTCAAAGGGTACGTTCCCTTTGAGAAGAGCTACCTCCTAGTCTCACTAGAGTTGTTCTTCTGATTAAAGTTTATCATCATATGAGAAACTTCCTAGCATCTTTTGTCTATTATTAGGGATTGATATAATCAAATTATATCCTAAAATCTATCAATATAGATTTCCATCCCATGAATATAGACTATGTCTCCCATATACATTCTATCTTTATATAATGTTTAAAGTCATAACTTTAACAAATGTTTAAAGTCATAACTTTAACGAAGAAGTATTCATTTCATTTCCAAAATTAATAAATCATATATACATTCATATATATCACATATATATTTATATATATATATACATACAAATTTAGGAATATGACTAACTCCCACTAATCTTTTGTAAACCTAGTAAACAAAAGATTCATTTACATCTTTATGAGAAAGCAAACGGTTTGACCTTTCTCTCATAAGACGCTTATAGCTCCCACTAGCTTGCTAAGATCCATGATGGATGGATCTCTACAACTTACATGTCTTGTGATTCATAGTTTTAGACATATATTATCAAGACTATCTTAATAATGGTTTCGGAAACCTATATTATGTCCAAACATTGAATCACCATTTAATTGTAGCTAGCAATCTTCGAATTAATTGAAACTAAGACTACGTCAAAAATGGTTCCTTCAAAGTCAACCATTCTCTTTGATTGTAGTCACCTTAAGCTACCAATTAGCTATGAAGGTTTCATTATTTCGAGTCAAATGGTACTTTACCATTTCCTTGAGTATATATCATATATATACACTCAATGTAGTCATAAGGATTTTCATTCTTATTTCTTTCGAATTAAGAGATGTAACTCTATGACATAGTCATAAAGTTCAAACCATTCAACTGAGACGGTTTATAAATCCTTCTCGACTACCTTGGAGCTTTTGGTATAGGAACTATGTTGTTATATTTGTTGATTATTATCTTGTCTCTCAAAGAACCATTCTTTGAGTTCTATCCCTCGTTCATTTGCTCTTAGGCAAATCACATTGTAGGATTACAATGAACTACCCAACAAAACAACATTTGTTAGTTGGTTTATAGAAGCGATATCCAAAAGTTAATTTAAGGATATCCCACAAGATTGTTATCAAACAAATATTGCTTATTAGCACACAACCCCAAATCTTAACATGCTTGAGATTTGTCTTTCTTTCCAACTACATCTTATGGAGTCATGAAAAATTTGGAAGATCTTCTAATTGACAATCATATTGTTTTTAGAAGTATATATCCTATATATGGGTAATAGATAACATCTAACGAACTAAATCTTATTTGAGTTTGTTCTTCTCCAAATGGAGAAATACATTATCTTATGATGCTATTTTCCTTGATATCTTTCAAGGAAACTCATCTAAAGTGTTACTTTTCCTTGGATCAAATCTAAGGAGGTAAATACTTTAGATGTCTTACTCATCAACTTACATTTCTTGAATTCTTTGAAACTTTTTGCAAAGTATTCGGACTTGTGTTTATTCAAAATAAACTATAGTCCAACCGAGAGTGATCTTCGGTGAATGTCATCCAACATGAGTAGTATTATGTTGTGGATAAGTGCCACTAACATCTAAGTGAATTAACCTCAACAACTTTGTGATTCTTTCTTCTTTCCAAAAGAATGAAGATTCAAACATTTTGCCTCTATACAATTTTAACAAGAAGGCATTGGATCCGGATCTAACGATCCTAAGTATCCATCTATGACTAACTCGTAATTTATGTTTTTAGAGGTATCACAACTTTAGTTGGGATTAGTCACTACCTTGCAACCTTTTGGGTTTTAAGCATCGTTGTATTCTAAACAGTTAACACCACCATATTATCTCTACTATAGAGACAATCAATTAGATTACCATAATCCAATCATTGATTAATAAAGAACAATGTTTTGTCAAACAAAACATTTATCCATTTCACATAGTGACGGAATTTAGTTCCTTAAAATTGGAATATAAAGACAATCTATGTTTTTCCAATTTCTTTGGTAGTTCATATGAGGAAGTAAGTACCATCTGCTTTCGCAGAGATCTATATTTTATTCACTTTCCGAATGTGAAGTACTTTCTCTTCTCTCATTAATCTTCTACTTCTTATTAGCCACACTTTTACAACGATTGTAAAACATAGTTACTAATACGGAATCAAACATTCAAGTAGAAGAACCAACTGTTTTGAACTATTCAAGAACAATTTACAACACCTTCGAAAGGTGTGTTCTTGACATTTGCAAGACATTTCTTGCAAATACCCCTTCCAATGTCCATCCTTTCATAAAGAAAGTTTGTTCCCTTGGAGTTAATTTTATCTTCTTCATTTGACTTCTCCTTTGACTACAATAGTCATGGTCCCTAAACTCCCACTATCTCTCTTGAAACCTTTTTCAATTGTGTTATACACATCAAACAATTTGGAGAGCTTGTGGTTATTGTTCACTATATAGTTTACAATAAACTTAGTGAACTATAAGGATAGGGATACAAAGGTGAAGTCCTTGCCTAGTTTCCGTCTCGTTAAGTGGTTTATCACTTCAACACTCAATGATTCAAAATCATCATAAGCCCATGTTAATGGACTATTTTTGTCAACCAACCATTATGTTCTAAACATAATTACAAACCTTCAAGAGTTGTACAAGGCAACTCTCATTTCTTCATACAACAATTTGTAAGTGAAGAATCATGGCACATTAAGTGTCCATGCCTTTGTGCTTTCTTCTCAAGTTCTTTGTTCATTTAACAAAGAAACAAGCACTAGTGTTTGCATTGGCTAAGGGTTGTTCAAAGCAACTATTATTTCTTCATACAACGATTTGTAAGTGAAGAACTAATAACACTAAAAGTGTCCTTTTCTTTATGCTAATCTTCGTAAGTTCCTTTGTTCATATAACGAAGGAATAAGCATTGGTTGTTTGTGTTGTCCTCTTCATGATAGACTTATCTAACATGTTCTTTCAATGATACATTACCAATAGAAAGATTTTGAGGATGAGACTACTTAGGTACATATACAATCCATTTAAGACATTCTTTGGGATTGTGGTACCAAGTCCGGAAACTAAAACATTCGGTTTTATTTGTCAAGTGTTGGATAGCGTTTGCAAATATATTGGTAAACAAATACATAACGAATATAAATTGATTGATTTTAAGCCATTTGATTCGGGTCTTTAAATCAAAATAGCACCACCCACTATTTTTGGCAAATTCCATATCCCTCATTGGAATTCGAGAGTTTTGGAGGAAACTCTTAGTAGGTTATGGGAGGCTCACTATTACCAAGCCCACCTCAGAAGAACTCCATATTGGCTAGCAACAATAATAATGAGATAGTACGCTTACTCATTTGCAACTAATGCAAGTACCCATCTTATTTGGCCTCTAGAGAATGATGCCTCAGAAGAACTCCATATTGGCACCATTGCACTTAGTTAAGTCATTCCCACCATGCTAGTTCAAGTAGGGGTTCAAGAATGGCCTCAGAAGAACTCCATATTGGCCATACTCGTTGCCTACTTTCACTTCATCATATGTTTATAGGCTTCTCCTGAATGTAAGCACATACTTTGCAACCCCAGAACTGGACGAATACGTTGTATGAGTCACAAACGATTGAAGCCTACCACGGTGGAAGGCCACGAAAGAGTATTCAAAGCACTCTCACGCTTTTCAACTTAATATTGGTTTGGTTGAGGGTTTTAGGTCTCATCACATATAAACATACATTTTAATCTCTATTAAAACAATTTTGGTCCTATTACAACTATTGGTCCATATGATTGTTTTAGTTGTATATAATACTCCCACTATGCTTTTAAAACGGTTTTTAAAGCAAGAGTATATGATACTACTAACATAAACTTTGCATTCATTTAATGGACTATATAGTTGCCTTAGGGCCTTAGGATGACTATGAACCTTTGTTTAGATTCAACACGAGCCTTGTGTTGAATCTCGGTCTAGGGATGGTGATTGATTTTAGTTACGCGTTTAATCACATTAAGGCGTGTTGTCTTAGGGGCGTTGGACCCAACTACTTCATTTTCATGCATATCATATAAAGCAAGAAAGAAGTACTTCAAAGTAAAGGTGAGCTTATGCTCATTACAACATTTGCATAAAACAAATTACTTTAAAGTAAAGAAGAGCTTAAGCCCTTTTACAACATTTGATCAAATCAAATTACAACCAAAATCTAATCTACACATTCCCATGGTTCAAACAAATTTGAAACGGCCTTTCACATAGCTCAATTATATTAGGCTTAGGTTCATAATCACCCTTTAATTAATTAACACTTTAACTAATTAAATTGAATGCAACATTTTCATTTGGTTTTTGTATCCATAAAATTGATTTAAATGGAGCTAAACAAAATGAAAATCCAATTCTCATTTAAAGAGACAAAACAATTTTGTTCTCAACCTAATTTGGGCCATCATGCAATAACCACAACTTATTTGGGTCATTAAGCAATTAACCTCAACTTTTGGGCTATATTGCAAAACTTTTGGGGTCACTTTGTAAAGACACAAAAGTCCACTACTTCATGTAATTACAATAGAACCCAAAATTTAATCAATGCAAAAACTTCATTAAAGGAGCAAAACAATTTGTCCTTTAGCGTTTTTGGACCTAAACGTAAAAACGTAAACTTTTGGGCCAAAGTGCAAATACACAAAAGTATCAAAACTTTATGTAATTGCATAAAAGACCCAAAAGTACCCCACTTGCAAGGGTGGCCGGTTTTGGAAGAGGATAGAGTGATGTGTGTGTTGATTTGTGAGTTTTAGACATAAAGCAACAAGTGGTGCAAGTGGTGTGTGTGAAAGGAAATTAATCCTTACACACCCATCACCATTTCCATCACCCTTCAAATAAATATCTTATGCATTAAAACATTTGAAAAACATAAAACATAAACTTTATGTAATAAATCAAAACTTTGAATCAAAACACAAACCTTTTTGTTCTTGGCAAAAATGTCAAGAACAATGAAGAACATTCATGAAAAACCCAAAATTTTTCCATGAACTTTTTTCACCCAAAAACATTCCAAAACCATTCAAACTTTAGGGAAATAACATCTAACCAAACTAGGGTACATAGGGGTTCCAAAAGTCACTTGAAAACACTTTTAACAAGTCAAACAAGAACCCAAAAATCCACCCTTTGGATTTGGCCGAAAATCCCCAAAGTCATGGCACCAAATTTTAGCTCCAATATTCATGCTCATATGAACTACATCTACAACATTTGAGATGGCAAATTTTCTAACAAAATTTACATTCAAAGAAGCAAGAATAAAGCTTGTAACAATTACAACTTTTAAATCACAAACTATGAACTACAAAACCCAAAAGGATTCACCAACTACTAGACCTAGGCTCTGATACCACTTGAAGGATTATTTTGTAAAAACATGTTCTTTTAAGCAACATCAATAAGCATGCAATTAACAATTAAAGGCGGAATCATGCTAGCATGCACTTAAAAACAAAACATTAACCAAGAAATTCAAAGCCTAGTAGATTGGTGAACCATTAATCAACTCAAAACAAAGTGAGTTGAAATATATACCTTTGTAGATTCCTCTTTGTATTTAAACAAAGGCTAATCACCCAAGAGATAGGGCCTTCATTCCTTGCATCTTAGATCCATGGATTTGGATGGATCTACACCAAGGAGAGCATGGATGATAAATGAGTGACCATGGAAGAATAGATGGCTAGCTACAACTTCCATGGTGACCGGCCTTTCTAGAGAGAAATGGAGAGACATGTTCTCTCCAATTTTCTCCAAAACAAAACCCTTAATGAATAAAAGGCTATAAAGTCATATTTATACTTTTATTCATTTGAGTGGCAAACTTGTAATTAAAGCAAGTTCACTACCCTTTCTCTATATGGCCGGCCATGGGGGGTTGTTTGGGCTTTTGGGTCTTAGTGAATCATTATTCATTAAGTTGTCATACAACTTAAGTCAATGGGCTTGACGTTCGAAGCCCATTGGGCCTTAAGGTCCAAAACCTATCCCGAGGTCTTTAACGAACTTATTCGTTTGATTAATTAACATATTAATTAATCCTTGCCATAAATAATTAAACTATTCAATTGTTCTTACTCATTTAGTTTGTTTCATCCATCTCCACCTTATACGGTGTACGATCCATTAGGTTCCTTTTAGCGAGGCAGTGGGCGATCAAAACTCTTTCAAATCGATTATGAATTGAAACTTACTTTCAATTCTCCCTTTAGTGATAATACACTTTTAGGGCTTCCACATACCATGAGTGACACCTAGCCGTATGTCATGGTTACCCAAGCTAATCAGAAGAGGTTAAGAACCTATTCAGTTTAGGATTACAAATGCAATACGGTCCTTCTCTAATACAATACTCTTGACCACATTGTTTGGTTTGATAGTTTATTCATGTCTACTATCCAATGTGAATCGTGTTCTTATATGATTTCCTTGAATGTGATTTAGAACGACTTTTCTAAATCTCATTCATACTCTGGCCAGAGATTCTAAATCATATCATAGAGTATTCTCCCTCAAACGGTTTGAAGGTTAGAGATCCCTTGTTGCGCATTCACTTGCCTCCATGACTAAGTGGCTTAACCCCAACGATGCCGTGGACACCCCGATGGGGTGACATTGACATAATCAAAGATCAAGGACTTAACCACAAGACAACTGTGATGCCTCAGGTCAAAGGACTAATTTGCATTATCCCAAACATGAGTTCTCATGTGACATGAGTATGAGAACTCTTCGTTGATCGTGTTCAGTGAACTCATTCTCTACTGAGCACCTACGTACTTGTCTTGATGTCACACACACCAATGACTCGAGACTAGCCACTCTCCCTGAGAGAAGACATAGCACGTACCGATCTTGACGGACTGTCAATGCCCAACTGGCAATCCTATGATCAGGAACATTTAGGATGTGTCTACGAAAGAATGGTCTCATGAATCTAACTTCATTAGATTACATTCTTCCAATCACATATTCCTTGGACTTTATCGTTTAAGCATATAACATTTATATGAGACGGCTCAAACAATAATCTTTGCCCTTTATATTAAACTAGATTAGTTTAACATGTGAAATGTCCGTAAAGTATCATCATATGATTGGTTTTAGGGCACATTTCCAACATTGGGGTCAAGCTATCTACTCATGTAGGCATATGAATGTACAACAAGGGATCTCTAACCTTCCATGGAGGAAGGAGAATACTCTAAGATATGATTCGAGAGTCTTTGGCCAAAGCATATGAATATAACTTAGGAAGTTTGTTCCAAATCATATTCAATTGAATCATATAGAGAAGTATCACATTGGATAGTAGACATGAAACAAACTATCATTCAAACAATGTGATTAAGAGTATTGTATTAGAGAAGGACCGTATTGCATTGTAATTGTAACTGGATAGGTTCTCCAACCACTTCTACTTAGCTTGGGTAACCATGACATACTGCTAGGTGTCACTCATGGTTTGTGGAAGCCCTAATGATTAGCAAACACTAATTTTAAGAGAGAATTGAAATGTGGTTTCAATTCACAATCGATTGTTAAGAGTAACAATCGCCCACTACCTCGCTAATTGGAACCTAATGGATCGTACACCGAGTAAGGGCGATAGTGAAGAAATTAAATGAAATGGATATGCAATTAAATGGTTTAATTGAAGAATGGTCAAAGATTAATTAAATTAGTTAATTAATTTTACGAAAGGTTCGTATTGGGCTTTTAAGTTGGTTTTGGGTTTCGGGGCCCAAAAGCGTTTTGGTCCACAAGGCCCATTATGTTTAAGTTGTGTGACAACTAAAACAAAATGGGCAAATTAGCCCAATAACAAGGTAAGCCCGGCCATTAGGGTGAATGGAGCAAACTTGGATTAATTACAAGTTTGCCACTCACTTGTAATGAAGTATAAAAGCAACTTTATAGCTTTATTTTCATAGGGGTTTTCTTTGAGGCAAAGAGGTGAAACATTTTTCTCTCTTTCTCTCTACAAAGAGGCCGGCCACTTAGAGGAGATTTAGCTAGCAATCTTTTCTTCTCTAAGTCATCCATTTCATCTTCACACCTCACCCTTGGTGTGGAGACTTAGAGACACCAAACCTTTGGTGTTTTGGAGATCCTTTCCTCACATCCTCAAGGAGCAAAGGAGCACTAAAAGGGGAAAATCACAAGCAAGATTCAAGTAGCTTGGAGGTGACTTGAAGGCCCTCCACTTGGGTGAATTCCTTGTGTAAACAAGGATGAGCTTCAAGGGTAAAGAAACTCTAAATCTTTACTTCTCTTTAATGTTGTTAAAGAGTCTTTTTGGTTCACCATATACTAGGCTTTGAAAGTCATGGGTTTTATGAATTGTTTTTTAATGCATGCCTACTTTAAAGTGTTAATAGTTTGCATATGTATTCAAATGTTCTTACATGTTCTTAGCTAGGACAAAATTTTTCCTTCAAGTGGTATCAGAGCCTAGGCCTAGTTTATGGTGAATCCTTTTGGGTTTTGTGATTTTCATGATTTGTGATTTAAATGTTGTAAATGTTACAAGCTTTGTTCTTGCTTTTGAATATAAATTTTGCTAGAAAATTTAGCATCTCAAATGTTGTAGATGTATTTCATTTAAGCATGAATATTGGAACTAAAATTTGGTGCCATGTATGTTGGGAAATTCGGCCAAATCCAAAGGGTGATTTTTTGGGTTCATGTTTGTCTTGTTAAAATGGTTTTAAAGTGACTTTTGGAACCCCTAAGTACCCTAGGATATTAGCCCTCTTTTGAGTGGTGAAAAATTGAGTTTTGGTGAGTGAAAACATTCATGGAGCTATTATGAGTTTTCATGAGTGTTCTTCAATGTTCTCGAAGTTCTTGCCAAGAACAAAAAGGTTTGAAGTTTTGATTCAAAAGTTTTATGTTTTTTCATAAAGTTTTGGTTTATTATTTGATGGTTGATGGTTATTGGTGAGATGTGATGAAATGGTTTTAATGTTTGTCATAGACTTTAAGTTTTCTTACAAACCATCAATTTCACCTTTACCTCACCCACCAAAATCAACTTGCAAAAACTTTTTAGAAATTTTTTCATATCTTCTCTAAAGGCCGGCCACCCCGTAGTGGGGGTACTTTTGGGGCCTTTTATGCAATTACATAAAGTTTTGATACTTTTGTGTATTTGCACTTTGGCCCAAAAGTTTACGTTTTTACGTTAAGGCCCAAAAACTCTAAAGGACAAATTGTTTTGATCCTTTAATGATGTTTTTACATTATTAAAATTTTGGGTTCTAGTTGTAATTACATGAAGTTGTGGACTTTTGTGTTTTTACAAAGTGACCCCAAAAGTTTTTGTATTTGCATTGTGGCCCAAATGTTGTGGTCATAGTTTCCTTTTGGCCTAAATAAGATGAGAACAAAATGGTTTTGTCTCTTTAATGAGAATTGGATTTTCATTTCATTTAGTTCCATTTAAATCAATTCTATGGATCCGAAAACCAATTGTTTAAAGTTGTTTTCTTAGTTAATGTGATTGATTAAGAAAAGGGTGATTATGAACCAAAGGCCTCGATAATTGAGCTATGTGATTGGCCGATTTACATTATGAATGTTTGGGTTTAGTAGTGTAGATTTGAATGTAATTTGATTAATTCAATTTGTTGTAAATGGACATAAGTCCATCATTTGTGTTGTAAAAGGGCATAAGCCCTTATTATTATTTCATGTATTCTTTTTTGTTTATATGTATGCAAAATGGAATAGTTGGGTCCAACGCCCAATAGGAAATAACGGTTTAATTAGATTAAACGCGTAACTAAAATCAACAACTACCTACCTTAGACCCAAGGTCCAACACAAGGCTCGTGTTGGATCAAATTAAACGGTTCATAATCATCCTAAAACCTAATATGACTATATAGTCCATATGAGGATGCAATGCATTCGTTAGTAGTTCCATATAGTCTCGCTTGTTTCTTCGAAATAGTGGGAGTATTATAAACTACTAATTCATATTAACTTGGACCAATGGTTATGATAGGCCCAAGTTCTTTTAATGAGATTAAAATGATTTTGATGTAGCCCAACACTACTCCCTCAACAAAACGAATATTAAGTTGATAAGCGAGAGATGTTTTGAACATCTCTTCGTAGGCCTTCCACCGTGGTGGGCTTCAATCGTTTGTGACTCATGCACCAGCTTCACCCTATCATGGGGGAGTTCAAAGTATGTGCTTACATCCAGGAGGAGTCCATAAACATATGATGAGGTGAGTGTAGGCAACGAGGATAGCCGACATCGTAACATCGTGAGGCTATTCTTGAACCCCTTCACAAACTAAGCATGGTGGGAATAACTTAACTAAGTGCAATGTTGCCGACATCGTATCATCGTGAGGCAACATTCTCTAGAGGCCAAACGGATGGGTAATTACAAAAGTTGTAAATGAATAAAGCGTTATTCTCTCATCATTATTTTTGCTAACCAACATCGTATCATCGTGAGGTGGGCTTGGTAATGGTGAGTCTCCCATACCCCGCTAAGAGTTCAATATAACTCTCGAATTCTATTGAGGGATGTGGAATTTGCCAAAAATAGTGGGTGGTACTATTTGATTCAAAGACCCAATCAAATAGTTTTAAAACAAACAATCTAATACGATTTCTGTTATGTTATGTAGTTAACGACATGCCTAAAATTATACCCACCATTATACTTGACAAAAAAGGCCTTAAGGGCCAACGTTTCCTTGCTTGGTATCGCCACATTGAGAATGTCTCAAAGGTGAAAGACATATTGTATGTGCTTAAGCAATCCCCTCCTCATTTACCTCCTACGAAACTACCTTCAAAGGAGGAGTGTCAAAAATATGTTAGACACTATGAGGATGACCTACAAGCCAAATGCTTAATCCTCACTTCACTTAGTGATGAGCTTATGAAGCAACATAAGCACATGGACACTTCTTGTGCCATGGTTGAAAGTTTGCATAAGATGCATGACATTGAGACTAGTAATGTACGATTCTCAAATGTTTGTAGTCTAATGAATGCCAAAATGGCAAAGGGGACATCGGTCCATAAACATGGACAAAAGATGGAAAAGATATTTAAAGATCTTAAAAGTTTAGGAACTTCCATCGATGGGAAAATGGCCCAAGACTTTTTCCTTGCATCTCTCTCGGATGATTTCACTTTCCTTGCATCTCTCTCGGATGATTTCACTAAGTTTATTGTAAACTATAAAGTGAATAGATTCGATCATGCTTTAAACGAGATGATTGACATGTGCTGTAAATTTGAAAAAGGTTTCAAAAGGGACAGTGGGAGTGAGAATGCAATCACAAGGAAAAGGTTGCATAAGAAGAAGGCAAAGAAATCCAAAGGAACATGCTTTCATTGTGGAAATGATGAAAGTTGGAAGAAGAAATACAGGGTGCGCATTGCGAGCCTTATGACACGAACTTTTGAAGAGACTATTTCTGTCATAGAGAGTGCTTTTACAGTGAGCTCCAATTCCTGGATATTTGATTCAGGCGCTAGTCAACATATCTGCAATACGTTGCAGGGACTAGCAGGGAGCAGGTCACTGCGCAATGGGGAGATGGTTGTGCGAGTTGGGAACGGCACTAAAATCTCTGCAAAAGCAATAGGCACCTACATGCTTAACCTACCCTCTGGGGAAGTCCTAGAACTTAAAAATTGTTTATATTTTCCTTCATGTATAAAGAATTTGATTTCCATCTCTAAGCTTTTACGAGATGGGCACTCAGTATTGTTTGACAAAATGAGTTGCACTTTATACTTGAACGGTCGTATTATCTCTCATGGTAATATGATAGAGGGACTTTTTCACCTAGAGACGAATAGTGGGATGCACTGCATTGCAAGTGGGAATACCTCAAAACCCAAAAGGGCTAGAGAAGAAGTTAACCAAGAAAAGATGTGGCATCTTAAACTTGGACATGTGAACCTTGATAAGAATCGCAAGATGTCGAAAGACGGATATTTCCGCCCATTAGGTGATGACCGGATGGGTACTTGTGAATGTTGCTTGAAAGGGAAGATGACCAAATCTCCATTTACTGGAAAAGGAGAGCGTGCCACTGAAATTCTAGGGTTAATCCACACTGACGTATGTGGACCTATGTCTACTACGTCGAGATGAGGCTTCTCCTACTATATCACATTCACCGACGATCACTCTCGGTTTGGCTATGTGTATCTTATGAAGTACAAGTCAGAATCATTTGAAAGGTTCAAAGAATTCAAGAATGAAGTTGAGAAGCAAACTGGGAAACAGATAAAGATCCTAAGATTGGATCGAGGGGGTGAATATCTGAGTAATGAGTTCCTAGATTATCTCAAAGAGTGTGGAATAATATCACAGTGGACTCCACCGGGAACTCCATAACTTAATGGAGTTTCTGAAAGGAGAAATCGAACCTTGATGAACATGGTTCGTTCTATGATGAGTTCCGTTGATCTACCAGTAACATTCTGGGGATACGCTCTATATACAGCAGCTTACTTGCTTAATAGAGCACCTTCCAAGTCAGTTTCACAAACACCCTATGAGATATGGCATGGAAGAAAGCCAAGTCTTAATCATGTTAAGATTTGGGGTTGTGAAGCATATGTTAAGAAGCTTGAAGCTACTAAGCTCGAAGCGAGATCAGTAAGGTGCTATTTTGTGGGATATCCTAGAGAAACTATGGGATATGAGTTCTACCATCTAGACGACCAGAAAGTCTTTGTCGCCAGAACTGCTAAGTTTTTAGAGGACGAATTTGTTCTCAAAGGAACTATAAGCAAAGAGATAGAAATTAATGAGATTAATGATGAACCACAAACAAGCACTAGACAAGTTGACAACCCTGTTCTTGAACCCCTAGCTCCACGTAGATCTGAACGGGTTAGTAAGCCACCTAAGAGGTATGGCTTAGACAATGACTTTGCGGAATTTCACCTTCTAGGTGACAATGACACAAAGGAGGACCCTAGGGACTACACTGAAGCAATGTCCGACATTGATTCAAAGAGATGGCAAGAGGCCATGAAATCCGAGATGGATTCCATGTATCAAAATCAGGTCTGGACTCTTGTAGACCTTCCAGAAGGTATTGTACCTGTTGGAAACAAATGGGTCTTCAAGAGGAAGATAGGCGTTGATGGGAACGTGGAGACTTATAAGGCTAGATTAGTAGCCAAGGGTTACAGGCAAAGAGAAGGGATTGACTATGAAGAAACTTTCTCTCCTATAGCCATGATTAAGTCCATTCGGATTTTGCTTGCTATAGCTGCGTACTATGATTATGAAATCTGGCAAATGGACGTGAAGACGGCCTTTTTGAATGGCTACCTAGAGGAAGAGCTTTACATGGCTCAACCCGAAGGTTTCGTGTCCAAGTCTGAAAAGACTAAAGTATGCAAGCTTCAAAGGTCCATTTATGGACTTAAGCAAGCCTCCAGGAGCTGGAACATTCGTTTCGACACTGAAATCAAAACGTTTGGTTTTACTCAAAACGAAGACGACAATTGTGTTTATCAAAAGGTCGTTGGGGATGCAGTTGTATTCCTAGTGTTATATGTAGATGACATATTACTATTCGGGAATGACACTGCAGTACTTTCTTCTGTAAAAGTGTGGTTGTCCAAAACCTTCCACATGAAAGATTTAGGAGATGCATCTTATGTACTTGGGATAAAGCTCTATCGTGATAAATCCAGAAAATTAATTGGATTATCCCAATCTATGTACATTGATAAGGTGCTAAGTAGGTTCCAGATGGAACAATCTAAGAAAGGTTTTCTTCCTGTTAGACATGGAATTCACCTTTCTAAGTCCATGGAACCTAAGACTCCTGAAGAGATACGACAAATGAATGCTATTCCTTATGCTTCCACCATAGGGAGTCTCATGTATGCCATGATATGCACAAGGCCTAATATCGCATATGCTGTGAGCATTACTAGTCGATATCAATCTAACCCAGGATTAGAACACTGGGCAGCTGTCAAGACGGTCCTTAAGTACTTAAGAAGAACTAAGGACATATTCCTCGTTTATGGAGGAGCAACAGAGTTGCGAGTGGAAGCCTATACAGATGCAGATTTCCAATCTGACGTCGATGATAAGAGTTCCAACTCCGGATATGTATTCACTCTGAATAATGGGGCTGTCAGTTGGAAAAGTAAGAAACAAAGTGTAATTGCTGATTCCACGATAAAGGCTGAATATGTCGCTGCAGCTGAAGCCGACAAAGAAGCGTTCTGGATGAAGAAGTTCATCACTGAACTTGGAATGGTTCCAACCATTAAAAGAACAAGCATTTTGACAGGCGCTTTAATATCATTAGAAGATATGTTGCCGAGGGGAAAGTTAACATTCTCAAAGTTGCTTCAGCCGATAACGTAGCAGATCCACTAACAAAGCCAATGTCTCAAATCCAGCTTGACCATCATATGGAAAGGATGGGTATTAGATACATGGGAGGATAGCTTTGAGTGCAAGTGGGAGATTGTTGGAAGTATGCCCACAAAGCCACTCATTTGATGTAATAACTTTTGGAATACTTATTGTATTAAATGTTTATATGTTTAATGAAGGGCAAAGCTTATTGTTAATCACTATTTATTGTATCATGTGTTTAAGCAATAAGGGAATCCAAGGAATGTATTTGATCTAAGAGATAAGTGATCTAAGTGAGTTAGATTATCGAGACCTTTCTCTTATGTTCATTCCTAAAACGTTCCTAGCCATAGGATTGCCAATTGGGCATTGACAATCCGCTAAGGTTAGTATGTGTTATGTTGACTCAAGCGTGAGTATGACTAGTCTCAAGTCATTTAGTGTTGGACACTAAGACAAACACATAGGTGCTCGAAAGAGTAATCGAGTACACTGAACAATGATCAAAAGATAGTTCGAACATACATGTCATGTAAGAACTCGATAGTTGCAATATGCAAAGTAGTCCTTTGACCTGAGGCATCATAGATGTCTAATGGTTAGGTCTTTGATCTTTGATCATGTCAAAGGCATTCCATTGGAGTGTCCACGGCATTGTTGGGGTCAAGCTATCTACTCATGTAGGCATATGAATGTACAACAAGGGATCTCTAACCTTCCATGGAGGAAGGAGAATACTCTAAGATATGATTCGAGAGTCTTTGGCCAAAGCATATGAATATAACTTAGGAAGTTTGTTCCAAATCATATTCAATTGAATCATATAGAGAAGTATCACATTGGATAGTAGACATGAAACAAACTATCATTCAAACAATGTGATTAAGAGTATTGTATTAGAGAAGGACCGTATTGCATTGTAATTGTAACTGGATAGGTTCTCCAACCACTTCTACTTAGCTTGGGTAACCATGACATACTGCTAGGTGTCACTCATGGTTTGTGGAAGCCCTAATGATTAGCAAACACTAATTTTAAGGGAGAATTGAAATGTGGTTTCAATTCACAATCGATTGTTAAGAGTAACAATCGCCCACTATCTCGCTAATTGGAACCTAATGGATCGTACACCGAGTAAGGGCGATAGTGAAGAAATTAAATGAAATGGATATGCAATTAAATGGTTTAATTGAAGAATGGTCAAAGATTAATTAAATTAGTTAATTAATTTTACGAAAGGTTCGTATTGGGCTTTTAAGTTGGTTTTGGGTTTCGGGGCCCAAAAGCGTTTTGGTCCACAAGGCCCATTATGTTTAAGTTGTATGACAACTAAAACAAAATGGGCAAATTAGCCCAATAACAAGGTAAGCCCGGCCATTAGGGTGAATGGAGCAAACTTGGATTAATTACAAGTTTGCCACTCACTTGTAATGAAGTATAAAAGCAACTTTATAGCTTTATTTTCATAGGGGTTTTCTTTGAGGCAAAGAGGTGAAACATTTTTCTCTCTTTCTCTCTACAAAGAGGCCAGCCACTTAGAGGAGATTTAGCTAGCAATCTTTTATTCCCTAAGTCATCCATTTCATCTTCACACCTCACCCTTGGTGTGGAGACTTAGAGACACCAAACCTTTGGTGTTTTGGAGATCCTTTCCTCACATCCTCAAGGAGAAAAGGAGCACTAAAAGGGGAAAATCACAAGCAAGATTCAAGTAGCTTGGAGGTGACTTGAAGGCCCTCCACTTGGGTGAATCCCTTGTGTAAACAAGGATGAGCTTCATGTTGGAAATGTGCCCTAAAGCCAATCATATGATGATACTTTACGGACATTTTACATGTTAAACTAATCTAGTTTAATATAAAGGGCAAAGATTATTGTTTGAGCCGTCTCATATAAATGTTATATGCTTAAACGATAAAGTCCAAGGAATATGTGATTGGAAGAATGTAATCTAATGAAGTTAGATTCATGAGACCATTCTTTCGTAGACACATCCTAAATGTTCCTGATCATAGGATTGCCAATTGGGCATTGACAGTCCGTCAAGATCGGTACGTGCTATGTCTTCTCTCAGGGAGAGTGACTAGTCTCGAGTCATTGGTGTGTGTGACATCAAGACAAGTACGTAGGTGCTCAGTAGAGAATGAGTTCACTGAACGTGATCAACGAAGAGTTCTCATACTCATGTCACATGAGAACTCATGTTTGGGATAATGCAAATTAGTCCTTTGACCTGAGGCATCACAGTTGTCTTGTGGTTAAGTCCTTGATCTTTGATTATGTCAAAGTCACCCCATCGGGGTGTCCACGGCATCGTTGGGGTTAAGCCACTTAGTCATGGAGGCAGGTGAATGCGCAACAAGGGATCTCTAACCTTCAAACCGTTTGAGGGAGAATACTCTATGATATGATTTAGAATCTCTGGCCAGAGTATGAATGAGATTTAGAAAAGTCGTTCTAAATCACATTCAATGAAATCATATAAGCACACGAATCACATTGGATAGTAGACATGAATAAATAAACTATCAAACCAAACAATGTGGTCAGGAGTATTAGATTAGAGAAAGACCGTATTGCATTTGTAATCCCAAACTGAATAGGTTTTCTCTACCTCTTCTGATTAGCTTGGGTAACCATGATATGCTGCAAGGTGTCACTCATGGTTTGTGGAAGCCCTAAACGTGTGTAATCACTAAAGGGAGAATTGAAAGTAAGTTTCAATTCACAATCGATTTGAAATGGTTTTAATCGCCCACTGCCTCGCTAAAAGGAACCTAATGGATCGCACACCATAAGAGGTGGAGATTGGAGATTAAACGGAGATGAGTAAGAATGATTAAATGGTTTAATCATTTATTTATGGCAAGGATTAATTAATATGTTAATTAATCAAACGAATAAGTTCGTTAAAGACCTCGGGATATGTTTTGGACCTTAAGGCCCAATGGGCTTCGAACGTCAAGCCCATTGACTTAAGTTGTATGACAACTTAATGAATAACGATTCACTAAGACCCAAAAGCCCAAACAACACCCCATGGCCGGCCATTTAGAGGAAGGGTAGTGAACTTGCTTTAATTACAAGTTTGCCACTCAAATGAATAAAGGTATAAATATGACTTTATAGCCTTTTATTCATTAGGGTTTCTTTTAGAGAAAATTGGTGAGAACTTGTCTCTCCATTTTCTCTCTAGGAGGCCGGCCCCTTGGGGGGTGCATCTTGCAATCCCACTACTCCAAGGTCACTCATTTCTTCTCCAATCTCTCCTTGGTGAAGAGACTTAGAGGTTCCCTACTTTGGGAACTTGGAGAAACCTATTCTTCCATCCAAAAACATTGATTTAAGATGCAAGGAATGAAGGCCCTCTCTTTGGGTGATTAGCCTTTGCTTATGCAAAGAGGAATCTACAAAGGTATAAATCTCAACTCACTTTGTTTTGAGTTGATTAATGGTTCACCAATCTACTAGGCTTTGAATTTCTTGGTTAATGTTTTGTTTTTAAGTGCATGCTAGCATGATTCCGCCTTTAATTGTTAATTGCATGCTATATGATGTTGCTTAAATGAACATGTTTTCACAAAATCTTCCTTCAAGTGGTATCAGAGCCTAGGTCTAGTAGTTGGTGAATCCTTTTGGGTTTTGTAGTTCATAGTTTGTGATTTAAAAGTTGTAATATGTTACAAGCTTTATTCTTGTTTCTTTGAATGTAAATTTTATTAGAAAATTTGCCATCTCAAATGTTGTAGATGTAGTTCATATGAGCATGAATATTGGAGCTAAAATTTGGTGCCATGACTTTGGGGATTTTCGGCCAAATCCAAAGGGTGGATTTTTGGGTTCTTGTTTGACTTGTTAAAAGTGTTTTCAAGTGACTTTTGGAACCCCTATGTACCCTAGTTTGGTTAGATGTTATTTCCCTAAAGTTTGAATGGTTTTGGAATGTTTTTGGGTGAAAAATGTTCATGGAAAATTTTGAGTTTTTTCATGAGTGTTCTTCATTGTTCTTGACATTTTTGCCAAGAACAAAAAGGTTTGTGTTTTGATTCAAAGTTTTGATTTATTTCATAAAGTCTTTGTTTTGTGTTTTATCAAATGTTTTAATGTGATAGAAATTGTGTAAGGTGATGGAAATGGTGATAGGTGTGTAAGAAGTACTTCTCTTACACACACATCACTTGCATGACTTTAAGTCACATTCCACTTGCATGAATTTATGTCACAAATTCCACTTGCAAGGCTTTATGAAATTGTTGAAAAAATTTCTAAAATTTTGTGGACTTATCTCCACTCCCTTTCCCTCTCTAAAACCGGCCCTCCCTCAAGTGGGAGTACTTTTGGGTCTTTTATGCAATTACATAAAGTTTTGATACTTTTGTGTATTTGCACTTTGGCCCAAAAGTTTACGTTTTTACGTTTAGGTCCAAAAACGCTAAAGGACAAATTGTTTTGCTCCTTTAATGAAGTTTTTGCATTGATTAAATTTTGGGTTCTAGTGTAATTACATGAAGTAGTGGACTTTTGTGTCTTTACAAAGTGACCCCAAAAGTTTTGCAATATAGCCCAAAAGTTGAGGTTAATTGCTTTATGGCCCAAAAGTTGTGGTTATTGCATGATGGCCCAAATTAGGTTGAGAACAAAATTGTTTTGTCTCTTTAAATGAGAATTGGATTTTCATTTTGTTTAGCTCCATTTAAATCAATTTTATGGATACAAAAACCAAATGAAAATGTTGCATTCAATTTAATTAGTTAAAGTGTTAATTAATTAAAGGGTGATTATGAACCTAAGCCTAATATAATTGAGCTATGTGAAAGGCCGTTTCAAATTTGTTTGAACCATGGGAATGTGTAGATTAGATTTTGGTTGTAATTTGATTTGATCAAATGTTGTAAAAGGGCATAAGCTCTTCTTTACTTTAAAGTAATTTGTTTTATGCAAATGTTGTAATGAGCATAAGCTCACCTTTACTTTGAAGTACTTCTTTCTTGCTTTATTTGATATGCATGAAAATGAAGTAGTTGGGTCCAACGCCCCTAAGACAACACGCCTTAATGTGATTAAACGCGTAACTAAAATCAATCACCATCCCTAGACCGAGATTCAACACAAGGCTCGTGTTGAATCTAAACAAAGGTTCATAATCATCCTAAGGCCCTAAGGCAACTATATAGTCCATCAAATGAATGCAAAGGTTATGTTAGTAGTATCATATACTCTTGCTTTAAAAACCGTTTTATAAGCATAGTGGGAGTATTATATACAACTAAAAACAATCATATGGACCAATAGTTGTAATAGGACCAAAATTGTTTTAATAGAGATTAAAATGTATGTTTATATGTGATGAGACCTAAAACCCTCAACCAAACCATTATTAAGTTGATAAGCGTGAGAGTGCTTAGAACACTCTTTCGTAGGCCTTCCACCGTGGTGGGCTCCAATCGTTTATGACTTGTACACCGGCTTCACCCTATCATGGGGGAGTACAAAGTGCATGCTTATACTCAGGAGGAATCCATAAACATATGATGAGGTTAGTGTAGGCAACGAGGATAGTCAATATCATATCATTGTGAGGCTATTCTTGAACCCCCTTCACGAACTAAGCATGGTGGGAATGACTTAACTAAGTGCAATGGAGCCAATATCATATCATTGTGAGGTGACATTCTCTAGAGGCCAAATAAGATGGGTACTTGCATTAGTTGCAAATGAGTAAGCGTACTCTCTCATTATTATTAATGCTAGCCAATATCATATCATTGTGAGGTGGGCTTGGTAATAGTGAGCCTCCCATAACCTACTAAGAGTTTCATCCAAAACTCTCGAATTCCAATGAGGGATATGGAATTTGCCAAAAATAGTGGGTGGTGCTATTTGATTTAAAGACCCGAATCAAATAGCTTAAAATCAATCAATTTATATTCGTTATGTATTTGTTTACCAATATATTTGCAAACGCTATCCAACACTTGACAAATAAAACCGAATGTTTTAGTTTCCGGACTTGGTACCACAATCCCAAAGAATGTCTTAAAAGGATTGCATATGTATCTAAGTAGTCTCATCCTCACAATCTTCCTAATGATAATGTATCATTGGAAGAACATGTTAGAAAAGTCTATCATGAAGAGGACAACACAAACAACCAATGCTTATTCCTTCGTTATATGAACAAAGGAACTTACGAAGATTAGCATAAAGAAAAGGACACTTTTAGTGTTATTAGTTCTTCACTTACAAATCGTTGTATGAAGAAATAATGAGTTGTTTTGAACAACCCTTAGTCAATGCAAACACTTAGTGCTTGTTTCTTTGTTAAATGAACAAAGAACTTAAGAAGAAAGCACAAAGGCATGGACACTTAATGTGCCATGATTCTTCACTTACAAATTGTTGTATGAAGAAATGAGAGTTGCTTTGAACAACTCTTGAAAGTTTGTAATTATGTTTAGAACATAATGGTTGGTTGACAAAAATAGTCCATCAACATGGACTTATGATGATTTTGAATCATTGAGTGTTGAAGTATTAAAACACTTCTAGAGACGGGAACTAGGCAAGGACTTCACCTTTGTGTCCCTATCCTAATCGTTCACTAAGTTTATTGTAAACTATGTAGTGTACAATAACCACATGCTCTCCAAAATGTTTGATGTGTATAACACAATTGAAATAAGTTTCAAGAGAGATAGTGGGAGTTTAGGGACCTTGACTATGGTAGTCAAAGGAGAAGTCAAATGAAGAAAGCAAAATAACTCCAAGGGAACAAACTTTCTTTATGAAAGGATGGACATTGGAAGGGGTATTTGCAAGAAATGTCTTGCAAGTGTCAAGAACACACCTTTCGAAGGCGTTGTAAATTGTTCTTGAATAGTTCAAAACAGTTGGTTCTTCTACTTGAATGCTTGATTCCGTATTAGTAACTAAAGTTTTACAATCGTTGTAAAAGTATGGCTAATAAGAAGTAGAAGATATATGAGAGAAGAGAAAGTACTTCACATTCGGAAAGTGAATAAAATATAGATTTCTGCGAAAGCAGATGGTACTTACTTCCTCATATGAATTACCAAAGAAATTGGAAAAACCAAAGATTGTCTTTACATTCCAATTTTAAGGAATTTAATTCCGTCACTATAGTAGAGATGGATGAATGTTTTGTTTGACAAAACATTGTTCTTTATTAATCAATGATTAGATTATTGTAATCTAATTAATAATCTCTATAGTAGAGATGATATGGTAGTGTTAACTGTTTAGAATATAATGATGCTTAAAAACCCAAAAGGTTGCAAAGTAGTGACTAATCCCAACTAAAGTTGTGATACCTCTAAAACATAAATTACGAGTTGGTCATAGATGGACGCTTTGGATCATTAGATCCGGATCCAATACCTTCTTGTTAAAATTGTATAGAGGCGAAATGTTCGAATCTTTATTCTTTTGGAAAGAAGAAAGAATCACAAAGTTGTTGAGGTTAATTCACTTAGATGTGAGTGGCACTTGTCCACAAACATAATACTACTCATGTTGGATAACATTCACCGAAGATCACTCTCGGTTGGACTATAGTTTATTTTTGAATAAACACAAGTCCGAATACTTTGCAAAATGTTTCAAAGAATTCAAGAAATGTAAGTCGATGAGTAAGACGTCTAAAGTATTTACATCCTCAGATTTGATCCAAGGAATGGTAACACTTTAGAATAGTTTTCTTGAAAGATATCAAGGAAAGAAGCATCATAAGATAATGGATTTCTCCATTAGGAGAAGAACGAACTTGAATAAGATTTAGTTCGTTGGATATTATCAATTACCCATATATATAGGATATATACTTCTAAAAACAATATGATTGTCAATTAGAAGATCTTCCAAATTTTTCATGACTCCATAAGATGTAGTTGGAAAGAAAGACAAATCTTAAGCATGTTAAGATTTGGGGTTGTGTGTTAATACACAATATTTGTTTGATAACAATCTTGTAGGATATCCTTAAATTAACTTTTGGATATCGCTTCTATAAACCAACTAACAAATGTTGTTTTGTTGGGTAGTTCATTGTAATCCTACAATGTGATTTGCCTAAGAGCAAATGAACGAAGGATAGAACTCAAAGAATGGTTCTTTGAGAGACAAGAAAGTAATCAACAAATATAACAACCTAGTTCCTATACCATAAGCTCCAAGGTAGTCGAGAAGGATTTATAAACCGTCTCAGTTGAATGGTTTGAACTTTATGACTATGTCATAGAGTTGCACCTCTTAATTCGAAAGAAATAAGAATGAAAATCCTTATGACTACATTGAGTGCATATACGATATATACTCATGGGAATGGTAAAGTACCATTTGACCCGAAATAATGAAACCTTCATAAGCTAATTGGTAGCTTAAGGTGACTACAATCAAATAGAATGGTTGACTTTGAAGGAACCATTTTTGACGTAGTCTTAGTTTCAATTAATTTGAAGATTGCTAGCTACAACTAAATGGTGATTCAATGTTTGGACATAATATGGGTTTCCGAAACCATTATTAAGATAGTCTTGATAATATATGTCTAAAACTATGAATCACAAGACATATAAGTTGTAGAGATCCATCCATCATGGATCTTAGCAAGCTAGTGGGAGCTATAAGCGTCTTATGAGAGAAAGGTCAAATCGTTTGATTTCTCATAAAGATGTAAATGAATCTTTTGTTTACTAGTTTTACAAAAGATTAGTGGGAGTTAATCATATTCCTAAATTTGTATATATATGTGATATATATGAATATATGTATGATATATTAATTTTGGAAATGAAAAGAATATTTCTTCGTTAAAGTTATGACTTTAAACATTATATGAAGATAGAATGTATATGGGAGACATAGTCTATATACATGGGATGGAAATCTATATTGATAGATTTTAGGATATAATTTGATTATATTAATCCCTAATAATAGACAAAAGATGCTAGGAAGTTTCTCATATGATGATAAACTTTAATCAGAAGAACAATTCTAGTGAGACTAGGAGGTAGCTCTTCTCAAAGGGAACGTACCCTTTGACTCCCAAAGAAATAATGCGTAAATAGAATCCTTTATGCGTAAGCAGAAAGGTGATTTATGTATTTCATATTGTATGAAAAACATTGATATGGGTTGTACCTAGAAAGGTACAAGACGATATCAGTGTAAGCCCAGGATCAGAACCATGGCAACTGTCAAGTAAGTCCTTAAGTATTTAAGAAATACTAAAGGATAAATTCCTCAAAGAATGAGGAAGAATCAGAGTAACGTAATGGAAGCGTAAATGTATTAGATTATGAATCTAATCCATCATTGGATGTTTCTTCATTATGAATGAAGAGATAAACGGATATCTCTTTATTATGACTAAAGAGATATTTGGATGGAAACATTAAAGTAATGACTTTAGTGTGTTCCATTATGAATGCAAAATATATTGCCATATAGAAGCTTACAACAATGTTGTTTGGATGAGAAAGTTCATTTATGAACTCTCTATTCGGTTCCAACCAGAAAGTGTATCTAGTGTATCGACACTATGACACTAATGGGGCGATAGCTCAAGCCAGGGAATCAAGGTCTCATCAAGATCCGAACTCATATGAGAGACTGAACCACATGATTGAGAATCATGTATAATGGTGACGTCGTTATTCTCAAGGTTGCTTCTATGGATAACATATAGATATCCATTGCCTAGGCCTACTATTCAGCCATTTATGAAATGACTACAGAAGAGGTATCATCACTGATGACTAAGCTGATTGGCTCTAGTGCAAGTGGGAGATTGTTGGAAATGTGCCCTAAAGCCAATCATATGATGATACTTTACGGACATTTTACATGTTAAACTAATCTAGTTTAATATAAAGGGCAAAGATTATTGTTTGAGCCGTCTCATATAAATGTTATATGCTTAAACGATAAAGTCCAAGGAATATGTGATTGGAAGAATGTAATCTAATGAAGTTAGATTCATGAGACCATTCTTTCGTAGACACATCCTAAATGTTCCTGATCATAGGATTGCCAATTGGGCATTGACAGTCCGTCAAGATCGGTACGTGCTATGTCTTCTCTCAGGGAGAGTGACTAGTCTCGAGTCATTGGTGTGTGTGACATCAAGACAAGTACGTAGGTGCTCAGTAGAGAATGAGTTCACTGAACGTGATCAACGAAGAGTTCTCATACTCATGTCACATGAGAACTCATGTTTGGGATAATGCAAATTAGTCCTTTGACCTGAGGCATCACAGTTGTCTTGTGGTTAAGTCCTTGATCTTTGATTATGTCAAAGTCACCCCATCGGGGTGTCCACGGCATCGTTGGGGTTAAGCCACTTAGTCATGGAGGCAGGTGAATGCGCAACAAGGGATCTCTAACCTTCAAACCGTTTGAGGGAGAATACTCTATGATATGATTTAGAATCTCTGGCCAGAGTATGAATGAGATTTAGAAAAGTCGTTCTAAATCACATTCAATGAAATCATATAAGCACACGAATCACATTGGATAGTAGACATGAATAAATAAACTATCAAACCAAACAATGTGGTCAGGAGTATTAGATTAGAGAAAGACCGTATTGCATTTGTAATCCCAAACTGAATAGGTTTTCTCTACCTCTTCTGATTAGCTTGGGTAACCATGATATGCTGCAAGGTGTCACTCATGGTTTGTGGAAGCCCTAAACGTGTGTAATCACTAAAGGGAGAATTGAAAGTAAGTTTCAATTCACAATCGATTTGAAATGGTTTTAATCGCCCACTGCCTCGCTAAAAGGAACCTAATGGATCGCACACCATAAGAGGTGGAGATTGGAGATTAAACGGAGATGAGTAAGAATGATTAAATGGTTTAATCATTTATTTATGGCAAGGATTAATTAATATGTTAATTAATCAAACGAATAAGTTCGTTAAAGACCTCGGGATATGTTTTGGACCTTAAGGCCCAATGGGCTTCGAACGTCAAGCCCATTGACTTAAGTTGTATGACAACTTAATGAATAACGATTCACTAAGACCCAAAAGCCCAAACAACACCCCATGGCCGGCCATTTAGAGGAAGGGTAGTGAACTTGCTTTAATTACAAGTTTGCCACTCAAATGAATAAAGGTATAAATATGACTTTATAGCCTTTTATTCATTAGGGTTTCTTTTAGAGAAAATTGGTGAGAACTTGTCTCTCCATTTTCTCTCTAGGAGGCCGGCCCCTTGGGGGGTGCATCTTGCAATCCCACTACTCCAAGGTCACTCATTTCTTCTCCAATCTCTCCTTGGTGAAGAGACTTAGAGGTTCCCTACTTTGGGAACTTGGAGAAACCTATTCTTCCATCCAAAAACATTGATTTAAGATGCAAGGAATGAAGGCCCTCTCTTTGGGTGATTAGCCTTTGCTTATGCAAAGAGGAATCTACAAAGGTATAAATCTCAACTCACTTTGTTTTGAGTTGATTAATGGTTCACCAATCTACTAGGCTTTGAATTTCTTGGTTAATGTTTTGTTTTTAAGTGCATGCTAGCATGATTCCGCCTTTAATTGTTAATTGCATGCTATATGATGTTGCTTAAATGAACATGTTTTCACAAAATCTTCCTTCACTTCAAGGGTAAAGAAACTCTAAATCTTTACTTCTCTTTAATGTTGTTAAAGAGTCTTTTTGGTTCACCATATACTAGGCTTTGAAAGTCATGGGTTTTATGAATTGTTTTTTAATGCATGCCTACTTTAAAGTGTTAATAGTTTGCATATGTATTCAAATGTTCTTACATGTTCTTAGCTAGGACAAAATTTTTCCTTCAACATGGCCCAACGCCTATTTTCTCGAACCCGTCAAGTTGAATCGTTGGCGGCTGAAGTGATGAGTCTCAAACAAGAGATTAAAGGGCTCAAGCATGAGAATAAACAGTTGCACAAGCTCACACATAACTATGCCACAAACATGAAGAGGAAAATTGACCAGATGCAGGAAACTGATGGTCAGATTTTACTTGATCATCGGAGGTTTGTGGGTTTGTTCCAACAGCATTTGCCTTCGTCTTCTGGGGCTATACCGCGTAGTGAAGCTCCAAATGATCAACCTCCGATACCGCCGACTGCTGAGGCTCCGCCGACTACTGAGACTTCTCCCAAACAGCCTTTGTGAAGGCTTCCTCTTGTATTTTTCTGCTTAATGTTCCTTTCTTTTTTTTTTCTTTTTTTTTATGAATGTAAAAATACCTTGCATATCTGTCAATGTTTCAAAAAAAAGAAATCAGAACCCAAAAATAATTAAATAAGCAACAACCACATAAATTAAAAAAAAATTGACAATCAGGCAAAATGAAAATGCAAAAAAGGGAAGGTTTTTAGAAACGCAAAACTGCTTGTGGAGCGATTCAAAAATCTTCCTCATTTGAATACATGGGTTGCCTCTCAAGTAACGCTTGCTTTAATTTCTTGCAGCCGGACGAAGAACTCATTCACTCCTCATTGGAGCCCACGGCATGCAGGGAGATGTCCTCCATGGCATGCTCCTCAAAGTGCTCATATAGGGCTTCAATTGGTGCTCATTCACCTTGAATTCATGTCCCGTTTTCAAGCTTTGGATTTGGACTGCACCATGAACAAAAACATTAGTAATAACAAACAGTCCAATCCACTTAGAACGTAACTTACTGGGAAACAACCGTAAACGGGAGTTGAACAAGAGCACTTTCTAGCCTATGGAGAATGTTTTGCCTCGAATCATCTTATCATGGAAAGCTTTGGTCTTCTCCTTGTAAATGCTAGCATTCTCGTACGCCTCATGCCGTATCTCATCAAGTTCATTGAGTTGAAACTTCCTATGACTTCCTGCGGCATTTAGGTCCATATTGAACTTCTTGATGGCCCAATGAGCTTTGTGCTCCAATTCAACGGGGAGATGGCACGGCTTGCCATAGATGAGCCTAAATGGGGACATTCCAATAGGTGTCTTGTACGCTATACGATATGCCCAAAGTGCATCATCTAACCGTAAGCTCCAATCCTTCCTTATAGGCCCAACGGTCTTCTCTAGAATTTGTTTGATCTCACGATTGGAAACCTCGGCTTGGCCATTCGTTTGAGGATGGTAAGGTGTAGAAACCCTATGGTTGACATTGTATTTCCTTAATAACGCCTCTATGGTCCGGTTGCAAAAGTGCGATCCTCCATCACTTATGATGACACGTGGCATGCCAAACCTTGCAAAAATGTTAGTTCTAATAAAATCTGCAACCACTTTAGAGTCATTAGTTCGGGTGGCTTTAGCTTCCACCCACTTCGACACATAATCAACCGCAAGCAAAATATACATGAAACCATACGAGGAAGGAAAGGGACCCATAAAATCAATTCCCCAAACATAAAAAATTTCAACATTAAGGATAGAAACTTGTGGCATTTGATCCCTAGCACCTATGTTACCCATTCTTTGGCATTTATCACATGTTAAGCAAAAAGTTCTAGCATCCTTAAAGATACTAGGCCAATAGAACCCACATTGTAACACCT
The DNA here is from genome assembly GCF_916048215.2 of Malus sylvestris. Lineage (NCBI taxonomy): Eukaryota > Viridiplantae > Streptophyta > Magnoliopsida > Rosales > Rosaceae > Malus > Malus sylvestris. The sequence continues at coordinate 38,980,952 of NC_062275.1, forward strand.
TAAGTGCTGTTCTTTGTGTGCCAAAGTGACCACCACATGCATATGTGTGACAAAAACTTAAAATTGAACGAAATTCAGAATCATGCACACATCGACGTACAATCTGATCCGGGCAAAATTTCCACAAATATGGATCATCCCACACATAAAACCGTGCATCATGCCTAAGTTTATCACGTTGGTGCCTAGTGAGAGTGCTTGGAATCTGTTTTGACACCAAAAAGTTCACCAAATCGGCATACCAAGGCTCACTAACCTTTATGGACAACAATTGTTCATCGGGGAATGTCTCGACAATGGGTAGGGACTCCTCATTATGCACCATGCGGCTTAGGTGGTCAGCCACCACGTTCTCACTTCCCTTCTTGTCACGAATCTCAATATCGAACTCTTGAAGTAGTAGCATCCAACGAATTAGCCGCGGTTTGGCTTCCTTTTTAGTGAGCAAGTACTTCAAAGCTGCATGGTCAGTGAAAACAATTACTTTAGTCCCAATTAAATATGATCTAAACTTATCTAAAGCAAAAACAAAGGCAAGAAGTTCTTTTTCCGTAGTGGAATAGTTCAACTGCGCATCATTCAACGTCCGTGAGGCATAGTAGATGACATGCGGCCTCTTGTCCTTCCTTTGTCCCAAAACAGCTCCTAACGCATAATCGGACGCATCACACATAAGCTCGAAAGGTAGGCTCCAATCCGGTGGGACAATGATTGGTGCCGTAGTCAACAACTCCTTGAGTTGGTTGAATGATGCCGTGCATGCCTCATTAAACTCAAACGTCACATCTTTTTGTAGGAGTCGGCAAAGAGGTTGTGCCACCTTTGAGAAATCTTTGATGAACCTACGATAGAAACCTGCATGGCTAAGAAAAGAACGAACCTCTCTAACCGAAGTCGGAGAGGGTAAGTGACGTACAAGATCTATTTTTGACTTATCAACCTCAATACCTTTTTCAGAGATTATATGACCTAAAACTATGCCTTGTTTAACCATGAAATGACATTTTTCCCAATTAAGAACAAGGTTAGTTTCAACGCAACGTTTTAAAATCAAGCTAAGATTATGCAAACAACTATCAAACGAATCACCAAAGACGCTAAAATCATCCATGAAAACTTCAATTATTTTCTCTACATAATCCGAAAATATGCTCATCATGCATCTTTGAAATGTGGCAGGTGCATTACATAAACCAAAAGGCATGCGACAATATGCAAATGTACCAAAAGGGCATGTAAAAGTGGTTTTTTCTTGGTCCTCGGGTGCTGTGACAATTTGATTATAACCAGAATAACCATCAAGAAAACAATAGAAAGCATAACCCGCTAACCTCTCAAGCATTTGGTCAATGAACGGCAATGGGAAGTGATCCTTCCTTGTGGTGGCGTTTAGCTTCCTATAGTCGATGCACACCCTCCAACCGATTTGAATGCGTTGAGGAACAAGTTCATTCTCGGCATTAGCTACCACTGTCACTCCGGATTTCTTTGGTACGCATTGAACAGGCGAAACCCACCTACTATCCGAGATTGGATAGACAACTCCACAATTTAGAAGCTTTATGATCTCCTTCTTCACAACTTCCATCATAGGAGGGTTGAGACGGCGCTGAGCCTCTCGAGATGTTTTAGACCCCTCCTCCAAAAGTATGCGATGCATGCACGTAGTAGGGCTAATTCCCTTGATGTCGGCCAATGTCCATCCAATTGCCGTTTTGTACTCCTTTAGCACCCTCACTAATTTACTCTCCTCTTGTGCCGTGAGTGAGGATGAAATGATGACGGGCAATGTCTCATCCTCTCCCAAGAAAACATACCTCAAGTGACTAGGCAATGGCTTAAGTTCAAGTGTGGGTGGCTGCACAACTGAGGGAAGCATTTTATTAGCCGAAACCGAACTTAAAATAGGGTCCAAAAACTTACCAGTTTGCGATGGCAATGACTCAAGGGCAGCCACCATCTCAATGATATCTTCACTAGGGGGCACGGCAATGGAATCCTCATGCATGCCGTGGGTTTTCTTGGTGGCTGTTTCAATGTTTTTCATGTTCTTTCCTTGTGCAATGACCACTTCAAGTGCATCGTCTTTCAAATTGTCAAAATGGTCTTGCGCCAAAGAGTCAATTATATCAATAGCAAAACATGAATGATTTTCACTAGGAAACTTCATAGAATCAGAAAGATTGAAATTAATCACTTCCCCATCAAATTCCATCGTTAAAGTGCCATTAAACACGTCAATCTTTGTTCGGGCTATTTTCATGAATGGCCTTCCAAGGAGGATGGGTAATGAAGGGGTATGGTCCGATTCATCCATCTCAAGTACGTAGAAATCCGCTGGAAAGATCAAATGATTAACTTGCACTAAAACATCCTCCAAAACTCCCTTTGGATAGGCATTAGATCTATCGGCCAATTGTATGATTACACCATCATTTTTTAACTCTCCTAGGTTCATAGATGCATAAATTGAATATGGCATGACATTTATAGATGCACCTAAGTCTAACATGGCAGATTCAAACCTAGTATTACCAATGACACAAGGAATCGTAAAACTACCCGGATCTTTGCATTTAGGGGGCAGTTTGCGTTGCAAGATGGCTGACACGTTCTCGCCTACTTTCACAACTTCCTTGGTCGACATCCTCTTCCTCGTGGTGCAAAGTTCCTTCAAGAACTTGGCGTACCTCGGGACTTGCTTGATTGCATCCAAAAGGGGTATGTTGACTTGAACTATCCTAAATGTCTCTAGAATGTCCTTTTCAGCTTCTTCTTTCTTTGTTTGCTTGAACCTATTTGGAAAAGGAACATTCGAAGGAAAAACATTTGTAGGAACTGGATTTGATACGTTCTTACCTCTATTGGACAGATTGGATGACTTAGGATCACATAGGGCTTGCGGCAAAGGTGTTTCCACCTTTGCCGTGGGTGGTTTTTATTCTTCCTCTTCAATCATCAACTCCTCCACCTCGTTAGAACGTGATTTGGAGTGTTGGCGGTCAGATCCTACGTGTTTCCCACTTCGCAAAGTTATAGCTTTTGCAAATTCGAATCCACCTTTTGGATTGACCACGGTTGAGCTAGGCAACTTGCCTTGCTCTCGAAACTGCCCCATAAACTCGGCAATTTACCCCACTTGCTTCTCCAACTTGTCCACCTTCTTGTCCCTAGTTTGCATGCCCTGCGCCATAGAAGTTAGTAAATTAAAAATCTGATCATTATCAATAGAAGAACCTGATTTTTGGGCGGGTTGTGCTTGGGGTTGAGTTGGTGCAAACGGCTTTTGATAGAAACCCGGGGGTTGTTGCCTAAATGTGCTTTGTTGTTGGCCTTGTTGGGGTTCTCGCCATTTGAAATTTGGATGATCACGCCAACCGAGATTGTAAGTATTAGAAAAGGGGTCATTCCTCGATTGGTATTGGTTGCCAAATCCCACGGCATTGAGGGTCTCCCAACCTCCATTCTCAATCAATTGTGGGCACTTGTCTGTAAGGTGTCCTTGCATGGAGCATACGCCACAAGCTGCCACGTTTTGCACTTTTGGACCTTACACCACCTGAGAAAGCAAAGTAGTAAGGTTAGCCATTTGATTTTGAAGTTTGGTTATGGCACTTACCTCATTCACTTGGTGTTGCCGTGGGTTGCTCCTTTGTCCAACACCTTCGTATTGTTGGGCATTCAATGCTCGATTGGAGATTAATGTCTTGGCTGCCGTGGGGGTCTTGTCCACCAAGGCTCCTCCCGCTGATGCATCTAGCATTTGACGTTCGATTGGTAGTAGCCCCTCGTAGAAGTATTGTAGAAGAAGTTCCTCCTTCATTTGATGCTGTGGACATGAAGCAACAAGAGATTTAAAACGTTCATAGTAAGTAGGAAAAGATTCACCTTCATCTTGTTGAATTCCACTAATCCTTTTTCGTAGGAGGATGACTCGAGAAGTTGGGAAAAACTTCTCCAAGAAAGCCCGATTCATGCTCTCCCAAGATGTGACCGTTCCGGGAGCTAATTCATACAACCAATCTTTCACCTTTTCCATGAGAGAAAAGGGAAAAGCCTTCATCTTTAATATGCTCCCGTCAACATTGATTGGAGTCATGCTTGAACACACCACCTCGAACTCTTTCAAGTGCTTGTTAAGATCCTTCATGGACAACCCATGTACTTCGGAATGTGGTGTAGCAAACTTGACTTCAACTCGAATTCCTCGGTCTTTCCTTGGGCAGCCACGGGATATTGAATACATAGAGGTGCGGCATTGTCTAATCCCGAAGTCGAAAGCTCCTTGATTGTACGATTGTCTTGTGCCATGGCTTCCTCTACTTCACCCACTCTTGCCGTGGGTTCCTCTTCTTCAAACTCAACTTCAGCTCCTGAATTTGAATTTGATTCACTAGGTTTTGGATTCTTCCTTTTTCGTCTCAATTCTCACTCAAAATCGTCGTCAAAGTCCAAGATGTGTTCACAAATCGGATGAGAACTCCGAGTCATAAACTAGTACCTAAAAACAAGAAAACAAAACAAGGTCAGAATCTAGAATTCATTAAAACAAACTGAAATAAAACAATCCAAGGGATTAGCTTGCTAATCCCCGGCAATGGCGCCAAAAATTTGATGCAAAATATATAAGCACACAAATTAAACCCTTTTTTTTTATCAATTGTAGCAAAGTATGTAAGTAGGGATCGTTCTAGGCCAGGGATTATGAGGGATTGCCAAATCACTTGAAACTGACTCAAAACGTAAAAACAAAGTTTAAAACACTAAACTAGACTCAAAGAATGCAAAACTAAACTATAAAACCCAAAAACAAACCAAAAGACTCAAAACAGCAAATAAACACTCAAAACTGCCTCAAAACACTTTCTGGGCAGTTTTGAACACCTAACACTAAATTGGACGAAATTGGGTTATGACTTGACTCAAGACACTTAAAAACACAAACTAAATTGATTTCTAACTAATCTAACACGTCAAAATAAATGGGGATTGAGTTTTGACGAAAATTGAAAACAAGAACAAACTTTGTAAATTGAACAGATTCTAAAACGAATTTGATAAAAGTGAATGGATGGAAAGCTAGCTAGGAGGTTCTTCTCCACACATGTCACACTTGCATACAAAACGATTTCCAATTGCTTTTCGATAAACCATGAATTCCCAACACCCCAGATTAACCGTGAATTGCACTAATTAACCCTCAGATTTTCCTTAAGTTATTGAATTGGATGAATTGCATACGACAACCCAAAGCATCCCCCACAAGTTCCCTACATGAATTGCATAATAGAGATACAAGCAAGAATCATTAAGTTCTATGAAAATCAAAAAATTGGCGAAGCACTCGTTACTATGAATTGCATGAAACTCATGCCAAGAATTTACTTAACACGATTGTGATCAACAACCTTTACTACTTGTGAATATAAGTTCATAACGATTAGGTGAAACTCCTTTATATCCTAGCATCAAACTTATGCATGAAAATTAAGCGTGCACTCTCAACCAACATACACAAATCAGTTTTAATTCATGTAGATAAGTAAATTGAATTCACAACTTATGAAACGCAATTAGAAGTAATCAAATCATATAGCAAGCATAAACATGGTTTTGAATTCCCCCTAGCCAAGGGGGGTTTAGTTCCTCATACTCACAAAGCAAAGATACATAAATTTAGACATTAAAATCCAAAGAAAGAAAACACCTAGATGATCCAACTTGGACAGCAGGTGCATCCACAAGTCTTCTTTCTTCCTTGCTGCGGCACTTCGTCTAAAGTCAGGTTCTAGGGTGGTATTTGTATGGGAGAATGGGTAGGGAATGGTATGGAAGGGTTTAGGATTGATGGGGGGTACGGCTAGGGTAAAAAGAATCAGAAAAATTATGGAAGAATGGTGAAGGAAGGCTGTGGCAAAGAGTGGGAATGATTTCTGGTGAAAATTCTGAATATGGAGGGGTGGTTGATGTGTTTTTGATGTAGTGTCATGTCTAGTGTTCTTCCCTTCACTCCCTATTTATAGAAGCTCCAAAGCAAAGAATCACTCAAGTGGCTTCAATAAACAATACAAACAAAGACCAAAATGATGCAAAAACAGCTAGTTTACATGCTCTTTTATCGTTGTGTCTTGCCTTTAACAAAAGGCAATCATTCCTCTTTTGCTAATTCAACTCCTTTGTAGCTGTCCATGTGCCTTCATTCTTCAATTTCTGATGCATTTGCCTTGTATTCCATCCCTTTTCCACATGTACTAGCTGTTAGACAACTTTCACACACATGTTTTGCATCATTTCATCTTGCAAACATCAACTTTCGGCCACTTTACACCTCTACACACATGCTATGCATCATTTCAGCTTGCAATTATGTTTGTAGTTGCTGAAAATGTGAATACAACTTGTAAAGCAATCCAACAAATGGCATCTTTCACTTCTTTTCCTTTCAAATTGTTCCTTAAGTGTATGTATCTACACACTTCCACACTTCAACTTCATTATTCAGATTTTTGCATGTGTTGAAACCCTTTTTAAAACACCAAAAACGTCCATCCCACTTGCTCCATATGCATGCAATCCATTTTGGCCCAAAATTGCTCCAAATTGCACCAAAATGCACTTTCTTTCCAACTTTGTTATTAGGACCTACAAACACACGAAAATAGCTTAAAACACTCTTATAAGCAATAACTAAGTAAGTAAATGCAAGAAAACATGTTAACTAAGTCTCATAAATATGCTCCTATCATTATGTATGTCTGTCTTGCAATGGAGGGTGAAGGGTGACACTTATATGAATTAATAACCGGTACTATTCTTTCACTCTTGTCAGCAACCGTTAGATGATTTAATAGTAAACTTCACATGCTTTTGACTTCACAAGAGATCTTCGACAGATTGCCCGTCATTTCCGCAAAGCTGACTATGCATGTGATAGGCGCTGACACGTCTGGAAAAGCAAGTGCCTCTTCGATATCTGGAATCGGCGCTTCGACAAACTGCCCATGATTTCCACAAAGTTGACTCTGCATGTGATAGATGCTGACACGTCTGGAAAAGAAGATGCCTTTCCAATATCTGGAATTGCCTCTTCGATCTCTGAAATCCCATCGAGTGCAGAGGTTGCATGTGACAAGTGCGGACAAATCTGGAAAAGAAGATTTGCCGTGGTTTCTGAGCAAGCCCAGCTTTTGAGAAAGCTAGCGCCTCTTTGATTTTTAAGTTGGCCTCTTCGATTTCTGAGCTCGCCTCTTCGATCTCTGAAATCCCATCGTGTGCTGATTTTTATAGAGGTACGCAGGACATTCAAAGCACACTTGAATTTCTGCCTGTAAAAACTCCCTTCTTGCACTTCTACGATCTTGACTTGTCCAACCTCTTCTTTCTTTAACACCTCTGAAAATGTCTGGCCCCTCCGACCATCGTTTTGACTTGAACCTTGGTGAAGAGGCAGTCCTACAAAGCCACTCATTTGATGTAATAGCTTTTGGAATACTTAATGTATTAAACTAGTATATGTTTAATGAAGGGCAAAGCTTATTGTTAATCACTATTTATTGTATCATGTGTTTAAGCAATAAGGGAATCTAAGGAATGTATTTGATCTAAGAGAGAAGTGATTTAACTAAGTTAGATTAACAAGACCTTTCTCTTATGTTCATTCCTAAAACGTTCCTAGCCATTGGATTGCCAATTGGGCATTGACAATCTGCTAAGGTTAGTATGTGTTATGACAACTCAAACATGAGTATGACTAGTCTCAAGTCATTTAGTGTTGGACACTAAGACAAACACATAGGTGCTTGAAAGAGTAATTGAGTACACTGAACAACGATCAAAAGAGAGTTCTAACATACATGTCATGTAAGAACTCGTAAGTTGCAATATGCAAAATAGTCCTTTGACCTGAGGCATCATAGATGTCTAATGGTTAGGTCCTTGATCTTTGATCATGTCAAAGGCATTCCATCGAGAGTGTCCACGACATTGTTGGGGTCAAGCTATCTAGTCATGTAGACATATGAATGCACAACAAGGGATCTCTAACCTTCCATAGTGGAAGGAGAATACTCTAAGATATGATTCGGGAGTCTTTGGCCAAAGCATACGAATGTGACTTAGGAAGTATGTTCCAAATCATATTCAATTGAATCATATAGATAAATATTACATTGGATAGTAGACATGAAACAAACTATCACTCAAACAATGTGATTAAGAGTATTGTATTAGAGAAGGACCGTATTGCATTGAAATTGTAACTGGATAGGTTCTCCAACCAATTCTATTTAGCTTGGGTAGCCATGACATGCTGCTAGGTGTCACTCATGGTTTATGGAAGCCCTGAAGATTAGCAAACACTAATCTTCAACAAAGGGAGAATTGAAATGTTGTTTCAATTCACAATCGATCGTTAAGAGTAACAATCGCCCACTGCCTCGCTAATTGGAACCTAATGGATCGTACACCGAGTAAGGATGAAAGTGAAGAAATATAAATGAAATGGATATGCAATTAAATGGTTTAATTGAAAATGGTCAAGATTAATTAATTAGTTAATTAATTTTACGAAAGGTTCGTATTGGGCTTTTAAGTTGGTTTTGGGTTTCGGGGCCCAAAAGTGTTTTGGCCCACAAAGCCCATTATGTTGAAGTTGTATGACAACTAAAACAAAATGGGCAATTAGCCCAATAACAATGATAAGGCCGGCCATAAGGGAGAGTGGATGCAAACTTGAATTAATTACAAGTTTGCCACTCAAATGTGATGTAGTATAAAGTTAACTTTATAGCTATTTTCTCATTAGGGTTTTCTTTGAGGCAAAGAGGTGAAACATTTTTCTCTCTTTTCTCTACAAGGAGGCCGGCCACTTAGAGAGGATTTAGCTAGCAATCTTTTCTTCTCTAAGTCATCCATTGCATCTTCACACCTCATCCTTGGTGTGGAGACTTAAAGACACCAAACCTTTGGTGTTTTTGGAGATCCTTTCCTTACATCCTCAAGGAGCAAAGGAGCACAAAAGGGAAGGAAATCACAAGGAAGATCCAAGGAACTAGGAGGTGACTTGAAGGCCCTCCACTTGGGTGAATCCCTTGTGTAAACAAGGATGAGCTTCAAGGGTAATAAATCTCTAAATCTTACCTTCTCTTTAATGTTGTTAAAGAGTCTTATGGTTCACCATTCACTAGGCTTTGAAAGTCATGGGTTTTAGAATTGTTTTTGAATGCATGCCTACTTTAATATGTTAATAGTTTGCATATGTGTTCAAATATTCTCACATGTTCTTAGCTAGGACAATATTTCCTTCACTTTTCTCACCCTCTTCTTTCTTGGATTGCATGATCCTGCAAGGAATAAGGACATTTGGTGAAACGGGGTCAGGACAAATTGAATTTAGGCTTACCTTGGTTGTAGTGGACGGCATAGATGGCATATGGGGCTGCGGCAAGGGTGGTTCTTCCCTTGCTGTGGCCTTTTTATTCTCCTCTTCTTCGAGCAGCAGCTGTTCATCCATGTTTTGGCTTGGTTTTGATGTCTTGGGTTCACCTCCATGAAGGAAATTTTGTGAAAAACATGTTCATTTAAGCAACATCTATAGCATGCAATTAACAAATTAAAGGCGGAATCATGCTTGTATGCACTTAAAAGCAAAACATTAATCATGAAATTCAAAGCCTAGTAGATTGGTGAACCTTGACTCAACTTAAAACAACATTTGTTAGTTGAGAAATTATACCTTTGTAGATTCCTCTTTGCATAAGCAAAGGCTAATCACCCAAAGAGAGGGCCTTCATTCCTTGCATCTTAGATCTATGGATTTGGATGGATGAAATGGTTCTCCAAGTTCCCAAAATTGAGAACCTCTAAGTCTCTTCACCAAGGTTAGATTGGAGAAGAAATGAGTGACCTCTGAGTAGTAGGATTGCTAACTAAACCCTCCAAGGAGGCCGGCCACTTTAGAGAGAAATGAGAGCTTATGTTCTCATCCTTTCCCCAAAAGAAAACCCTAAATGAATTTTGGCTATAAAGTCATATTTATACCTTTATTCATTGGAGTGGCAAACTTGTAATTAAATCCAAAACCCATTCCTTTAACAAAATGGCCGGCCATAGGGTTTCATTGGGCTTTTAAGGCCTTTGTGAATTATTTATCATTAAGTTGTCATACAACTTAAGTCAATGGGCTTGACGTTCGAAGCCCATTGGGCCTTGAGGCCCAAAACTATCCCAAGGTCTTTAACGAACTTATTCATTTGATTAATTAACATATTAATTAATCCTTGCCATAAATAATTAAACCATTTAATTATTCTTACTCATCTCCATTGTTTCTTCAATCTCCACCTTACACGGTGTACGATCCATTAGGTTCCTTTTAGCGAGGCAGTGGGCGATTAAAACCATTTCAAATCGATTGTGAATTGAAACTTACTTTCAATTCTCCCTTTAGTGATTATACACGTTTAGGGCTTCCACAAACCATAAGTGACACCTAGCAGTATATCATGGTTACCCAAGCTAATCAGAAGAGGTGGAGAACCTATTCAGTTTAGGATTACAAATGCAATACGGTCTTTCTCTAATACAATACTCTTGACCACATTGTTTGGTTTGATAGTTTATTCATGTCTACTATCCAATGTGATTTGTGTGCTTATATGATTACCTTGAATGTGATTTGGAACGACTTCCTAAATCTCATTCATACTCTGGCCAGAGATTCTTAATTATATCATAGAGTATTCTCCCCCAAACGGTTTGAAGGTTAGAGATCCCTTGTTGCGCATTCACTTGCCTCCATGGCTAAGTGACTTAACCCCGACGATGCCGTGGACACCCGCGGATGGGGTGACTTTGACATAATCAAAGATCAAGGACCTAACCACAAGACAACTATGATGCTTCAGGTCAAATGACTACTTTGCATTATCCCAACCATGAGTTCTCATGTGACATGAGTATGAGAACTCTTCGTTGATCGTGTTCAGTGGACTCATTCACTATTGAGCACCTACATGCTTGTCTTGGTGTCAATGACACCAATGACTCGAGACCAATCACTCTCCATGAGACACAACATGTACTGATCTTAACGGACTGTCAATGCCCAATTGGCAATCCTATGATCAGGAACCTTTAGGATATGTATACGAAAGAGAATGGTCTCATAAATCGAACTTGTTTAAATTACATTCTCCTAATTACATATTCCTTGGACTTATCGTTTAAGCATATAACATTTATATGAGACGGCTCAAACAATAATCTTTGCCCTTGATATTAAACTAGATTAGTTTAACATGTGAAATGTCCGTAAAGTATCATCATATGATTGGTTTTAGGGCACATTTCCAACAATCTCCCACTTGCACTAGAGCCAATCAGCTTGGTCATCAGTGATGATACCTCTTCTGTAGTCATTTCATAAATGGCTGAGTAGTAGGCCTAGACAATGGATATCTATATGTTATCCATAGAAGCAACCTTGAGAATAACGACGTCACCATTATACATGATTCTTAATCATGTGGTTCAGTCTCTCGTTTGAGTTCGGCTCTTGATGAGACCTTGATTCCCTGGCTTGAGCTATCGCCCCATTAGTGTCGTAGTGTCAGTACAGTAGAGACACTTTCTGGTTAGAACCGAATAGAGAGTTCATAAATGAACTTTCCCATCCAAACAACATTGTTGTAAGCTTCTATATGGCAATATATTTGCATTCATAATGGAACACACTAAAGTCATTACTTTTAATGTTTCCATCCAAATATCTCTTTAGTCATAATAAAGAGATATCTGTTTATCTCTTCATTCATAATGAAGAAATATCCAATGATGGATTAGATTCATAATCTAATACATTTACGCTTCCATTACGTTACTCTAATTCTTCCTCATTCTTTGAGGAATCTATCCTTCAGTATTTCTTAAATACTTAAGGACTCACTTGACAGTTGCCATGGTTCTGATCCTGGGCTTGCACTGATATCGTCTTGTATCGTTCTAGGTACAACTCATATCAATGTTTTTCATACAATATGAAATACATAAATCACCTCTCTGCGTATGCATAAAGGATTCTATTTACGCATTATTTCTTTGGGAGTCAAAGGGTACGTTCCCTTTGAGAAGGGCAACTTGCTAGTCTCACTAGAGTCATCCTTCTAATTGAAGTTTATCATCATATGAGAAACTTCCTAGCATCTCTTGTCCATTATTAGGGCTTGATATAATTCAATTATATCCTAAAATCTATCAATATAGATTTCCATCCCATGTATATAGATTATGTCTCCCATATACATTCTATCTTCATATAATGTTTTAAAGTCATAACTTTAACGAAGAAGTATTCTTTTCATTTCCAAAATCAATATATCATATATTTGTGTATATATATATATATATATATATTCAAATTTAGGAAAATGATTAACTCCCACTAATCTTTTGTAAACCTAGTAAACAAAAGATTCATTTATATCTTTATGAGAAATCAAACGTTTTGATCTTTCTCTCATAAGACATTTACAGCTCCCACTAGCTTGCTAAGATCCATGATGGTTGGATCTCTACAACTTACATGTCTTGTGATTCATAGTTTTAGACATATATTATCAAGACTATCTTAATAATGGTTTCGGAAACCTATATTATGTCCAAACATTGAATCACCATTTAGTTGTAGCTAGCAATCTTCGAATTAATTGAAAACAAGACTACATCAAAGGTGGTTTCTTCAAAGTCAACCATTCTCTTTGATTGTAGTCACCTTAAGCTACCAATTAGCTATTTAAGGTTTCATTATTTCGGGTCAAATGGTACTTTACCATTTCCTTGAGTATATATCGTATATACACTCAATGTAGTCATAAGGATTTTAATTCTTATTTCTTTCGAATTAAGAGGTGTAACTCTATGACATAGTCATAAAGTTCAAACCATTCAACTGAGACGGTTTATAAATCCTTCTCGACTACCTTGGAGCTTGTGGTATAGGAACTAGGTTGTTATATTTGTTGATCACTATCTTGTTTCTTAAAGAACCATTCTTTGAGTTCTATCCCTCGTTCATTTGCTCTATCTTGGGCAAATCCTAGTGTAGGATTACAATGAACTACCCAATCAAACAACATTTGTTAAGTGGTTTATAGAAGTGATATCCAAATGTTAATTTAAGGATATCCACAAGATAATTCTCAAACAAATATTGCTTATTAGCACACAACCCCAAATCTTAACATGATTAAGATTTGTCTTTCTTTCCAACTACATCTTACGGAGTCATGAAAATTTTGGAAGATCTTCTAATTGACAATCATATTGTCTTAGAAGCATATATCCTATATATGGGTAATTGATAACATCCAACGAACTAAATCTTATTCAAGTTCGTTCTTCTCCTAATGGAGAAATCCATTATCTTTTGATGCTTCTTTCCTTGATATTTTTCAAGGAAAATTGTTCTAAAGTGTTATCTTTCCTTGGATCAAATCTAAGGAGGCAAATACTTTAGACGTCTTACTCATCAACTTACATTTCTTGAATTCTTTGAAACCTTTTGCAAAGTATTCAGACTTGTGTTTATTCAAAATAAACTATAGTCCAACCGAGAGTGATCTTCGGTGAATGTCATACAACATGAGTAGTATTATGTTGTGGACAAGTGCCACTAACATCTAAGTGAATTAACCTCAACAACTTTGTGATTCTTTCTTCTTTCCAAAAGAATAAAGATTCGAACATTTCGCCTCCATACAATTTTAATAAGAAGGTATTGGATCCGGATCTAACGATCTAAAGCATCCATCTATGACCAACTCGTAATTTATGTTTTAGAGGTATCACAACTTTAGTTGGGATTAGTCACTACCTTGCAACCTTTTTGGGTTTTAAGCATTGTTATATTCTAAACAGTTAACACTACCATATCATCTCTACTATAGAGACAATCAATTAGATTACTATAATCCAATCATTGACTAATAAAGAACAATGTTTTGTCAAACAAAACATTCATCCATCTCTACTCTAGGGACGGAATTAAGTTCCTTAAAATTGGAATGTAAAGACAATCTTTGGGTTTTCCAATTTCTTTGGTAGTTAGTAAGTACTATCTGCTTTCGCAGAGATTTTTATTTTATTCACGTTCTGAATGTGAAGCACCTTTTTCTTCTCTCATATATCTTCTACTTCTTATTAGTCACACTTTTACAACGATTGTAAAACATAGTTACTAATATGGAATCAAGCATTCAAGTAGAAGAACCAACTGTTTTGAACTATTCAAGAACAATTTACAACACCTTCGAAAGGTGTGTTCTTGACACTTGCAAGACATTTCTTGCAAATACCCCTTCCAATGTCCATCCTTTCATAAAGAAGTTTGTTCCCTTGGAGTTTATTTCGCTTTCTTCATTTGACTTCTCCTTTTGACTACAATAGTCATGGTCTCTAAACTCCCACTATCTCTCTTGAAACCTGTTTCAATTATGTTATACACATCAAACGATTTGGAGAGTGTGTGGTTATAGTTCACTATATAGTTTACAATAAACTTAGTGAACCATTTGGATAGGGACACAAAGGTGAAGTCCTTGCTTAGTTTCCGTCTCGTTAAGTGGTTTATCACTTCAACACTCAATGATTCAAAATCATCATAAGTCCATGTTGATGGACTATTTTTGTCAAACAACCATTATGTTCTAAACATAATTACAAACTTTCAAGAGTTGTTCAAGGCAACTCTCATTTCTTCATACAACAATTTGTAAGTGAAGAATCATGGCACATAAAGTGTCCATGCCCTTGTGCTTACTTCTAAAGTTCCTTGTTCATGTAACAAAGAAACAAGCACTAATGTTTGCATTTAACTAAGAGTTGTTCAAAGCAACTCTTATTTCTTCATACAACAAATTGTAATTGAAGAATTATGACATTAAAAGTGTTGTCCTCTTTATGATAGACCTTTTCTAACATATTCTTCTAATGATACATTATCAATAGGAAGATTGTGAGGATGAGACTACTTAGGTACATATACAATCCATTTAAAACAATCTTTGGGATTGTGGTACCAAGTCCGGAAACTAAAGTATTCGGCTTTTCTTTGTCAAGTTTTGGATAGCGTTTGCAAATATATTGGTAAACAAATACATAACGAATATAAATTGATTGATTTTTAAGCCATTTGATCTGGGTCTTTAAATCAAATAGCACCACCCACTATTTTTGGCAAATTCCATATCCCTCATTGGAATTCGAGAGTTTTGGATGAAACTCTTAGTAGGGTATGGGAGACTCACCATTACCAAGCCCACCTCAAAAGAATATCATATTGGCTAGCAACAATAATGATGAGAGGATAACGCTTTAGCCATTTACAACTTTTGTAATTACCCATCTAATTTGGCCTCTAGAAAATGATGCCTCAGAAGAATATCATATTGGCACCATTGCACTTAGTTAAGTCATTCCCACCATGCTAGTTCAAGTAGGGGTTTAAGAATGGCCTCAGAACAATATCATATTGACCATACTCGTTGCCTACCTTCACTTCATCATATGTTTATAGGCTTTTCCTGAATGTAAGCACATACTTTGCATACCCCAGAACTGGACGAATACGGTGTAAGAGTCACAAACGATTGAAGCCCACCATGGTGGAAGGCCTACGAAGAGATGTTCAAAGCATCTCTCGCTTATCAACTTAATAATGGTTTGGTTGAGGGTTTTAGGTCTCATCACATATAAACATACATTTTTATCTTATTAAAACAATTTGGTCCTATTACAACTATTGGTCCATTTGATTGTTTTTAGTTGTATATAATACTCCCACTATGCTTATAAAACGGTTTTTAAAGCAAGAGTATATGATACTACTAACATAAGCTTTGCATTCATTTGATGGACTATATAGTTGCCTTAGGGCCTTAGGATGACTATGAACCTTTGATTAGATTCAATGATCGGATCATATTTATATATATTTTTACTTCAAATTCACTCGTCTTTTCTTAGTTAATTCCTTATATTTTTGAGCTATTTACGTTATTTTTGTGTTTATAAGATCTGTTATGCAAAGAAAACAAAAATAGCACAAATAAGATCTATTTACGTTATTTTCATGGTTAGTGTTGGTTTCTCTCAGAGTTCCAATTTTCTAATTACCAGTTTTGTATATTCAAAATATTTATACCGATTATTATCTTCTTTCAGGGTGCCCCAGCAACAATGCTAAAGGATCTGGAGATGCTTTTGTTAAAAAAATGCTCAAAAGGAACAAAGTAAACGTGCAAATGGCAGTGTGGTTGGTGAAGCAATTGAAAAACAAAAAGAATCTGCTTTGGTGGGTTGGTGAAACAAATAGAAAACAAAAAAAGAAAATAGCACCAAGGAGGTCAGAAAACAAGGAGAATAAATTTGAGCTGCATTTGGCAGCAGTGTAGGGGGCCTCGGTGAGAAGGGGGGAAACGGGAGAGAGGGCTGCCTTTGGGCAGCTCGCAGAGACGCAAGGAAGGAGAGGCAGCACCAGGAGGAATACAGCTGCTTTTGAGCAGCGTGAGAAAGGGCAGAAAGGAGAGACTAGGGAGCTGACGTGCAGAGCAGAAGCCAAGTCCACGGAACGCAGGGGGGAGACAGTGTGCATGGCACATGTCAGAAGGCAGGGATTGGAGAGAGGCACAGACAGAAACACTCTTCTCTCTCGGTTTAATCTTTCCAAACTTCTATTTTATTTCTGTTTTAATAATGTATAAATAAAGTTATTTTGGCTAGAGGTTAATTCAAAGCCATGTTTATATTTGTAATATGAATTGATTACGTCCAGTTGTGATTCATAAGTTGTGAATTCAATTTACTTATCCGTTCGTATAAAAACTGATTTGTGTATGTTGGTTGAGAGTGCACGCTTAATTTTCATGCATGAATTTGATGCTAGAATATAAGGGAGTTTCACCTAATCGTTATGAACTTATATTCACAAGTAGTAAAGGTTGCTAGTCACAATCACGTTAAGTAAATTCTTGGCATAAGTTTCATGCAAATCATAGTAACGAGTGTCCCGTCAATGCTTATGTTTTTCATAAAACTTAATGATTCTTGCTTGTATCTCTATTATGCAACTCATGTAGGGAACTTGTAGGGAATGTTTTGGGTTGTCGTATGCAATCATCCAACCCAATAACTTGTGGAAAAACTGAGGGTTAATTAGTGCAATTCACGGTTAATTTGGGGCGTTGAGTATTCATAGCTTATCGAAAAGCAACTGGAAATCATTTTGTATGCAAGTATAACATGTGTGGAGAAGAACCCTCTAGCTAGTCCGTCACCTATCCTTTTATCTTAATTTCATGTTTTTGTCAATTCTGTAATTTATTTAAGTTTAATTTACTTTTCATCAAAACCAAACCCCCCATTATTAAATTATATTATTTAGTTAGTTTTCATTGTTGTTAGTCTTTTAATTCAATTTCCGTCCATTTCAGTTCCTAGTGTCTAATTTGATTGTTTTCATTATTTTGAGTCATTCTAAGTGTGTTTCGAGTTATTAGAGTTTTTAGCCTAGTTTTGTGTCCTTGAGTCTTATTTAATATTTTTAATAGATTAGCAATCCCTCTTAATCCCCGGCCTAGAACGATACCCTACTTACATCTATACTACAATTATCAAAAAGAGGGTTTAATTTGTGTGTCAAGTAATTTTACGCATCAAATTTTGGCGCCGTTGCCGGGGATTAGCAACTTTGCTAATCCTTTTATTTTTGTTTTTGTTTATGTTTATATTGGTGTTTGTGTATTTTACTTTTGATTTTTGATTTATTTTTCTTTCTTTGATTTTAGGTTCAAATGGAGCCGAGGGAAATTTAAAGGAAAGATGCGTCCGGCTAAAGACGTTAAATCAAGCGCTTCTTGGGAGGCAACCCAAGCATTCAACGAAGGGAGACTTTGGAATCACTAACCCAATCAGCTTTGCATTCTTCCACCCTTATCTTTACTGCTTTCATTTTGTTTTGTTTAGTTAGTTGTGTTATTTGGTTGATTTCTGTGAGTTTGTGTTATTTAGTTTAAGTGTGGGGGAAGGTTAACCAAAGTCTCTTTACATTAATTTACATATATAAAAAAAAAAAAAAAAAAACAGATAAAATTTAAAATTAATGAAAAAAAAAAAAAAAAAAAAAAAAAAGTACAAATATTTTACAATGATGTAAACTAATTGTATTCATTGGTCGGGTGGTGCTTCAGTAGTAGGTGGTGCTTCAGCAGTCGGCGGGGCCACAGAAGGAGGAGGCGGCAGAGGTTGATCAGTTGGAGTTTCACTACGCGGTGCCGCTCCAGAAGACGAAGGCAGATGTTGTTGGAACAAACCCACAAACCTCCGATGATCAAGTAAAACTTGACCATCGGTGTCCTGCATCTGGTCAATCTTCCTCTTCATGCTGGTGGCATAGCTGTGTGCGAGCTTGTGCAATTGTTTATTTTCATGCTTGAGTCATTTAATCTCCTCTTTGAGACTCTGTATTTCAGCCACCAACGATTCAACATGACGGGTTCGGGCAAATAGGCGTTGGGCCATGTTGGACACGGAACCGGCATACTGCACGCTAAGAGCCAGAGACTACTTAACCGCCAATTCATCAGATCGTCTAGCGAGCAGTCTGTTATCTCTGGGGGTGACAAGGTTTCGGGCCACCACCGCAGCGGTCATGTCATTTTTCATCACCGAATCCCCCACGGTAAGGGGACCGGTAGGGGATATGAATGATGGGCGCCATATGTTGTCTGGTGAAGGCGGGGCTGCCTCTTCACCACGGTTCAAGTCAAAACCGCGATCGGAAGGGCCAGACATTTTCTGAAAGTGTTGAGAAATAAGAGATCAGACAGATTAAGATTTCGGAAGTGCAAGAAGGGAGTGTTTACTGGAGGGAGCTCAAGTGTGTTGTGGAACAAAATAACGCCTCTATAAAAGCGCTCCTCAGAAATTGAAGAGGCGTCCTCTCGCAAATCGAAGAGGCGGGGCTCCTTTCTCAAGAGCCGGATTCTTTTCTGAAAAGAGGACGCTCCTTTCTCAAAAGCCGGATTCTTTTCTGAAAAGAGGCGTTTCATTTCTTAAAGGCTGGGCTTGCTCAGAAACCACGAGCCGAACCCCGGATTTCAAAAGATCAATTTGTCCAGACGTGTCGTCACTTGTCACACGCAAATTGCTTTGCGAAATTCTCGGGCAGTTTGTCGAAGCACCAATTCAGAAATCGAAGAGGGAAATTCAACAGTCAAAGACACGCTAGCTTTCTCAAAAGCTGGGCTTCAACCCACGGGCAAATCTTCTTTTCCAGATTTATCCGCACGTGTCACATGCTACCTCTACAATCGACGATGCTCAGAGCTCGAAGCGCCGATTCCAGATATCAATGAGGAATCTGCTTTGCGGAAATTACGGGCAGCTTTGTCAGAAAGCGCGTAATTTGTACTATTCATCCATCTACCGGCTGCCGACAATGAGTGAGAGAATAGTTCCGGTTGTGAAGAAAAGTCCCATAAGTATCTACCTTCGCCTTCCACAGCAAAGGCACAAGCTCTCAGCACTTCTTCCTCTCTGAAATGGCTTTCCAACAAACCTTCTCAAGTCACTCTGTATTTTTCATTCCCTGGGATACCCCTGCAAACAACCCATCCAGAGCAAAAGTATTTCATATCATAATGGTTGAAAGCAAGAGTATCTCATATCATGCATTCTCCATGTCCTTTTCCTTGTCTTTGTTCTAACCTGCAGGACATGGAGAAATTGCTCTCGAGTACTCGTCTTCCACTGCTGATGTACTTCCAAAGAAGCTGCCACATCTACCTGAAGAACAGATAAGGCAAGCGAAAATGATACCAACAGCATGTGGAGACAACGTACAGAAGAAACAAGCAGAGAAGAATGCAGCTTGCACAATCATCCCAGCGGAAGGAGTCCGAGCTGAGGAACTAGAGAAGCTGCCACATCTGCTTGGAGAACAAATAAGGAACTGCAACATTCCCAAAGAGCAAAGCCTCGCCGTACAATATCATCAAATCATCACTTGCAAGTAAAAAGCTAAGTGTCACCTAGTTCAAGAGGAAAGCTGTGGAAAGTCAACAAGCACGACCAATGATCACTTATTAGTTCTATTCATTGTCTTTTATCGTGATTTTCAAATTTTCGTTTGCATTTTTTTTACATTTTCTTGCGTTACTTAACTGAATTATTTCTTTTCTTTGCAGGAACTTTTGGTTATTTCCACCCTTGAAGTTGATTGCAGAATTTTAGCTTGGGGGTCATCGCTCGATTTTACTGCAAATTAGGGAAGTTTTCAGTCTAATTGCTTTATTTTGTTTCTTATTATTTTTTTTTTATTTTTTTTTATTTTTATTTGCATTATCGTGTTTTCTGACATTGGGGACAATGTCAAGTTTAAGTGTGGGGGTAGATATCTCTAGAATTTCATATTTGTTTCTGTGTTGTTGTTTTTTTTTTTTTTTTTTTCTTTAAAAAAAAAAAAAATCAGAAAATTTAAAAATCCAAAAATATTGTCTTGTTTCCCTTATTGTTTTGAATTGTATTTTTTTTTTTTTAGTTTCCCGACCCAATGATATAATTAGATCAAATTTGAACCATGATCATCAAGAACTTAGTTAACATGTGTTTTGTGAAATTCCTAATTCTCTTGTTAGTTTTGTACATGTTTGATTATCTTTGAAAAACCAAATGCACATAGCCTTGTTGATGTGAAACTAAAGTATGAATTAAAGCTTCATATGTGAATTTAGTGACCATATATATCCTATGTGAGTTTTTGAGCCTATTGAAAGTGTGTGCATTTTTCATACACTCCTATTCTTTCATGTGTGATGAACTTATGTGAGATACATCTCTAGAACTTGTGTAACGATCTTTCGAAATGTTTGTCATTGATTGCATGAACTTGGAAATGATAGAGGCATTAGGTTTACCACCATGGCCCAAATAACCATGTATCCCAAAGAAAAAAAATGATATCATTAGATTGCCAATTTGAGCCGTGTATGTTGAGCCTTTTATTTCTTATCACCAGATATGTCTACCCTTATACCTAAAACATTTTTCCTTACCCTTTCCAAGCGAGCAATGCGAGATTGTCTTATGAGAAACGTTTGTGAAGTATTGTGAAGATGTTTGGGCAAAAGAATATGTGTGGGGGTATTTCATGTTTGTATTAAAAAAAAAAAAAAAAAAAAAAAAAAAAAAAAAAAAAGAGAAAAGAAAAAGAAAAAGAAAGATTGTATACGAAGAAAAGAAAAAAAAAATGTTTTTAAAGTTTCAGTTTAAGGGTGTGGTTGGAGGTGTTAGAAGAATTGTTGGAGAGCTTGAGTTCTTATAAATCTAGACAAAAGAATTGCTTGCAATGTAGCTTGGAACTTGTGTTTTCCTATTCTTTCGTTTCAATAACCCTATCCCTAAGCCTCATTGCATCCAATAAAAGTCCTTTTGATTTAAGTTTTGCAATTATGACTGTGGAGAAGTGATCTTTATGCAAGCTTATGGTAGAAATTTCACATTTGATTCTTTGAGCGAAACACATTAAAACTAAACACATATGTGATTGAGTGTATATCCCGTGAGAAGGTTACTAGTTTGCATATGATGATTTAAAAAATAAAAACTTGAAATTGCATTAACATGGCTATCTCACACACTACACTTCAAGGATGATTCAAAGATTACTGCTAATATTTGAATAAGGAAGATGAACTTGGATTAGTTTGTTGGTGTTAGCTATGGTTCTTGATGATTTGTTTTCTCGAATGAAATTCTATGAAGGTCACATAGGGGGAAACTAATGTTTTTCATGTTAGTTCTTTCTCATGTTTTCTTTGTTTTGCTCGAGGACTAGCAAAAGCTAAGTATGGGGGTATTTGATCGGATCATATTTACATATATTTTTACTTCAAATTCACTCGTCTTTTCTTAGTTAATTCCTTATATTTTTGAGCTATTTACGTTATTTTTGTGTTTATAAGATCTGTTATGCAAAGAAAACAAAAATAGCACAAATAAGATCTATTTACGTTATTTTCATGGTTAGTGTTGGTTTCTCTCAGAGTTCCAATTTTCTAATTACCAGTTTTGTATATTCAAAATATTTATACCGATTATTATCTTCTTTCAGGG
Source organism: Malus sylvestris (assembly GCF_916048215.2). NCBI lineage: Eukaryota > Viridiplantae > Streptophyta > Magnoliopsida > Rosales > Rosaceae > Malus > Malus sylvestris. The sequence goes on from NC_062275.1 coordinate 39,003,119, forward strand.
TGCCCCAGCAACAATGCTAAAGGATCTGGAGATGCTTTTGTTAAAAAAATGCTCAAAAGGAACAAAGTAAACGTGCAAATGGCAGTGTGGTTGGTGAAGCAATTGAAAAACAAAAAGAATCTGCTTTGGTGGGTTGGTGAAACAAATAGAAAACAAAAAAAGAAAACAGCACCAAGGAGGTCAGAAAACAAGGAGAATAAATTTGAGCTGCATTTGGCAGCAGTGTAGGGGGCCTCGGTGAGAAGGGGGGAAACGGGAGAGAGGGCTGCCTTTGGGCAGCTCGCAGAGACGCAAGGAAGGAGAGGCAGCACCAGGAGGAATACAGCTGCTTTTGAGCAGCGTGAGAAAGGGCAGAAAGGAGAGACTAGGGAGCTGACGTGCAGAGCAGAAGCCAAGTCCACGGAACGCAGGGGGGAGACAGTGTGCATGGCACATGTCAGAAGGCAGGGATTGGAGAGAGGCACAGACAGAAACACTCTTCTCTCTCGGTTTAATCTTTCCAAACTTCTATTTTATTTCTGTTTTAATAATGTATAAATAAAGTTATTTTGGCTAGAGGTTAATTCAAAGCCATGTTTATATTTGTAATATGAATTGATTACGTCCAGTTGTGATTCATAAGTTGTGAATTCAATTTACTTATCCGTTCGTATAAAAACTGATTTGTGTATGTTGGTTGAGAGTGCACGCTTAATTTTCATGCATGAATTTGATGCTAGAATATAAGGGAGTTTCACCTAATCGTTATGAACTTATATTCACAAGTAGTAAAGGTTGCTAGTCACAATCACGTTAAGTAAATTCTTGGCATAAGTTTCATGCAAATCATAGTAACGAGTGTCCCGTCAATGCTTATGTTTTTCATAAAACTTAATGATTCTTGCTTGTATCTCTATTATGCAACTCATGTAGGGAACTTGTAGGGAATGTTTTGGGTTGTCGTATGCAATCATCCAACCCAATAACTTGTGGAAAAACTGAGGGTTAATTAGTGCAATTCACGGTTAATTTGGGGCGTTGAGTATTCATAGCTTATCGAAAAGCAACTGGAAATCATTTTGTATGCAAGTATAACATGTGTGGAGAAGAACCCTCTAGCTAGTCCGTCACCTATCCTTTTATCTTAATTTCATGTTTTTGTCAATTCTGTAATTTATTTAAGTTTAATTTACTTTTCATCAAAACCAAACCCCCCATTATTAAATTATATTATTTAGTTAGTTTTCATTGTTGTTAGTCTTTTAATTCAATTTCCGTCCATTTCAGTTCCTAGTGTCTAATTTGATTGTTTTCATTATTTTGAGTCATTCTAAGTGTGTTTCGAGTTATTAGAGTTTTTAGCCTAGTTTTGTGTCCTTGAGTCTTATTTAATATTTTTAATAGATTAGCAATCCCTCTTAATCCCCGGCCTAGAACGATACCCTACTTACATCTATACTACAATTATCAAAAAGAGGGTTTAATTTGTGTGTCAAGTAATTTTACGCATCAAATTTTGGCGCCGTTGCCGGGGATTAGCAACTTTGCTAATCCTTTTATTTTTGTTTTTGTTTATGTTTATATTGGTGTTTGTGTATTTTACTTTTGATTTTTGATTTATTTTTCTTTCTTTGATTTTAGGTTCAAATGGAGCCGAGGGAAATTTAAAGGAAAGATGCGTCCGGCTAAAGACGTTAAATCAAGCGCTTCTTGGGAGGCAACCCAAGCATTCAACGAAGGGAGACTTTGGAATCACTAACCCAATCAGCTTTGCATTCTTCCACCCTTATCTTTACTGCTTTCATTTTGTTTTGTTTAGTTAGTTGTGTTATTTGGTTGATTTCTGTGAGTTTGTGTTATTTAGTTTAAGTGTGGGGGAAGGTTAACCAAAGTCTCTTTACATTAATTTACATATATAAAAAAAAAAAAAAAAAAAACAGATAAAATTTAAAATTAATGAAAAAAAAAAAAAAAAAAAAAAAAAAAGTACAAATATTTTACAATGATGTAAACTAATTGTATTCATTGGTCGGGTGGTGCTTCAGTAGTAGGTGGTGCTTCAGCAGTCGGCGGGGCCACAGAAGGAGGAGGCGGCAGAGGTTGATCAGTTGGAGTTTCACTACGCGGTGCCGCTCCAGAAGACGAAGGCAGATGTTGTTGGAACAAACCCACAAACCTCCGATGATCAAGTAAAATTTGACCATCGGTGTCCTGCATCTGGTCAATCTTCCTCTTCATGCTGGTGGCATAGCTGTGTGCGAGCTTGTGCAATTGTTTATTTTCATGCTTGAGTCATTTAATCTCCTCTTTGAGACTCTGTATTTCAGCCACCAACGATTCAACATGACGGGTTCGGGCAAATAGGCGTTGGGCCATGTTGGACACGGAACCGGCACACTGCACGCTAAGAGCCAGAGACTACTTAACCGCCAATTCATCAGATCGTCTAGCGAGCAGTCTGTTATCTCTGGGGGTGACAAGGTTTCGGGCCACCACCGCAGCGGTCATGTCATTTTTCATCACCGAATCCCCCACGGTAAGGGGACCGGTAGGGGATATGAATGATGGGCGCCATATGTTGTCTGGTGAAGGCAGGGCTGCCTCTTCACCACGGTTCAAGTCAAAACCGCGATCGGAAGGGCCAGACATTTTCTGAAAGTGTTGAGAAATAAGAGATCAGACAGATTAAGATTTCGGAAGTGCAAGAAGGGAGTGTTTACTGGAGGGAGCTCAAGTGTGTTGTGGAACAAAATAACGCCTCTATAAAAGCGCTCCTCAGAAATTGAAGAGGCGTCCTCTCGCAAATCGAAGAGGCGGGGCTCCTTTCTCAAGAGCCGGATTCTTTTCTGAAAAGAGGACGCTCCTTTCTCAAAAGCCGGATTCTTTTCTGAAAAGAGGCGTTTCATTTCTTAAAGGCTGGGCTTGCTCAGAAACCACGAGCCGAACCCCGGATTTCAAAAGATCAATTTGTCCAGACGTGTCGTCACTTGTCACACGCAAATTGCTTTGCGAAATTCTCGGGCAGTTTGTCAAAGCACCAATTCAGAAATCGAAGAGGGAAATTCAACAGTCAAAGACACGCTAGCTTTCTCAAAAGCTGGGCTTCAACCCACGGGCAAATCTTCTTTTCCAGATTTATCCGCACGTGTCACATGCTACCTCTACAATCGACGATGCTCAGAGCTCGAAGCGCCGATTCCAGTTATCAATGAGGAATCTGCTTTGCGGAAATTACGGGCAGCTTTGTCAGAAAACGCGTAATTTGTACTATTCATCCATCTACCGGCTGCCGACAATGAGTGAGAGAATAGTTCCGGTTGTGAAGAAAAGTCCCATAAGTATCTACCTTCGCCTTCCACAGCAAAGGCACAAGCTCTCAGCACTTCTTCCTCTCTGAAATGGCTTTCCAACAAACCTTCTCAAGTCACTCTGTATTTTTCATTCCCTGGGATACCCCTGCAAACAACCCATCCAGAGCAAAAGTATTTCATATCATAATGGTTGAAAGCAACAGTATCTCATATCATGCATTCTCCATGTCCTTTTCCTTGTCTTTGTTCTAACCTGCAGGACATGGAGAAATTGCTCTCGAGTACTCGTCTTCCACTGCTGATGTACTTCCAAAGAAGCTGCCACATCTACCTGAAGAACAGATAAGGCAAGCGAAAATGATACCAACAGCATGTGGAGACAACGTACAGAAGAAACAAGCAGAGAAGAATGCAGCTTGCACAATCATCCCAGCGGAAGGAGTCCGAGCTGAGGAACTAGAGAAGCTGCCACATCTGCTTGGAGAACAAATAAGGAACTGCAACATTCCCAAAGAGCAAAGCCTCGCCGTACAATATCATCAAATCATCACTTGCAAGTAAAAAGCTAAGTGTCACCTAGTTCAAGAGGAAAGCTGTGGAAAGTCAACAAGCACGACCAATGATCACTTATTAGTTCTATTCATTGTCTTTTATCGTGATTTTCAAATTTTCGTTTGCATTTTTTTTACATTTTCTTGCGTTACTTAACTGAATTATTTCTTTTCTTTGCAGGAACTTTTGGTTATTTCCACCCTTGAAGTTGATTGCAGAATTTTAGCTTGGGGGTCATCGCTCGATTTTACTGCAAATTAGGGAAGTTTTCAGTCTAATTGCTTTATTTTGTTTCTTATTATTTTTTTTTTATTTTATTTTTTTTTTATTTGCATTATCGTGTTTTCTGACATTGGGGACAATGTCAAGTTTAAGTGTGGGGGTAGATATCTCTAGAATTTCATATTTGTTTCTGTGTTGTTGTTTTTTTTTTTTTTTTTTTTTTTCTTTAAAAAAAAAAAAAATCAGAAAATTTAAAAATCCAAAAATATTGTCTTGTTTCCCTTATTGTTTTGAATTGTATTTTTTTTTTTTTAGTTTCCCGACCCAATGATATAATTAGATCAAATTTGAACCATGATCATCAAGAACTTAGTTAACATGTGTTTTGTGAAATTCCTAATTCTCTTGTTAGTTTTGTACATGTTTGATTATCTTTGAAAAACCAAATGCACATAGCCTTGTTGATGTGAAACTAAAGTATGAATTAAAGCTTCATATGTGAATTTAGTGACCATATATATCCTATGTGAGTTTTTGAGCCTATTGAAAGTGTGTGCATTTTTCATACACTCCTATTCTTTCATGTGTGATGAACTTATGTGAGATACATCTCTAGAACTTGTGTAACGATCTTTCGAAATGTTTGTCATTGATTGCATGAACTTGGAAATGATAGAGGCATTAGGTTTACCACCATGGCCCAAATAACCATGTATCCCAAAGAAAAAAAATGATATCATTAGATTGCCAATTTGAGCCGTGTATGTTGAGCCTTTTATTTCTTATCACCAGATATGTCTACCCTTATACCTGAAACATTTTTCCTTACCCTTTCCAAGCGAGCAATGCGAGATTGTCTTATGAGAAACGTTTGTGAAGTATTGTGAAGATGTTTGGGCAAAAGAATATGTGTGGGGGTATTTCATGTTTGTATTAAAAAAAAAAAAAAAAAAAAAAAAAAAAAAAAAAAAAGAGAAAAGAAAAAGAAAAAGAAAGATTGTATACGAAGAAAAGAAAAAAAAAATGTTTTTAAAGTTTCAGTTTAAGGGTGTGGTTGGAGGTGTTAGAAGAATTGTTGGAGAGCTTGAGTTCTTATAAATCTAGACAAAAGAATTGCTTGCAATGTAGCTTGGAACTTGTGTTTTCCTATTCTTTCGTTTCAATAACCCTATCCCTAAGCCTCATTGCATCCAATAAAAGTCCTTTTGATTTAAGTTTTGCAATTATGACTGTGGAGAAGTGATCTTTATGCAAGCTTATGGTAGAAATTTCACATTTGATTCTTTGAGCGAAACACATTAAAACTAAACACATATGTGATTGAGTGTATATCCCGTGAGAAGGTTACTAGTTTGCATATGATGATTTAAAAAATAAAAACTTGAAATTGCATTAACATGGCTATCTCACACACTACACTTCAAGGATGATTCAAAGATTACTGCTAATATTTGAATAAGGAAGATGAACTTGGATTAGTTTGTTGGTGTTAGCTATGGTTCTTGATGATTTGTTTTCTCGAATGAAATTCTATGAAGGTCACATAGGGGGAAACTAATGTTTTTCATGTTAGTTCTTTCTCATGTTTTCTTTGTTTTGCTCGAGGACTAGCAAAAGCTAAGTATGGGGGTATTTGATCGGATCATATTTACATATATTTTTACTTCAAATTCACTCGTCTTTTCTTAGTTAATTCCTTATATTTTTGAGCTATTTACGTTATTTTTGTGTTTATAAGATCTGTTATGCAAAGAAAACAAAAATAGCACAAATAAGATCTATTTACGTTATTTTCATGGTTAGTGTTGGTTTCTCTCAGAGTTCCAATTTTCTAATTACCAGTTTTGTATATTCAAAATATTTATACCGATTATTATCTTCTTTCAGGGTGCCCCAGCAACAATGCTAAAGGATCTGGAGATGCTTTTGTTAAAAAAATGCTCAAAAGGAACAAAGTAAACGTGCAAATGGCAGTGTGGTTGGTGAAGCAATTGAAAAACAAAAAGAATCTGCTTTGGTGGGTTGGTGAAACAAATAGAAAACAAAAAAAGAAAACAGCACCAAGGAGGTCAGAAAACAAGGAGAATAAATTTGAGCTGCATTTGGCAGCAGTGTAGGGGGCCTCGGTGAGAAGGGGGGAAATGGGAGAGAGGGCTGCCTTTGGGCAGCTCGCAGAGACGCAAGGAAGGAGAGGCAGCACCAGGAGGAATACAGCTGCTTTTGAGCAGCGTGAGAAAGGGCAGAAAGGAGAGACTAGGGAGCTGACGTGCAGAGCAGAAGCCAAGTCCACGGAACGCAGGGGGGAGACAGTGTGCATGGCACATGTCAGAAGGCAGGGATTGGAGAGAGGCACAGACAGAAACACTCTTCTCTCTCGGTTTAATCTTTCCAAACTTCTATTTTATTTCTGTTTTAATAATGTATAAATAAAGTTATTTTGGCTAGAGGTTAATTCAAAGCCATGTTTATATTTGTAATATGAATTGATTACGTCCAGTTGTGATTCATAAGTTGTGAATTCAATTTACTTATCCGTTCGTATAAAAACTGATTTGTGTATGTTGGTTGAGAGTGCACGCTTAATTTTCATGCATGAATTTGATGCTAGAATATAAGGGAGTTTCACCTAATCGTTATGAACTTATATTCACAAGTAGTAAAGGTTGCTAGTCACAATCACGTTAAGTAAATTCTTGGCATAAGTTTCATGCAAATCATAGTAACGAGTGTCCCGTCAATGCTTATGTTTTTCATAAAACTTAATGATTCTTGCTTGTATCTCTATTATGCAACTCATGTAGGGAACTTGTAGGGAATGTTTTGGGTTGTCGTATGCAATCATCCAACCCAATAACTTGTGGAAAAACTGAGGGTTAATTAGTGCAATTCACGGTTAATTTGGGGCGTTGAGTATTCATAGCTTATCGAAAAGCAACTGGAAATCATTTTGTATGCAAGTATAACATGTGTGGAGAAGAACCCTCTAGCTAGTCCGTCACCTATCCTTTTATCTTAATTTCATGTTTTTGTCAATTCTGTAATTTATTTAAGTTTAATTTACTTTTCATCAAAACCAAACCCCCCATTATTAAATTATATTATTTAGTTAGTTTTCATTGTTGTTAGTCTTTTAATTCAATTTCCGTCCATTTCAGTTCCTAGTGTCTAATTTGATTGTTTTCATTATTTTGAGTCATTCTAAGTGTGTTTCGAGTTATTAGAGTTTTTAGCCTAGTTTTGTGTCCTTGAGTCTTATTTAATATTTTTAATAGATTAGCAATCCCTCTTAATCCCCGGCCTAGAACGATACCCTACTTACATCTATACTACAATTGTCAAAAAGAGGGTTTAATTTGTGTGTCAAGTAATTTTACGCATCATTCAACACGAGCCTAGTGTTGAATCTCGGTCTAGGGATGGTGATTGATTTTAGTTACGCGTTTAATCACATTAAGACGTGTTGTCTTAGGGGCGTTGGACCCTCTACTCCATTTTCATGCATATCAAATAATACAAGAAAGGAGTACTTCAAAGTAAAGATGAGCTTATGCTCTTTACAACATTTGAATAATACAAATTACTTTAAAGTAAAGAAGAGCTTATGCTCTTTTACAACATTTGATCAAATCAAATTACAACCAAAATCTAATCTACACATTCCCATGTTTCAAACAAATTTGAAACGGCCTTTCACATAGCTCAATTATCGTAGGCTTAGGTTCATAATCACCCTTTAATTAATTAACACTTTAACTAATTATATGGAATGCAACATTTTCATTTGGTTTTTGTATCCATAAAATTGATTTAAATGGAGCTAAATGAAATGAAAATCCAATTCTCATTTAAAGAGACAAAACAATTTTGTTCTCAACTTAATTTGGGCCAAAATGCAATAACCTCAACTTTTGGTCTATATTGCAAGAACATAAACTTTTGGGGTCACTTTGTAAAAACACAAAAGTCCACTACTTCATGTAATTACAACTAGAACCCAAAAATTTCAACAAATGCAAAAACTTCATTAAAGGAGCAAAACAATTTGTCCTTTAGCGTTTTTGGACCTAAACGTAAAAACGTAAACTTTTGGGCCAAAGTGCAAATACACAAAAGTACCAAAACTTTATGTAATTGCATAAAAGCCCAAAAAACACCCCACTTGTAGGGTGGCCGGTTTTGGAGAGAATGGAGTGATGTGTGTGTTGATTTGTAGTTTTAGACATAAAGTCATGCAAGTGGTGCATGACCTAAATGTCATGCAAGTGGTGTGTGTGAAAGGGAATTAATCCTTACACACCCACCAATATTTCTTACACCTTTCTAAATAAATATCTAATACATTTAAACATAAGAAAAACATAAAACAAAAACTTTATGAAATAAATCAAAACTTTGAATCAAAACACCAAACTTTTTGTTCTTGGCAAAAATGTCAAGAACAATGAAGAACACTCATGAAAAAACTCAAAAATTTCCATGAACATTTTTCACCCAAAACCATTCAAACTTAAGGGAAATAACATATAACCAAACTAGGGTACATAGGGGTTCCAAAAGTTACTTGAAAACACTTTTAACAAGTCAAACATGAACCAAAAAATCCACCCTTTGGATTTGGCCGAAAATCCCCAAAAACATGGCACCAAATTTTAGCTCCAATATTCATGCTCATATGAACTACATCTACAACATTTGAGATGACAAATTTTCTAACAAAATTTACATTCAAAGAAGCAAGAATAAAGCTTGTAACATATTACAACATTTAAATCAAAGACTATGAACTAAAAAACCCAAAAGGATTCACCAACTACTAGACCTAGGCTTTGATACCACTTGAAGGAAATTTTGTGAAAAACATGTTCATTTAAGCAACATCTATAGCATGCAATTAACAAATTAAAGGCAGAATCATGCTTGTATGCACTTAAAAACAAAACATTAACCATGAAATTCAAAGCCTAGTAGATTGGTGAACCTTGACTCAACTTAAAACAACATTTGTTAGATGAGAAATTATACCTTTGTAGATTCCTCTTTGCATAAGCAAAGGCTAATCACCCAAAGAGAGGGCCTTCATTCCTTGCATCTTAGATCTATGGATTTGGATGGATGAAATGGTTCTCCAAGTTCCCAAAATTGAGAACCTCTAAGTCTCTTCACCAAGGTTAGATTGGAGAAGAAATGAGTGACCTCGGAGTAGTAGGATTGCTAGCTAAACCCTCCAAGGAGGCCGGCCACTTTAGAGAGAAATGAGAGCTTATGTTCTCATCCTTTCCCCAAAAGAAAACCCTAAATGAATTTTGGTTATAAAGTCATATTTATACCTTTATTCATTGGAGTGGCAAACTTGTAATTAAGTCCAAAACCCACTCCTTTAACAAAATGGCCGGCCATAGGGATTCATTGGGCTTTTAAGGCCTTTGTGAATTATTTGTCATTAAGTTGTCATACAACTCAAGTCAATGGGCTTGACGTTCGAAGCCCATTGGGCCTTGAGGCCCAAAACTATCCCGAGGTCTTTAACGAACTTATTCGTTTGATTAATTAACATATTAATTAATCCTTGCCATAAATAATTAAACCATTTGATTATTCTTACTCATCTCCATTGTTTCTTCAATCTCCACCTTACACGGTGTACGATCCATTAGGTTCCTTTTAGCGAGGCAGTGGGCGATTAAAACCATTTCAAATCGATTGTGAATTGAAACTTACTTTCAATTCTCCCTTTAGTGATTATACACGTTTAGGGCTTCCACAAACCATGAGTGACACCTAGCAGTATATCATGGTTACCCAAGCTAATCAGAAGAGGTGGAGAACCTATTCAGTTTAGGATTACAAATGCAATACGGTCTTTCTCTAATACAATACTCTTGACCACATTGTTTGGTTTGATAGTTTATTCATGTCTACTATCCAATGTGATTCGTGTGCTTATATGATTACCTTGAATGTGATTTGGAACGACTTCCTAAATCTCATTCATACTCTGGCCAGAGATTCTTAATCATATCATAGAGTATTCTCCCCTAAACGGTTTGAAGGTTATAGATCCCTTGTTGCGCATTCACTTGCCTCCGTGGCTAAGTGGCTTAACCCCGATGATGCCGTGGACACCCGCAGATGGGGTGACTTTGACATAATCAAAGATCAAGGACCTAACCACAAGACAACTATGATGCTTCAGGTCAAAGGACTACTTTGCATTATCCCAACCATGAGTTCTCATGTGACATGAGTATGAGAACTCTTCGTTGATCGTGTTCAGTGGACTCATTCGCTATTGAGCACCTACATGCTTGTCTTGGTGTCAATCACACCAATGACTCGATTCCAGTCACTCTCCATAAGAGAAGACACAGCACGCACTGATCTTAACGGACTGTCAATGCCCAATTGGCAATCCTATGATCAGGAACCTTTAGGATATGTATACGAAAGAGAATGGTCTCATAAATCTAACTTGTTTAAATTACATTCTCCTAATTCCATATTCCTTGGACTTATCGTTTAAGCATATAACATTTATATGAGACGGCTCAAACAATAATCTTTGCCCTTGATATTAAACTAGATTAGTTTAACATGTGAAATGTCCGTAAAGTATCATCATATGATTGGTTTTAGGGCACATTTCCAACACTCTAACCTCCATAGCACTTCCCAAAGTGATAGCATCATGGATTTCAAAATCTTCCTTCAAATTTTCAACAGTTGAGTTGGAGAATTCACTTTGCTCTTGAATTTGTGCCGTGAACTCCATAATCTGGCCAAATTGCTTTTCAAATTTTCAACAGTTGAGTTGGAGAATTCACTTTGCTCTTGAATTTGTGCCGTGAACTCCATAATCTGGCCAAATTGCTTTTCCAATTCGCCCGTCTTCTTGGCTTGATTTTGCACCTCTTTGTTTCGGTTTTCTACATCCTGGTTCAAAGAGGTGAGTAACTTATTAAACATATCATTATCCAAAGATGTACCTGAATTGAATTGGGCAGATTGTTGTGGTGGCTGTGATGGTTCATATGGCCAGTGATAGAACTCCTCTTCTTGCTGCCAATATCCATCTTGTTAAAATTGTTGCTGTTCTCCACACATGCCATCTGAATAATCTCTCCAATCTGAATTGTAAGCGTTGGAAAACATGTTGTCCCATGATTGGCTATGGCTTTGATAACCCCAAGCATCTTCATTCGCAGTGAATTGAGAACATTGATGAGTTGGATATCCTTGCCCATAGGACACACCACATGTAGGGACACTTTGCATTGTGGTCCTTTCGGCATATTGTGACAATTGAGAAGTAAGTTTCGCCAATTGAACTTGAATGGTAGCAAAATCCATGTCTTACTTCTCTAGTCCCTGAAATCAAGGAAACAAAACTAAATCAAATATCACAAATAAAAATAAAAGATAGAAACAAAGTCAGTAACTAAAATAAAAAACATTAAAAAGAAACAACGGGGGATTAGCAAAGTTGCTAATCCCCGGCAACGGCACCAAAATTTTATGCTAAAATAACTTAACACACAAATTAAACCCTCTTGTTGTCAAATTGTAATATAAATGCAAGTAGGGATCGTTCTAAATCGGGGATTAGGAGGGCTTGCTAAAACCTCTAAACTAACTCAAAAACATAAAAACAAAGTTAAAAACGTTTGAATAGACTTGAAGGACTCAAAACAGGTTCACAAGACTCAAAACAACTTAAAAACACTCAAAACTGCCTAAAAACACAAACTAGGCAGCTTCTGACTCTAACACAACTTTGGATGAAATTTGGGTTTTGACTTGACTCAAAACACTCTAAAACACAAACAAAACAGATTTTAAACACTTTGAAACAAGAAAGTAAAAGGGGGATTTTAGTTTTGATGAATTTGAAACAAACAAACAAGTTATAAAACTAGGCAGATTGTAAAACGAATTTAAGAAATAAGATGATGGATGGATTAGTTAGAGGTCCGTTCTTCACACATGACACACTTGTACATGAATCAATTTCCAATTTTTTTTCAATAAACTATGATGCTCAACACCCCAGATTAACCGTGATGCACAAATTAACCCTCAGATTTTCCTTTACTTATTGAATTGGATGAATGCATGCGACAACCCAAATCATTCTCTAAAAGTCCTCTATATGAATGCATAATAGAGATACAATCAGCGATCATTACGCTTAGTGAAAATCATAAGTGTTGACGAGGTAATTGCAACTATGAATGCATGATACGTTTGCCAATAATTCAATTAACGCGATTGTGACAAGCAACCTTCTCTACTCATGAATATAAACTTGTAACGATTAGGTGAAACTCATTCATATTCTAGCATCTAATTCATGCATGAAAACTATGTATGCATCCTTAATAAACATACACGAATCAGTTATGAAGAAAATAGATAATTGAATTGCAATCACAACTTATCAAATCACAATTGGAAGAAATCAATTCATATCTCAAGCATGTTCATGGCTTCAAACTTCCCCCTAACTAAATAGGGGTTTAGCCACTCATAATTTCAACAAAATTAGAAAATAACAAAGTAGACATTGAAAGCAAGAACGAAGTACACCTAAAACGCTCCAAAGTTCCAAGCTTGAAACGCCAAGGACCTTTGTTTTCACCACCTTGTTGGAGCAAGTGTCTAGGATGTGTATGGATATATGGAAAGGTTATGAATGTATTTATGTTGGATGGATGCCACGGCAAGGGGAAGGGAATTCTTTGTGTTTGTGGGATGTGGGAATGGTTAAGAAGAAAAACTCTGCCTTGCAGCAGAATGTGTCTCTCCCCACTCTCTCCCAACTAAAAATATGCACCCCCGTATATATATGAATTTTAGGCTTATGTAGTGGTAAAAAGGGTGGTGAATGGTTAAGGAGAAAAGACACAAACTGGCGGCAGATTTGAATCAAAACACTTCCAGCTGTCCGTGCAGTTTGCATGTGTTTGTATGAGTGATGTCTCCCTTCTTTGCATGTGCCATGTGTGAATGATGTCTCCACTTTCTTTTCTTCCAAACTGTCCGTCTATCCCTCTTCTATTTTTCTGCTTGAAATTGTAGAATGTGAAGTAATCATCAAAGGTTGTTGCTGCACAAGTATGAATGATGGTGCCAGCTCCTCTTAGTGTGTGTGTGTGCTGTCTACTCCTTCATTCCTTATTTCCTGCTGCCCATGCCATGTGTGTATGTCATCTTTGTTCATGTGGCTGAAAGTATCTCCTTTCTTGCATGTGCCATGTCTTTCCATGTGATCTATCCCTCTTTTGTCGTGCATTCCTCCCTCTTTGCATATGTGTGTCTCTTTTGCATGTGTGTGTTGTCATCTTTGTTTCTCCTTTGCACATGTTGTGTGTTGTCCATGTTTAGATCCCCTTTACATTTGCACACACTTGCTTCAACATTTCAGCCACAAACCACTACACTTTCTCTGCATGCCGTGTGTGTTTCTTTGCCTTTGCATGTGGGTGTCTTTGCATGTGCCTTGTATGATGTTGTCTCCATTACATGGCAGCTATGATGTTTGTTAGTTGTAAGTCACACACTTGCACACACATATGCTGAATTCTAATCTTCCCAAAACGTCCATCCTCATGTCTCCAAGTGCATGCAATCCATTTCAGCCCAAAATTGCTCCAAAATGCACCAAAATGCACTTTTCTTGCCAACTTTGTTATTAGGACCTACAAACATACGAAAATGGTTTAAAACACTCTTATAAGCAATAACTAACTAAGTAAGTGCAAGAAAACATGTTAACTAAGTCGCATAAATATGCTCCTATCAGGTGTATTTAACACAATACGTTGAAATGAAGCAAAACTTGTTTATTGATATCTCCGATAAGTTACAAATATGTACATACACATGAATCAAAATAAACAAACAAGAGGGAGCCTTCACAAAGGTTGCTTAGGAGAAGTCTCAGCAGTCGGCAGAGCCCCAGAAAGATGAGGCACTAGAGGGTGATTATTTAGAGCCTCAGTACTAAGCAGAACCCCAAAAGGAGGCGGCACTGAAGGTTGATCATTTGGAGCTTCATTACGCGATACAGCCTCAAAAGACGAAGGCAATAAATGCCTTTGGAACAAACCCACAAACCTCTAACGATCAAGTAAAATCTGACCATCAGATTCCTGCAGCTGGTCGAGCTTCCTCTTCATGTTTGTAGCATAGTTATGTGCGAGCATGTGCAACTGCTTATTCTCATGCTTGAGCCCTCTGATCTCCTATTTGAGACTTATCACTTCAGGTGCCAATGATTCAGCTTGGTGGGTTCGAGTAAATAGGCATTGGGACATATTAGACATAGAACCTGCAGACTGAACACTGAGAGCCAGAGAATCCTTAATAGCCAACTCATTAGACCGTTTGGAAAGTAGTCTGTTATCTTTGGGAGTGAGAAGGTTCCTAGCCACCACCACAATAGTCATATCATTCTTCATCACAGAATCCCCAACGGTAAGAGGACCAGTAGGGGATAAGAAGGATGGGCGCCATATGTTGTCTTGAGAAGGCATGGCTGCCTCTTCACCAAAGTTCAAGTCAAAACGACGGTTGGATGGGCCAGACATTCTTAGAAATGATGAAGGAGAAATAAGGTGCAATAAATCTATGAAGTAAGGGGAAAATTCCTACAAGCAATAACTCTCTGAAAGTACTTCTTGCACACAATTGGTGCCCTTATAAAAGAAAGGGCAACAGGGCCGTTGTTTCAAAAATCGAAGAGGCACCACTCTCCGGATTCCGAAGAGGCACCACTTTCCACACGCAACATCAGCTCCTCGGGTACCACATATAACTTTGCCAAAGATCTTTGACAAAGTTTAGACACATAAATTTTGAAGGTCCACTTACCCTACTATTACCCACAAGGGTAAAGGAACAACACTAGTGCTTGATAGTTAGAAAGTCCCAATGTGTGTCAACCTCCGTGCTCCGTGGCAAGGCAGACTGGCAAAAATGCCCAACCTTTACTCACATTCGAAAAAACACTCCCAACAAGATTGCTTGCTCAAAAATCGAAGAGGCACCGCCCTCCGAATCTCGAGAGCCAGACTCCCAAAAGGATTACTTTCTCAAAAATTGAAGAGACACTGATCTCCGAATCTCAAGAGTCAGACTCCCAACAGGATTGGTTTCTCAAAAATCGAAGAGGCACCGCTCTTCGAATCTCGAGAGCCAGACTCCCAACAGGATTACGTGCTCAAAAATCAAAGAGGCACCGCCCTCCGAATCTCGAGAGCCAGACTTCCAACAGGATTACTTTCTCAAAAATCGAAGAGACACTGCTATTCGAATCTCAAGAGTCAGACTCCCAACAAGATTGCTTTCTCAAAAATCAAAGAGGCACCATTCTCTGAATCTCGAGAGCCATATCCCCGACAAGATTGCTTGTTCGAAAACCAAAGAGGCACCACTCTCCGAACTTCAAGAGCCAGATTTCCTTGGATAAAGCTTGTCTGCAATCTTCACACGCAACATCAGCTTTCTAGATACCACAAACCACTTTTTCAAAGTGCTCTGACAAAGTTAAAATACGTGAAGCTTGCAACTCCCATTACATTGCTATGACCAAGAAGGGTAAAGGAATAGCACTACTACTTGTTGTTAGGGAGACTCCTATATATGTCAACCTCTATCCTCCACAGCCAGGCAGGCCTGCAAATAAAAAACAATTCTAAACTTTTCTTCACATCTGAGAGGGCACTCTCAACAGAGTCTCTCGAAATACTCAGCTTCTTTTCCTTCCGATAATACCTCTGAAAACAAGCCACATCAAAGAAAGAGTATATCATATCATCAGGGTTAAAAGCAAGAGTATCCCATATCATGCTTTTTCCTTGTCTTTTCCTTTGGCCTTGTTCTTACCTGCAAGACAAGGAGAAAGAGAGCAATCAGTCAGCACTTGGAATCAAGCTTCCAGTCAGGAACTGACTGCCTGGAACCCCTTGCCTAATTACTTACCTGGCATTGCTCTCGAGTACTCATCTTCAACATCTTATGCTTCCAGAGAAGATACCACATCTGCCTGAGGAACAGATAGGGCAAGTGAGAAAGATACAAGGAAACATGTAGAGATAAGCGTAACAGAACACGTGCCAATACATCCATTACTTTGTCAACAGCAAAAGGATCCCATATTATCAGGGTCGAATGTACTATAGATTTGATGGACTTGTTTTGACTCTCAAATTCTTAAGTCGGCCTTATACTCTGGAGGAAACCAGAAAACCCTTCAGCCCAGTTCAAGAATAAGCCTGTGGAAAGTTACTTCTTCAAAAGCAAAAGTATCTCATATCATCTTTTCTCCATTTGCTTCTCCTTATCCTTGTTGCTATTTACGACACAAGAAGAAGGAGAACAATCAACTGGAAGCCGAAGTCGAACCTCCGATCCAGGTTGCTTGCTTGGAAGTCTGATTGCTTACCTTGTTTGTTACCTCCTTTGACAAATCTCCTAGCTCGGCAACTTGGGGGACTCTTATTATAGGGTTTTTATCGCACTTGACCAAGCCTGAAACTACAAGTAAGCTTCAAGTGAAATTGATACATTACCTTGTGCATCTTCATCGGTTAAAGATACCACCCCTGGATGGAGGAAAAGTACTTCCAGAGAAGATGCCACATCTACATATAAGATAGATAAGGCAAGTAAAAATGATACCACACTTTGGTACTTAGAAGTTTCGTGATTACTCAATAGCTTGGATCTTGCAAGTCCCTAACCGAGGAGCTTCCTTCACTCGGGAACTTAGTGGAGCACTGTTTGTACCATACTTGACCAATCCCGAAACTACTGAGCACCGATCAACGTTATACTATCAAGGACCCAGAAGAGTTTCCCCCCCAACCAAGAGGCCAATCACAACGCGACACGTGTTGACATCAGAAGCCAATCATAGCGCGACACATGTCAACATCAGAAGCCAATCACAACACGACACGTGTTAATGTCAGAATGAAACTAGAAACTCTCTTCTATAAATAGAGATCATTCTCTCACAATATTTCCTAATGTCATTTATACTAAATCATTCACTTGTACTCACTAAATGAGAGCTTGAACCTATGTACTTGTGTAAACCCTTCACAATTAATGAGAACTCCTCTACTCCATGGACATAGCCAATCTGGGTGAACAACGTACATCTTGTGCTTGCTTCCCTGTCTCTATCCATTTACATACTTATCCACACTAGTGACCGGAACAATCTAGCGAAGGTCACAAACTTAACATTTTCTATTGTACCAAAGTCCTCACTGATTTTGTGCATTAACATAGGGAATGTTTTATACTTCCCCTTGATTTGTGCCACATGTCATTGATGACTTGTCCATTTATGATGAGTCATATGCCACGTGGAGCTTTGTGATGCATCGTTTTATATGCAACGAAATTTACATGTCTACAAATGCCCCCACTTCAAGGCGCATTGTAGGCATGTGCTTGTCACATGTAGGAAACGTGTTTTGAAGTCCTACAATGTGAATGTTCTAATTCAAGGGTTGTTGAGACTTGATCTTGATTTAGTTTGTTTCTTGAAAGGCCGTAGAGGCGTATTTC
This sequence comes from Malus sylvestris, assembly GCF_916048215.2. Taxonomy (NCBI): domain Eukaryota; kingdom Viridiplantae; phylum Streptophyta; class Magnoliopsida; order Rosales; family Rosaceae; genus Malus; species Malus sylvestris. Next base: position 39,020,761 of record NC_062275.1, read on the forward strand.
TTGAATTGCAATGATGAACTTCGTTAAGGGCCATCGAGGCGTGTTTCTTGACCGAAGCATTTCTTCAAGGGCCGTAGAGGCTTGGTCTTGAATTGAAGTGGTGAATTTCGTCAAGTGCCGGTGAGGCGTATTTCTTGACTGGAACATTTCTTCAAGGGTTGTTGAGGCTTGGTTTTGAGAGAAATGAAAACTTTTCTTCAAGGGCCGTAGAGGCTTGATCTTGAAGGAAAACTTGAAAATGGATAAATTGGCACGTACTTATTGTGGGTATTGATTTTCCATTCTTTTTTACAAAATGCATTTGGCGCATTCTGAACTTTTCCTTATGGTTGTAGGACAACAAACGTTTTTCCTTGTGGTTGTAGGAAAACGAACGTTTTTTTTCCTTCCTTCAATAGGAATCCTCTTCAATTTTGGTAACGAAGGTGACTTCCTTCAAAATGTTGGAAAACTTTGGTGATTTCCTTCAAGGTTTTGGGAAGATTTAATGCTTATCCTTGGGTGAGTAGGATGTGCACTTTTTCTTTCCTTTTTTTGCTTTCTCTTTTCCCATGGCAAGGGGAATTTTTTTGTTTTTTTTTCTTGTGTTGATTTCCCATGGCATGAAGGAGGGATTTTTTTCCTTTCTTCTTTTGATTCCACGGCAGGGAAGAAGTTTTTTTTTCTCTTGTTTTGATTTTCCACAGTAGGAAAGGAGTCTTTCTTCCTTGTTTTGGTTTTCTACAGCAAGGGGGAAGTATTTTTATTCCCCTTTTGATTCCCCATGGCAAGGAGGTATTCTACTTTTTTTTTCTTTTTTTTTTTTGCGAAACATGTCATCTGATTTGCACGTCTAGTTTGAGGTCGATTTCTCTTCTGGAAAAGTTTAAACAAAATATGGGAAACATAGCTTTGTTTCTTAACTTTTCAAGGATATATCGCATGCCATTAGGAAAAATCAGAAAAGCCTTCAACTTTTCATTTTCCTACAGCTGCGCAATACTGACCAGAAAGCGACTTCTGTGAGAATGATTTTGAAAACTGGAACGCTTGGCTTTAGGGAAAATTATGAAAATTGGACACAATGATCCTCAACCACTTAGCTTCCTTCTCCAATTGACCTTGCATCAAAATGTTTTCGGAAAGTTAAATTATCACCAAAAAATCCTACCTACACATATTGGTTGAAACTTGCCATTTTTTCTTGGAATTTGCTTCATTCTTTTGGTGGGAATGTACTTCCTTGTTTTTTTATATTTTCCTTTTACTATTTGGGTATGCATTTCCCTTATAGAATTAGAAAGCAATTAACCACTATATATAGGACCGTTGGGTGTGTATTTTTTTTTTGCACACACAATTGCTTGCTGTGGACTACCTTGAAGCTTTTGCCGTGGGTTTGCTGCTGCTGTCGTACCCAATAGCTATTGCTTGGAGCTTGTTGCCATGCGTCACTTTTACCATATGGGGTAGTGCCTTTTGGTCACAACTTTCCTCAGGGAGTGACATAGTCATGCCTTTTGCCACTACTTGGAGCTTGTTGTTGTGCGTCACTTTTACCGTGTGGGGTAGTGCCTTTTGGTCACGACTTTCCTCGTGGGGTGACGCAATTGTGCCTTTTGATGTTGTTATCGCTGTTGTGCATTGTAGTTATTGCTTGGAGCTTGCGTTACTTTTACCGTGTGGGGTTGTGCAAAAGACTACAGCGTTTTTACGCTATGTAGTGCCTTTTGATCACAACTTTCCTCGGTGGTGACGTTGGCTTGCCTCTTGCCGCTGCTTGGAGGTACTCACTTTGTTGTGCACGATCAAGCTTTGTGGCTGATTTCTTTCATCGCCGCGACTTCATCAACATCTTCCTTTGATGCTCACGAGGTTAGTCTTGCATGTCTTTTGTTTTGGCGAAGCAAATTTTTTTTCTTTTCCTGCCGTGCCCTACTTTTTCTTATGTTGCTTTGTTTGTTTTGTTGCAGTTATGGTATTTTTCAAGTGTTTCAAGAACAATACCATCACCATTCTAGCGAAGGAAGGTGATTCGCGAGATAAGGGAATGACGTTGAAGCTTTGTGCACCGTTGACTGGACCTAAGGCGCTTGTTCTTCTTGTAAAAGACAACTCAATGCACATCAAATCGTAGTCTTCTGAAGTGTATTGGGAGGTGATGAACTTTGGTCAATTAACTATGAAGAAGAAGGCATATATGTCGAAGGTTCTTGTTACCCTTTGCATCATGTTTGTGATAATTCACCGGCTTTGTTTGAACTTCTTGGTGATTGCATCCGTAGTGGAGCTGTGACTTGGAATTGTACCTTGTCGACTATTGGAGAAGCAGGCTATGTTGAGTTTTACTGGGAGTGGCTTGAAGATGTCTTGAGCCGATCCAAAGAAGCGTTTACCAACGTGGGCCTTTATCACGCTGTGTACGCATCTTTGTTTAGTTATGATTGCCATCCTTCCGTCCTTCGTGCGTTCTTCGAGCATTGGTGTTCAGCAACCAACACACTTCACACAGCTTAAGGGGAGATGTCGATTTCACTTTGGGATCTCCACAAGATAGGAGGCTTGCCGATCCATGGGAAATTTTAGGACGAGGTTGTGAAGGGAAAATTAAGAGCTTAACACATGGGATTTCTAAATGACTAGCATGCATAAACAATTCAAAATTTATATACATGAGCAACGGAAGCAATTTATCAAATAATATCAAAGCAATAGTCATGCAAATCCCCTTCAAGGTTCATAGGTTTATATATAATGCATCAAAACATTTAACTTAAGAACAAAGTCAAGGAATAGATCTATACCTCTTGATCTTGATTTTAGACCAAGGATGGACCACCTCCAAGCCCTTTGCTCCTTGAAGTCCTTGAGCCTAGCCTCCCTCCTTGCCTCCTCCACTTCGTTAGTAAGAGTGCTCCAAGGTTCTCCTTAAGTCTCCAAAGGAGAAGACCTCTAAAGATCCACACCCACTAGTGTAGTGAGATGGATGGAGGAATAACCAAAAGGGTGAAAGATGTGTTAGTAAAAACACCCCCAAGGTGGCCGGCCTTTGTAGTGTTTTAGAGAGATATTTCTTTTGCCTCTTTGTTGTTTTAAACACACAAAAACCCTAATGAACTTAGTGCTATAAAGTTCCTTATATAGACAAAAGAAACCTAGTCAACAACTTGACTAAATATCTCTCCCAAACCCTTTAAGTGGCCGGCCCTATAGTGTTTGGTTTGGGCTTTGGGCTTTTATTATTTCAAGTCATCCTATGCTTGAATAAAAGCCCAATGGGTTTAGGCCCAATGGGCCTAATTAAACCTGAACGTTTCTTTAAGCCCAAAACGATCTTTTATCGCTTTTATGATTTCTTTAGACTTTCTAAATTAATCACAACACTTAATTAATCCAATTAATTATTTCCATCATCCATTAATTACTCACTACAAGAGTGTATCGGTGTACAATCATTTTTGGTTCTAATTAGCAAGGCAATGAGGTGATTGACATTAATTCAATTGATTATATTTAATCCAATCACATAGTGAATTAAAACTTCATTTTAATTCACCTTTCCTCTTTGATGACTACATTTAATCATCTAGAAGAACTCACAAGCTATGAGTGACATCTAACCATATGTCATAGATACCCAAGCTAATGTAGAAGTTGTTCGGAGAACCTATTCAGTTGGAATTACAATGTAATTCGATCCTTCTCTAAAACAATACTCTCAATCACATTACTAGGGTATGGATATATTATGTCAAACCCCTAATGTGATTATTCCTTCTTATATGATTCAATTGAGTCGTATAGGAACGCTTTCCTTTATTACGCTCGATACTTCGGCCGAAGATTCCCCAATCATATCTTAGAGTATTCTTCCTCTCTAATCGAGGATTAGAGATTCCTTGTTGCGCATTCACTTGCCTTCATGACTAAGTGGCTTAACCCCAATTATGCCGTGGACATCCGCGAATGGGGTGACTTTGACATAATCAAAGATTAAGTACTTAGCCACAAGACAACGACGATGCCTCAGGTCAAAGGACTACTTACATTATTCCAACCATTAGAGTTACTTGCTTGACATGTGAGTAGACCTCCATGCAAGTACTCTCGTTCGATTGCGTTCAGTGAACTCATTCTCTTAATGAGCACCTACATACTTGTCTTAGTGTCACAACACGAATGGGATGAAACTTTTCATCCTTCCATTTGAAGCGGACACAGTATGTACCGGTCTAAGCATTGTCAGTTTCCCTCTGACAATCCAATGACTAGGAACCTTTTGGACACAATGGTTATGTGAAGAAGGTCTCTGTAGTCTAACATCATTAGATTACTTCTTCAATCGATCCATTGTCCATGGATACACTATTTAGGACATATATCGTTAATTGAGATAGTCCTAATTCGTGTCTTTGCCATTTGATATATAAGATTCATCCATACATCGTTTCATTTGTCCTGAAAGGTTTCTTCCAAAGATTGACTTTCAGGGCATATTTCCAACAATCTCCCACTTGCACTAAAGTCAATCACTAGTGTATCTTATACATCTTGTTGAGAGAGCTTATGCTCGTAGGTTAACTTGGTTATGTATTAATCCCTTTTATTATTTAAAAGGGATTTTCTTATCAAATGTTCCCAAAAACATTTGATGATGTCTCTTTATTGTGTTCGAATACTTTGATGAGACCTTGATTCCATGGCTTGAGCTATCGCCCCATTACGTCGTAGTACCCTACTGACGACCTTATGGTTTGGATTCAATCATTGGTTCTAAAAGAACCCTTTCCATTCAAAACACCTTTTGAAGCAGTTTCTAAAACTATATATCGTCATATATTTCATTTGTATACTTTATACAAACTTTGCTCCAACCTTGAGACCATTGTAGTACAATACTAACAATCATTCATATGATTAGTACTTCATCCATTATGAAGTTCCATTTGTTAAAATGGCTTATTTTCACTTTGGTTAACAACCTAAGTGAATGCACGCTTCCAGAGTCCCACTCTGATGTTTCTTTCTTAAAGGCAATAATACTCTTTCAGTTGCTTTGGTTCTGATCCTGGGATTTAGTAATATCTTATAGTGACAACCCTTGTGGTTCTTCACTTTTGGATATCTACTTCACAAGTCAATATATGTGTCCCTTTTGTGATTTTATGACACATTCATTATAAGGGTTATGAAAGTGATTTCCTATTACATAAGAAAATGCTTTCTTAAATCTACAACATTTGAGATTTAATTCCCATATAACATTATTGAGATAGCCTTGCTTATATCAATAAGTCCAATTTCAAGTCTATACTTCAAAATTGACCATGTCATGTTTTGTCATTTCTCGAGTAACATCTATGTTTTATCAAGTCTATCGAATAGACCTTATTCACATCTTGTTGCTCAAATTATGACATCACTCCCACTGGCCTTGTTGTAACTTAGCATTCATTCAAAATAACAATTATATTTTCTTGATTTGAATGTATATTGCTCCCACTAACTTAAATGAATCACACACAAAAGAATTTCTTCTCAAGTAATTCCATTTGAAATGTGTGACTTGTTGCATTAAGTCTATTCATTTAAATTATATGTTGTCATGCACCATACTTCAAGTTTTAGTCATACTAAGACCTTTAATGTAGTCATATAAGAATTATCCAAGTCTTTAGTGGAAGCATGGTTCCTACTAAGGATATAGAAACTCAACCATTCCTTCTAGGTGGTTGATATAATTCTTTATTAAAACTACATAGAGCAATATTGTTACATGAGATGTTGAATTTGGTTTGTCTTGTTGTTAAACCATATGTTGTGACTCATTTTGAAATTTATTCCCTTTTGTTTCATCAACTTGTCCATATGCTTGGTTATTTAGCTTGTTCTCATAAAAGAGAATTATGGACAACTCTCAACATATAACCATTTTATGCTAGGTTGATGAAACCAACATTCAAAGACTATTCTTTAGAATGTCACACAACATAGAATTTTAACGTTTTGAAGAGCTTGAGTCTTTTAACAATTAAAATTGCAAACTCTTAATAATAGTCAAATACGATTATTCTTTAGACAACTATAAACCAATCATATTCAAGTTTATATCCATTTTCACACCTCCCACTATTTCTCATGACTTTAATGAGAAATCATTTCATATATTCAAAATGTATGAAAGTGAAGTATATTGGAAGAAGACATTGTGTAGTAGCTTTAAAACATTTCAAGCTTTATTTGTTTCAATCTTCACTAAGTTAATGTCTTGTTATTAAGTGACTAAAGTCTTTAAACATTTTATAGATTTAGACACTTCTTTCTTGGTTTAATCACTAACACAATTGACATTTTAAAACATTTTAAAGAATGCCCAATTAGTTGTTCAAAATTACTAATTGAATCAAGAGTGATCTTGATCATTGTGTTTCAAGTGATAACCATATAAGAAACGTTTTTCTTATTACTTATATCATTATAATGTGATCTTCCTTTTCTTCAAGAAAGGATACTCTAGACTTTTGTCAATTCATATAGAACTCATAGGTAGACAAATGGAACCAAATCTAAAGATTCATTGTATCCTTTTATGTCCTACATGTGAGATCTATCCATAATTGATAAATCTAAAGTTTGGTTATCACATTACAATAAGTGATATAACTCTTGTATCTCAACTAGGATACAACAAGACAATTTTCAATTCATAACACTACTTTAAGGAAATAGTATATTATAAGGCATTCTTCACATTACATTAATATGATATTTCAAACATTCATAATGTTTAATACAAAAAGTATTAGCTCTATACATTTAGAGACTAATATAAATACCTTTATACATTTAGGCACTAATAGTGGTCTTCCATCATATGAAGCCACATAATAAGTTCTTAACAAAATAAGAAAGTTTAAAGACAATCTTTAATGCCTAACAAACTTCCTAAGTAGTAAGCAAAAAATATAGTGGCCGAACCCTTCACCACTTTTTCCTTGCTTGTTCATCTTCTACTTGGCTTCTCCACCTATATACAATTACACAAGTGATTAGCTCTTTATATCAAATATAAATATTTAGAAGATCTAACATTTAGAATTGAAGATAAGAACATAAACCATACCTTGTGGCTTGTCCTTAAGACTTGCAAGGTATAACCTGCAATTCCTCCTCCAATGCCCTTCCTTTCCACAATGGTGGCAAGTCCCTTTGGGCTCTTTTGCCTTCTTTTTCCTCACTCCTCCTTTCGGCTTAGGAGAGGGTGGCTTCTTCTCCTTCCCTTTGCCTTTGCCTTGCGGCTTGGCCTTGGAAGAGGATGGCTTGTTGTAGACTACTGCAGAAGTCCCTACAACATTCTCTTTCTTCATAGTCTTCTCGGCAGTTACTAACATATTTAGTAACTCAGAGAGAGTACTATCCATTTTATTCATATTGTAGTTCATTACGAACTGCGCAAATGAATCAGAAAGAGAAGCCAATATGAAGTCCTGGGCCAATTCCCCGTCAAGTGGAGTACCAAGGTTCTCCAATTGTTCAATGAATCCTATCATCTTCAGTACATGTTGATGCATTAGAGCCCCCTTGACCATCTTGGTCTTCACAAGTTCACAAACAGTGCTAAAGCGACGGTTGCGCGTCCTTTCACCATATAACTCCGTAAGTTGGAGTATTATGGAAGATGCACTGTCCATGTGAAGGAATATTTTGTGAAAACATGTTCATTTAAGCAACATCAAATAGCATGCAATTAACAATTAAAGGTGGAATCATGCTAGCATGCACTTAAAAACAAAACATTAACCAAGAAATTCAAAGCCTAGTAGATTGGTGAACCAATAAACAACTCAAAACAAAGTGAGTTGAAATATATACCTTTGTAGATTCCTCTTTGTATTTAAACAAAGGCTAATCACCCAAGAGATAGGGTCTTCATTCCTTGCATCTTAGATCCATGGATTTGGATGGATCTACACCAAGGAAAGCATGGATGATAAATGAGTGACCATGGAAGAATAGATGGCTAGCTAAAACTTCCATGGTGGCCGGCCTTTCTAGAGAGAAATGGAGAGACAATTCTCACCAATTTTCCCCAAAACAAACCCTTAATGAATAAAAGGCTATAAAGTCATATTTATACCTTTATTCATTTGAGTGGCAAACTTGTAATTAAAGCAAGTTCACTACCCTTTCTCTATATGGCCGGCCATGGGGGGTTGTTTGGGCTTTTGGGTCTTAGTGAATCATTATTCATTAAGTTGTCATACAACTTAAGTCAATGGGCTTGACGTTCGAAGCCCATTGGGCCTTAAGGTCCAAAACCTATCCCGAGGTCTTTAACGAACTTATTCGTTTGATTAATTAACATATTAATTAATCCTTGCCATAAATAATTAAACTATTCAATTATTCTTACTCATTTAGTTTGTTTCATCCATCTCCACCTTCTACGGTGTACGATCCATTAGGTTCCTTTTAGCGAGGCAGTGGGCGATCAAAACTCTTTCAAATCGATTATGAATTGAAACTTACTTTCAATTCTCCCTTTAGTGATAATACACTTTTAGGGCTTCCACAAACCATGAGTGACACCTAGCCGTATGTCATGGTTACCCAAGCTAATCAGAAGAGGTTAAGAACCTATTCAGTTTAGGATTACAAATGCAATACGGTCCTTCTCTAATACAATACTCTTGACCACATTGTTTGGTTTGATAGTTTATTCATGTCTACTATCCAATGTGAATCTTGTGTATATATGATTACTTTAAATGTGATTTGGAACGCATTCCTAAATCTCATTCATACTCTGGCCAGAGATTCTAAATCATATCATAGAGTATTCTCCCTCAAACGGTTTGAAGGTTAGAGATCCCTTGTTGCGCATTCACTTGCCTCCATGACTAAGTGGCTTAACCCCAACGATGTCGTGGACACCCTCCTGATGGAGTGACTTTGACATAATCAAAGATCAAGGACTTAACCACAAGACAACTATGATGCCTCAGGTCAAAGGACTAATTTGCATTATCCCAACCATGAGTTCTCATGTGACATGAGTATGAGAACTCTTCGTCGATCACGTTCAGTGAACTCATTCTCTATTGAGCACCTACGTACTTGTCTTGATGTCACACACACCAATGACTCGAGACTAGTCACTCTCCCTGAGAAAAGACATAGCACGTACCGATCTTGATGGACTGTCAATGCCCAATTGGCAATCCTATGATCAGGAACATTTAGGATGTGTCTACGAAAGAATGGTCTCATGAATCTAACTTCATTGGATTACATTCTCCCAATCACATATTCCTTGGACTTTATCGTTTAAGCATATAACATTTATATGAGACGGCTCAAACAATAATCTTTGCCCTTTATATTAAACTAGATTAGTTTAACATGTGAAATGTCCGTAAAGTATCATCATATGATTGGCTTTAGGGCACATTTCCAACACCATGCCCTCGTGCTGTCTCTGTAGC